>NW_023425354.1:15333724-16047890 GCF_014108415.1 Molossus molossus
AGTTGTTTGCTTGTTTGTTTGTTTTCGCAGCGCGAAGGAAAGGGGTTGCCAGGAAGAAGTATGGCAAGGTTATCCAAGGTGACCACTGTCTCGACTACCCAGGGGTCAGAGAGCTGAAGCTCCCGGGTCCAGAACTGCTGCCTGGGACTCACGGCACAGGCCAGCGCCCTGCAGCACCAGCTCTGAAACATTTGTCTTCCTTCCTCCTTTTGAGCAGGCAGCTTCAGCTGGAAAAAGTAGTTTCATTTTCGTATTTGCTGAGTTCATTCATTCACTCAGTCAACAGACCATCAATCCCCCATCATATGCCAAGAACTGCGCTTGGTTCTGGGGATGAGAAAAGAATAAGATATGGTTCCTTCTAGCACTTAAAGAGCTTGTAAACTAATGACAGAAGAAGATGCACCAACAAATCAATAAAGGATAATGCTTTGACTTTATTTGTATTATTGGGATTTTTATGAATACATTCATATACAGTAAGTCCTCACATAACAACGTTGGGAGGTTCTGCAACTTTAAGTGAAATGACTTCAAACCAGTTTTACCATATAGGTTAATGGATAAAACAGGAGTTCAGTTCCTATGGCATCTCATCAACATTATTAAAAGAATGATGTTGAATGAAGCATTATTCGAGGATCTGTTGTACTACATCATGTTGAAAATTGAAATAGACCCTTAAGAGAGGGCTAGCGATGTGAGAAATCCACATTAATGTGTAAGTTGTTTAGAAAGTTAACACTGAAGTTCTTCATTCTCAAAGCAGCTTTGAACCTTAGAGGTGCAGATGAACTTTAATTGTTTTAGTTGCTTATACAATTTATACAGAGGTATCTGTATTCCCATTTCTTTCTTTCTGTATTTTAAATCTTTACCCAAGGATTTATTTCGACAGAGTGGGAGGGAGGGAGAGAGAGAGAGAGAAACATCGATGTGAGAAAGACACATCAATTAGCTGCGTCTCACATAACCCAGACCAGGGCCAGGGACCCAACCACAAATGAAGTACATGCCCTTGACCAGAATTGAACCTGAAACGCTGGTCCAAAGGCCAATGCTCCAACCGCTGAGCCAAACTGGCCAGGCCAAGTATTCCCTCTTCTAACAAGGTTTAGTAACTTGCGCAGAAGAGTGCTGCAGCTTAAGATCCTACCTTGGTACCCTGGCTGGTGTGGCTCAGCAGTTAGAGCATTAGCCTGACAACCAGAGTCACAGGTTTGATACCTGATTAAGGACACATACCTCAGTTGCAGGTTCAATCCCCAGACTTGGTCAGGGTTGTGTGGGAGGCAACCAATTGATGTTTTTCTCTCTCCCTCCCTCCCTCCTTCCCTCCCACTCTATCTAAAAATCAATGGAAAAATATATCCTCAGGTAAGGATTTAAAAAAAACAACAACAACAACATTAAAAAGAAAAAGATCCTACCTACGTGGCAGGTCCATTTGATCTGTTCTTTAGGTTATATTCTCAAACAGGAGCCACAGGATGGGATCACTAAAACAATCTACTTCCTTTGCTTACCCATAAGCCTGCAACTGGCTTCTGCAGGGCTTTCTGCATTGCTTTTATCAACACTCACCACCAGAGGGCAGGAAAACCTTTTAGTCAGTCAGGGCCACTGGAAAGGATGCAGAAAACTACTGTGGCGTAAAAAATAACACTTATTTACAGTTTACTATGAACTTATTGCTTGAAATGCTGTATCCTATTTAATGTTCACAACCAGTCTGTGAAATTCGTATTGATAATTTCAGGTGTATTAAAAATGAATCTCTGGCCCAGGCCGGTTTGGCTCAACAGGTGGAGCGTTGGCCTGTGGACCAGGGAGTCCCAGGTTCGATTCCGGCCAAGGGCACATACCTCAGTTGCAGTTTGTCCCTGGCCCTGGTTGGTGTCAGGCAGGTGGCAACCAATCGATGTGTCTCTCTCACATCAATGTTTCTCTCTCTCTCTCTCTCCCTCCCTACTACTCTGTCTGAAGATAAATGTGAAAGTATCCTGGGGTGAGGATTAAAAAAGAAAATGAGTCTCTGTCAGATTGTGATATTCTTAGGTCGCTCTCTTTATTTTTGTAGTCTTTATTGTTTAAAGTATTACAGATGCCCCTTCCCTTTTTCCCCATTGACCCATCCTCCCCACTCCCACCCCACCCTGTTTTCCCCACACTATTTCTGTGTCCATTGGTTATGTATATATGCATATAAATTCTTTGGTTTATATCTTTCTGCATCCCCCCCCCTCCCTCTGAGTTTTGTCAGTCTAACAAACAACCTGTACTTCTTAATCCCTTCACCTTTTTCACCTATCACCCCTACCTTCCTCCCATGTGGCAACCAACAAAAAGCTCTCTGTATCTATGTAGTCTGTTTCTGTTCTGCTTATTCATTTTGTCTGTAGATTCAATGATAGATATGTATTTATTGCCATTTTATTGTTCAAATATTTTATCTTCTTCTTCTTCTTCTTCTTCAAGAAGACCCTTAAACATTTTGTATAATACTGGTTTGGTGGTGATGAACTCCTTTAGCTTTTTCTTGTCTGGGAAACTCTTTTATATGTCCATTGATTCTAAATGATTGTTTTTGCAGGATAGAGTAATCTTGGGTGTAAGTCCTTGCTTTTCTTCACTTTGAATATTTCCTGCCACTGCTTTCTGGCCTGCAAAGTTTCTTTTGAGAAACTGGCTGACAATATTTAGAAAATTAACTGGTTTTCTCTTGCTGCTTTTAAGATCCTCTCTCTGTCTTGAACCTTTTGCATTTTGATTATGATGTGTTTGGTGTGGGCCTCTTGGGGTTCATCTTGTTCAGAACTCTCTATGCTTCCTGGACTTGTATGTCTGTTTCCTTCACCAAGTTAGGGAAGTTTTCTGTCATTATTGTTTCAAATAGGTTTTCGATTTCTTGATCTCTGTCTTCTCCTTCTGGGAACCCTATGATGCGAAATTTGGTACACTTGAAGTTGTCCCAGAGGCTACTTACACTAGCCTCATTTTTTTTTTTTTTAATTCTTTTTTCTTTTTGCTGTTCTGATTGGGTGTCTTTTGCTTCCTTATATTCCAAATCGATGGTTTGCTTCTTGGCTTTACCTACTCTACTATTGAATCTGTGTAAATTATTCTTTATTTCAGTTAGTGCCTCCTTCATTTCTGACTAGTCCTTTTTTATGCTCTTGAGGCCCTCACTAAGTTCATTGAAGTTCTCACTAAGTTCATTGAGCATCCTTATAAACAGTGTTTTGAACTCTGCATCTGTTAAATTGCTTATCTCCATTTCATTTAGTTCTTTTTCTGGAGTTTTGTTCTGTTCTTTCATTTGGGACATGTTTCTTTGTCTCCTCATTTTGACTGCCTCCCTGTGTTTGTTTCTGTGTATTAGGTAGAGTTGCTATGTCTCCTGGGCTTCCTAGGGTGGCCTATTGTAGTAGGTGTCCTGTAGGGTCCAGTGACACGGCCTCCTGGTCTCCCAGCTAGGCCCTTGAGGTGCACCCCTCGTGTGGACTTTACACCCTTCTGTTGTAATTGAGTCTTGATTGCTGTTGGCCCATCAGTGAGAGGATTTTACTCAGGCTGATCAGCTGTAAGAATGGCTGTGCCCACTGACCACTGGCCTATGACTACCTTGGAAGATCAGCTGTGTAGGGGCCAAGCACACAGAGCAAGATTTACTTCAGCAGGGCTCTGGTACCCACTGACTTCACTCATTGAGTGTGTCACTTGTGGAGGTGGTTGGGTGGTGGCGCTTCGACGTGGTCTGAAGCTGTCCACTGGGTGTGCTGGCTCTGGGGCCAGGTCAGCCACTGCCTGTGATCTGCCAATGGCTACTTCATGTGCTGGGCTTGGAGGTGCCCAGGCAAAGCCAAGTTGTGAACCGAAGCTGGCTGCTTCTAATGCGAGGCCTGGGGCCACTTAACAAGAGGTATAGGGCTCGCTGAGACCAGATGCTGCTTGTTTGAGAGAATTTAGGAATATCTGAAGCAGGATCCAAGACAGGCCAATCCTATAGTAAAGCAACTGGCAACAGCTTAGGTGGGCCTGAAAGTTGGGTGGGGCGGGGCCTCAGGGAGTCACCAGGGTGGGGCTACCAGTGTGAGCCAGGTTGCTGGAGTCCCAGATATGGCGACTGTCTGCCGCCCCAGGGAAGGGCTCACCAAAGGAACAAAGGCCTCTGACAGCACGACTGTCCAGGAGAAAGCTGCCTCTCCAGCCCTGGTCCCAATGCCAAACAACTCAGTTCTTCCCCGTATGTCTCTGGTGCCTTTTGAGCTGCCTCCCCAACACTGGAGCCTGGAAGGAGCAAGTCCAAGTAAGTCCGTGCACGGGCCCTTTAAGAGGAACTGCCTGGGGCTCCCACAGCCTCAGTTCCTGCTGGTTTTTCCAGTCAGAAGTTATGGGGACTTTTCTTCCTGGCACTGGAACTCTGAGCTGGGGCCTGGTGTTTGATGGGGGACCCCTTGCTCCTCAGGGAGGACCTGCCCAGCCGAGGTGTCCTCCTGATTTTTATCTGCCACACGTGGGTGTGGGACCAGGCTGTCCACGCCTCCACCCCTCCTACCAGTCTCAGTGTGGCAGCTGCTTTAATTCTGTAGTTGTAGGACTTCTGTTCAGCTCAATTTCAGGCAGTGAGTGATGGTTGTTCTGTAGTTGTAACTTTGATGTGGTTGTGGGAGGACATGATACCGCGTTTACTTACGCTGCCATCTTGACTGGAAGTCTGGGTGTGTTTTCTCTACTCCTTTTTTGTTGTTGTTATGTTAATCCTACCTGAGGATATTTTTTTCCATTGATTTTTTTAAAAGAGACTGGAAGGGAAGGGAGGGGAGAGAGAGAGAAACATGGATGTGAGAGACACTGATTGGTTGCCTCCTGCACATGCCAGGGATCAAACCTGCAACCCAGGTTCTCACCCATGATCGGGAATCAAACCCTCGACCCTCTGGTGCTTGGGCCGAGGCTCTAACCATGAGCCATGCTGGCCAGGGGCCTAGTTACTCCTTTTAAAGGAAGCTGGAATTTGGGGGAACCGAGATCATTAATAGAATGTGAGAGTTGGAGGTTTTTATTTAGTAAAAAAAAAAAAAATTCTCATTTTACAGATGTCAACATAAGAAACATTCAAACCTGTGAAGAATTTTTGTGAGTGTATTTGAGCCAAAACTGTTGACAATTGCCAGGAAGCAAAACTTAAACGTATTGAGATAATGCTCCAGAGAATGGCAGTTTTGCACCTTATTACAATCAATTGGCTCAGCGGTTAGAGCATCCATCTGTGGCCAATGAGTTGTGGGTTTGCTTCTGGTCAAGGGCACATACCTCGCTTCCAGTTCATCCCTGGCCCTGGTAGGGGTTGTATGGGAGGCAACCAGTCAATGTGTCCCTCTCACATTGATGTTTCTCTCTCCCTCCCTCCCTCCCTCCCACTCCATCTGAACAGAAATGGAAAAATATCCTCGGGTATTACCAAAGCAAAGAGGTGTAAGTGGGTTACATGAAATCCACTGGTGATAGATTAGGGAGGTGGGGGAAAGCAAAGTGGGGAAACCACTGGGACTGGATGAAAAGTAAGATGATAGACACAAACTTCTTTTATATAGGTGGGTACAGGATAGTGGGCAGTCAACAATTAACACAGTAACAATAAAGAGATTTGTGATCTCTGCAGAGTGGTGCCTGTGCGTTCAGGGGGCTCCTAAAAAGGGAAAATGACTTTGACATTTCAAAACTATATTAACAGAGATGAAAAAACAAACACACAAAAAACAATAGACAGGCTCAGTTAAGGTAAAGGTTGACCTTTGTCAGGAAAGATACTGGCCTAGGACATGACCACCCACCATAAACTGCTTTTAGTTAAATAGTTTTAATTTTATACCATCTTTTGAGGTTATTTTAGGTCTGGGTTCCTAATGCTGCCATGCAGGCCTCCCCTGAGCTTGTCAGGTTAACATGTGGCCCCTTTTGGTCCACACAGATAAAGAAACAGAAGAGAGTAATTTGCTTAAGGCCAGAAACAAGAACCACAAGATTTTAAATAATCATTGTGTATTCTCCTGCGGGAGACTTGCTCTTGCCAAATTTCCTGCCCCAGGTTAATTCTTTTACATTTAAACTATAGCTCTTCAAGTAGTTTGGAATGTGTGGGGTGAAAGCGGACTCGTTGGGTTTATGGAATTCAGTTTCCTATCTTCCTAAGACTTTTAAGTGATAACCTATAGCTTTGCCAATGTTTCCTTATTTTAAATGGACTTGGAAATCAACAAATAGTTCTTGACTCCCTATCATGTACAAAGTATGGGGATCGCATTTTCACAAGAGTCCGTTCCTCAAATATTTGAGTGATACATTGGTACCTTTTATGGTTATGTGTTACTATAAGGAAAGTTCTCTTGGCTAGACAAATGGATGGGTTTATTATTTGTTTCAGCAAACTTGAACTCCTCCATAGGTAAACAGTTCTTTGCATTTCCTCGAGCTGGAATCTTTCCTTTTTGATGTGGGTTTTCTAATTTTGTCAGGCCTTCCTGAAGACTGTCCTTGAATAATGTTTTCCGCCTGAGAGACAGCGAAGGCACTAGCAGGTTCCCACGCTTTCGCCTCATCTTGGAGCTCCTTCCAAGCGCCGCGGGTCGGGCCACAAAGCCAGGTGACAAAAGCCGATTACAGGTCCTCGACAGGCTCCTGCCCGGCAGCCGGAGCGCGCCTGCGTGCGGGAGTCCCTTTGTTGCTCCGGCCCTCGGTCTGGCTGCGCCTGCGCGGTGGGCGGGTCGGACAAGTGCGCTGCGCCGCGGGCACCGGCGGGGGGCGAGCTGAAGTGGAGCCGCCGTCTGCGCCGCAGCCGTCGCGACCTCCGCAGCGGAGTTCAGAGGCCCGGCGGCCGGGAGCTTCCCACACGGTGGCTGAGATGTCGTCAGCTACGGCTTTTTACCTTCTCTCCACCCTGGGAGGGTACCTGGTGACCTCTTTCTTGTTGCTCAAATACCCGACCTTGCTGCATCAGAGAAAGAAGCAGCGATTCCTCAGTAAACACATCTCTCACCGCGGAGGTGAGAGGGTCCCCGGAGCTCGGAGCTCGAGGGCGGAGGGGGAGGGCTTGGGGGTTTTCCCGCGGTCCCTTTGAGCTCCGCAGAAGGCTGGCGGCTGGAGACCCGTGAGGGTTCGCGGAAGAAGGGGATGTGTGAAGAGGGGTCGCCCGGAGGTGAAGACGACGTGAGGGGGAGGTCTCCTGTGGGAAGGAAAGGGGTCTCGAGACAAAGCCCAAGTGAGGATCCCTTGGGTGCAGCGGTGTCGGGGATTCTCGGAGCAGGAGGGACGGGGGGAGAAGGCAGGGCGGATGGAGCGTTTCTCTGCGGACCGAAGAAGGATCGCGCAGCGAGGCACCAGGGGGAGCGCCGGGGAGCCGTGGGTACCGGGCCGGGGACCCGGGGGAACGGGGGGAACCAGGAACTGCGACCTGACTGCCCCCAGTGAGATAGTGATTGAGCTCGTGGGGAAATCCGGTGGGGAAATCCGGCCGGGGCCGCAGTTCCTCGAAACTGGAGCGTGCTGCAGCCAAGGTGCCTGCTGCAGCCTAGGTGCCTGCAGTTCTTGGGGGCCAGCCCCACCCCCACGCCCACGCTGAGCAGAGTCATTAATAGGAGAGAGAAACCGAGTCTCTGAGAGGGGACACTTTCCAAGGTCACAATTAGAGCTTGGGCTGCCCTGGGACAGAAACTGGAACGTCCTGGTTCCTAAGTCTGCAAACCTTACACCTGTTTGGGTGTTTGTTTGTTTGTTTGTTTGTTTGTTTTTCAGCTTCACCCTGCACCCCAGCAATGACATGTGGGTTTCCAAAAGACAAAAAGATAATTTAGTTTATGACAGGACAATTTTGTTTAAAGGAAACAGAGAAGTTTATTTTGGAAAGGTGTCTGGCCAAAAAAAGACTAGAGAGTCCACCCTCTCTCTAATTTCCCAGACAGCAGGCCAAATCCTCGCCTTTTAATTATTGAGTAGAAAGTGTGTATTTCATCTAAAGTACAATGTATAAAATGTTGTGAAATTTGATTATTTCCTTCAGTGTTAACTCTGCTTTTGAGATGAATGCTAAACCAGGTTAAAGTTGCTTGGAATTTGCAGACTAATACTTGAAATGGTAAATTTCTAAATTTACAGTCTAAAACTTGGTATAGTACCCCATCTCCTTTTATAACAAGAATTGTCCAAGGACAAGGTTTTAAATGTCACAGAAATACATTAGCATTCTTCTTTATCAGTTACACATAGCACTAAAGAGTAACTTCAATGATTATGCTAGTCTCCCACTCTTGAAAAGCATCAAAGATTTTTAAGGAGTCACCTGCCCAAAACTAGATCCTCTAAAAAAAGCTATCTAAAATGTCATTATAGATTATCTAAAATTTATTTTAGAATAAATAATCTTGTTAAATATTTGCAGACTCAAAATTCGTTTTACTCTACTTGTATGATGGGCTAAAGCACTGTAGTAAATTCCAGTGTGTTAGTGCTTAATATGCTTTTGTGGAGTATGTACACCATATAATATAGTTGAATCCAGAGTGATAGAGGAGATATTTATTTTTTTAAAAAACACACCGTGTAACTCAAGATACTAAGTTTCTGGAAAATAATAGACTAGGAAGGAGTCACCTTGCTTGCTTTTTATTTTTTATCTTGGACCCTGATAACAGCAATCACTAGTCTCTCTGTGCATATCACTAACATTTGGGTTAATATTCTAATCGCCCTAACTACAAATACTGATATTTTATGTGCACCAGATGTATGACCATTCTGAGATTAAAACATTGGTTGCTATATGTGTTTAAAGTATATACACCTGAATAACTTGAAACTCAATGTGTACTGTGTATTACTGCTATAAAGTATTATCACCAGCATTATCACCTGAGTCAGAGATTGGACCTACAACTAATTCGCCTTGGGAATAAGCCTGAATTTTCCTTATCTATAAATAGAGAGCATTTGCCTTCCTTATCTTTGGGTTGTTAGGAGTATAAAAAGCACTGAAAATTGTAAAATTGAAAATATAAGCTTGGATACAGGGGATCTACATTTGCATTTTGCAGTAGAACTTTGAGTTGATTGGAGAAAATTGAGATCATCCTATACTTATATTTTCAAATTTTTCATGAACACTTTTGCCTTTTTTTTTTTTTTAACATTGATTGTTCTTGAAAGTGGCCATTTCAAAAATTAAATGCTATAGGCTTGCTTTGTTCTTACCTCTTTAAAGCATACCTTGTATTGCATTATATTGTAATAGGATATATTAATACATCTGTTTCCATTACTAGACTGGAAATTCATCAAGGCCAGGTTTTAGATTTTATTCATTCTTTTGTCTCTATAGTTACAATAATAGCTTATTGTCTGCTAATTATCTTCTGCATGTTAGGTACTTTTCATGTGTTTCTTAAATTCATTTGACCAAAAACACATTTTATAACTACAGTGTATGGATGAAACACCAATAGAACCAAAGATATACCCTTTGGATTAAATGGGGAGCAAGCAATACAATCAAAAGCCATATTCTTAATTTCTTTATGAAATTATGAATCTTATTAATATTTTTCCAATTGTATAAGTAACTCATGTTCACTGTAGAAAACTTGGAAAATATAGAAATGAGTAAGGAAAAAATAATTCTTAAACTTTACTATCTGGACATAATCTCTCTTAACCTTTTGAAGTATATCCTTTAAGTATACTGTATATACATTTATTTCAGGTATAGGTAAGATAGAGAAATAACTTACTTTAATACTTCCTACCCTGTCTCTATAAGCCAACTGAGTTAAGTAACAGCCTTTAAAAAAAAAAAAAAAGTGTAGCCCAGATAATGTGGCTCAGTGGATTGAGCATCGTCCTATAGACTGAGAGGTCCCACTTGGCTTCTCCATCAGGGCACATGTCCTGGTTTCAGGCTTGATACCCAATAGGGGGCATGCAGGAAGCCAGCTGATCAATGTGTCCCTCTCACATCGATATTTCTATCTCTCTCTCCCTTCCTGTTTCTCAAAAAAAAAAAAAAAAAATCAATAAAAAATACTTTTAAAAAGAAGTCTATTTATTAGGAATTAGTGGTCAAAGAATTGAATGAAATCATCAACTGATTAAATCTTAACGATTCCTCCTAATCTTTCACCCATGGATTTAAGTCAAAGTACTGTCATAATCTGGGCATTTTGCCACAGATTGATTTGACAGGTGATACGTTTGAGCATAAAAATTGTTCTTGGGCCCTAGCAGGGGTGGCTCGGTTGGTTGGGAGTTGTCCTGTGCACCAAAAGGTTGCCAGGTTGATTCCCAATCAAGGGTGTATGCTTTCGCATCGATCTTTCTCTCTTTCTCGCCTTCTCCCTTCCTCTCTCTCTCTAAAAATCAGTCAACTATTTTAAAAAAGAAGAAGATTGTTCTGAGTCATCAATTTGAGTCTCAAAGCATCACCAGAAGTAGCATTCTGCATTTGCAACCTGAAACATGTTCTGCATCAGGGTATTTATTCATTCTCTCTCTTCAGCTCTTGTTCCTCATTCCTATTTTCAGGGAACTCTTCCTCACTTGTCACTGAAAACTTTTCCATCTGGCTTGCTCATCCCTACTGATATCTTAGCAATGTAGACATGTATCATTTATTTTTTAAATGTTTTTATTTATTTCTTTGAGAGAGAAAGGAAGGGAGAGAGAGATAGAAACATCAATGAGAGAGAAACATTGATTGGCTGCTTCCTGCATGTCCCCAACTAGGGATTGAGCCTGCAACCTAAGCATGTGCCCTGACCGGAAATCAAACCAGGACCTCTCAGTCCATGGGATGACGCTGGCCAGGCAACATTTATCATTTATTTAATAGTACTTTCCTACTAAATAAAACTCAAATGTACTTATTTTCAGATATATATACATGTAGCTCTTAAACTGTATACAAATTTAGAAAAAATTTTGAAGTTAAAAGATACATACAAAAACCATTTATCACTGAACACAGTGTACATGTGGTGGTTAGTTGGTATATGCTACCTGTATATCAATATACGATATGAATATCACTCTGTGCTTCTGTGCTAGTGATGTTTAATTTTTATATATATAAATATAAATGTCACAAGTTTTTTTTCCCTTGAAAGATAGAAATAGGGGACCTGTATTGAGAAATACTCTTTTGTGTATAGTAACTCTAGTTCTTACAAACTCTTTATGCCCTTATATAAATTATAAGTACTGTTTCCAAGGCACACTGTAAATGTTGAATAAACAAATGAATTTAGAAATGAAGCAGGGACTTACTTTGTTGTTTGATTTACTAAATAGTTCCATTTTGAGTTGAGATAGGATCATATATTCAAACATTAAGATATGTTTTATTTACACTAAAGGATCTTTTCCAATATCAGAAAATAGTTAATTTTGAAGGTTATTTTTTGTGTACTGGTGCACATTGTTATATTTGTCAGTGGTTTATAAACATCACATGTGCATATACACACATGTATCATGTATGCAAAGATATAAACGATAGTGGTGGTTGGAGCATAATGAAAACAAGCTACAATGTTTATTGGTATATAAAACATCTGGGAGGTCAAAAGGAACTGAACAGATGTTTCTTTAAATCTAATTAAAAATACAAAAGACAGAGTTTCCTTTATTTTTCCTGTTCTGTGAGAAATTAAACAATCACAGAGTAATTATGAAGCACTCTATAAGAGAGGAAATGTTAATATAGAATGAAAAATTGGGAAGTATATGGTGAAGCTATAAGTGAATTGAGAACTTTCAGAGAAGGTTTTCTCAAAGAAGTGGGAAATATGAACTGGTGAAAAGAGAGGCAGGACACAGCTGAGGAACTATGAAAAATTGTATTAGGACAACATACAAAATCTGTGACTCATTCACTTCCACATTTCATAATTAATCAACTCCATAACTAAACTTTTGTTTATATGTAGAATGGTTATTTGTAAAGCCAGGCATTGTTTAAGCTGTTTATTGAGAAAAAGGAAACATTAATGGCAAGCGTGCTTCAATGAGAGATGTGATGTTAATTGAAAAGAAAAGGAATTTAAACCATTTCATGAGAGAAGTGCTAACACCAGATAATTCCTTGGAGAGGAATGCATATTCTTACTTAATCCCTTAGTTACTCTCTAGGCTTTTACCATACGAATCTAATAAGTAATGTGTGGGTGTTATCACTGTGGAATTCATCTTCAAGCTTTACTAACAAATAGAATATGTGACAAAGGACCAATATGAGTAACTTACCTGTAAAACTGAAATAAAGCTGTGATATGAATGACAGTATAGAAGCTGCAGTATAGTTGGTGGTGAAAAAGTAGGATCTGAAATCATACTGCTGTGCTCAAATCCCAGTTCTCCTTCTTGGCTATGTGACCTTATCCTTTTTTGTTTTTGTTTTTTTATGTAGTAATATTTACCATGGTTATGTGGTTTTAAATGAGATATATCAAGTTCTAAGCACAGTATCTAGCTTCTGTTAATTATTAATATCTTGACCACCTTTTCAATATTTTATTGAGTACTGGCTATGTAATTTCATAAACTTATAAAATAGATACAAGATTGTAAGCAATAATGTTTGCATGCTTAAGTTGTTAGGTTTAAATGAAATATAATGAAAATTAATATGGAAAACAGGCCCCCCAAAAAAACAAAATATAGACTTTGAATTAGTAGTGCCCGGCCAGTTTTGCTCAGTGGTTAGAGCATCAGCCCTCAGACCAAAGAGTTGCAGGTTCAGTTCTGGTCAAGGGCATATACCTGGGTTGCAGTTTCGATCCCCAGCCCCAGTCAGGGTTGTGCGGGAGGCAGCCAGTCGATGTGTCTCTCTCACATTGATGTTTCTCTCTCCCTCCCTCCCTCCCTCCCATTCTAAAAACCAATGGGAAAATATCCTCCAGTGAGGATTAACCAAAAAAATGTGTGTGTGTGTGTATACACACACACATATATATATATCACAAACACACAAAAATGTATATTACAAGGCCTTTGCTAATGGAATTTGAGAAGGCTCATAAATAATACTGCTTACTTTCCCTTCACAAGTTTGGAACCAATTTAAAAATAAAATGCCAGTGTCAGAAAAATGAAGTTGAAATACTAATATAGCTGAATTTAGATTCTATACCACCCTCTCTAAATTGAACTAACACTAAAACTGAAGCCTGTGTTTTACATGGGTAGGGCCTGCCTTAGCAAATTTTCTGTATAGATGAGCAGAAATGTTGTTCCTTCTAAGGGTGGGCCACTGCAAATTAAGAGGACTGTGAAGGGTTGGGTCACAGATGGACAGACAGCTCTGTCTCTTGAGTCCCTTCTGTTCCCATGGGGAGAGGTGTGTGAGGGAGTAAAGAAGAGTTAAAAGTGTTCCTTCCATTCTTTTCCCTTCTTAGGGGAAATTTTCCTTCTCTAGGTGGAAACAGGTAGTAGGGGATAGATGTTCCCCACAATACTTCACAAAGCCTTCTGAGGGTTTAGTTGAATATACCAGAATACAAAAATCCTGAGACTTAGAACTAAAGTCATTTTTTAAAAATTTAGGTGTAGCATACATGTAGTTAGTAATGCTGACCTTAAGTATACAGCTTAATTTAAAAATATGTATATGTACATATCCAAGTAACCACTACTTAGATCAAGATAAGAACATTTCTACAATCATCTAAGATTCTTTGGTTTCCCTCCTTCATCCCCAGAAGTAACCACTTCTCTGACGTTTGCTATAATGGATTATTTAAGACAGTGGTTTTCAAAGTGCGGTCTGTGAACTCCTGGGAGGTTCTGCAAGGTTAAAACTGTTTTCATAAGACATTCTTTACCTTATTCGCTTTGTTGACATTTGTGCCAGTGGTGCAAAAGCAGTAGTGGGTAAAACTGCTGTCTCTTTACCAAGGATGAAGCAGTGGTGTCAAGGATACTAGCAGCCACTGTATTCTTCACCATCACTCACTCACAGTTTTAAAAACCGGCAGTTTTTGCCCTGACCGAGTACTCAGTTGCTTAGACTTAGAGCGTCATCCCAATATACCAAGGTTGCAGTTTGATCCCTAGTCAGGGCACATACAAGGCTCAATCTAAGACTATCTTTGATGTGTTAGTAAAAATTATTAATTTTATTCAATTTCAACCCTTGAGTACACATGACTTTTACTATTCTGTGTGACAAAATTAGAAGTATGCACAAAACACTTTTGCTGTGTACCAAAGTATGGTGATCGTTGTCTTGAGAAAAAGCTCTTGTGCAATAATAATTTGAGTTCTGAGCCGAATCTACCTTTTCTCTCACAGAACACCGTTTTTACTTAAAAAACTGACTGCTGCTTATTCATATTTGAATATTCAGCAGATATGTTCTTAAAAATTAATAAAGTGTATCATTAGAATAAAAATTTAGCTGCCTTCTACGAAATGATTAAATTTGAGCTTTTAAGCAAAAATTTGAACTTTGAAAACTTGTATCCTCCACTGTGAGTTTGATAGCTTTTCACTTCTCAAAGATTCTCCTGCTGAGATCAGATATTAATGAATGAGGTTTAAATAGATAGATATATAGATAGATAGATAGATAGATAGATAGATAGATAGATAGATAGATAGATAGATAGATAGAATAATGAAATGTATCAGCATTTAGAAGATTAGCATAATTCAGGAAATCAGTGTTTTCCAAAAGACTAGTGCACGATATTATAAAACCATGCATGGGTGAAAGAGCTATTCAAAGTTTACAGTGAGCCAGTGGATTTTTATGAAAGAGTGTATGAAAAGGACATTGATATGGTTCAGATTCCACATTGCAACTAACTTGTATAAAACTCCCCCTTGTTGAATTTTGGTGCAGTATCAAGAATCTCTTCTAACTACATATCTGTATCAAGGTTGATATATATGTATTAAGCAGACATGAGAATCTAGCTGACTTCTATTAAGCCAGACATTAAAGAGATTTGCATAAAATGTAAAACAGGGCTACTCTTACCATTCAATTTTTTGAAAGATAGTTAATTTTCATAAAATGTATGTTACCATGAAATGGGCTTACTATTATTTTCAAATAAATAAATTAAACATTTTTAGAAGTCAATTTCTGAAGCTCTTTGAGGTAGTGAGAGTCCTGAGACCAAAATGGCTGGGAACTGCCAGTTTAATGAACTCTTGTCTGTAATAAGAATCATTACAGATGATAAAGTGATAAAGTACTTTCATGGAGGAGTTGTGAAGTGAATTCATTCTGGAATTAATGTGAAGAAATATTAGGAGGCAATGGCGAAGAGAATGTTCCAGGCATATGTCATGTACTTAAAGACTCTGATTCTTTCCTCTGTTTTAAAAGTAGTGCGTATTCATTATAGAGGGTTTGTAAAGTATAGAAGAATGCGTATTAGAAAATAAATCATTTGTATTCCAGCCATCTGGAGATAACTGTTAGTGATTTGATCTGTTAAACTACTCACTGCTTATTGCACCAAAGGGCAAGGAAATTAAAAGGACACAGACACAGTTTGAGCTTGCTGCAGCAGCGATGTCTAACCTGTTCCCCTGCTCTCTCCTCCGTGAGACAAGCCGTTACAGAGACTTAGACAGTGTTAAAAAATAATGATGTGGACTTGGGTCGTTTGATTAAAGTGGTTTCTGAGAGACTTTTCCACTGTGAAGTTACTCCTTTACTCTGTTGTTTTTGTTTGTTTGAATCCTCACCTGAGGATATTTTTCTATTTATCTTCGGATAGAGTGAGAGGGAGGGAGAAAGAGAAAAACATCGATTTGAGAGGGACACAACTTCTGGTTGCCTCCCACCCAGACCAGGGCCAGGGCCAAACCACAGTGGAGGTACGTGTCCTTGGCCAGAATCAAACCTGTGACTCATTGGTTCGCGGGCTGACACTCTAACCGCTAAGTCAAACGGGCCAGGGCGATTGTTTACTCTTTGTAATTAATAAATGTTTTTGTAGGGAGATACTTTTTTTTTTTTTTTGGTACGTGCCCCTAGCAGGAACCGAACCTGGGACTCTCTGGTCCAAAGGCCCATGCTCCAACCACTGAGCCAAACTGGCCAGGGCTAGGGAGGTACTTTGAAACAACATAAATAGGCATTCCTCATCAAACTTTCCATTTGTTAAAATGGACTGGCAATTTCCTATTTTATTCAGTGGTTTAAAATCTGTTACTATCATTATGATGCTGCATTATTTCAGGTTTGGCTGATGCAAGCTCCTTCAACTGGGCTTCGGTATCCTTTGAACTTCCTTGTATTTTGGCACAACAAACAGCTAGTAGTTTAACTTAAACTGTTAATAACCACTTTAGCACTCTTGTCTTTTTGTTACTATTATATATAGTATGCTTTGTTCTTGAAATATTGGTTATCTGAATATAACATATTTCCATATTTTTCAACTAAAACAGACACCTGCTAGATTTTTAAAAGTCATTTAACCTCAAAACAGCACTTACTTTTGAAAAAAAACTATAGCCCTAGCCGGTTTGGGTCAGCGGTTAGAGTGTTGGCCTGCAGACCAATGAGTCTCGGGTTCGATTCCGGTCAAGGGCACATACTTCAGTTATGGTTTGATCCCTAGCCCTGGTCGGGTTGGGTGGGAGGCAACCAATTGATGTGTCTCTCTCACATTGATGTTTCTCTCTCTCTCCCTCCCACTCTGTCTGATGATAAATGTAAAAGTATCCTCGGATGAGGATTATAAAGAAAAAAAACTATAATCTCCATAGTTATTGCATCTATTTTCTATTGTGCAACAACTCTGGTAACTAAAGTGAACCTAAAGTCAAAGTAGCTTTTTTCCACATGGGTATGCATCCCTTTCTCTCTGCTAAACTTATGTTAGAACAGTAGGTTAATATATTTGTTTCATCATACCTTGAGTTTCTATTGATTATTAATTAGGTTGCTATAAAAATACAATCTGATCATGTAAAAGAATAAGAACATTTTAATACTTCTGCAAATATGTTCAGATGGTATTGTATATAAAACATTTTTAAAAAATATTTTAGTCCAGCTGGTGTGGCTCAGCGGTTGAGCATCAACCCATGCACTGAGAGGTTGCTGGTTTGATTCCCAGTCAGGACACATGCCCAGGTGTGGGCCCAATCCCCAGTGGGGGGCATGTAGGAGGCGGCTTGTCAATATTCTCTCTCATCGATGTTTTTATCTCTCCCTCTCACTTCCTGTCTCTCTAAAATCAATAAGAAAAAAAATTTTTTAATTGAATCTAATGCCATTAGTTATAAGATGCACAAATTTGCCCCACTGGTGTGACTCAGTGGATTGAGTGTTGTCCCATGGACTGAGAGGTCCAGGTTTGATTCCCAGTCAGGACACATGCCTGAGTTGTGAGCTCAATCCCTGGTGTGGGGAATGTGAGAGGCAGCCGATCAATGTGTCTCTCATATCAATGTTTCTCTCTCTCGTTTCCTCTTTCTAAAAAATCAATAAAAACGTATATTTTTTTAAATGCACAAATTTTTATGTACTGCTAAGAGAAAAGTTGCCACTTACACTGTTACTATCCATTGTAAAATGCACCCTAACTTTAGAGATATTAAAAAGTAAAAAACTATAACTCTTTGAATTGATGACATGGCACCAAACATGTTAATTCGTTTAATTTTACCAATCCAGTGAGATAGGTGCCACCGTTATCCTCATTCTTATAGATAAGAGAGCTCAGCCTAACAGAGAGATTAGGTGGCTTTCCCATGGTGACACAAGTATCAAACAGATTTTAGAGCAGAGATTGCAACTCCAGAGTCCCACTCTCAACTACTATGCTATCCTGCCTTCAGCCAAAGTGATTAAAACACAATCACTTATTTTAAGTAATTCATGGGAAAGGAAGGAGAGAGACAGGTAAATAATTTATGCTATAATATAATAAATGCCTTAGTAGAGAGATGCGTAAGAGACTATGGGGATACAGAGGAGAGATGGTTTAACTCTGCCTGGGGAGTTGTATATGTGCCAAGTAGTTTAAAAATCATGTTTAGGTTCTTCTAACCCTCCTGTGTTGCTGTGGCTGTGTTTTGATCTTTGATTCTTCCTGGTGCAGCTAGAAAAGAATATCAAAATACCATTATACTCTTTAAATCATTTGTAATGTCTACACATCTACATCAAGATTCACAAGATATATCTTATTAAAATGAATTCATGGAAAAATAAAATGTTCAAAGTATCTAAGTAAATGAAGCTTTCATTTAATGTTTTTACAGGTGCTGGAGAAAATTTGGAGAATACAATGGCAGCATTTCAGCAGTAAGTATATAAGAGAGTATTCTTTTCTTTACAGTTTATCTTTAAAGTGATGATGATTCACAAAGTGAAGATATTATATATGTAGCATCCACTTGTAATAGTGGTTTCTAATTAAAATTGCTTTTTTATGTAATTAGTGTCAAATGTTACAAATAGTGTCTGGTTTCTGCATAACTGAAAAAAACTAGATCTGAGTTTTGGATAATCAAAAGAGACTATAGTTCCAAAGTTGAAAGAAGACATTTGTAACAAGGAACATTTTGTGTGTAATGCTAATTAGTCTTGGAGAGAAAGAGAAAGGGGGAAAATGAAACAACTGTTACACTGGCTGCTCTTTATGAATAGGGTTATGTGTCTACCCAGTAATTCTTATACAGACCTGAATCTGTAATCTGGTCTAAAACAGGGAATGTGAAAAGTTAAACCCCATGAAAGACATTAGCTATCCATACTGATTTTCTTACGTAATTTTAAAGCCATTTTTATGTATATAATGACAGCTAAGAAATCAAGGGAATTTGTCTTATGTTTTTATCTTGCTTCTCATTATTCAGAGATACCTTAGAGGTCATTTTCCTGTATCAGGGCCAAAGGTACTGCTTCTCTATATTTTAGTTTCATCTAAATCCCATCCCCCTAGATGTTTCATGGTTCACTTTCCTGTTCTGTGATATGATGCCTTTTGACTATAATCTCAAAAGTCTCTTACAGCTTTAAAATGCAAACTCTTTCCTCCTGTCACCGACTGTGAAACAGAATTATTCAAATTATTTTTTCTACTGAGATTATATTTTTAGCTAGCTAGCTATAGCTAAATATGTGTATAATTTCATGTGTACAGTTTCCACTGAGATATACCCTCCCAACACACGCATTTAGATACACACTTCGAAAAACATACATATTATGACATGGATGTGAAGATGAGAAAATATTGGAGAAAGTATAAATAGTTGGTGTGGGAAGCCAGGTTAAGATTAACCAGAAAATTGAAAGGATACCAGGACTAGAAGAGCTATAATTTGGTAGAGAGGAAAAATGTGAAATGTTTGAGATTAAGATGTGAGGATATGTGGACCAGATATGTCTAGGAAATTGAAGGACCTTAAGACTGTGTGGAAAATTAATTCATTATATTGTAGAGAGGCTAAAAAAGTAATTAGGACTGACAAAGAGAAGTAATTGCATCTTACAATTTATAAAAAGTCCTTTAATGTGGTTTATAAAATGCTTTCAATAACATCTTAAGGCATGAATATGGCTCTTCAGTGATTTCTTGGAAGCAAGCATCCTTCCTTATTGATCTCTCAATCCCTAACACCTAACTCTGGTGCTAACAGGCTCTTACTGAATGAGATATGGAATGGGGCACTCAAGAACAAAGCAGAATATTAGCATAAGACAGATGAAGAAGATAGAACCCCATCCATAATAAACATAGAACCAAAAACTGAGGAATTATACACACACACACACACACACGAGTCACTAAGCCCTTGAGTATGTAAAATCTGGTTCTTAAGAGCTAATAAAACTAGGTTATTAAACTAGGCTGTCTTTGTAAATACCCATAGGAAAAAATGAATGGTAAGAGAAAGAAACAAATTGTATTAGCAATAGCTGCAAGTATAAGTTGGCAGACAAAGTAATTAATCAGCGACCTGATTCTCATGATAACTTTTTGACTCTCTAATAATATAATACTAATTATCTGATCGATGAAATGATAATGATAATACAACCTCAATCTTGTAAGGAGTAAATGAAATTCAAGTAAATTCCTTAACATAAATTCCTGCTGTAAATTGTATGCATTGTTTCTGTGGAGTTTCAAGTAATTTTACATCTTTTAAAGCTAGTTTGCATTTCTTTTTCTGGAAATGCTGAGGCCTGGCTTCCCTAACTTTTTTCAGTGCTTGTCATCAACTTGTCAGAATTTGGCTACAAAATATCTGGTGTTTCAATTGATGTAGATGCATATTGTTATTTATGGAAAAATTTAAAGGCTAAAGTGATAAAATAAATTCTTTTCTTGCTATGTTCTATTTTTGTACCAAATTGAGATAATTTATAAATTGTCTTAGATGTACTTATTATTGCTCTACATTTTTATTAGCTTGTTAATATCAGGTAAGCATAAAATAATGTTTTGCATATAACTCAAACATTTTTAAAAATAGCCAACATTTCAGTTAAAGGCAAACTTCATATTTAGAAAGATTTCTTAGGTAATATGTATAATTTTTTTAAAATACAGATAACCCCTACTCTTACTTTCCCTTTACACACTCATACAAAAAAAAAGGAAGGTGAACAAAAAACAAAGACGTGTGTGACCAAAAATTAGTAGTACCACTTTTTAAAACTATATAACAGACCTTAGAATTTTATTTTAAAACTGTTTGTTGGCTATATATGTTACTTACACTTTCTACATTTGTTATTTAAAAAAAAAAAAATTAAACAGTATAACAACAATATTTTAGGAAAATTAAAAAATACAGAAAAATAATTCTGGCAACCTAAAAACTGTTTTTGTTTGCTTATTTAGATTTCACTTTTATGCATTTTGGCTCTAACAAAGACATTTGGCAAACAAATATTCTATTTTAAAAGGTGGATATCCTTTAGAAAAGGACACAAAGTTAACAAGTTAATTATTTACATCTTAGTAAGAATTACAGTAAGGGTCCAGGTTGGTTGGTTGGTTTCCTCTAACAGCTAGCTGATAATCGGGACACTGAAGGGGAGGGTCACATAAGGGAGGAGTCAAGCAGCAGTATGAGATTTCGGCACAAGGCAGCAAGTAGACATTGGATCTTTTGAAATGGGATGCCAATGCGGGGAAGGGTTCATTAGAAGTACATAGGTGAAGTAAGAGAAAATGGGGAAGTGGTTGGCTCCAAAGACAGATTTTTTTAACCTTTTTTTAATCTTTATTGTTGAATGTATTACAGATGTTCCTCATTTTTCCCCCATTGACCCCCTTCTCCCCCCTCCAGCCCCCCTCCCGCCTTTTCCCACACTGTTGTCTGTGTCCATTGGTTATGCATATAAGTTCTTTGGTTTATTTCTTCCCACCCCCAACCCCCTTCCCATTGAGGTTTGTCAGTCTAGCAACCAATCTGTACTCCTTAATCCCTTCACTTTTTTCACCCATTCCCCCAACCCCCCTCCCATCTGGCAACCAACTGAATATTCTCTGTATCTATGAGAATGTTTCTGTTCTGCCTATTCATTTTGTTTGTAGATTCAATTGTCGATAGCTATGTATTCATTGCCATTTTGTTTGTTCATATATTTTATCTTTTTCTTCAAAAAGACCCTTCAGCATTTCATATAATAACCGTTTGGTGGTGATGAACTCCTTTAACTTTTTCTTGTCTGGGAAAGTCTTTATATGGCCATCAATTCTAAATGACAGCTTTGCAGGATAGAGTAATCCTGGTTGTAGGTTCTTGCTTTTCATCACTCTGAATATTTCTTGCCACTCCCTTCTGGCCTGCAAAGTTTCTTTTGAGAAATCAGTTGACAGTCTTATGGGAACTCCCTTATAGGTAACTAACTGCTTTTCTCTTGCTGCTTTTAAGATTCTCTCTTTGTCTTGAACCTTTTGCATTTTGATGATGATGCGTCTTGGTGTGGGCCTCTTGGGGTTTATCTTGTTTGGGACTCTCTGTGCTTCCTGGACTTGTATGTCTGTTTCCTTCATCAAGTCAGGGAAGTTTTCTGCCATTATTGTTTCAAATAGGTTTTCGATTTCTTGCTCTCTCTCTTCTCCTTCTGGCACCCCCAAGATGCAAATGTTGGCATGCTTGAAGTTGTCCCAGAGGCTCCTTACGCTATCCTAATTTTTTTGGATTCTTTTTTCTTTTTGCTGTTCTGATTGGGTGTTTTTTGCTTCCTTATATTCCAAATCAATGGTTTGCTTCTTGGCTTTACCTATTCTACTATTGAATCTGTATAAATTATTCATTTCAGTTAGTGCCTCCTTCATTTCTGACTGGTCCTTTATTATGCTCTTGAGGCCCTCACTAAGTTCACTGAGCATCCAGTATTTTGAACTCAGCATCTGTTAGGTTGCTTATCTCCATTTAGCTTAGTTCTTTTCCTGGGGTTTTGTTCTGTTCTTTCATTTGGGACCTGTTTCTTTGTCTCCTCATTTTGGCTGCCTCCCTGTGTTTGTTTCAGTGTATTACTTAATGAGAGGTATGGGGCTATCTGAGACCAGACGCTGCTCGTTTGAAAGAATTTAGGAAAACCTGAAGCAGGATCCAAGACAGGCCAATCCTATGATTAAGCAACTGGCAACAGCTTGGGTGGGCCTGAAAGTTGGGTGGGGTGGGGCGGGGCCACAGGGAGTCACCTGGGTGGGGCTACCAGTGTGAGCCAGGTTGCTGGAGTCCCAGATATGGCAACTGTCTGCCGCCCCAGGGAAGGGCTCATCAAAGGAACAAAGGCCTCTGACAGCACGTTTGTCCCAGAGAAAGCCCCCTCTCCAGCCCTCACTCCAGTGCCAAACAGCTCAGTTCTTCCCTGGATGTCTCTAGCGCCCCTCGAGCTGCCTCCCCTCCAAGCGGAGAGGGAGAGAGTATGATAAGTCCGTGGGCCCTTTAAGGAGCTGCCTGGGGCTCCAGCCACTTCAGCCTCCCTGAGCCTCAGTTCCCGCCAGAAGTTATGGGGACTTCTCTTCCTGGCACTGGAACTGGAACCCTGAGCGGGGCACCTGGTGTGGGACGGGGACCCCTCAGTCCTCATGGAGGACCTTCCCAGCCGAGGTGTCCTCCTGATTTTTATCTACCACACGTGGGTGTGGGACCAGCCCGTCCCCTCCGCCCCTCCTACCAGTCTCGATGCAGCTGCTTCTTTAATTCCGTAGTTGTAGGACTTCCATTCAGCTTGACTTCAGGTGGTTTTGAATGATGGTTGTTCTGTAGTTTAGTTGTAACTTTGATGTGGTTGTGGGAGGACGCGATACCGCGATTACCTACGCCACCATCTTAACCAGAAGTCTCATTTTTTCTTTTTTAACCAATGAATTACCATATGTTTTTGAGAAGCATTAAGAAACTTACTTGTTAAAACTTGGCTCTTTTATTGTTATATAATATTTTAATATATGTGTTTTAGGTTTAAGTATAAAACAAAAGATACATTCACCCCATTTAGGAGATTCCCTGGCAAAATAAGAATCATGAGTTCTTATATATTTAAAGGGATGTTCAGTTTTTCTTAGATCAAATTCCTGCTATAATTCATTCTGTTGTTGGTGGATGAATTGGTGTCCAAATGTTATCTTTTAGATGAAATATATTCATAATATAAGCATTCTAATTTTTTCATAATAAAATTTTATATAGACATACCTCATTTTATTGTTTTTGCTTTATTGCACTTCACAGATGTTGCTGTTTTTTACAAATTGATGGTTTGTGGCAACCTGCATTGAGCAAGTCTGCATTGGCTCCATTTTTCCATCACTTTGTGTCTCTATATCACATTTTTTTAATTTTTGCAATATTTCAAACATTTTTATGATTACTGTGTTTCTTTGTTGTTGTTGTTAATTTTCACCTGAGGATATTTTTTCATTGATTTTTAGTTAAAGTGGAAGGGAGAAAGGAAAAGAGGGAGAAAGAGAAACATTGATGTGAGAGAGAGACATGAATAGGTTGCCTTCCGCACCACCCTGACCAGAATAAGGATCGAACCTGCAACCCAAGCAGGTGCCTTTGACCGGGAATTGAACCTGAGACCCTTTGGTCCTCAGGCCAACTCTCTAATCAGTGAGCCAAACCAGCCATGGCTATTATTATATTTCTTTTTTTTCCCCTTTATTTATTTGAGAGAGAGAGGAAGGATAGGAGAGAGCGAGAAGCATTGATGAGAGAGAACATCAATTGGCCACCTCCTGCATGCCCCACACTGGGGATTGGGCCCATAACCTGGGCATGTGCTCTGGCCGTGAATCGAACTGGCGACCTCTTGGTTCATGGGTCAACGCTCAACCACTGAGCCATACCAGCCGGGTATTATTATATTTCTTAAGATGATCTCTAATCAGTGATCTTTGATGTGACTATTGCAATTGTTTTTAGGATGCCATAAACTGCACTCATGTAAGAGTGAACTTAATTGATAAATGTTATGTGTGTTCTGACTGCTCCACTGATGTCCCCCCATCTCTCTCCCTCTCCTTGGGCCTCCCTATTCCCAGAGATACAACAATATTGAAATTAGGCCGACTGATAACCTTACATTAGCCTCTAGGTGTTTAAGCAAAAGGAAGAGTTATACGCTGCTCACTTTAAATCAAAAGCTAGTAATGATTAAGCTTGGTGAGGAAGGCATTTTGAAAGTAGAGATAGCTGAAGGCTATTCCTCTTGCTCTGAGCTACTACCCAAGTTGTAAATGCAAAGGAAACATTCTTGACAGAAATTAATAGTTCTACTCCAATGAACACATGAGAGGTAAGAAAGCAAAACAACCTTATTGCTGATATGGAAAAAGTTTTAGTGGTCTAGATAGAAGATCAAACTAGCCACAACATTCTCTTAAACCTAAGCCTAAACCAGAGCAAAGCCCCAACTCTCTTCACGTAAGGCTGAGAGAAGTGAGGAAGCTGCAGAAGAAAAGTCTGAAGCTAGCAGAGGTTGGCTCATGAGATTTGAGGAAATAAGCCATCTCTATAGCATCAAAGTGCAAGGTGAAGCAGCGAGTTATTCAGAAGATCTGACTAAGATAATGAAGGTGGCTACTTAAGCAGATTTTAGATGAAATAGCTTTATATTGAAAGAAGATGTTATCTAGGACTTTTGTAGAGAGGAAAGTCAGTGCTTGGCTTCAAAGGTTCAAAGGACAGGCGGTCTCTCTTGTTGGGGGCTAATGCAGCTGTGACTTTAAATAGAAGCCAGTGCTCACTTACCATCTGAAAATCCTAGGGCCCTAAAGAATTATGATAAATCTACTCTGTTTGTGCTCTAACAATGGAACAACAAATATGGATGATAGCACATCTGTTTACAGCATGATTTACTGAATGTTTTGTACCCACTATTGAGACTTACTGCTCAGAAGAAGAAAAAAAAGATTCCTTTTGCCCTGGCCAGTTTGGCACAGCGGTTAGAGCATCGGCCCGTGGACCAGAGAGTCCTGGGTTCAGTTCCCGCTAAGGGCACATACCTCTGTTGCAGTTTGTCCCCAGCTCCTTTTGGGGTCTTGTGGGTGGCAACCAGTTGATGTGTCTCTCTCACATCGATGTTTCCCCCTCTCTCTTCCTCCCTGTCTCCCTCCCGCTCTGTCTGAAGATAAATGCAAAAATGTCCTCGGGTGAGAATAAAAAATAAAAAAAAGATTCCTTTTAAAAAATTATCGCTCACTCAGCTGGTGTGGCTCAGTGGTTGAGCATCGACCAATGCACCAGGAGGTCACCAGTTAGATTCTTGGTCAGGGCACATGCCCAGGTTGTGGGCCCAATCCCCAGTGGGGGGCAGGCAGGAGGCGGCCAGTTGATGTTCTCTCTCATTGATGTTTCCATCTCTCTCTCTCCCTCTCCCTTCCTCTCTCTCTAAAATCAATAAAGAAAAAAAAAATAATAATAAAACATTGCTCATGGACAGTGTACCTGGTCACCCAAGAGCTCTGATGGAGATACGTACACTGAGTTTAATGTTTTCATGCTTGCTAGCATGACATCCATTCTGCAGCTCATGGATCAAGGCGTAATTTCAATTTTCAAGCCTTATTATTTAAGAAATATATTCTGTAAAGCTATAGCTGCCTTAGGTAGTGATTCCTCTGATGGATCTGGACAAAGTAAATGGAAAACCTTATGGAAAAGATTCACTATTCTAGATGTTCAAACATTTGCAATTCATGGGAAGAGATCAGAATATCAGCATCAACAAGAGTTTAGAAGATATTGATTCTAACCCTCATGGATGACTTTGAGGGGTGCAAGACTTCAGTGGAGGAAGTATCTGCAGATGTATTGGAAATAGAAAGGGAACTAGAATTAGAAGTGCAGCTTGAAGACATGACTGAATTGCTGCGATCTCATGATAAAACTTTATTATATGAGGAGTTGTTTCTAATGGATGAGCACAAAGAAAGTGGTATCTTGAGATGGGATCTAATAAAGTCTAAAGTGAAAAGAAAGAAGAATTAAAATAATGCTAATGTGGCATTTTGGTTAAATTTTTTATCTTAATGTTTTCAAATGTTCCTTATAATAGTATTCTGAAATGCATAAAGTTTAATGTGAGATGGAATCTACTCCTGAAGAAGATACTGTTAGGATAGTTGAAATGACAACAAAGGATTTAGACTATTACATAAACTTAGTTAATAAAGCAGTGACAAGTTTGAGAGGATTGATTCAAATTTTGAAAGACTTTCTACTGTGGATAAAATGCTATGAAACAGCATCACATAATACAGAGGAATCATGAAAGGAAGAGGCAACCGATGTGGCAAACTTCATTGTCTTATTTTAAGAAGTTACCACTGACTCACTGAAGGTTCAGGTGATGGTTAACATCTTTAAAAGTATTTTTAAATTAAGGCATTTACATTGTTTTTCAGACATCTTTGCACACGTCTTTGAAGTGAATTCCTTGACAATCAAAGCTTAAATCAGTCACTTGCATTACAAGAAAAAAATGTCAGGGCTTACACTATACTGTACCTTTGTAATAAGTTTTTTTTTAATCCTCACCCAAGGATATTTTTCTATTGATTTTCAGCTAGAGTGGGAGAGAGGGAGGAGGTGGGGAGAGAGAAATGTCGATGTGAGAGAGACACACCAATTGGCTGGAGATCAAACTACAACCAGGGTACATGCCCTTGACTGGGATTGAACCCAGGACTCTGGTCCGTTGGCCGTCGCTCTAACCACTGAACCAACTGGCCAGGGCTATAATAAGTTTTGAAATCAGAAAGTGTGAGTCTTCTACTTTGTTCTTCTTTTTCAAGATTCTTTTGACAATTTGGGGTTCCTTGAGGTTCCATAAAAGTGTTAGGGTGGATTTTTATATTTTTGCAAAAAACATTATTGGGATTTTGATAGGCATTGCATTGACTCTGTATATCAGTGTAGTATTTGCATTTAACACTGTTAAGTATTACAATTCATGAACATGGGTGTCTTTCCATTATGTATCTCTAATTTCAGCAATGTTTTGTAGTTTTCATTGTACAAGTCTTTCACCTCCTTGATTAAGTTAATTTCTAAGTTTTTTATTCTTTTGATTCTATTGTAAATGGCATTGTTTTATTATTTTCTTTCTAATTTGGAACCCCCTGCTCCTTTTTTTTCTCTTGCTTAATTGCTCTGGCTAGAATTTCTAATCCTATGTTGAATTAAAGTGGCAAGAGCTGTCATCTTTTTCTTGTTTTTCACTCTTTTCATTTTATGGATGTGGAAATGTAGGCCCAGAGGGGGCATATACTTGTCCAATGATATACAGCAAGTTTGAAGCAAAGCAGGTACTGACACCCAGATCTCTTAACTTCTTGTCCAATGTTCTTTTCATTATATTAGGTTGACAGAAATTAGGGTAGCTGGTTATGGAAAGGAAGCAACATGATTCTATTATTCTACGTTCCCTTAAAGTACTTTCACATCAGTTAATCATAATAGATGACAATGTTGAGAAATTTTAGTATTATGGGATTTTTTTTTTTTTGCTGTTTGATTTATAATTCCAAATTTTAAATCTGATGTGTATAACCTCAATGTTTATTTAAGTTTCAGAATGTCATTATTCTTTGTATTTCTTCAGTGCAGTGACCATTGGAACTGATATGCTGGAGTTGGACTGCCACATCACAAAAGATGAGCAAGTTGTTGTGTCACATGATGAGAATCTAAAGAGATCCACTGGGGTCAATGCAAACATCTCAGATCTCAAGTACTGCGTGAGTATAAAAATGCGTGATAAACTAATACCTGGTGCATATTGGGGCCTGTAAGATTTTTAAAAACAGTGAATGCCAGATAGTGCTTCAATGAAAAAAAAAATAGTGTTTAAATAATGAATGTCAAAGGAAATTTTCAAAAAACTATTCTGAGTTTCATTGATGATGTACTCACTATATACATATATAGAGACTCATTTTTGTAAGTATTTTAACAAAATTACCAAAGTCCTCAAATGTAAAACTACTAGGATTCAACTTGCTTGAAGTATTCTATAATTTATTTGACTTGGATTAAATATATAAATTAGTTATAGGAAAGTACCTTTAAAGATCTGAATTTAGTAGTTTATATGCACATTATAGTAAATGAAAGAAAGAAAACTTATGTTAACAGGATATATCTTATATATACACCCTGTATGTATTTTATATAGTTGTGATCCTGCTGTATATTATATATATTGTATTTTTTAACATTTTGGCGTGATACACATTTTCTGAGCTTTTTCGTTTTAATAGACTTGTTTTTAGAATAGTTATAGGTTTACAGCAAAATTAAGCAAGAAAGTGCAGAGAAGTCTCACATAACTTCTGACCTCACATGGGCACGGTCTCCCCCCACTGTCAACATCCTGCACCAGGGTGGTGCATGTGTTACAACTGACGAAGCTACACTAACACATTATCACTCCCCTAAGTCCATAGTTTATATTAGGGTTCACTCTTAGTGCTGTACATTTCATCGGTTTTAACATATATATAATGACATATATCCATGTATGTTAGTGTCATACAGAATAGTTTTATTGCCCTAAAAATCCTCTGTGTTTCAACTATTCATCTTTCCTGTCCCCTTAAGCCCTGACAACTACTGATCTTTTTACTGTCTCCATAGTTTTTCCTTTTCCAGAATGTCATATAGTTAGACTTGTACAGTATTTAGGTTTTTTTCAGATTCCATGCTCATTTTCCAAATACTCTTCAAATGACTACAGTTATTCCATTGAGTGAATATGTAGTTATTTTAAATTATTCCTCTATTGTGGGTCTTTTGAATTAGTTCTTAGTTTTTACCATTATAGAGAACACTGCACTGAACATCTTTATGCATAAATATGAAAACTTTATATTTATGCATAAAAAAAAGTTTTCTGTATATTATGTGCTGATATGATGTTATTTAAGAGATATAAATATATTTATAAAGATGTATAAAGATTTATGTTTATTAAAATATTTATTTAAAGATAATCTCTATATTTAAAATTATTTTCCTTAGTAAACTCCCAGCAGGGAAATTATTGGGTAAAAGATTAGGAATATTATAGTGACTTAATATATATTGGAAGTTACTGTTGCCAACTTGCTTTTTTTTAAAAAATATTTTTTCTTGATTTTTAGAGAGAGAGGGAGAGGGAGAGAGAAACATTGATGTGAGAATGAAACATCAATCAGCTCCCCCCTACTGGGTACTGAGCCCACAACTCAGGCATGTGCCTTGACTGGGAATCCAACTAATAACCTTTAAATACACAGGGCGATGCTCAACCAACTAAGCCACACTGATCAGGGCACCAGCTTGATTTTAAAAGTGTTTTAAGCCCGGCCGATGTGGCTCAGTGATTGAGCGTTGACACATGCACCAAGAGGTTGCCAGTTTGATTCCTGGTCAGGGCACATGCCCAGGTTGTGAGCCAAATCCCCAGTGGGGGACATGTAGGAGGCAGCTAATTGATGTTCTCTCTCATCGATGCTTCTATCTCTTTCTCGCTCTTCCTTCCTCTCTCTCTAAAATCAATAAAGAAAAAAAATAAAGTAAAATAAATATGTTTTAAACGAGTTCTAAAATGTGATATTAGAAGAATATTCCTTTTTCTGTACCCTTACCATTATTGAGCATTATAATTATACCAAACACTTCCTAATTTGCTAGATTAAATTTAATTAGCATTTATTTATTTGTGAGTTTAAAGATATTTCCATATGATTTTTAGTCATTTTCTTTTTTACTTTCCTTAAACTATTCTTGATGTTTATCTACTGAGATCTTTGTATATTTATTATTGAGAAAAGGTCCATATCAAATTAGTACAGATTTCTTGTAGGTTGTGAAAATAAGTAATGATGTGGTTAATTTGCTGTTGGGGATGTTCTGCTGAAGGCTACCCTACATAAGTAGTTTTTTGTTCTTTTACTTTTTGAAGAAGCAAATCTTTGTATCTTAAAGTAAGACATTAAAATACTTTTGATTTTTTGAGAGCTAACTTTTTTCAATCATATCTTTTAAAGGAACTCCCACCTTACCTTGGCAAACTGGATGTCACATTTCAAAGAGGTAATGTTTCCATTTGCAGCTTAAATATTTACATTACAGTGTATTCATTTATGCTGAGAATTTTATATATAGGTTTGATCTCTTGTCATAGTAAGTTACAGCTAAAAGTACTGCCCTCAAAACATTCTCTCAGGTTTACAAATCTGAAATCTTGACCCTGAGATGATGAAGTCCAGAGATTTAATAGATTCATTCTATTAAATGTATATACAGTTAATTTAAGCCAGAATACTTATGACAAGAAACCCACATATTATTAGGGATACTTTGTTCCGCTAAAGCTTCCAATTCTAGAATATTACTATAAGTTATAGTAATCATAAGTTACTAAATGAATAAATGACAAGAAATTGAAGGGACCCCTTTCAGATCCTTACTAATTGTCTCACATTTGATTCTATGTCATTTAGGTGCTCCATATTTTAAATTTTAAAGAGAATTCTGTTACTCGTATAAACCATTCATTTCCTAGTCATTTTTACTTTTTAATTACCAGCATAGCAGTTTTCTTTCTTTTGAGGGAAGATTTCTTACAAAGAAACATGTCCCTTGGCCCCAGTTTGTTAGTTATGTTAGAATGGAACATGTTAGAATGGAAAATACACCGGCTTGAGATACAGGTTGCTGAGCAGGTACAGGCTCCCTCACTATCACAATTTGCCTCATGTTTTGAATGATTCAAAAGTAAGTCAGTAAAACTATAAGATGCTACATGTTGTGGTCTATGATATAGCTGGCATATAGTTAAAACTTTGGTTCAGTGTCAAGGATCTAGTAATACTAATTTTTTTTTAAGTTTTTTTTTTTTTTTTTTTCCTTTATTGATTTTAGAGAGAGAGGAAGGGAAAGGGAGAGAGAGATAGAAACATCGATGAGAGAGAACATCAATTGGCCGCCTCCTGCATGCCCTCCACTGGGGATCGGGCCACAACCTGGGCATGTATCCTGATGCAAATCGAACCGGCAACCTCTTGGTGCATGGATCAAGCTCAACCAATGAGCTACACCAGCAGGGCTACTGATACTAATTTTCAAAAAGAACTGTTAACTGTTCTGTGAACTAGATTTAAAGTTGGCCAGTAAAATTTCTCTTTGATTGGGATATTTTATTTATTTATTTATTTTTTATCCTCACCCGAGGATATTTTTCCATTCTTTGTACAGATAGAGTGGGAGGGAGAGAGAGAGAGAGAGAAACATCGACGTGAAGGGACACATCGACTGGCTGCCACCCGCACGACCAACCAGGGCCGGGGACAAACTGCAACCGAAGTACGTGCCCTTAGCGGAAACCGAACCGGGTCTCTCCGGACCGCAGGCCGACGCTCTAACCGCTGAGCCAAACTGGCCAGGGCTGATTGGGACATTTTAGAAAGGCAAAAAAAAATTTAAAAATTGTTTAAATTAGTTATCTGTAAGTGATATTTAGATCTGATGTTTGTTGATTTTTCCTTCCAGGTAAGTATCATTAAGCTGTGTTGGTTTGAGGAACAGTTTTTTGTTTTGTTTTTATCCTCACCTGAGGACATTTTTTTTTGATATTTTGTTCAGATAGAGTGGGAGGGGGAGAGAGAGAGAGAAACATCGACGTGAAAGGGACACATCGAGTGGTTGTCACCCACACGACCCAACCAGGGCTGGGGACAAACTGCAACCGAGGTACATGCCCTTAGCAGGAACCGAACCCGGGTCTCTCCAGACCGCAGGCCAATGCTCTAACCGTTGAGCCAAACTGGCCAGGGCAAAGTTTTTGTTTGTTTGTTTTTTGGTACATGCCCCTAGCGGGAACTGAACCTGGGACTCTCTGGCCCGCAGGCCAACATTCTAACCGCTGAGCCAAACTGGCCAGGGTTTATTTTTGTAATTAATAGAATTATACTTGCCAAGCTTTTTGTAATAGTTGTGTCAATTGTGGACTTGTGAAGGTTAAGAAAATTTCATAAGTGAAGTTTTTCCTGTTTTTCCCTTGGTAGAGTAAAGTCAAAGCCTCACAAAAAATAAGATATTTTGAGGAGAAAAATGTTTTAATTTTTTTCTGGTTTTTATACCTCCCTCAGAAAGTCATAAAACTTTTGAATGTGAAGAGACCTTTGAAACCATCTGTCTCTTCCTGTTATAGATAAGAAAACAGACCTAAAGATAAATTAAGGTCATATAACCAGTAAATGACAAAGCTAGGACTTGAACCTAGGCCTCCTCTTCACCAGGCCAGTATTCAGCTGCACCATATGCCGCTTCACCTGGCGTCCCTTCCAGTTCCTGTTAGCTAATAGCAATGCCATATACTCTCAACTTTTAGACAAGTATAAAAAAGAATTAACTTTAATTCATATTGCATTCAACTCATAATTAACTTAAGTTTACTGTATTTGAAACAGTAAACAGACTAATATGTAGTACTGTATAAACTTGACTCAGATTAGGCAAAAAGATTTTCAGGTTTTTTTTTTATCCTGTTCCTGTGCTCAAAACTCTTGCTTACTTTTCTTTAAATACTAGAGAGAGAGACAGAGAGAGACTCTCAACTCTCAGAGAAATAAACAGATCAGGCAAGGTCTTGCTTTCTTTGTGTTTACAACTTCACTGGAGAAGAATTCTTTTGAAGGTGCTTTCATGTGCCACAGGTTATATTAAAAAGAAGGAATATAAAATAAATAAATAAAATAAAAAGAAGGAATATAAAATATATTACTCGAAGGGTTTATTATTTACCCTCCTTACTTGAAAGTAGTCTTTTCATGGAAAATAATAATTTAGGTAATCGAGAGTTGACTGTAATGATCAGTTTTAAACTTCTAGCATGCTAGAGGCCACTTCACTCAACACATCCTATGACATTCTTGCTTAGCATTCTTTTTTTTTTTTTAATTAAAAAATATTTCAGATATAGTTGACATTCAATATTATATTAGTTTCTAGCATTTTTTTTCCTTTATTTTTTTCTCTTTTTAGTTCTGGCATTCTTATTTGTTATTTTTCTCTTTTCCATTTTTTTAGTATTTTCAACCTGGTTATTCTGTCCCAAACAATGCTGGGGACAAACTTCTTTCTCCAACTCTTTTTGTTTTTTAAACATTCTATGCTGGCTAAGGCATTCAATTTAAATATCTTCGCATCACTTTATCACTTTTTTTTTTTTAGCACACTTTAATTTTCTTGTTTCCCCCACTATTTGATGCAATAGTATTTTGGGGTAATGTGTCATTTTGTTGTTCCAAAGTTAGTTTTGTCTGTTTGATCTTTCTCTAAGTTGAACTTTGCATGTATCTTACTTGGATGTGGATATCTATTGCCCATAGCAGTTCTTTTGACTACTAAATCGATTTTTCCAGATTTAACAAGCTAAAATTTTTTTTACTTAACTAAATAGCACTGTCTAAAGAGAACTTTCTTTAGTGATATCAGTGTGATTTTTTGTTTGTTTGTTTGTTTGTTTGGCACTGTTCAGTACGATCACCAATAGCCACATGTAACTATTGAGCACTTGAAATGTGGCTAGTGCACCCGAAGAACTGAATTTTTAATTTAATTTTATTTTAATTTAAATAACCTTATGCATCAACTGACTGCCTTGTTGAACTATGCAGAACTAGAACATCATGTTCAGACTTTTTAGGTTTTAAGTAACAGAAACCAGTTTACACTAGCTTAAGGGATAAAAAAGAAATTAATTTTATCATTAACTGCCTGGGATGATGGTGGATCTGATATTAAACATTATTGGGTCCAGGATTACAAAAATGACTCTTTGCTTCATTTAATGTTTCTGCTTCTCTTGGGTCTTATCCTCTTCTGCTGTAGATGGATTTTGTCCACATGGCAGGGAACTTGATCACTGACAACTATAAATTCACACCTTGCCTGCACCGTGACCCCAGGGGAAAAAGACGGTCTCCCCTATGAACTTCAAGGGAAAAATTCTAGAGAAAGACACTGATTGGTCCAATGTGGGTTCATGTGTCCATCTTGAAATATTTGCTGTGGACAAAGTGATAAGCTATTATGATTGGCCAGATCTATGTCATATGCCTATCTCTGAGAGTGAATGGGGAGTTCATCCTATTTTGAAAGCCCAGTGTATTAACATCATTAATTTTGTAGTTCAATTTTGTAGTCAATGGTTAACTCTTTTAGTTTGAGTGCTAGAAATCCATCTCAAGATAACTCAAGGAAAAAAATTTTTAAAGAACTTATTTGTTCTCATAACTAAGAAATCTAGAGGTTATATGCCTTCAGACATGACTGATTCCAGTTGCTCAAACAATAATTGGTCTCTCTCTTCATTTCTTTGTTCCACTTTCATTTGTTAGCTTTGTTCTTAGGTGTACCTTGTCCACATAAAGATGGACCTCCGACAGCATCAAAAGTACATAACCTGCCTGGCTGGTGATGCTCGCTCAGTGGTTAGAGCATCGGCCCTCACACTGAAGGGTCTTGGGTTATATTCCCAGTCAAGGGCACGTACCTGGGTTGCAGATTTGATCCCCTGCTGTGGTGGGGACACATGGGGGAGGCAACCAATTGATGTCTCTCTCTCACATCATTGATGTTTCTCTCTCTCCCTCCCTCTCTCTCCCCCCTCCCTCGCTCTCCCTCCCTCCTTTCCACTCTCTCTAAAAATCAATGGAAAAAATATCCTTGAGTGAGGATTAACAAAAAAAAAAAAGTATATGATCCATCCAGCTAAGGATTTCAAGAGACCTTTCCTAGTGTACATATGGTTATGCTTACAGGTTATGTACTCTCTCTGTGGCCATGGAGACAGAGCCAGTGGGATTGATAGTGCCATTAGAATGACCCTGAGCCCCATCTGAATTACAAGGAGTAAGAAAAGCATAATAGGAATAGTATACAAAACAGTAACAGATTTTCTTCTTCTTTTTTTTATTCATATGAGCCTTTATTATAATTAATGTTCTGACATGGATTTAATTACTTTTTCGATATGCTTCTTTGTTTTGATTTGCTGTGCATTAAAGATGAAAGGATCTTTCACCATTTGGTTATTCACAGATTAGAAGTTTCAGATGGAAGGGGAAATTTTTATAATAGTTATAAAGTATATATAGTATATTATATAAATGATTAGAGGCAAAGGGACTAGGGAAAGAATAAAGAAATAACCCTCAGGAAATATAAAGAACGATCAAAATTCTCTTCTAATATTTTATATTTTCCTGACTCAATTTTCTTTGGATTGAGTTGCACTGATAAAATTCTTCAACACATCACTGAGTCAGCCTGTATTTCTCTTGCCTGAACATACTTTTCTCAATCTCTGAAAAATTCAATGATAATATCAGAGCAAAACGTTAGAAACAATCTCAGTATCCACTCACTAGTAGGGTATAGGGAAGAAAAAAATCATTTTCCTTAAACCCTTCTATATTCTCAGCTGGGACTCTATAACGAAAGAAAGATTAATACAAGAAAAACAAGAAGAAGTGTATTAATATGTATGTCTCATGGGAGAAACTCAGGGATGGCCAGAACCTGAGTTTATATAGCATCTTAACAAAAAAATAAAATAAAATTTCAGAGAAGTGACAAGACAAAGGAAAAGGACTTTGAATTTCTGGGGTGGCAAATTGTGGGAAGGTAAATATGTGGGAGAATAATGGAAGATAAAGGCTAGTTAGGAGTTTGTTATGTAGAGTCCTCTGGTGCTGATAAGGGTCTATGGTCGTTGGTGATTAATTATTGTACAAATTTAAGTTGTGTTTTAAGGTAAATCGGGGGAGGGCAGAGAGCCTTTTTTATATCCACTTCTCCATTGCCTTCAGTTCAAAATAACCCTTATGCCAAAGTGGCATACTTTGAGTGGCAAACACTGCTACTTTTCAAGGGGAATGGTTAAATTATAATTACTAAATTGATGTATGGCTACTCAACGAAATATTTTGAAAACTTTTAAAGTAATATTTATAGAATAAGATCAGTGGATTATATCAACATCAGTGTCATGGTTATAATATAATATTATAGTTTTGCAAGGTTACCGTTGGGGAAGGAATCTGGTAAAGGGTGCACAGATCTCTGTGTATTATGTCCTACAACTGCATGTAAATCCACAGTTATCCCAAAAAGTTTAATGAAAAAAATTGTAAATCATAATTATAAATATTGTGTATCAACATGCAATATTTATTTTTTACTTATGTAAAGAGATCAGGGTAAAATCTGTAGGTACCCTATAACCCTATTAAATTATGCAGAGGGGGAAAAAAGAGGAGAGAAAGTACACCAAATGGTCATAATGGTTATATTTAAATTGTTGCATTTTAGATTATTTTTCTTTTCTTTTTTTATACTTTTCATCATTTTGTAATATCCTATTATAACTACTACTTTATCTCTTTTAATCATCAAAAAAAGTAAAAATTATCTTTTAAAAATACGTTTAAAAATCTTGCTTTCTCAGCATGCCAATGTGAAGGAAAAGATAACCGAATTCCATTACTAAAGGAAGTTTTTGAGGCCTTTCCTAACACTCCCATTAACATCGATATCAAAGTCAACAACAGCGTGCTGATTAAGAAGGTACTTAAGGCATTGCCTCCTCTGAGTATGTTGCATCCGATTTCACAAACTAATAAGGCTAGGTGGTTGCATAGACTGATAATGTTTAAAGAAACATGATGCTCTGGGGATCAGGATTGTTTTAAATAATACCCTGGTAGAAGAGATCACTTGACTGTTGGAAAGCCTGTTTTCAGACGTCATGTCTCAGTCATGGATAAAAGTAGCTCCTGTGAGCCAGTAGTTCTAGCATTTATATTAACTTCTAGCTTAACTCGTTTAGTTTGTAGTTAGTGTATGTCAAATTACTAAATAATTGTATTTTATTAGATAAATCATATAATGGTAAAATGTAAGTAATTTCTTGTATTTCATAAACTAATCTGAATTTATACATCAGTTTTTCCAAAAATTTTTACTATTCACTAGCAGATAGTCAGTTATAACCTATTTTTCAAATGAAATAATGTAAGTGGATTTACAAATAGGCACATGCATTAAAATTTGAATTTTCACTTGTAGGTTTCAGAGTTGGTGAAGCAGTACAGACGAGAACATATAACAGTATGGGGTAATGCCAGTTATGAAATTGTAAGAAAATGCTACAAAGAGGTAATTCTTCAAAAATGATACAGAATGATCTTTGTTGTTATTATATATCTATAAATGGTAAGTTATTTTGGTAATATTTTTTTAATTACCTTATTTCATTGACTTTATATGAAGACCAATGGTACTGGGTGAAAGCAACCAACCAGAAGTTTCCTAATAGAGATAATGGATTTATAGATAATTGATTTCATAGAGAATAAAGTTCAGTGTAATTGGACTGGTTTACAGGATTGTTTTCACATGCTAATTAATATTAGCTGTTTACCAATATTATGTATCTTATAAAACAAAATATTATTCCTACTTTAATGTCTGTTATTTGTAAGGTAATTGAATTTTTATGTAATTTCAAATTAAGGAAAGTATTTAGACCTTCACCTCTATAGCTCAACCTTTTCTCTACCTCCCAATAGAATCAATCGAATTAAGCCAGGATCATGATTATCAGATAGTATATATAACTAGGGTCATCTAACCACTAAACAATTTTCTGATTGGAGAAACTATCTGTAAAAATTAGTTTAGATATATTTTGAAATGGTATGCTAAGCGTCTGTAAGCAAGTTTAGATATATAGTCAGCTAGGAGAATTTGAAATTCAAAATGTTAAAAATCTTCAGCATTGAAGACTCTCTTTCAGAATACAGTGATAATGCAGATAAAATGTGACAGAAGTAGTGATTCCAAAATACAAAGAATTCCTTTTGGCAGACCTTTCTTCCTAGCAAACAAAGCGAAATCACAGATCCAAGATCAGCAGCATTACAATTAAAAGTACAGTTGAGACCCTCAGTAAAGCAAGTTTTATTTATGTGCAGCAGGCTCTGTGAAGTTCCCAAGATAGTTTGTGTACAGAAGGAGAAAACAGAATAATCACCGGGCTAAGTGGCTTCAGATCCCTAAGAATTTAGTACTAAGACTTTTCTGTAGTTAATCATTGTCTGATGGTATTTGCATGTGTCATGAAAAGGGAGATAATATACTGGAGACTTCATGACCTGTCGATCTTTTTACATCATGCATATGTTTTTCAAATAAACAATAGCAAATGCTGGGGAATGTAAAATGTTAGTAATAATTAACCACGCTCTTAATTATTTGGGTAGTTTCTTACAAAACTAAATGTATACTTACCATGTTAACGAGCAGTCTCACTCTGTTAACCAGTTATCTCAGAAAAATGAAAACTTACATACACAAAAGCCTGTATGTGAATGTTTTGGGCAGCTTTATTCATAATGCCAAAATTCTGGAAATGACCCAAATGTCCTTCAGTGAGTAAGTGGCTGAACAAATTGACACATCCATACATACTATTCAGCAATAAAAGGGAATGAATCATTGATGCAACCTGGATGGTCCTCGAAGTCATTCTGCTTAGTGGCAAACACTAACATTGAAAGGTCGTATATACCATATGATTCCATTTATATAACATTCTCAAAATTATAGACAGAAAAAGCAGATTAGTGGCTGCCAGGGGACAGGGACTGGGACTGGGACTGGGACAGAGAGAGGATGCAAATACTAAGAGACAGCACGAGGAATGAAACAATTCTGTATCTTGACTATGGTGGTAGTTACACAAATGTATACATAGGTTAAAATTGCATTGAACTATACATATACACAGATGAATGCAGGTTTGAAAAATGGTGAAAACGGAATGAGGTCTATAGCCTAGTTAACAGTTATGTACAGGTGTCAATTCCTGGTTTTGACACATCCGGTCACATCACATGTCACCATTTGGGGCAGCTGGGTTAAGGATATACAGGACTCTACTGCTTTTACAACTTCCTGTGAAGCTATAATTATTTCCAAATAAAAAGTTCACATTTGGCCCAGAATCACAGAACTTTTCCTTTGGTTCACATATCTTTCTAAAAGCCTCTGGCTTTCTGTCATTTTATTTATTTATTTTATTTTGTTGTTGGTTTTTTTGTTTGTATGTTTTCAGCTGTAGAATTTTAGAATTTTTTTTATTATTGAAAGTATTACAGATGTCCCCCTTTTTCCCCATTAACCCTCTCCTCCCCCCTTCTGCCCCCTCTCATTTTAGAATTTAAAAACTCCCAAACTTTCAACAGTGATTTTTAAACATCAAATGAGAATATTTCAGGATCTGTCATTCATATTATGAACATGTTGTATAATTAAGTCATGCATCTTTTATAATTCTTTTTTTTTTTTGGTGGTATGTCCCCCTAGCGGGAACCGAACCCAGGATTCTCTGGTCCACAGGCCGACGCTCAACCACTGAGCCAAACTGGCCAGGGCTCTTTTATAATTCTTAAAGTGTAATTTATAAGAATTTTACATTGATCCTTAAATTCCAAGATGCTAGAAACTAAAGATATAAAAATAAAAGAAAGTGGGCTTCACACGGGTGATGGAAAAACGTGGTACTATTCTCACTTAATGACTTTTTATTCATTTATACTTAATGCAGTGGTTCTTAACCTTCTCTGTGTGTTGGAATTACCTGAACAGTTACAAAAACTACTGAAACCCATCCCAGATTTTCTCATTTAAATGACATGGGGTGTGGCAAGTTGTTATGCCAGTGACATGCCAGTCACACCCACCCTCTCCCATCAGCAGCCTTGCATGACTCTCCAGACCTACCAGTTACTGGTTTTAGTTCTCTGGTTCCATAGTTGCATATGTTTTGAGAGTTAGCCCCTAACCCTATTTTCCCCTTAAGCTCTTATTATTCTTAGGGTGTGAATTTGCACAAATCAAGGTTTCTCGGGGACATGTATATTGTGTTGCAGCTGACACACTTGTATATAAATATGCTGAAAATACTACAAAGCACCATGTAAACATGGAGGGGGAAAAAAATCCTGAAACTTATTTACTCTATTTTTTTTTCTTTAAATCCTTACCCGAGGATATTCTTCCATTTATCTTCAGATAGAGTGGGAGGGAAAGAGAAAGAGAAAGAGACATCAAAGTGAGAGACACATCGATTGGTTGCCTCCCGCATGACCTGACCAGAGCCAGGGACCAAACCGTAACTGAGGTATGTGCCCTTGACCGGAATTGAACCCAAGACTCTTTGGTCTGCAGGCCGATACTCTAACCACTGAGCAAAACAAGCAGGGCTATTTATTTTTTTAAAAAATAAAGAAGCAAGTAATTTAGAGCTAATATTTAAAATAAATTACTTTTTTGCATAATATTTTTCAATACATTTCTTTTATACATAAAATTCAAATTTATCATAATTTTTATTTCAGAGACAAATATAGGAGAGGCCAGAGAGAGGGGAGTATGGGGAATGGTTTAAAGGGTATAGAGTTTTTCCCTGGCCAGTTTGGCTCAGTGGTTAGAGTGTCAGCCTGCAGACCAGAGAGTCCCAGGTTCGGTTCCCACTAAGGGCACGTACCTCGGTTGCAGTTTGTCCCCGGTCCCTGTTGGGGTCACATGGGTGGCAACCACTCTATGTGAGACACATCGATGTGTCTCTCTCTTTCTCTCTCTCTTCCCCCCTCTGTCCCTCCCACTCTGTCTGAAGATAAATGCAAAAATGTCTTCAGGTAAGGATAAAAAAAATAAAGGGTATAGAGTTTCAATTTGTAAGATGAAAAGGGTTCACATATGCATGATGCTGGTATTGTAAGGGCTTGGGGATCCTGAACCTATTTTTCAATAGAAACTTCAAATAGTGGTTAGATTCTTGGACTAGCTTACAAAATCCTATTTATATTTGATTTATAGTATAACTGAAAAATGACATATTTGCTACAGTATTAATATATATCTAAATATAGCTATAGTTATAACTATTTCATATTTTCATTTCTTTATCTTGCTCCATTAGATTTGGTATGTTTAATCTCTAGTGATAAGCACTGTCACCAGCAGACAGAAGTGGTGTTTCTTTTTTTTTTTTAATCCTCACTCGAGGACCTTTTTCCAATTTTTGTTCAGATAGAGTGGGAGGGGGAGAGAGAGAGAGAGAGAGAAACATCGATGTGAAAGGAACACCTCGAGTGGTTGCCACCCACACAACCAACCAGGGCTGGGGACAAACTGCAACCGAGGTACGTGCCCTTAGCGGGAACCGAACCCAGGTCTCTCTGAACCGCAGGCCGACGCTCTAACCGCTGAGCCAAACTGGCCAGGGCCAGAAGTGGTGTTTCAAAGGCAGAGAACACAGAAACTTTAGTGTCATCAATTAACACTATAGGGTTCCAAGATAGGTACTAACCTATTTGTCAAAGACTAGCCATTTCTAAGTGTGGTGTGTTTGGATATTGACAATTCAGGGAGTACTTTTAATAGATGTCAAGATACAGTCTTAGGAAATTTTGAGGGTTGTAAAATAATCTTTATTTGAGCCATTGTAAAGTAACATATAAAATATCGCGTGTGTCTTTAGAATTCAGATATTCCCATCCTCTTCAGTCTACAACGTGTTCTGCTCATTCTTGGCCTGTTCTTCACTGGTCTCCTGCCCTTTGTGCCCATTCGAGAACAGTTTTTTGAAATCCCGATGCCTTCTATCATATTGAAGTAAGTGGTTACCTGTTTTTATCCATTATAGGAGGTCCAAAAAGAAGCTCATTTTTGTCAGTATTAATGATAAAGAATAGATTGCTGTAGTTATTTTCATGTTTGATTAGCTGACCTGTATTAACAATGCTTTTTGACATAATTAAGACACATTCTCCAAAATGAATAATAAAGGATTATAAGTATTTAATCTGGACCCATCTCACATAACAATGAATTTCTGTGCCTATGCATTTAGAAGTCAGGTAAAAAGAATCGAACTTAATTGGTGAAGTTTAATAATTCTCTTATTCTAACTTCTTTTTTTGTTTTGTTTTTTTAATTGTTTAATCCTCACTTGAGGATATTTTTTCAAATATCTTCAGATAGAGTTGGGGTTGGGGAGAAACATCAGTGTGAGAGAGACACATGGATTGGCTGCCTCCTACATGACCCTGACCAGGGCCAGGGATGAACCGCAACTGAGGTATGTGCCCTTGGCCGGAATCGAAACTGCGACTCTTTGGTCCACGAGCCGAACTGGCCAAGGCCTCTTATTCTAAATTCTAGTAGCAATTGCCCTCCAACTTCTCTTCTTCTTCCTACTTCATTGACAGCTATACAAAGCTGAAACTCCATCAAATTTCAAATTCACCCACTAGTATTAATATATTTAGGAAGAAAAACAACTGCCACCACAACAACCCCCAAAACCTCTGGACATAGAAAGAAAAGGATAGAATTCGTTTATATAAGATATTTCTATGTATGCATAAGTTCTCTACAGGGTACAAAACCTTGCTTTTCACACACTAATTTACTACAAAGAAAAAAATATATAAAACACTTATATTGCCTGGCAAATAATAAGCACTCAATAAACAATAGCTTTTATTATTAAATTATCTTTATCACTATTATTAAAGAAAGATAGCTTCCCCCGGCTAGTGTGGCTCAGTGCACCAAGAGGTCGCCAGTTCAATTCCTGGTCAGGGCACATGCCCAGATTGTGGGGGGCATGCAAGAGGTGGCCAATAGATGTTCTCTCTCATAGATGTTTCTGTCTCTCCTTGTCCCTTCCTCTCTCTCTAAAATCAATTAAAAACAATTTTTTTTCTCTAAAAAGAAAGCTTCATTTCATGATCCTGCATCCTCAGAATGTGATTTCTAGCTATAAATTTATAATAATAACTGAGTCATGACAAAGTAATTCAGAGTTCCTGGGAGATCATTTAAATATGATTTTACCTGCATGAAAACATTTTTCATCCCCAAACAGAATTTTTAAAAACCAAGCTGAATATTAGTCATTAACCATTAGAAAATATTAGTAAGTGCCCTGACCAGTTTGGCTCAGCGGTTGAGCGTCGGCCTGCAGACCAGAGAGTCCCGGGTTCGGTTCCTGCTAGGGGCATGTACCATAAAAAAAAAAAAAAAAGGTAAAAAAAATTAAGAAAACAGAAAATTTTAGTAAGAAAAGCAATTTTGGTCAGTACTCTTGTATTCAGTATCTGTTTCATGCCAGTTTGTTTCTTAGTGATGAGCATTCTTATCTATTCCCAGTTATATTTATTATCAGTCTTTGTAGCTATTTCTCAGACAAAACAACAGAAATCACTTCTTGTTTACAAAGAAATAATTTTTATTTTATAGATTAAAATTATTCGTAACTATTTATTCCTAAAGTGCTTAGCTTTCCTCTGGCTTGGAATGGACTCTCGTGTTCTCTAGATGATCTCCATGTGTGCGTTTTACAAGCTAATACTATTGAAATACAAACATATGAACAAACTTTATATAATTAATTTTTTTAAGATGATATCATGTTATTTGTGTCATTTAGTAACCTGATAATTTTGACAGGTCTTCCATGAGAAAATATACACTTACCTATTTAGAATACCTTTCTCATTTTCAAAATTTTTAATTTTTATTATTTATTTATTTTTTTACTTTGTTTTTTTTTAACTTATCTTTATTGTTAAATGTATTACAGATGTTCCTCCTTTTTCCCCTATTGACCCCTCCTCCCCAATCTTGCCCCCCTCCTGCCTTTCCCCACACTGTTGTCTGTGTCTATTGGTTATGCATATATGCATATAAGAGCTTTGATTTATTTCTCCCCACCACCTCCCTTCCTTTTGAGGTTTGTCAGTCTAACAACCTTCATATATAATTAATCCCTTCATATATAATTAATCTTTTCTCTAAAAAGTGACTATGGCCCTGGCCAGTTTGGCTCAGCAGTTAGAGCATCAGCCTGCGGTCCAGAGAGACCCAAGTTCTGTTCCCGCTAAGGGCATGTATCTCAGTTGCCATTTGTCCCCAGCCCTGGTTGGGTTGTGCGGGTGGCAGCCACTCGATGTGCCCCTTTCATGTCGATGTTTCTCTCTCTCTCTCTCTCTCTCTCTCTCCCTCTCCTTCCCTCCCTCCCACTCTATCTGAACAAAAAATGGAAAAATGTCCTCTGTGAGGAAAAAAAAAAAGTGACTATGGATTGAGACACAGGTTAAACATTATGTGTGTATGTTTTAATGTTTGGGATTTTTTTTATGGCAGACAATGGGTACCTTCTAAGACAACATAATAATTTGTTTAACGAGGTAATATGTATTTGAGATACTAAATCCATGAGATCTAGGAAATAACAACCAGGACTTTCTACCTTGGCTAGAGTTAGGGAAAAAAGGATTTTATTTAAGAGTTTCTAATAAAAACTGAATTTAGTGAGAAATAAAAAAATGAACTTAAGTGTGGGGACTCAGGGGATTATACTGAGTACATAGATAGGTGGCTTTAGAAAGAAAACAAGAAATGAAGATCTGGGGAGACTGAGAATCACTGTGTGCTATTAAACTTAGAAAGAAGCTGAGAAATCTTCATGGTAGAGAGGCTAATCAGAGATTCCCTATGGGTACAGCCCAAAGTTAACACAGGTAGTTGTGCTTTCTGGGCATCAGCGAGGTTGAAGAAGAAACAGCATAGGTCTAAAAGTCGTGTGCTCTTTCAATAGCAAAGATAATTAAAAACTACAGGGCCTAGTTTTTCAAATATTGAAAGGGAAAGAAAAAACACGCTTTTATGGTTTGTTTGTTTTTTTTTTCTCATTTTTAACCCAAATGTCTTTTAATCTAAAGTTTGGTTGTGTGTTTAAAAATATATACTAAATCAGAGCAGACAAAGCAAGAGAAAGAGGCTTCACCAAAAAAAGAGAAGAGATATAAGCCCTGGACACTCGGGGTCTCCAGAAAAATGACTTTTTCTTTTAACTTTTCAATAGTGGTCGCAAAAAGTTAACCTGAGATAAATGGAAATAGAGAAACTAAATGGGCTTTATTTTAATTTATGTGTGTCCTTTTACGAATTTTTTTTAGTACATACTAAGTGCAAGGTACTTTTTGTTTTTGAACTTGTTTTATTTTATCACACTGTGTTTCTAATTTATTCAAATTTTATTTTGTCTCAGGTTGAAAGAACCACACACAATGTCCAGAAGTCAGAAGTTTCTTATTTGGCTTTCTGATATGTAAGAATTATAGTTTCTTGATATACAAGTTATTGTTTTAGCTATATCTGTTAAATACTGTGCTTACATTTAGTGTGAGCTTTCTGTATGTAATTTATAACAAGGATGTGTTGGGTACCAACTATACAAATGGATGTGTATGAATCATGTAGAACTAGCTTAGTTACTAGTCACAGAGCCTTAGGTGGAATCTAGGGAGGTAATCTCATTCAACTTCAGGGGAAAACTGAGCACCAACCCACCCAAAGCTAAATGATTTCCTTGTGGTTATCTAGCTAGTTAGTAGCAGAGCTAGGATATGGTATAACCATTTTCTTCTACTTATTTGTTTCCACTAGCCTGAAGTCAAGAACATGATGAAAAGAAGTGTGTATAGCAATACATTATATGTAAAATGTATACTGATTAATGGCACATTTCTCAGAAAAATCTGTACCAAGATTTGGCAGAAAGGAAGCCCTACCGATAGGATAGCCATTTACTTGAAAGAAAATGCTTTAATTTCTAAGACATGTTGAGTTTATTTTTTAGGTAAAACCCACAAAGTTATTGTACTATCTTTTATTTTAAAATGGAACTTTGAATGCCTAAATAATAGTCCTTAGTCACAGCTTTTTGAACTTAGCTGCTTTTTCAAAGAGTTGGAAAACTAGTTTCATCTTTTCTCTGTGCCACAAGGTTTATTGTTTTTGGCTTTGTTCGTGATTTAATTTTCTAGTTTTCAAGGACATTTTTAATTTATGTTAAATACACATGATTTTTAGTTTTTGTTCTTTAATCATTCTAATAAACATAAACAGACTAGAAATTAGATGTATAACTTTTCAGTACAACAGTTCCCATCTTGCTCAAGTGATTTATATTCTAAAAGTTCATTTGTGTTTTTCTTTTTTTTCTTTTTTTGCATTGATTTTTGACAGAGTGGAAAGGAGGGAGGGGGAGAGAGATATATAAACATCGATGTGAGACACATCGACTAGTTTCCTCCCTCAAGACCCCAACTGGAGCTGGGAATCAGACCTGCAACCCAGGTGCCCTTGACCGGGAATCTAGCCCACAAACCTTAGGTCAGAGGGCTGACACTCTAGCCACTGAGCAAACCATCCAGGTCTCTAAAAGTTCACTTTTAAGTAGGTTATTTGGAGCTAAAAGAAATGCTTTTTTTTTAACTATATATAGGATAGTGTAATTACTGGACATTAGGTTTCTAAGAGAGTTCACAAAAGATGACTCTGTTCTGTAAATGGGCTATGATGTTATAGAACTTGACCCAGGTTTACCATCTTATTTTAACTTGCAAACTTAAGAACTCAGACTCTGCCCTGGCCAGTTTGGCTCAGTGGTAGAGCATCAGCCTGCGGTCCACAGAGACCCGGGTTCGGTTCCCGCTAAGGGCACGTACCTTGGCTGCAGTTTGTCCCCAGCCCTGGTTGGGTCATGCGGGTGGCAGCCACTCGATATGTCCCTTTCACGTCAATGTTTCTCTCTTTCTCTTCCTCTCTCTCCCTCCCGCTCTATCTGAATAAAAAATGGAAAAAATGTCCTCGGGTGAGGATATAAAAAAGAAAGAAAGAAAGAAAAAGAACTCAGACTTCAATGAGCTGCTCCAATAAGAATGAGTCTCTTGCCCTGGTCGATTTTGCTCAGCAGTTAGAGCATCAGCCTACGGACCAGAGAGTCCCGGGTTCAGTTGCAGCTAAGGGCACGTACCTCCGTTGCAGTATGTCCCCGGCCCCAGTTGGGGTGGCAACCACTCGATGTGTGTCTCTCACATCGATGTTTTTCTCTCTCTCTCCCTTCCTCTCTTCTTCCTGCTCTATCTGAAGATAAATGCAAAAATGTCCTCAGGTGAAGATAAAAAAAAAAAAAAAAGAATGGGTCTCTTGAGGATCTAGTGGCAGCAAGGAGTAGAAAGGCAGTTCTGGTCGCCCTGGCTGATTTGGCTCAGCATTTAGAACATTGGCCCGTGGACCAATGAGTCTCGGGTTCAATTCCGGTCAAGGGCACATACCTCGGTTGCAGTTCATCCCCAGCCCTGGTCTGAGTTGTGCAGGAGGCAACCAGTCAATGTGTCCCTCTCACGTCAATGTTCCTCTCTTTCTTTCTCTCTCTGTTTCTCTCTCTCTCTCTCCCCCTTTTCCTCTCTCTCCCTCTCACCCTCCCCCCAACTCTGAAGATAAATAGAAAAATATCCTCGGGCGAGGATTAAAGTTCACCGGCAAGCAGCCAGCAGTGAGAAGAGATCCAGCAGTTCAGATAGAAATGCATCCCCAGCAGAGGTCATTATTGGAGGCCATTGCTTGAAACTTGACTAAGTTAGAACTAAGGACTAATTTTAGTCCTATGTATGGCTAAGAAGTACCTAAATCTGTTCTGCTTTTCTTTTCTAGTTTACTAATGAGAAAAGCTTTGTTTGACCACCTCACTGCCCGAGGCATTCAGGTAAATTTCTGGAATGATGCATTTTGAAAACAGCCTAGTTTATCAGTTTAACACAAGTGTAAGGGGCCGGAACTTTTAACTGACTTAATTTGGTCCCAACTCTGATGCTGTTGCTCTACTGGTTGACATATGAAGACCTTTAGTTCTGACTTATAGTGAACAAGAAACATTGGCATTTCAGTAACTAAAGTCCACTACGTAGAGGTGAGAGTAGCTGAAGGCAGAGGGTTAGTACAGTGAATATTTAATGAGCAAAGTGAAATTTTTAAAAAGAGTTCAATGATTTTTTAAAATTGCAGATTTAAAAGATTATTTCTGAGTGTGCAGAGATTGTAGTGGATAAATGCTATTATGAAAATAATTTTCTATCTTAAATTCTGCTCTCATACTTCTCATACTTTTAATTTTCAGGTGTATATTTGGGTCTTAAATGAAGAACAAGAATACAAAAGAGCTTTTGATTTGGGAGCAACTGGGGTGATGACAGACTATCCAACAAAGCTTAAGAATTTTTTACATAATTTTTCAGCATAGGAAAGGAAGTACTCAGAAACAAACGTTCAAATAAAAAGTGAAAAGACCTAAGGGGAAAAAATTTCATCATCATTTTCCTAAGCCATTTCCAGAATGGTAAAAGGTTTAACCAGTTAAGTTTTTATTACCTCATTTTTAAGCTGTCTGAGAATGTAGAAACTATATATTGTATATTTATTTTAAACAATATTGCATATTTTGCATTTGTAAATAGTTTGTTTAGAAAGATTATTGATCAGAATTTCTGTATATGATTCTATTATAATAAGTAATTCTGAAATCAAAGACTATTGGATAATTTCACTGGAATAAGGTCAGCTCATTAGTAAAACAAAACTATCGAAGGCCATTATTGCTATTTTGAGTTGTCTTGTTATTTCTAGTGGAAAGAGAGCTTATAAATCATTGATGTGGTTATCTGACAAGCTGTACATGTTAACAGGAGACAGACTGAGAGAATAAACCAAAAGTTTATTACTTGATCAAAAATAAAATCTGTAGACTGAACTAGATTTCTTAGTTTGTTGTTAATGGGGACATTCTGTTCCGAATCTTCTTCAGGCATGTAACAACACTATCATGTTTTTTGTTTTCTTGTTTTTGGTAAACATTAAAATTGGACTTATCAAGTATAAATGAAGACAAGATCCAAACAGTCATATTTTTATGTTTCCTGTAAAGAAGTGCAAATTTTCTATTTTGGTCAATGACTAAATGTTTGGGCCTACATCTAAATTTTAAATAACATCTTGATTCCTGATTTTCATATGAAACTGAAAAAAAGTGCATATCATTGTTTTTAATACTTATAGTATAAATCACCTGTTCCTGATCTTTAAGAATTTATTCTTCTGAGTATTAACTTGGAAATATAATTTCCCAAAGCATTAGCCATCACTTTCTCAACTTTTCTGATGTGACCTTATGTAAATCTGTTTCTAATTTTTTTTTTTTTTTTTACTAATTTTCATGATCTCTTTTGGAGGTAAATATAATCTGGATTAATAAGTGTCTTTTACTTAGATCACATCTCTCATTTGGAATTTGCCAGTTTACAGCTATAAAGGATGGCCAGACTCCCACTTATCCCCGGATGAGACAAGTAACATTTGCTTTTTTGTTTACACAAATAAAGTTTTCCAAGAACAAAATAAGGGTTCTTCGTTGTTTGTTTGTTTTGCAGTTATAAATTCACATGTACTTTATAGATTTTTATTTTTATTTTATTTTTTCAGAATTTGATGAGGTGATGAATTGATAAGTAAATACACCTGAGATTTCTCTTTAGAGTAAAGAAAATAAAAGAAAATGTGCAAACACTTTTATGGTAAAGAAGTTGTTTCTTGGCATGTAAACAAATAACTTGGGCAGGTGGTTTTAGTTGCTAGGGATAATTTTGATCATATTTAATATAATTCGTTTTGTTATTTCTTCTTACCACATTTTGCTTTGTTATGATTCAGAGTAGTTCATATTATAGGGCCAGTATATATTTTGTGTCAACCAGTAGAAGATGAAATACCCAGCATGGTAAAGATATTTAGAAAGTCATGTTTTAAAAGTTTGATGATTTTACAGTCAAAGTGACTTTAAATCACTTGATATAGTATCTATAACAAGAGAGTTGATATTCATTATCAGAAAACATCCGAATACTACTTTTCTGATTGGGGTATTAAGTTTTGTTTGTTTGTTTATTTTGAATCCTCACACAAGGATATTTTCCCATTGACTTTTTTAGATAAGAGTGGGAGGGAGGGAGAGAGAGAGAGAAAAACATCAATGTGAGAGAACGGCTCATGAGGTATCCTGTTTTAAAAGAGGCTAAATAGCCCGGCCAGTGTGGCTCAGTGGTTGAGTGTCGACCTATGTACCAGGAGGTTGCTGGTTTGATTCCCAATCAGGGCACATGCCCAGATTGTGGGCCCCATCCCCAGTGGGGGGCATGCAGGAGTCGGCCAGTTGTTCTCTCTCATTGATGTTTCTCTCTCTCTCTCCCTCTCCCTTCCTCTCTCTGTAAAATCAATAAAGAAAAAAAAATTTTGTTTTTTTATCCTCACCCGAGGACATTTTTCCATTTTGTTCAGATAGAGTGGGAGGGAGAGAGAGAGAGAGAAACATCAACATGAAAGGGACACATTGAGTGATTGCCACCCGCACGACCCAACCAGGGCCGGGGACAAACTGCAACCAAGGTATGTGCCCCTGGCGGGAACCGAACCCAGATCTCTCTGGACCACAGGCCAACACTCTAACTGCTGAGCCAAACTGTCCAGGGCGGAAAAAAAATTTTTTAATAATAAAATAAAAGAGGCTAAATGGCCTTTCATTTTGATATAGCTGTTGCTAGGCATGGTCAACAGCATGGTGGGGAAGGCTAAAGAAGTGGTCAGAAGATGTGATTAGATGCTTCTGCAGGGATTTGACAGAAGCAGCTATAGGTCTAGTCCACCATGTCATTAGTATCCCAAGTACATGGCAATTGGACAGTTGGCAGGCATTTCAGTAAGCAATTGGCGTGAGAAACTTTTAACAGGAAGTAAAGAGCTTCTCTGTAGGACTAGAGTCCTAGGCATGTTACCAAAGCAAAACAGGATACAAGGTACCAACCAGAACTAGGACTCAGGTCTTGGAAATAAGCTCTTTTAATAGAACTGAAGAACATAGTGATAACACTGGACTAATTATAGGGGTAAGTTGGTATTGAGTCCCAGAGCTATTAAATCTCTAATTTCTGGCCAGGGCGAGTTCTAGAAATTCAGGTAGGGCCCTGACCACAGGGGGCATCTAGTAGCCACAACTAGAGGGAAAGGGCTGCAGTGAGTTGAGCTAAGAGAACATAAAACATAAATCTTAGTATGTTCTAGTATCGGAAACCATGAACATAGAATACAGTGTGATTGATTCTGCTTAGACTTGTGCAGCGTGGTGGCCCTGGAAAGGTACATTTAAAAAAAAACCCTAGCCAGGTAGCTCAGTTGGTTAGAGTGTTGTCCCAATACACCAAGGTTGAGGGTCTGATCCTGGGTCAGGGCACATACAAGAATCAATCAGTGAATGCATAAATAAGTGGAACAACAAATTGGTATCCCCCCACCCCCGTCTCTCAAATCAATTTTTAAAAGTGTTTTAAATGTTCCAGAGAATCTGCTGTAGATAAGAGTGCCAGTTGAAGAGTTTGTTCTGAATTGAAAGTCTTACGACTTAAGTAGGTGGCTAAACTTAAGACATTAAAAACAAGAACCAGTGCCCAGCTGGTGTGGCTCAGTGGTTGAGCGTTGACCCATGCACCAAGAGGTCACCGGTTTGATTCCTGGTCAGGGCACATGCCCAGGTTGTGGACCTGATCCCCAGTGGGAGCATGCAGAGGATGGCCAGTCGATGTTCTCTCATCGATGTTTCTCTCTTTCCCTCTCCCTTCCTCTCTAAAATCAATAAAGAAAAAAAAATATTAACAACAAGAACCAAAACTGCTAGGCAATAATATGACATAATCATTTCAATACCAAAAGGAAAGTGTAAATAGCAGTCTGAGACCAGGCACCAAAACAAGATCAGAACAAAAGCAGTCCGATCCGAGTCAAAGAGGAGATCAGAATGCTGAGAGCAATGTGCCAGGTGGGTACTAGAAATAGTGGGGGATCACTTTGTAAAGCATATGCTGTACACTTCAAACTAATACAAAATAATACTGAATGTAAACTGTAATTGAAAAAAACTTACATTGTACATCAACTATAGTTGAAAAAAACTTTTTTTAAGAATGTGGAGAGCATCCCAAGACAATTCATAAAGCCACTCGTGATGTTTAGCTTTTCTGCCTCTTGACTATTCTGAGCGCTCCTTCAAGGCTTGTGATTCTGTATTTAAAATGAAATCCGTCAACTCAGTTGTAATTTCTTAAGCCTCATCAAGTGTTGATAATTTAAATTAAGAGGAAAAGAAAAACTCTTTAAGGAAGTGAGCGTAGGGAAAAGAGTGAGCAGAGTCCAGCCCTAGAAGGTGCCCAAAGGAGACAGAGAAGGTGTAGTCCGAGAAGGAGAAGCAGGGCAGCTCAGTGTCTTCAGGCGCACAAAAGTAGAGAACTGAAGAAAGAAAGTGGTTATCAGCAGTGTCCAAAGTAGGACACTGAGGAAGCAAGGCTGGGCAGGGGTGACTGTTCGGTTTAGAAGGAGGCCTCCTTAACCTGGCTCACTTCTCTCTCTAGTTGATGGACTGATACCAGATTACAAAGGGCTGAAGAGGACTGAATGGTACTAAATGAGGCTAGTAAAAATCAGCCACTTACTCAGAGGAATTGGAGAACCAGGACATTTGAAAAGACAGCGGTATCAAGTGAGTTGTTCTAAATGGGGAGGCTTGTACATGTGTGAAAATGAGAAGGAGCTAGTGGACAGAGATTGGAGATATTGGAGAGAGGACATGTAAGAAAAGATCTCATTTGAGACTGAATGGGCTGTATTTATTCAACAAGTATTTATGAATGCTTGCCATGCCAGGGTTGTAGCTGTGAACCAACCAGAACAATCCCTGCCTCCTTAGGGCTTTTGGTCCAGTTGGTGGGTAAGAGCTGAGAGAAGAGGAGGAAGCACTGTCTTTTTTCTTATACTCCAGGGTAGAGTGGGAGTATAAAAAACTGGGATATTTCGTACTTGAGAGAAGATAGAAGAGTTAAAATGTATTAGTCCGCTCAGGCTGCCATAACATAATACCACAGACTGGGTAGCTAAAACAACAGAAACATTTTTCAGTTACGGAGGCTGGGGGTCCAAGATCGAGGTACAGAGACCTCGCTTCCTGTGTCCTCACATGGCCGTGTCTCTGTATGCTCAGAGAGAAGTCTCTTTTTAAAAAAATTTTTCCTTTATTGATTTTAGAAAGAGGAAGGGAGAAGGAGAGATAGAAACATCGATGAGAGAGAACATCAATTGACCGCCTCCTGCATGCCCCCCACTGGGGATCGGGCTCACAACCTGGGCATGGGTCCCGACCAGGAATCGAACTGGTGACCTCTTGGTGCATGGGTCGATGCTCAACCACTGAGCCACACCGGCCGGACTCAGAGAAAGGTCTCTGGTATCTTTTCTTTTTTATAAGAATTAACAGTACTATCGGATTAGGACCCTATCCTTATAACTTCATTTAACCTGAATTACTTCCTTAAAGGCTCTACCTTCAAATATAGTCATGTTGAGGGTTAGGGCTTCAACACATGAATTTTGGGGGGTCACAAGTCAGTTTTTACAGGTGGGGGAGGGGGTCAAAGTGGGAGAGGTGGAGATGGGAAGGGTAAATTGAGGAAATCTGAGAGTTGGAGAAGGCAGCACTAGTAGCTAACCACAGAGGGACTCAGAAGGAAGTCTGATGTGACCAGGCATTGTCAGAAGCAAATGTGTATTTCTTAGTTTCCTAGGATATTTATGTGGAGATTTACGGACAGCTGATACCAAACAAGCCCATAGATTGCTAGAGAAGAAGAAGAACAACCACAACAAAAAACTTTCAGATGTTTAAATTCAAATTAAACTTCAAGTAACAGTGAGTTTGAAAGTTTGGGTACTGCTGAACAATGATGACATGTTACATTTATATAAATAGTAAGATTTTATTTACTTTTGCATACATTCTCTTGTGTTTCTTACAACAACCTGGTAGAGTAGTTGATGTCGCATTCCCATTTTTAATATGAAAGTGAAATGAGGGACTTGACAAGGTCACCTGGCTGGAACTGGTATGATTGTGTCTTTTTAACCTTCCCATCCACTCTGATGTTCCTAATGTGTCTTCAGTTCACCACTTAATGCTGAGACGAATACCAAAAACCAGGTAGAAGGGAAGGTTGTAATGTGATCCTATGAAAAGTGAACTTTTCCAAATAAAAGCTACAAAAGAGAAAGTGCCCACATGTCCAGTGTATTCCCTGTTCTTGGACATTGCTTCAACAATGTTGATGACACTGTGGAGATGGGAATCAGTGGTCGATGCTCCCATCAGTAACTGAAACCATGGAAGTAGATGGAAAACCATGCCATCACTTCTTTGAGAAATTAAGAAATCTCAGATCAAAACAAAAAGTGATATTAAACGTTTGTGAATCTAACACCCAGAATGGACAACTGTTAGTATTATATATATATATATATATATATATATATATATATATATATATATATATTAGTTTTTACCCAATGGAAAAAATAAAACCTTTCAGATAAAATGCTATCTGACTCCTAGTCCCAGTCCATTCTCCTTCCTGTTTAGCCAGTGAGGATCCCTAGCATGAGATCAGAGAGGGAGGTTGGTATTGATTCTCTCAGGTCCCTTTCTATAAAATCACTTTGGGCTGATGGAGTCCCTTGATTGAAAGGCAAATTTATTTCAAGGTGGCTCTGTCTTCAGGACTTGCTCCTAGCTTCCAGTAACAGCTCCCAACTCTTCTCCATTGTAATTATTCTAATTTTTTAAAAATTTTTTTCTTTATTGATTAAATTATTTTTTCTTTATTGATTTTTAGAGTGAGCGGAAGGGTGAGGGAGAGAGAGATAGAAACATCGATGAGAGAGAACATTGATTGGCCGACTCCTGCACGCCCCCCATGGGGCATTTGGCCCACAACCTGGGCATGAACCCTGACCAGGAATCGAACCAGCAACCTCTTGGTGCATGGGTCGACACTCAACCACTGAACTACACCAGCCAGTCCAAGTAAATCTTTTTTGTTGTTCTTTTTTTTTTTTTTTTGTACGTGCCCCTAGCGGGAACCGAACCCAGGACTCTGGTCCGCAGGCCAATGCTCCAACCGCTCAGCCAAACCAGCCAGGGCTGCTGCTGTTCTTTTTTGTTACTCCTCACCTGAAGATATTTTTCCATTGATTCCTAGATAGAGTGGAAGGGAGGGAAGGAGGTGGGGGAAGAGAGAGAGAAGGAAGGAAGGAGAAAGAGAAAGAGAAACATTCATGTGAGAGACATCAATTGGTTGCCTCCCCCACAACCCCAATAGGGGCTGGGGATCAAACCTGCAACCCAGGTACCTGCCCTTGACCGGGAATCGAACCCAAGACCTTCAGTCCTCGGTCCTCGGGCTGATACTTTAACCGCTGAGCCAACCCAGCCAGTGCCCAAATAAGACTTTGATTAAATAAATTAATTTTTTTTTTAGCAAACAGAGTCCCTGACCCAAGGAAGCTGCAATCTGTTTTTTGTTACAAGTTAATATTTAATACACATCAGTGCTGGGCCTCTCCCAACTGTTTTGTGGTGTTACATAGAGGGTTGGTGTTTTTTTTTTTAACTTCCTTATTTTAACCATTTCACCATTTTATGGAAAAAAATTTTTTTTTGAATTTTAAAAACTCTAAGAGTTTCACCTTTCTATCTTCGGTGATCTTTGAAATCTGTTAAAGCTTACCAAGGATGAAACTGTACTTCTGTTTACTTAAGTAAAAGCTCAGCTGAACTGTATAACCCCTTACAGGTTCTTCCCCAGTCCCATCTCCTTCATAGTTGATTCACTTCCTTTTTGGGGGCTGCATCCCTTTAGTCATCATGTTTAGATCATGTGATTCTGAAAAAAGAAACATTTGAGTGGCTTTGCAAAATGTAACAGGATACACCGGGTCCTATTCATCACTAACAGCAATCCGAATATAACCTATCAAAAAGTTAGATAAATGATATCATCTTAGAAGGTGGTACATGCTGAGAATGACTGTGGCAACCTTTTTCTCAGGAAAAACGCTTTTTCTAAATTAGTTTTTGGAATAACTTCTCCCAAATAATTTATTTATTTTTTAAATTATTAGAACTGCCTCACAATCATTAGAATGACTACAATGGAAAAAAAAAAAACAGAAAATTACACATGTTGGCAAGGTTGTAGAGAAATCGAAACCCTTGTTCATTGTTGTGGGAATGTAAAATGATATGGCTGCTAAGGAAAAAGAGTGGGGTGATTCCTCACAAAATGTAAAATAGCCCTGGCCAGTTTGGTTCAGTGGTTAGAGCCTGAAGACTGGAGGGTCATGGGTTCGATTTCTGGTGAAGGACACATACCTGGTTTGCAGGTTTGATCCCAGCACCAGTCAGGGCATGTGCAGAAAGCAACCAACCGTTGTGTCTCTCACGTCAATGTTTTTCTCTCTCTCCTCCCTCCCTTCTACTCTATCTAAAAAAAAAAAAAAAAAAATCAATGGAAAAATATCCTCAGGTGAGGGTTAACAACAACAAAAAATTTTTAAATAAATTACTGTAGGATCCAGTAATTGGGTATGTATGCAAAAGAATTGAAAACAAGGACTTTTTCAGTACACCCCTGTTCATGGCATTATTCACAACAGTCGAGGAGTAGAAGCCACCCAAGTGTCCATCAACAGATGAATGTGGGTGGCAACCAGTCGCTGTGTCTCTCTCATGTCGATGCTTCTCTCTCTTCCTCCCTCTCTCCCTCCAGCTCTGTCTGAAGATAAATGCAAGGGTATCCTCGAGCGAGGATAAGAAAAATAATAAATATTAAAAAAAATAAATTCTCTCCTCTCGCTGTGTTTCAGTCTCACTGCAACAAGATTAAAAAAAAAAAAAAAAAAGATGTTAAATGAGCCATGTCTGGTTTGCCTCAGCGGTTAGAGTGTCAGCCCGAGTACTGAAGGGTTTCGGGTTCCATTCCCAGTCAGGAGCACACACCTGGGTTGCAGGTTCAATCCTCTACCCCACTTGGGGTCCTGCGGGAGGCAACCAATTGATATGTTCCTCTCACATTGATGTTTCTCTCTCTCTCTCTTCCTCCCTCCCTCCCTCCCTTCCTTCCACTCTATGAAAAAAAATCAGGGGAGCTCAGCTGGTGTGGCTCAGTGGTTGAGCATCATCCCATATACCAAGAGATCGCCGGTTTGATTCCCAGTCAGGGTAAATGCCCAGGATGTGAGCCCGATCCCCAATCAGGGGCATGCAGGAGGCGGCCAGTCGATGTTCTCTCTCATCAATGTTTCTGTCCCTCCCTACCCCTTCCTCTCTCTCTAAAAATCAATAAAGGAAACATATTCTTTTTTAAAAATCAATGGAAAAATATCCTCTGGTGAGGATTAACAAAAAACAAAAACAAAAAAGATCTTAAATGATAGCATAAAAAACTCCAAAGTGCTCTTGTTGGAATTTTTGTTGTCATAAAAATAAATACTCTCCAGAGCAGAGATTTCTTACATTTTTCTCTTTGTCTGCAATGTGTACTGTAGATATATAAATTTCACTTCCCCTTGGGGTGATGCCATCATGGACAAAAGAGTGCTTCTTTATTACACCGGACTTCTGGAATGTGGTCAGCTCATTTTATTCACCTCTGCTATTTCTCTTTTCCCAACTTGGCAAAATGCACATAAGGTACACAGTAGATCCTTATCACAACTTCTGGCTGAGGCAGCTCTCCCTTCTGGGCCCTCCCCATCTCCCCCACCCCCCGGGGTGTTTGTTACCTTTACCTTTCTCCGAGACTCCATAGGGCTTCTGCCTCTGTAACTTGTTTCCTGAGCCCATTTCTTCTGCTGCTTGCTTCTAGTTTAAAAAACAAAAATTCAAGTTGAAAAGATTACCAAAAAGAAAGTTCAAAAGAGCAGAAAACTAGAAACTGCGTTATGAAACCTCTTTTTGGGTGGACAACATTCCCCAAATTAATATTTCAGATAATTTAGTTAATATAGTATTTGCAATTAGGAAAAAAAAAAAAAAAAGCAAAGGAATGTATGAACTTCTTCCAGTATTTAGTGAATGAAGATAACATAGCATCCTTGTGTAAATAAGAGCATTTGGGATTTGTGTTTTGCTTGGTATTTTCTTCACAAAGAATCAGCAGTCTTTGAAAAACACTTCAAGGAGGAAAGAGCTTTGCCTGCAGGAAGAGGCCTTTCGGAAGCTGGGCTGGGCTGTAGACAGGGCTCTGCTCATACTGGCTGAGGCCTGTCTCATGCTGACGAACCCTGAGCTGGAGGCAGAAATAAATCTTCCTGTGGAGCCTTCACTAAATAATAATCATGCCTGCCCTTTGACCTGAGCATGGCGAGGGGGCGAGGGAGTGGTCCAGAGGGCTCTGATCCTGAGGCTGAGCAGGTCTCAAGTGTTAACTGCTGCCGTTCCCCAAAGCAGATAGGGGCGAGAACGAGCATGGCTATTTGTGTTCAACACCACAGCTTGAAGAAAGCATGAGCTATAGTAGCCAACTTCCTTCCTACGCGTGCGCAGAGTGAACTCTCGTGTATCCGTTCAGCGAATACTGGAGTGCTCGCAGTGTGGAGGGTCTGAGGACACACAGAAGGCAGCCAAGGCCTCTCCATTCTGAAAATCTACTCAAAGTTAAAGCAACTGCTCGCGGGCTGACAAAGCCCCATTGTGTATCCTCTGACCCTTTTCTCTCTCACTAGCTCCCCATGGAAAAGGACCATCGGAGACAGAAAACCCGAACAGTATCTGATTCTAGCTGATTAAATGGATTCGTATCCCTTTCCTTTCTTGGAAAAGTGATCCTGCTCCTTTCTCTTGCCTGGAAAGAGTGAGTGCCAAGCGCTGCAGGCAGACCGGCATCATTGACCAGTTTTGTTTCTGTGCTTCTCCATTTCTAGGATGTGTGCTCAGTTGCATTTTGGAAATAAAAGTTCCTTCGACTGTGACTTCTACCTTCACACATCAGTGTGATGTCGAGGAGGGAGTTGTCAAGCTTTTTCTGGGAAGAACTACATAGAAAATATTTCAGTCTTGGCAGCTGCAGGGTTTCTGTCACAACTACTCGACTTGGCTGTGACAACACAAAAGCAGCCGTGACTCCTCCCTGAATGGATACGTGGGGCTGTTGCCAATAAAAAGTTAGTTACAGACACCGAAATGTGCACTTCCTGTAATCTTCAGCTATCACAAAATCTTTTTTTTAAATACAGGTTTTTATTGATTTCAGAGAGAGAAACATTGATGGGCGCCTCCTACATGCTCCCTACTGGACATCAAGCCCACAACCTGGGACTCTGCCCTGACGGGGAATTGAACTGGTCACCTCCTGGTGCATGAGTTGACGCTCAACCATTGAGCCACACTCGCCAAGCAAAATATTCTTCTTTTGATTATTTTTCAACCATAAAAATATGTGAAAATCACCCTGGCCGGTTTGGCTCAGCGGTTAGAGCGTCGGCCCGCGGACCAGAGAGACCCGGGTTTGGTTCCCGCTAAGGGCATATACCTTGGTTGCAGTTTTTCCCAGTTGGGGTCGTGTGGGTAGCAACCACTCGATGTGTGTCTCTCACATCAATGTTTCTCTCTCTCTTCCTCCCACTCTCCCTCTCGCTCTATCTGAAGATAAATGCAAACATGTCCTCAGGTGAGGATTAAAAAAAAAAGAAAGATGCCACTTCTCATGCTTTCATTCCTCGCATGGCTTGCCGATGATTAGTCACTCTTCCTGTCACTTGAAAGCTTTCTAATTCCACTTTTTCAAAGGAGGGTGAGACAAATTGCACTGTGCTCTTCTAACCCCTTGAGTAAGGCAAGAAAGCCGAAATCTGTGGGGTTTTGTTGTCATGTAGGAAAACCAACTCGTAAGCATTTTGGACAATTCTCTGGAAGAACAAAACAGCTGTGTGTGCATATTTCATATTACTCTGGAACTTTTTATGGAACAGGGTCATTTCTCTCAGTTTCCTTAGGTTTGCTTTGCACTGCGAAATAAGAGGAGTGTTTTTGTTCCTTGTTGAGGTCATTTCTGAGCACTCTGTAAGACCCAGAGCTCTCTGTTCGCCTTAACGAAGCACTGCAGATAGCTTTGTGCTGTTGTCCTGTGCAAAGGCATTCGTCTTTGTGACCTAGATTCTCTGGCCTCTTTCACACCTCTTAATTCTCTGCTTTTGAAATGCCTTTGTTTTTTAGGGGAAGCCGCTGGCTAGTGAGGATTTGTAAAGTGTACAGGGCCCTCGGAGGAGATTTATAAACAAAGGCTCTCTGTCAGTTATTGTAAACTGGCTTAACTCCCTCTAGTAGAAATGACTTTTTGATTACAGGTGTCAGTAGGTTCAACGCTGTTCCAGCAAAGCTGTCACATGGACTATTTCCTGAACTTGATGTTACTGTGATAAGGTTTGAAGACGTAAACCCCTGGTGGATTCTCTGTGTGATTAGTTATACCAAAAAGTTTATACGGAAGACTGGGTTCAGTTCCATCCTGCCCAAGCCTGACCACCTGGGCTCATGCTTGATAATCTCTTTTTCTTATACCCCAGTCCCTTCAAAGAACCCTGTCAGGTCTACCTTCACAGCGTATCCAGAGTCAGATCCCTTCTTCAATGCTGCAACCCGGACCCAAGCCCACACATGTCTCTCCTGGGTTACTGCTACAGCCCCCCGCCTCTTTCCTGCTCTGCCCCTTCGCTGGCTCTTCAGACTGTTCTCAGCCGAGCAGCCAAAGGGGTCAGTCAGAGCATGTCTGTCTTCTCTCGAAACCCACCGATGACTTCTCTATCTCAGCATAAAAGGCCTTCCGATGGCTTGCTGTGCCCTTTGCCCCAGCTCCCCGCTTCTCTGACCCCGCCTCCTGTTGCCCTCTCCACTGCTTGCCCAGTTCCAGCCATAATGGCCTCTTTGCTTCTCAGACAACACACATCTGGGCCTTTGTGCTTCTCTCTCAGAGGCGAGTCTTCCAAGCAGAGCATACTTTCTTCAGGTCTCTGCTTGAAAGTCACTTTACAAACATACAGAATGGCTAAAATGAAGAAGACGGGTGCAACCACGTGAGAACAGGGATGTGGACGGACTTGAACTCTCCTACTTGGCTGGCAAGAGTGTGACTTGGTTCAATCGCTGTTTATCATTCATTACTCAAAGTACACATATGCCTATTCCATGACTCAGTAATTCCACTCCTGGACAATATACCAGAACATGGCACCTTTACTCACAATAGCCCCACTTTGGAAATGATCCAAATAGCATCGATAAGAGAATGGATAAATTGTGAAATAATCACGAAATGGAATACTACATAGCAATAAAGAGAACAATTACCTCTATATGGATTAATCTCATAGATGATATGTTGAGTGGAAGAAGGCGACACAAATGGATACATACTTTACGATTCCAATTATTTGAAGTGCAAGAGCAGGTAAACTTAGCCATGGTGACGGAAGTCAGAATATGTAGCCATTTGCTCTTAGAGGGTGGCTGACCAGGAAGTGGGTACTAGAGAACCTTCTGGGACACCATAAATACTGTATTTCTTGACCTAGGCAATGGTTACATTGGTGTATATAACAATTTATCAGGTTGGTCCTGGTCAGTGTGGCTCAGTTGATTGGAGCAGCGTCCTATAACTGGTTCCCGGTCAGTGCACATGCTCAACTTGCAAGCTCCTTCCCCGGTAGGGGGCATGGAAGAGGCAGCCAATCTATATTCTAGTCTCATATCAGTATTTCTCTCTCTCCGTCTCTTCCTCTCTCTCAAAAACTCAATTTTAAAAAAATGTATCAAGCCCTGGTCAGTTTGGCTAAGCAGTGTCGGCCGGTGGACCAAAGGATCACAGGCTTGATTCCTATTTGAGGTCACATAGCTGGGTTGCAGGTTCGATCCCCAGCCCCAGTCAGGGTTGTGGGGGAGGCAACCAATCAATGTTTCTCTCTTCCTCCTTTCCTTTCACTCTCTCTAAAAATCAGTAGAAAAATAGCTTCAAGACAAGATTAACAACCAAAAAATGATCAAGTTGTACATAGCTGTATACTTTACATACTTTGCGTATGTTATACCTTGATAATTAAGAAAAGGAAAGTAGCCCGACCTGTGTGACTGAGTGGATTGAGCTTTATCCCCTGGGCTGAGAGGTGCTGGTTTGATTCCCGGTCAGGGCACATACCTGGTTTGGGGCTTGATCCAGGGTGGGGGCGTGCAGGAGGCAGCTGATTGGTGTTTCTCTCTCTCTTTTTTTTTTTTAATCCTCTCCTGAGGACATTTTTCCATTTTTTGTTCAGATAGAGTGGGAGGGAGAGAGAGGAACAGAGAGAGAGAGAGAGAGACATCGATGTGAAAGGGACACATCGAGTGGCTGCCACCCGCACGACCAACCAGGGCGGGGACAAACTGCAACCGAGGTACATGCCCTTAGCGGGAACCAAACCCGGGTCTCTTGGGACCGCAGGCCGACACTCTAACCGCTGAGCCAAACCGGCCAGGGCTGATTGGTGTTTCTCTTTAACATCGATGTTTCCATCTCTCTCTCCCTTCTCTAATAAAAAAAAAAAAAAAATCAATTAAAAAAAACTTTTAAGAAAAGAAAAATAAAGCAAATTCACTTATCTAAAATAGCCCTTTCTGCCTGCTCATCGCCTCTCCCCCTTATTCTGTTTTATTTTTATCCAAAGCACATATCACCAGCTGGCATATTTTGTATATATTAATGCATTTGCTTATTTATTTATTTATTTTTTGGTACGTGCCCCTAGCGGGAATTGAACCCAGGACTTTCTCGTCCGCAGGCCAACTCCAACTGCTGAGCCAAACCGGCCAGGGCTCTATTATTATTTTTAATACTTAATTTATTAATTTTTTTATTACAGATGTCCCTCCTTTTCCCCCCTTTGACACCCTCTTCCCGATCCCACCCCCCACCCTGAATTTGCTTATTTATTATCTGTCTCTCTCACTAGGCTGAGCTCCATGAGAGCAAGGACTTTGTTTTGTTTATTACCTTAGAACCATGCTTGGCATAGAGAAGGTCTCAATAAAGATTTGTTAAACCAATTACTATATTGCACCTTCAGCTGTGGATATACTTACAAGTCAATTTTTTAAATTTATATGTTTTTATTTATTTTTTAGAGAGAGATAGAAACATTGGTGTCAGAGAGAAACATCGATCGGCTGCCTCCTGCATGCCCCCGCACTGGGGATCGAGCATGAAACCTGGGCATGTGCCCTGACCAGGAATGGAACAGGGACCTCTCAGTCCATGGGACAACTCAATCCACTGACCACACCAGCCAAGCACAAATCAATTTTTGGGGGGAACGTGAGATGCTCCTCTTTCCTAATAATCAGCACTATGACAAGTTTACACAGTGCAGTTTTTTACTGATTACAGGCTGCAAAATGGGCTTGGGGACAATGTCAGTCTTTGGGTTGAGTTGCAGGCACTGAGATTTTATTGACAAAGACATTATTTGGATGACTTCTGGGCCCAAATCTAAGAAGGCAGAAGAGTGGGGGATGTCAGCTCACATTTCTTGCTCTCTGAGGTTTCTGAGTTGTTCAGCTTTATCTTCTCAGAAGCCGGAAGAGGACAATGAATAAGCCATTATCTCTCTAAGCTAAATGCTTGTGCAGTCATCAAGATCTTTGACCCTGGAATCAGATAGAAAGAAGCAAGTCTTAGGAGATGTGATAGTTGTGGAATGGACAGGGCAGAGGAGCTGGTCTGTCCAGGTCTAGAATGCTCTCGCAAGGGTAAGGAACATATAACAACAACAACAACAAAACTGTCTTAAGGTAGAATTTAAATACAAGAATATAGGTGCGAAAAAGAAAACGGATAGAAGATTTTGAGAAGAACCAGAGCATGAAAACAGTGATAAGTCAAAATGTAAATTTCTTAGCTAACAATCAAGGTAGGAGCTGGTATGTTGGAAGTAAGGCTTATTAAGTCCCTACTATGAATTTGGTGTTTAATAGGTTTTTCTCATTTAGTCCCCACTGTAGGTATTTAGGTGGGTATTATTGGCCTCATTTTATTAGAGGTTGAGAAATGGAGGCTCAAAAGGCTACTGACTTTGTTTACAGATGATGAAAGACCTCGGGTTCCTGCCTAGGTTTGATTTTAAGGACGAGATTCTCTCCTTATGTGGCAATAACTCCCTCACCTGGATGCTCATAGTTATTACCAGTGCCATTCATCAGCAGCAGCATATTTTCTCATTTTATTACTTACTTGATCTCGTACAGTCCAATGGCAGGCGTGACTCCCTGTGGTGTGTAGTAGTCTTCCTAGCCTGACTCCCACCATCTCTCCAGGCTTCTCCCCATTCCAAGCCATCCTTGGTGCCAGAATGATTTTTGTCAAAAACTAATTCTGATCAGCTCTGTCCAGTTTGTTCAGTGGTTAGAGCATTGGCTTGCAAACCAATGACTCACGGGTTTGATTCCAGTCAAGGGCATGTATTTTGGTTGCAATTCATCCCCAGTCTTGGACGGGGTCATGCGGGAGGCAACCAGTCCATGTGTCTCTCTCACACGATGTTTCTCTCTGTCTCTCCCACTCTATATGAAGATAAATAGAAAAATACCCTTGGGTGAGGATTACAAAAAAATAAATAAAAAATTAGTAATAAAATATTAAAAAAACTAATTCTGATCAAAACTCCTGCTTCAAAACCTTTGCTTACCCTGTTACTTTTATGATAAAGTTCAAACTCCTTACACATTACACCTCTACCCATCTTTTCAGAATCCACCCCCATTCCAAATACCAAAAACTTCAGTGACACCAAACGCACTGTGCAGAGGATACTCTTCAGCACTTCCCTAGTAATTCCCGTGTGCCTGCCTTCAGCCCATCACACAGAATGTCCGACCTCCTGTACCTGTACACAAGTCTCTGCTCCACAGAGTGCACTTTCCCCTGTCTTTGCCTGGTGAACCCTTGTGTACCTGATATCATGTGCCAAATATTACCTCCTTGGTGCAGCCTTATTGACCTTCCTTGTGGCATTTTATTGCTCTGCTTCATATTATTTATATAATCTATTTATCTTTCCCAAGACTCTACCAGCCACCCCAAGGACAAAAAAAAAAATACACATATTCATCCATGTGTCTTCAGAGCCGGGCATATAGCACATACTCAATAAATGTTGTGATGAGTGAATGAATTAATAATTCTTCTACAAGACTAGTATAGCCCTCTGCTATGTTACACACTTTTTACATAAATTTATACCCCCAATGCCTGAAAACAACCAGTGAAAATATGAGAAAAAGACCTTCCACTGCACCCTTTTACCAACACAATAGAAATAAAAATACCACTGCCCAGCTGGTGTAGCTCAGTGGTTGATTTCGACCCATGCACCAAGAGGTTGCAGGTTTGATTCCCGGTCAGGGCACATGCCCAGGTTGTGGGCCCAATCCCCAGTGGGGGGCATGCAGGAGGTGGCCAATGGATGTTCTCTTTCATCGATGTTTCTATCTCTCTTCCTCTCCCTTTCTCTCTCTCTCAAATCAATAAAGAAAAAACGTTTTTTAAAAATCTATTTGGAAGAATGAGCAAGGAAGCGCAGCAAGGAAAATGTAAAAAAAAAAAAAAAAAAGGAATAGTGGGTGTGGGCTTGTCCTATCAAATTTTAAAATGCTATTTTATTAAATTTTAAAAAAATTTTTTATTACAATTGACATTCAATATTATATTAGTTTCAGGTGTGACTTATCTATTTGTCTAGACCTATTCGGTATACTTGGCATACATACTCTCACTCAGTCACTACCACAATCCCCAGAGGATCTGCGAGCTTAAGCAAATCACTCAAGTCACATAATTAGCAATGGGCAGAACTGAGTATTGTATCCAGGTTGTCTGATTCCAAATTCTGTGTTCCTGTTTACTCTGTTGCCATATACTGTTCATACTCTTTGACCCTAGAATCTGACTCCTAGAAAGGTATCCTAAGAAAATTAACTAAAGAAAAAAACTATACAGCAATGTTAGAAAAAATATTGAAACAATATAGTTGTCTAACAATAGAATGACTATAGTATGATTCACTTATATTATGAAATATTATACGGACATTTAAAAAGAGAATGGAAAAGAATAAAAAGATCCTGAAGGGTGTAGGAATATAAAAAATACTTCAGAAACACCATTCATTGAAAAAAGCAGAATATGAAGTGGTTATATTCATTGATTTCAACAACATAAAAATATGTATACATAGGGATGCAATAGAAGTAGTTGGGGATTGTGGTTGTATTAGACCTAGCTGCAATTTTTTCTTTCAAAATTGTCCTTAATTTAAAAAAATTGTCTAGCCCTGGCCAGTTTGGCTCAGCGGTTAGAGCGTCGGCCTGCGGTTCGGAGAGACCCAGGTTCGGTTCCCGCTAAGGGCACGTACCTCGGTTGCAGTTTGTCCCCGGCCCTGGTTGGTCGTGCGGGTGGCAGCCACTCGATGTGTCCCTTTCACATCGATGTTTCTCTCTATCTCTCTCTCCCTCCTGCTCTATCTGAACAAAGAATGAAAAAGTGTCCTCGGGTGAGGATAAAAAAATAATAATAATAAAAATAAATAAATAAATAAATAAATAAATAAATAAATAAATTGTCTGAAATAATTGTATCACGTAATCCCCTGCTCAAAACACTGGCTCCGATGTAGTGTCTTTTTCTGCCTGCACCTTTTCTGCTCAGAACAGCTTCCCATTTACCATTTGCTTCTGTTTTGCTCCACAGTATGACCTCCTGGCACTCATATTCATGTGCCCAGTGTTGGCCCAAACAGAAACCCCATTCCCAGAAATCACCACCATGTCTTCTGTCTCTGCTGTGATCAGTAGTGTTGAACTGCATGTTTTATTGAAGGCCTCGTTTTCTCTTTTCACAAAACGAGTTTTTTTTCCCTCTCTCTCTCCATTATAACAGTACCCATTTGAGCATGACTATTACCTTTATACACCTGTATATAGCTGTTGGGCTGTTGGGCACTGAGCTTCTATTTTTAAATTTTTTTTAGAGAGAGAGGAAGGGAGAGGGGAGAGAGATAGAAACATTGATGAGCGAGAACATTGATTAGCTGCCTCCTGCATGCCCCCCCCCCCCCCCCGGGGATCTGGCCCACAACCTGGGCATGTGCCCTGACTGGGAATCGAACTGGGGATCTCATGGTGCATGGGTCCACGCCCAACCACTGAGCAATACCAGCTGGGCGCCACAGAGCTTCTTAACCTCAGCATCATTGACATGTCAATTCAGGTGATTCTTTGTTGTATGTGTCCTGTGCATTATAGGCTGTTAAGCAACATCCTTGGCCTCTTTTAACTAGATGTCACTAGCATCATCTCCCAAAAGTGTGACATCAAAGACTTCTCTAGATACTGCCAAATAATCGCTGGGGCTAGGAGGCAAAATCATCTCTGGTTGAGAGCCCGGAGTTGGTGGTTATGCCCTTTTTAACCCACTAGAGGTCTCCCTAGACTTTATTGTGGTTCCTACATGGTTATTGAAATCACTCAATAGGTTAATAGACATAATTTTGTGGGTGTGGAGGGCAAAAGATTTACAAACAAAAGCCTTTGATCAATCTCCAGTGAAGAAGCATTTCAAATAAATAATCTATATATTCCACTTTAAAGGAGGGGAGCATAACTCCCCACAGTGGGGGCTGCACATAGTAACTTCCTGCTAAAAAGTTCAGTACGGAAAAGGGAGTGGGGAGTACCTACAGTGGGGAAACCTAACATGACCTCAGCCAAGTGATTCAGGTCAACATCATCACTGATAAGTCAAATAGATAGCGTGTACCCTTGACATGATATGATGAAAATGGCATTTTACCTCTGTGATCCTCCTCCCCAAACCACATCAACCCAGTCTAATCATGAGAAAAACATCAGATTACAATAGAGGGGCATCATACAAAATATCTGACCAGAACTCCTCAAAACTGTTGAGATCATTTAAAATAAGTAAGGTCTGCCTTGGCTGGGTAGCTCAGTTGGTTAGAGGGTCATCTAAATACGCCAAGGTTGTGGGTTTGATCCGCGGTCAGGTCACATACAAGAATCAACAAATGAATGCGTAAATAAGTGGAACAACAAATCAATGTGGGTTTTTTTCTCCCTCTTTCTCTAAACGATGATCAGTCAATCAATAATTTAAATGGTAGCCCAGCTGGTGTGTCTCACTGGTTGAACGTCAACCCATACACCAAGAAGTTGCCGGTTCGATTCCCGATCAGGGCACATGCCCAGGTTGTGGGCCAAATCCCTAGTGGGGGGGCATGCAGGAGGCGGCGAGTCGATGTTCTCTCTCATCAATGTTTCTATCTCTCTCCCTCTCCCTTTCTCTCTCTCTTTAATATCAATAAGGAAAAAAATATTTTTTAAAAATAATAACTTAAATGGTGGGTTTGCTACAATTCTGATTTCTGGTGTAAATGAAATCATTTTGTAACTGTAATGAGAAATACCACCAGCACAAACCAAACAAGCACCTCACAGTATGCAGCAGTATCAGGTACGAAAGACAAAGATTGATACCAAAGAAAACTTTTAATGGAATAAAGGAGCCCAACTACTTTAAATAATCCTTTGAGATTTTTCACTCTAACAAGTAGGTAAATGTAGCATGATTATATAATGAGAATATCAACAATTATCTCATTGATACCTCTTTGAAGGTGGTACTATATTTTTGTTCTATATTCAGATGAGGAAAATTGAGTCTCAGAGAAATTATATAGATGCCTAAGATCATAGAGCTAATAAGTGGCAGAACTTAAATTCACATTTTTACATCTGATTTTTAAATCCTTGCTTATAATTCCTGTGCAATATTTTTACCCTATATGTGACAGCCGAGGTTATACACTGTCACTATAGAGTATGTGGTTATGTAATTTTATTTTATTTATTTATTTTAATTTTTATTAATTTATTTTATTTTTTAAACTTATCTGTATTGTTGAATGTATTACAGATGTTCTCTCTTTTTTCCCCCTTTGACTCCCTCCTCCCCAATCCTGCCCCCCTCCTGCCTTCCCCACACTATTGTCTGTGTCCATTGGTTATGCATCTATGCATAGAAGTTCTTTGGTTTACCTCATCCTGCCCTTCCTCCCCCCTTCCCTTTGAGGTTCATCAGTCTAACAACCAATTTGTACTTCTTAATCCCTTCACCTTTTTCATCCATCTCCCTATCCCCCTCCCATCTGGCAACCAACAAAAAGTTCTCTGTATCTATGAGTCTGTTTCTGTTCTGCTTGCTAATTTTGTTTGTAGATTCAATTGGTGACAGATATGTATTAATTGCCATATTATTGTTCATATTTTTGTTGTTCTCCTTCAAGAAGACCCTTCAACATTTCATATAATACTGATTTGGTGGTGATGAATTCCTTTAGCCTTTTCTTGTCTGGGAAAATCTTGATGTGTCCATCAATTCTAAATGATAGCTTTGCAGAACAGAATAATCTTGGTTGTAGGTTGTTGCTTTTCATCACTTTGAGTATCTCTTGCCACTCCTTTCTGGCCCGCAAAGTTTCTTTTGAGAAATCAGCTGACAGTCTTATAGGAGCTCCTTTGTAGGTAATGAACTGCTTTTCTCTTGCTGATTTTAAGATTCTCTTTGTCTTTAATCTTCAGCATTTTGATGATGATGTGTCTTGATGTGGACCTCTTTGGGTCCCTGTTGTTTGGGACTCTCTGTGCTTCCTGGACTTGTATGTCTGTTTCCTTCATCAAGCTAGGGAAGCTTTCTGTCATTATTTTTTAAAATAAGTTTTCAATTTCTTGCTCGCTCTCTTCTCCTTCTGGCACCCCTATGATGCAAATGTTGGCATGCTTGAAGTTGTCCCAGAAGCTGCTTACACTATCCTCTTTTTTTTTTTTGTCTCTTTTTCTTTTTGCTGTTCTGATTGGGTGTTTTTTTCTTCCTTATATTCCAATAGATGGTTTGCTTCTTGGCTTCACCTACTCTACTATTGATTCCCTGTAAATTATTTTTTTATTTCAGTTAGTGCATCCCTCATTTCTGACTGATCCTTTTTCATGTTGTTGATGTTCTCACTAAGTTCCTTGGCGTTCTCCTTAAGTTCCTTGAGCATCCTTATAACCAGTGTTTTGAACTCTGCATCTGATTGATTGCGTATCTTCATTTTTTTAGTTCTTTTCCTGGAGTTTTGTTCTGTTCTTTCATTTGGGACGTGTTCCTTAGTCTCCTTATTTTGGCTGCTTTACTGTGTTTGTTTCTATGTATAAGGTAGAGTTGCTATGTCTCCTAGGCTTCGTAGGGTGGCCTATTGTAGTAGGTGTTCTGTAGAGTCAGTCCAGTGACACACCTTCCTGATCACCCCAGTTGGGCCATCGAGGTGCACCCATGGTGTGGACTATACACCCTTCTGTTGTAACTGAGTCTTGATTGCAGTTGGCCCATCAATGGGAGTGATTTACTCAGGCTGATCAGCTGCAAGGACTGGCTGTGCCCACTGACCACTGACCTCTGACTACCTTGGAGGGTCAGCTGTGCAGGGGCCCACTACACAGAGCAAGACTTACTTCAGCAGGGCTCTGGTACCCACTGAGTCCACTTCTTGAGTGTGTCACTTGTGGAGGTGGTTGGGTGATGGTGCTTCGACATGGTCTGAAGCTGTCCATTGGGTGTGCTGGCTCTGGGGCAAGGTCAGCCACTGCCTGTGTTCTACCTGGGGCCACCAGGCATATGCTACAAAATGATCTGCCAATGGCTGCTTCTCGTGCGGGGCTTGGAGGTGCTCAAGGAAAGCCAAGTTGTGAACCAAGCCTGGCTGCTTCTACTGCCAGGCCTGGGCCATTTAGTGAGAGGTATGGGGCTCGTTGAGATCAGATGCTGCTTGTTTGGGAGATTTTAGGAAAATCTGAAGCAGGATCCATGACAGGCCAATCCTATGGTAAAGCCATTGGAAACAGCTTGGCTGGGCCCAAAAGTTGGGTGGGGCGGGGCCTCAGGGAGTCACCAGGGCGGGGCAAACAGTGTGAGCCAGGTTGCTGGAGCCCCAGATATGGAGGCCACCTGCTTCCCCAGGGAAGGGCTCACCAAAGGAACAACAGCCTCCACCAGCACATCTGTCTAGGAGAAAGCTGTCTCTCCAGCTCTGGCCCTGATGCCAAACAACTCAGTTCTTCCCCATATGTCTCTGGTGCCTTTCAAGCTGCCTCCCCAGTGCCGGGGCCCAGAAGGAGCGAGTCCAAGTCAGTCCATGTGCAGGCCCTTTAAAAGGAGCTGCCTGGGGCTCCAGCAGCCTGAGCCTCCCTCAGACTCAGTTTCCACTGGTTTTACAGCCAGAAGTTATGGGGACTTTTCTCCCTGGCACTGGAGCCCTGAGCTGGGCGCCTGGTGTGGGATGGGGACCCCTCAGTCCTCAGAGAGGACCTCCCCAGCCGAAGTAGCCTCCTGATTTTTATCTGCCACACGTGGATGTGGGACCAGCCTGTCCCTGCCTCTGTCCCTGCTACCAGTCTCCATGTGGCTTCTTATTTAATTTTGTAGTTGTACGACTTTCATTCAGCTCGATTTCAGGTGGTTTCCAATGATGGTTGTTCTGTAGTTTAGTTGTAATTTTGATATGATTGTGGGAGGACGCGATACCATGTTTACCTACGCCGCCACCATCTTGATCGGAAGTCTTCTTTATTGATTTTAGAGAGAGAGGAGGGAAGAGGGAGAGAGAAAGATAGAAATATCAATGAGCGAGAACATCAACTGGCTGCCTCCTGCATGCCCCCCACTGGGGACTGGGCCCACAACCTGGACATGTGCCCTGACTGGGAATCGAACCGGTGACCTCTTGGTGCATGGGTCGATGCTCAACCATGGAGCCACACTGGCCGGGCTGTTAATTTTTTTAAATTGGTTTGAGAGAGAGGAAGGGAGAGAGAAACATCAACGTGAGAGACACTGATCTGTTGCTTCCCACACACGCCCCAACCGAGGATCGAACTGAAACCTTCATATGTGCCCTCACTGGAATCAAACCCATCACCCTTTGGTGTTCAGGACAATGCTCCAACCAGCTGAGCCACACCAGCCAGGGCATGGTTATGTAATTGTAAACATTGCTGAACAAAAAACGGACGTCTGGGTCCTCAGTGGGCTCAGGATACTTACTTCCTTACCAGAAAATTGTGGATAATAATACCTGTCCTGCTTACCTCACTGGATTATTTTAAGAGTCGAATGTAAGAATATATGAGAAAATGTTTTGCAACCCGTGAAGCATGGCATTGTATCATTAACACATTTTTACTTTTGCAGATTTTGCAAGTATGTTTGTGAGCTAATTGCAAAATGTGTGGAGACGCTTGAGGGGAGCTTCAGACTAGAAGGCTTAGAAGAGAATTGTGCCAGCTTCCAATCATCTCTTTTAATATAACATCCCATGTCTGTGGTCTTCATCACTGACTGCACTTATCACCTGGGGAACTTTCAAAGGCATCCATGCCCAGGTTCCACCCCAGACCAATTAAATCACAATTGCTAGGAGCAGGGGCATCGGTATTGCTATATTTAAAAAGCTCTCCAGATGATTCTAATGTGCAACTAAGGCTGAGAATTGCCAACCTAATTGATCTGAAGTCAGCCCAGCTCCCTGGGGCCACCATTCCCTTCCTGCATGGGCTGCTCCTCACGCCTAGAAATTGCTGGAGCTGGAATACTGCCATCAGGCAGTGAGGCTCAAATAAAAGTCTGGTCATCCAAACTGCTAGGACAGCTGATGGTATTGTCATTTGACTAAAGAAACTGGATCTGTTTCAGTTTTATTCAAAGAAGGAACAGTCCAGTCATTGGAGGGAGAATGCTCAAGAGGCTGCTGTGCAGTCGTTCAGCTCTCGGCCACACGAGTGGGCCAGGAGAGCGGACAGGCCGCCCGCCGCGGCAGACGCAGCCCCGCGGGTCAGTTCCTCCGTGTCCTCTTAGAAGCCTCGGTTGAGAGCCTGAGCCTGGGTGCCTGGCAGATCAAAGGAACAATCAGCTCACAAGCTGGTGAGTTAACATTGTTCAAAAACCAAGGTCACTCCCTAGAGAGAGTGGCTCAGTTGATTGGGTGTCGTCCTTGAATGGTTCCTGGTTTGACTCCTGGTCAGTCAAGGCCCAGGTGTCAGGTTTCGGGCTCCATACCCGGTAGGGGTCCTACAGGATTGATGTTTCTCTCTTTCTCCTTTTTCCTTCCTCTCTTTCTAAAAATCAATAAACCATTCTTAAAACAAACAAACAAACAAAAAACAGAGGCCATAGAAGAAATAGCTGTTGAGCAAGAATAACGTTAAGTGTGCTGCAGAATTATTACGACTATAATGCTGTGAAGTCCCTTATTTTAGAAACAAGGTCCAGGTTTCTATATGTCTTGCTTCTCAGGGTCCTCAGTGGAAGAATCTTTCCAGTACTGGGAGGAGAGAGTGCTGGGATGAAGTCATTTGGGGAACTGAGGGTCCCTGTCCTCTAGGGTCTGGGCATCACCTTGACAAATCCAGGAACTCATTTTGTCATCTCTTGGAGATGGACCCACATGAACCAAGCTCATAAGAGTCCAGTACTGAGTTACATAATGACAAGACACTGGACAGCACATTTTCTACCTGTAGGAAAGGTAACAATGTTGGAAGCCACATTTGAATCATAAAAGATCCTTTAACCTCAGGGACACAATTAAGAAGTAAGTTGGGTGATCTTAAAAGATGGTGTCATTGAGCTGTAGTGGGTTCATTCTGCCTCCCCATTGGGTGAGCAGTTAAGCAGAATGAAATACCCCAGACTCTGGACCATGCTGGAGAGTCACTGACAAATTCTTGCTCTTCAGGGGTCACTTTTCAATCCAGCGGTCACCAAACTTTTCTGATTGTGTGTGACTAACAGTAGAATATTTGTAAATCCATTTTTTCAATCATTTGTGGATAGTGTTGAATTTTTGGGGGGTACCACCTTGTCAGATCTGACAAGAAAGTTACTGCTTTTACTGAGTAAGGTGGTAGACAGATTATACTCAAGGGAAGAGAAATGTCAACCCCACCATTTTCTTGTTTGCTTGTTGTTTTCATTGTTAGTAGTATCTTTAATTTTACGGTTTCTTTGCAGGAATCTTGTTCAGCCTCTGTCCATTTTATGAGGACTGGCTTAGTGAAAATGGAATCCTGTATAGCATCTAGAATCTGCGTATACAGTACAATCTGTAAACCATTAAACAGGGCACAGTAACTGCAAGGGGCCTGACACTATGCTGAGAGAAAGCCTGGGAGGGAGGTGCCACTGTGGCCCCGTTGTGGAATTCCCATTCTTCGCTGGGATGCCTCAGTAATGAATGAGGCTGTTCTTCAGACAATATGTAACACAAAGCCTTCACTCAGAGACTAGAATACTTTACAGCTTTAGATACAATAGCAATATACAATAGTTCCTGCTCAGAAATTATGCCTTGATAATCCCTACTTGGATATGGGCAGTCCTAAACCTCTTCCCATTTGCTGACTTGGTATTTTGGGTAGATGTCCAATCTTGTCCATCATGTTTTGATTCTCCTTACTGTTACTCCGAGAGGAACTTTATCTAAAATTTTGGGTGTGCCTAAGGACTACACCACTGTATATGGAATCACAACGTGAGCATGAGGGAGCCCTAGTCATCATCAATTTTATTTAAACTCAGAAGCAAAACAGCTAAAAGCAGAGCTAATTTGATTGACGGGACCAGCATGAACTAGTCTTACTCCTCTCTTCAGACTTCACCCCCAGGGCTTCCCACTCCTGGGAACTCAGACTTTCGCTGTTCGAAAAGGTCCTCTCCAGAACACTGAGACATCGGTTGTGGTGGAATTTTGTTATAACTAGTGCTGTGCTGTCAGTAAGTCCGCAGGAAACAGAGACCAAGGGGACCTCGTGCACTGTTCGTCTGCAATGAAGTAAAAACAAAAGGAAATGTTCTGATTCAGGTCCTGTCCCAAAGATATTTATTATAGCATAGAGTTTTAGAATTTGGACTCTAGCCAGACAGTATAGGGTTGTTCTTTCTATTTCTTCCATAGAAAATTTCATTTCAGTTTTAATAGGTAATGCATACCCATGTTACTCGGTGGTGAGGCTCCCTCCTGTTTTTGTTTGTTTGTTTGTTTGTTTGTTTTGTTTTTGGTACGTGCCCCTAGCAGGAACCAAACCCGGGACTCTCTGGTCCGCAGTCCAATGCTCCAAACACTGAGCCAAACCGGCCAGGGCTCCCTCCCATTTCTAACCTCCACTCCCCCACTTCTTCTTCCAGCAGCAACCATGGCAGTTTCTTGCGCAACCTCCTAGAGATAGTAAAGGCATATTAAGACACACTTCTATATAGACTACATATCATTCTATTTTTAAAAACAAATGGTGGCACACTTCGTATAATTGTTCTGCGCCATTCTTTTTCTTTCTTTTTTTTACTTAAATCTTAGACTTTGTTCACTCTTCATTCATTCATTCAACATAATAGTTATTGATCACTGTGATAGACTGAAATATTGTACTCTGCTCCTAATGGTAGTTACTCTCTGCCATGTGGCCATTGGAGACTCTTCCAGTAAAAAAAAAAAACTCTTGACTTTGGGCTTGGCCATATGATTTTCTTTGACTGAGGACTGAGGGTAAAAGTGACAATATGGCCCTGGCCAGTTTGGCTTAGTGGTTAGAGCATTGGCCTGTGGACCAATGAGACCTGGGTTTGATTCCAGCCAAAGGCACGTACCTCGGTTGCAGATCATCCCCGGCCCTGGTGGGGGTCATGCAGGAAGCAACCAGTTGATGTGTCTCTCTCACATCGATGTTTCTATCTCTCTCCCCGTCTCTCCCTTCCTCCTAATCTATCTAAAGATAAATAGGAAAATGTCCTCAGGTGAGGATAAAAAGAAAAAGTGACGGTGTGCCATTGCAGGTAGAGGCTTTAGGAGGCATCATATGTTCCCATGTACTTCTTGTACATCAATAGTCCCTGAATGAGCAGATACTAGAAGCCAACCTAAACCCAACCCGTGACCTCGGCCTGGGTCAGTGTCACCATAGCTGCCCTACATGTCCATGTATTTTTGTGTAACCCACTGATATTTTAGGGTTGTTTGTTATCACAGCTAGAGGAAAACTAAAATCACTTTGTGCCTGGGCATATTCTAAGTGCTTAGGTTCCTTAGAGAACCAAAGAAAGATCCTTGCCCTCTTGGAGTTTGTGTGCATGGACTTGCCTCTTTTTATTTCATTTTTAAATTTTTTTTTTTGCGGGGGGGGGGGGGGGGGGACGGACGCTACATGCCCCTACTGGGAACTGAACCAGGGACTCTCTGGTCCGCAGGCTGATGCTCAGCCACTGAGCCAAACTGGCTAGGGCCGTTTTTAAATTTTTATTTATTGATTTGAGAGAGAGAGAGAAACACATCGACTGATTGCCTCCAGCACAACCCTGACCGTGGCCGGTAACCACTGAGCCAAACCAGCCAGGGTGGTGATTGGGATATTTAAAGAGAAAGGAAAGAAGCATTTTTACTCTTTGGTGGCGTAGAAGAAAGAAATGTGTTCTGAAGCCAGAAAGACCAGGGTAGAACTTCTGTAGGATCAGCTTCTAAAATGGGGAAATACCTATCTTGCAGGTTGCTTTGAGCATTGACTACAAGTAGATAGACTGGAAACTGCTTTGTATACAATGCGTGCCCAATAAATGGTAGCCGCTTCTTTGTTCCGGTAGGTTCAGGAGGGCTGAGGCACAGCCTTTGCCCACGTCCAGTCTGAAAGGCACATAATCGGCCACTTTCAGGACTGCAAACGAGGGACTTGGACAAGGATCAGAGAAAGCATTTATTTATTGTGCATAAAGAAACAAAGCACTGTTACCATGATTGGTCTGCAGGAAGATGGCACCAGCCCCTCCTTTGTGACATAATGTCCTGGGACTTGACTTGTGGGAGGAGCTGGGAGGAGGGGTCCAGTGAGGGCTGCCAGGAGCAGCTCCCCCTCCCCACACAGGGTGGAGGGGAAGACTTCCCCAGGTGGTGTGGTCATGCGAGCAGCTTTAGCCTTCAGGACGTTTCCCTCTACTGTGATTTAAGATGTAGCTTGCTCCTTTTATTATAGCATATGCCGAAGCTTTCGATTTAATGTTCTCAGACTACAAAGTAAGACTACTATCTCTTGATCAGTATACCCAGAGGCTAGACCCTATCCATTTCTGCTTAAATCCCTACTGAATTCAACAGATATAAACCTTGAGGGAGTGCCTACCATGTGCCAGGTGCTGAACACACAAAGAGGATCTGATTAAGTTTCCATCCCAGGAGGGCCTGGCCGAGAGGAAGGATAACAGATAACTCTTAATAGGAAGTGCAGAGTGTTGAGTGATGCGACAAAGCTATGAATAAAGTGCTGTGGAAGGTACTGAGAAGAGAAAAATTAAATGTTCTAGGGAGGCTAGGGGAAATTCCTCCAAAGAAGTGGCGTTTGATCTGATCTCTGGACTGTCATCAAGCAAAAGGCTTTGAGATGGACTGAGGAGAGGAAAGAGCAGAGAGGGAGGGGAAGGGGGGTGTGGGGGGAGAAGCTGCAGACAAGGGTGTGAGGCAGTAGGCACATCCACCCATTTGTTCAGTTCTTTTATTCCACAAGCACATATTGGTTGAGTGCCACACATGATTCTTGGCACTGGGGATACAACAGGAAGCAAGACAGACAACGTCCCTGATGCTCTCATGGAGTTTACACTTTAGAGCTGGATGGGACTGGAAACAAATAAATAAACGAGGTAACTCATTTTTTTAAATTTATTTTATTTAATTAAAGTGGGAGATGGGAGAGAGAAAGAAAAGGAAGACAGACAAGGTGAGAAGAGGGAAAAGAGGTGGCTGGTGGGAAGCAGGGGAAGGGAGGGAATGACGAGGTAACTTCTGAGAGCGATCTGGGTTATGAAGGAAATAAGTGGGGGGAAGGTGTGAGAGAGTTCCTTGGCAGGAGACATGTGAGACTGGGTAGTCAGGCGGACACTCTCTGGAGGAGGCAAATACAAACAGGGTAACCAGACGAGGCCTGGTGTATATGAGGAACAGAAAGAGCCAGCTTGACTGGAACAGCATGAGCACAGGAGTGATGGGGGAAGACCAGAGAGCGGCAGGCGGGTTAGTAGGGCCTCGTGGGGCATCCTAAAGAGGTTGTTTTGAAGAAGTGCCATCCAGCTGTTGTGCAGAGAATAGATTGGAAGCAGGAGATCAGTTGGGAGGTGTTGCTTACTCGAGGCAAGAGATGTTGTTAGGGGCTCTGACCAGGGTGGTAGCAGCAGAGACAGACATCTTCAGAGCAAACATATAGATTTTGAGGTAGAGCTGACAGTACCTGCTGATGGACTGGTGTAGGGGTGAGGGAAAAGAAGATGTAATCATGTCAAATGCTACAAGAGGCTGAATAAGATGAGCACATAAAAGTCAATGTGTCCCTTTCACATGGATGTTTCTCTCTCTCTCTCTCTCTCTCTCTCCCTCCTACTCTATCTGAAAAAAAAAAAATTAGAAAAATGTCCTCAGGTGAGGATTAAAAAAAAAGTGACCTTGTGCCTGGCCAGTGTGGCCCAGCAGTTGAGCATTGACCCATGCACCAGGAGGTTGCCAGTTTGATTCCCAGTCAGGGCACATGCCCAGGTTGTGGGCCCAATCCCTGGTGGGGGGGTGGGCAGAGCATGCAGGAGGCGGCCAGTCGATGTTCTCTCTCATCGATGTTTCTCTCTCTCCCTCTTCCTTCCTCTCTCTCTAGAATCAATAAAGGAAAAAAAAATTTTTTTTAATAAATAAAAAAATAAAAGTGACCTTGTTCCTTGTGGTAGTGATGTCAATGTGGGAACAGAAGGAATATGAGATTGGAGAAAGAGGATGGGAAAAGAATGGCTACAAAGGCTTTGGGAATGAATGAATCTGACCTCACAGAAGACAATGGTACTGAGCCACTGACAAAGCCAGGCTCATAACCTGCCTGTGAGGCCAGGAATCTCTCAAAATTTTGTAAAAAGAACCCTTTAACTAAATCTGAATAATTGTTTATCTCTCTCTCTCTCTCTTTCTCTGTTTTTAGAGGGGGGGGGCAGAGACATTGATTAATTGCCTCCTGCATATGCCCCAACCAGGGATTGAACCTACAACCTAGGTATTTGCCCTGATCAGAAATCGAACTCACCACCTTGTGGTGTAAGGGTGGGACACTTAACCAACTGGTCCCACCACCAGGGCCATCTCTTTTTTGCCTTATTGGATAAATATCTGTCTATTCTCACACTCTCCATTGGCCTCAGCATCTCTCCTCTCAGTAGATTATTTAGAATGTGTACTCTCATCCAAGGCAAGCAGGAAATTCTGCACATAATGGGCCCTGAGTAAATGTGTACTGAGAGACAATCCGCAGTGCTTGCTTTTAGAGAGGAAGAGGAGATGCTTTTACTAGTTTGTTTCACCTTCGACTTTGCTTTACTCTCACTTAACTCAGGATGTTTGACTCTTTTGACTGGGAGGGGATATTATCAGGCTTCTTAAATATTTTTTGTTGACTTGGCTGGCTCTATTGTCTCCTGATCCTACCAGTCTGATAGCCTCTTCCAGTCCCCTGCAAACACACAGCAGGCCGGCAGGGGTCCTCAGATCTCTCTCTGAACCACTGCACCAGGCTTGTTCTCTTTTGCTAACATTATCTTTTATTTAAACAGAAACAGTAGCCACCAATCTTGTTACATAACATAGCAATATCCTAGGGTGTTAAACTAATGTAGTATCTACTTCTGGGGAGTGGTAATCTGTCAACACAAATATTCACTAGGAGGGTATTGCCAAAACATTGTTAACAGGTTTGACTTTCTGGCCCTATTTAGAATTTTGGAGCTGGAAGGGACTTTAGGGATCATCCTAGTTCATTCTTCTTTTTAAACAGTGAAAACCAAGGCCCAGAGAGACAAAAACATTTTCCCAAGAGGCAGACCCAAGGCTAGAAATCAAGCTCTTGATAATCTAAAGTATCCATCACACATTCTTAGTTAAGGATTTAAGTGTTAAACCTTTCTTTTTTCATGATTCTTTCTTATCTCAAAAGCCTCCCCCCACCACCCCAATTTAGACTTTTGAAGTTAGACCACTGTGAACAGAAACATGGTGCTCCTACTTTTGCTGCAACTGCAAATTTGAGCCTGATACACTTGTACGACAGTGATGTATTTGAGGTAGTTTTGTAGTTTTTACTAACATTCGGACTGGATTCACACCCAACCATGCAACTTATAGTAACTGAATACAATTTGAATGCAATGTATGTTAACTAAATCAAATATCTTTTAAAGACAGCTGGGTGGAGCTGTGGATGAAGTTTGAGCCACCAGGGGATCCACTCCAGTCCCATTCTCATTTCTGGTCTTTGAGGAATTGCAGGAGCCTCAGTGGCCAAGTGAAAAGGCTGGGCTGCTCTCTTCCCCTTACCTCTGCCAGCACTCTTTTTCAAACTGACCTGTTTTCCTGCTGGGAAGCTGCCCCACTCCACCCACCTGGTGCCTCCCTGAATTTCCTGACTGCCCTGGGTTTATTTTTTAACCTTCAGTTCCTTGAAAAGCACCACCCCACTGACCCAGAATGTGGACTCCTCCCCTCTGGTCACTGACCAACCTGTTATCTACCCTCCTTCTCTAAAGCCTTTGGAAAAGCAGCAGAAATACAGAGCTGAACGCCGTCCAATTTCCCTAAAGCCTCCTTTCCACTCTGAGCTCCCCTAAGTTTCTAGCAGAGCAAGAGAAGATGGGAACTGCCTTGCTTCTGAGTAGGGCCTGGTGGGGCCGGGTTGGGCTGGCATTATCTTATTAAATTCCGCGCCCGGGAATCTGAGGGCCTCCTCAGGTAACTGGGGCTCTGGGTTAGGGACGGCTACGGTGTAAGGAGAGAGTTACTGTCTTGGACTTCCAAGCAGAAGCACTATACAACCTCCCTATCCCATGTTCTGGGAATCCCAGTGTTGACCTGGGGACAAATCCCAAACCCAAATAAAAGGTCTCCTCCCAGGCGCTGAGAGCTCTCCCATCCTCATCATCCTTTCTCCCCGTTCCTCGGGCCAGTCGCCTTGTGTAGCCAGGTTCGGCTGCCGGAGCCTCGCGGGGCCAGACCCGACTCTCACAGCGCTCCCCGCACCCAAGCCCCGCCAGGGCCGAGGGGTGGGGGAGTGGAGGGTAGGGGAAGCGGGGGGCGGAGTTCCGTCCTTCGCTGATTGGCTCGGGGTGGATGGCTGCGGCCGTGCCGAGCCAACCCGCGACGTGTTGCTATGTGCTGAGCGGAGGGGATAGGCGCGGGGGCGCGTCCGTCACAGGGCAGCCCCCGGCCCGACCCGGAGGGATGCGGAGTGGTGGCGGCGGCAGTGGAGGAGACTGTGGCTTTAAGAGAGCGCCCGGAGCCCGGGAGTCAGCCGGGCGGTCTTTTGCTGCGGCGCATCCCCGCGGAGCCAAGCCCGGCGCTGGCCGGACGGGGCAGCCTGCTGCCGGGTAAGCAGACCGGGAGCGCGGCGCAGGCCAGGCGCGCTTGGGCATGGGGCGCGCTGTCAGCGCGAGCGCCGGGCACCCAGCACTGGGCACCGGTCCGGTGGCCCCTCCAGCCCGACCGCGCGGGGCGCGGCGCCCTCTGCCCAGCCCGGCCGAGGTAGAGTCGGGCTTGGGGTCTCCGTGGGGGCCGCGGGCGCAGGGGGCGGGGAGCTGGCCGCCGGGGCCACGTGACCGGTTTGTTTACAAACACTGCCGGGCCGGCGGTGTCCCGCGGAGGGAGCCGAGATGGCGTGGGGTCCTCGGGTCCGGGACCTGTTCGGGGAACTAAGCAAGTCTGGGGTGTGCGATTTGGCCGAGGGGACCTGGAGACGCGGTCGCTGCTTCTTCCTTAGCCTAGTTCCGTGGGTTCGGACTCCGGGGGGGCCAGCGCGGGGACTTCGGCTGTTTTCTGTCCCGGGTGACGCTGGCCGTCTGCTGGAGACAGTGGGTCCTGGAGCGCCGCCCTTGGGGGCCCCCTCCTGTGGGGCTGGCCGCCCTCGAAACTCCCGGGAGCGCTCGCCAGCCCCGGGCGAAGTGACCGCAGCCGAGTTCCTGCCTGGCTGCTTCCCGGCGCCTCCCCAGCGTCCTTGCCAAGGGGGTGGGCGCGAGTTCGCTCCTGCCGGGCGGAATGTAGGGGCCTCTGCAGCGAGTACCTCCCAGGGCTGGCGCTGCGGGGCAGCCCGGCCTCTCCCTGCTTCAAGTTCACCCTCCGTGGCCGCTGACCTCCTCTGGGTGTCTTTACCCACGTAGTGGCCTTTCTCCCGTTGGGAGCTGGGGAAACCACCTGTTCTTTTGGACCCAGCCCAGGAGACTGCCACCTCCGACTTCACTCTCAGTTTACAATTACTTAAAAAGCTGAGTGAGTGAGTGTCCTTCGTTTCTCTCTGTTCTGCAGTGGCTGCTGTGAATGGCACGTGAAACTGCTTCAGGGTTTTGCTGGGGAGGGTTGCTTTCTGGCCTGCTGTTCCGATATGCTCTCCTGGAGTCTTGAGGCTCTTTTCAAGGAGCCCTGGCTTCTTGTGAGTCTGAAGGCTAACAAGACACCTAGCTTCTCATCCTTTTTCCTTGCCCTTCCTCCCTTTTTCTCTTCTGGTCCAGCAAGACGTGCAACATGGGGCCCCCATCCTAGAGCACTGGGCCAGAGAAGGAACTGCCACCCTGGATCCCACTTGCTCACAGAAAGCTAGTGGTGCAAGGGACCTGGGGGGGGGGGGGGGTCGAGAAATTAAGCAACTTGCCCAAGGTAAACATGCCACTGGCTTGGGGTGGGACTTGACCTCAGATGGTTGATGCTCTGCAGTGCTCTTGATTCTGAGAATTTGGCCTTGTAATCAGTGGGATTGGATTCAACCTTCCCTGGCCTTCCTTTGACCTAATCACTGCCACAGGGCTTCACATGTGGGCCAGACCGGAATGCGAGTTCTGCCCAGCCTTTCCTTCACTGCTTGGGCACTTAATCCTGAGGCAAGTCTGCCCTGGTGAGGAATATGTTAATTCTTCTGGACTGTGATATGAGTGGCTACAAGGGTTTTTTTTTGTTTGTTTTGTTTTTTATCGAGGAACAGGTCCAGCCTGAGGAGAGTTGTGCAAGCTTCCTTTTGACACTGTCCCTTGTCCAGCTCAATGGTAAGGGTTTCATGTAGGAGTAGAAAGGGGCTTTGGGTTCATCCCCCTCAGTTTGGTTTTGCCTTATCAGTTTAGGATTTGATAACAGCATTACTGGGATCTGTCTTGATATCTTGTGCTTGAACTGAAATCAAGAAGCTTGGGATTAGTGGTGGAAAATATAAAATTAAACATCATACACAGAAGACTATTTTCCTTCTTCCCTCTATGAGAGCAGTTTTCAGACTTAGAGTGGCATCCCCAGTAAGGAATACATTTTACATCCCTGCACAGAGGTCCCAAACTGCAGTAAGTTCCAGGAAACATTTGTCCTTAATACCTGTGGTGTACTCTATTTATAATTTTTGTCTACTTGATTAAACACAACAACTGCTGGTCATGACCCATTCATTTGACTTCTTGACCAAATAGCTCATAGCCCACAGTTGAAGAGACATTGCTGTAGGGTAGAGGTTCTTACACTTAATGTGTGTTTGGGGAGTGTTTAAAAATACAGTTTGCCAGTCCACTCTGGAGATGTTTATTCTCAGTGGGGCACATTTTTAATAAATGGGCCGTGAGATTGTGATGCAGGTGGTTGATAAGAAACCCTGAGCTAGTGGGAATTGCAGGCAATGAACAATGAAAGGTATTAACTTGGAGGTGAAGTATGCAAAGCCTCAGTCAGGTATATGACCCACACTATGCAGACTCATCTGCTAGTCACAGTGGCCTAGGCTTTGCAGTGTACGTGTGTTCCGTGTCAGCTGTCATGAAGCTTGGCCATAAGAGATAGACGCCCCTTCCCTCCTAACCCCACCCACCCCATTTGAGGGTTGCTGTTCACTGTTCTGTGCCCCTGAATGTTTTAAGGTGCGCGGGATTGGGGTCATGTGTAGTGCGGATGACTTAGCTGTACTATTCACAGATTGTGTGAAGATCGCTATTTTAATGGTTTTGAGTTTGCAACATAAACCTTGTGCCTTGGATGTTAACAGATGGCCAGAAGAAGAGGTTAACTGTTTAATATCTTGGTATTCCTAGCTGTGTAGCCTGGGAGAGGGGCAGGCCGATGATTTTATTTTTGTTTGGAAGTGCTTAGGGGGCGGGGCAGGAGTGTCAAAAGCTTGTCTGTCAACAGTTGTTAATAAGAGGCACAGTTCCCCACCTCCTTGCCTACTTCAGCCCTGGTTCTTTCCTGTGGTGACAGCTCAGCTCTGCTCCTGTGGGCTCCTGTCTGCATGTGGATTTGTTCGTCAGCCTGTTTCTGATGCCGTTACCTCTGTCTGTCTCTGCCTTCAAGCACAAACACACAAATCTGATGCATTCATGTGTTGGTAAAAGAAATTTCCTTGACTCAAAGCTGCATATTAGCTTCAAAAAGAGCTGAATTCTCCAAATTCAAACTGAACTGTGGTCCTTTCAGCCAAAGGTATGCCTTATATGGGATTACTAATGGTAGGATTGTTGAAATTAACTTTGGTAATGCTCAGTTTGGATCAAGCAGCTCACACAGAATGTTTAGTTTTGAGCCTCTGGAAAAAAGAAAGCAACAAAAGGATGGCAACGGATAGGATATCCTAGGATAGGAAAAGCAGAGGGAAGAGACGTTCAGGTGCATTCAGTGGAGGATCAGATCAGTTTCCTTTGTCTAGTGTCTTGGCATTTCCCTAGGGTCTGTGGACCAAAGCAGTGGGTGCCCTGACAATTGCATTCTTAGCATGAGGGGGTATTAAGCTCTGGAAAAGGAAGCATCTTTTTTAACTTGAGCCTTCAGTGATGGAACGCCAGGGCCTGCAGGCTAAAGGTATTTTTGAGAGTTGATAGTTTTCAGAGATGTTATAATTAACAAAATAAAAGGTGATGGTACTTTACCTTCATCTTAAAGAACCAAACCTACTTGAATTTCCCTGGGCGCTGAGAACATGGGGGGGCGGGCGGGGAGCAGTGTAAAAGTAAATTGGATTATGCTGCTCCCGTTAACAGCTTTCTAGTGGCTTCCCATTGCCCTTCAGTCATAATCCAACTCCTTCCCCTGAGGGCCCTGCCCTCTCCCCTGCCTTCCTCCTCATTGCCTGCCAGGCCGCACCTGGTCTGCTCCAGACCAGGTGCACCGAGAGGTTTCTAAAACGAGGAAGGTTTGTTTTTGTCCTTGGGCCTTTACTACTGGTAGTTCCTCTTTCCAGAATGCCTTTCATCCAAATTTTTGCATGATTGGCTTCTCCCACTTGGGTCTCAGAGAGCCCCTCCCTGACCAATTATCTAGAACAGCTCCTCCCCTCCCTGCCTCTCATAAACCCCCTTAATTTAATTTTTTCCAAGAACTGGAATACCATCTGGAAATACATGGTCTACTTGCTGGCTAGATTGGAAGCTCCAGAGCATCTGTCTTGCTCTCTGGCGTGGAGTAGCCCTGGATAACATATCTGTCTGTTGTTGGAAGGAAGGAAGGAGAGACTGAAGAGCCAAAGCTGAGTTTCTAAGAGTAGGAACTGATGCTTTATTCTCAAGAGGGAAAACAACACAAGCATTTCTACCAGTAATCACATTTCATCAATACTAGGAGGCTCTATAAGTATGGTTAAAATCCTGAGCTTTGGAACCAGAAAATCTGAATAGTTAGCTCTGTGATCTTGGGCAGTTTGCTAAAATCCTCTAAATACCTGCTCCTTATTTATAAAATGGGACTAATAATAGTTGCTGTCACAGGGAACTGACAGGAGGACTAAAGGAGAGCATGTGTAGAGACCAGGCTCAGAGCCTGGCACTTGGGCACTTGGTGTCAGCTCTTAGTGACACCACCAATATTAATAGTTAGATTCTCCCTCTCTTTGGCAGGAATTCCCAATCCATTGATATGGGAATGGGCATTAAGAAGTGAAAACTACCAAATTGTCAGCAAAAGAACCTGTAAACCTGTAGGGAATTTTTTTATTTGAGCCAATGTAAGGAAGATTGGGTGGGAGAAAGCAAGGCTGGGATTGGGTTACAGGGCAGTTAAGTTTATGTGCCCTCTTGAGGGTGGTGATTTAAAAGGTATGTTAACCTAGATGCTCAAGAACAATGGACAGGGCATGCTTAAGGCAAAAATAAACCTTTTTGGTTTTTAAAAAAAAATTTTTTTCTCTCTATTGATTTTATCGAAAGGGGAAGGGAGAGGGGGAGAGATAGAAACTTTGATTGATGAGAGAGAACATCGATTGGCCGCCTCCTGCACGCCCCCTGCTGGGGATCAGGTCCACAACCTGGGCATGTGCTCTGACTGGGAATTGAACTGGCAACCTCTTGGTGCATGGGTCACTGCTTAACCACTGAGCCATACCTGCCGGTCAAAGATAAACCCTTTTACTATAAAAAAAAAGTATGTCTGAGGTGTGACTACCCACCATGACCTGTTAGGAATTTATGATGAGATCACCCTGTAAGGTTCCTTTCCAGAGAACTACTTTTCATCCACAGAATCTTAAATTAGTGTAAATGAAGACTAAAAATGTCACTTAGATCTCGCAGAACTGGAATGGAAGTTAGAAATGCACAACTGTAAATAAGTATCCATATGGAAGAAATAATATTTATAGAAGTTTGGGGAAGGAAATGTTATCTACTTGCTCCTCTGGCCATTCTTTCTTTTATCCTTGGATTGAATAGCTGAGAGCTATTCACTGGGGCATCTCTCTCTGCCCTTCGGAATGGTTTCCCTGTGGTGAGTGTCTGCCCTTTGCTTCCATGGAGGTACACTGTCTGAAGGAGCTATATATAAGCTGATACTACGTTTCATATAAGGATTTACTTTTTAAAGCTGCAACTTTAAAAAGTGAGTTGGAGAAAGTTCTTTCAGAATCAGTTTCCAGGAAAAGCTTTGCCTCTTCCCAGGAACTGGAATGATTTTCCTTTGGACAATTGGAAATTTATAGCTGATCATGTTTCTCTTTTTGCTTTGGCTGCCAGGAAGCACAAAGCCAAATTTGTGGCTTGAATTTAGTAACTGTAGGGTCCTGCATCCTAACCTTTTCTGGTGTGAACCTCGTAACTTTTATTTTCCCTAATTTCAAGTTGATTTATAACTTTGTATTAATTGGATATATGCCGGATTGGGTATTAACATCTATCTTAGGTATTCCACGTTAGAGATATAAACAGTGAGGCTGGCTCAAAGAGGAAAAGGGACTTAACTTAAGACACAGAGCTAATTGGGGCAAAGCACAGACTATAAACCACACCTTTTGTTTCTTCGGCCCAGGGCTCTTTCTGCTCCTGTACATTCTGGGAAAAATACCAGCTCCTGACTAAAAACCTAAAAATCCCATAATGTCTCAATGCTAGGCAGAGCCTACCTCCTCTCTGCGATGGGGCAAAGGAGCATTCTGCCAGTGAGGTGCTGCCTCCACACCCACATCTGTTTCCTGGTTGAGTCAGCGACGCCACCGTGCTCGCCCGCCCCCTGTGCGGGCACCCAGCCCGCCCCTGAGGTCTTGAGAATGTGGTGTATCCAGACTCAGTGGCTTTGATCTGAAACCAGATTGCCAGCTCAGAGTGCAGACGCCCTCCAGTGTCTGGAGTTCTCGAGTCTGTCTGTTGATCTCCTGGAAAGAAGGCTTGATATTCAGATGGCAGATGGGCTCAGACAGGGTCTTCTTGGGTGTGGACAGTGGCTGCGTTTGGTTGGACTAAGAACGCGGCTTTATTGTGTCTGATGAGGCATTCAGTTATAGGAAATACTGATTTTGTTCTGTTTTCCCAGGGTGTTCTGGTTGGGAGTACCTGGAGCAGGAGAACGTAGGCTTGGAACACATTCTGCTTGAGTCAGGAAAATTTTGATTTCTATTTTGAGAGAAGAGGAACCTCTGGCTTGGGGCTGAAACTCAACCTTGGGTTTTGTTTTATTTTCCTGGGTGGTAATTATTGAACAGGTAGAAGACCTTTGGGAGACAAGGATGAGTTAAAATATGGCCCCTGCCCCTGAGAGCAACGAAGGCATGTGTGTTAGTTACTAACCAGAGTACCGGGTAGAGTTTAAAGTCGTCACGAGGGCAGGCCTTTTGAAGACGAGGCTGGAAGAGGGTGTAAGCACGGGGACACTCCGAGGGAACAGTGCACAGCCGCAGCAGTGTGAACCCGAGGGGGTGTCTAGCAGGCGCCGGAGCTGTGCAGAGCAGCCTGGATGCCGCCCCAGTTCAGCAACTCCGTGGACGTGGACTGTGGCTTCCATTCACAGTATGAAGACCTGTGAGCAGTGGCTAGTTGGCATAGAGAGTAGGCTTCCTCAGAAGTGAGGCTGTCCCTAGGGCTCCTCCAGCCTGGCTACCATGAGCATTCCTAGCCCAGCCAGAGGCGGGCTCAGTCAGCAGAGTGCTCAGGATGGGGCATCTAACAAAAGCAGGCATTGAATAATCAAAGGAAACATTGCCCGGGCTTTTCTGCTGCAGCCCACCCAACAGGTCTGAGGTCTGCAAATGACTGAGGTAGTCGCTCCCACCGGCAGAAACCAGCCACTTGGTTTCTTTGACCTTTGCCCTCCTTTCCTCTCTCCGTTTGCCACTTCCTTTTCTTTTGTTTGTGTGACTCCTGTGTGTGTCATCTATTCTTCTACCACTTCGGTCCCTGTCTGTTGGGGATCCCTCCCTAAACTGACCCACTGCCAAATGGACCACAAGGTAGACATGACTTCTCTTTCGGTATGTGCTGTATTAATGGTCTAAATACGCACTGTGGAAACGTACACGGGGCTCTTGGTTCATTTCGCTTATGTGATTCTTCGTTTGTTTGCTTCAGGAGTTGAGGGAAAACGTACCCCACACGGGACTGCAGCCGAAAGCCCTATCCCAGTAGCAGGAAGGTACTGAGAAAACGAGCTTTTCTTGTGCCTAATCTGTTGATCCACCTTCTGGGTCAGGTTATTCCCTTCCCTCATTTGTTTTCTCAGGTTTCTGTAATTAAAAGCTGTAGCATGGAGCCAACCCTGAGAGTCTGAAAATGTTTTAAGAGAACTTAACGTCTTTGTTTTGCACCATAATTACTTGATGTAGACGCTCCCTCTGGGAGACATGCTGCTTGTTGCTCGAGCCGGCTCCAGAACCGAGGGTGCACATTCAGACCGACTGTGCTTCTCCGAGTGGAAGGACCATGAGGGGCGCCATGAGGGGCCGACGGGGAGGTCCCAGGATTCAGATGTTGGTTCTGGTACTTTCAAACAGGTCATCACAATGCCTGCCTCCCTGGGTTGTCATGAGGATTAACTGAGATAATGCATAGCGAGCACCTGCCCCCTCCTGGGCCCATAATAGGAAAAGAATAATTGTGGCCCTGCCCTTGTGGCTCAGTGGACTGAGCATCTGTCCCATGCTCCAAGAGGTCGAAGGTTCAGTTCCTGGTCAGGGCACATGTCCCAGTTGCAGGCTCAATCCCTAGTAAGGGGTATGCAGGAGGCAGCCCATCAGTGGTTCTCTTTCATCTGTTTCTCTCTCTCAAATCAACAAACACACATTTAAACTTTTTTAAAAAGTAAATTGTAGCGTCCTGGAGGCTTGCTGACTGTTGCTGCAGGGCCTCAGGTGACTCCTCCCTCCCTCCTCCCCTCACTTCCTACCTCTCCACCAAGGCTTTTGGGAGCTCTTACTGCCAGCCAGACTTTGGGCTGGGTATGAGGGATGATTAACCAGTCCTGGTCTCTGGCCAGCAGTGGCTCACCACCCAGTGAAAAGACTGACCCATAAACAACGAGCTCTGTGGAGGTTTCTCAGATCATATGAAGCAGCCGCATTGGCCCTGCGCATAGCCCCCCGCCCCTCCTCGATGTGCCAGGCGTGAAAGGAAGAGAGAGGGGATCTTACTAAAACCTGTCTGCCGCCCCCATAACAGGGGCCATCAGACATTTGCTCTAGATCAGCCCCTCTCTCTCCCACCCTCCTCCTTTTCCTCTCCTTCAAGAAATGGCCACACGAGATGACCGTCTAATAATTCCCAGAACAAAATACATCCCTCTTCGTCCTGGTGGAGGCTGGGACTTGAGACATCCAGGCGTTCTTTTGAAAGTGCCTCTGCCCTTTCTTTCTCTTGAGTTTTCAGTTTAATTTTCCAAATTCCAGTTGTGGAAAGGCAGGGAGCCCAGCCGCAGATGTCGGAGTCTAGAGTCTGGATTTATTTGAATTGGGAGATTAAAGTGGGAAAGCCAAAGGCATGCTGACAGCTGAACAATGAACTCGTATTGGCAGATCGGGGATGGATGGTTTGTGACTAATTGGGGCCCCAGCTGTGCCCTGGGGAGCAGCAGTTACAGAGAAATGAAGGTCACGCAGTGCCCGTAGTCCAAAGGACAGTCATTTATTTAATAAATAACATTTGATATTTGAGGGTGTGAGAGACAGATGACAATCAAATAATTGCTGCAATAAAAATATAGCCACGACTGTGAAAGCGCCGCGTGTGGACTCGGGGCCCGGCTGCGTGGGGTTGGAGGAGGCCGCGGGGAGGGTTCCCTGCTGAAGGAGCTTCTGAAGACTGGCCGCCTCTCTCAGCCTGCTTGCCCAGATGTGATTTTATTGAGCTTCTAGATGGTTGTTTGCCATTATAGTCCAGAATAGCTGTGTCTGGGGGCAGAGGAGTGGATCCGGTCCCTCTCTGGGTCCCAGATTGTGGGGAAAATATAATCATTTTAACCAGGATTATTATTTCTGAGCACGGCCGAATACAAAACAAAGGGCTGATGCTGAGGGTGGCAGTCTCGGGGTACATGTGGAGCAGAGGCAGTCTTCACGAACCCCTTTCCTTCTTGGCCTGAACCAAGCCCAGTACTTCATTTTTCTCTAACTGTCTGTTAGCGCAGCAACTGAAGCTGCCCTCGGGGATTTGTGTGGACCACCCTGGGAGAAAGAAGGTTCCTGGGTTGGCTGTCTGAGGGTTTCTCTAGGGGCCCAGAAGTCAGCCAGCCTGGGGAGGGCCTCCGGGAAAGCTGCCCCAGGTGGCACACAGAGATGGTGTGAAGGGCCAGGGCTGGTGGAGTGGGAAACATTTCTGCCATCAGACAGCAGCCAGTGCATCGCCGGAGGTCCACGTGCTGTGGCTTCTGGGAGACTCGGCTCCACAGTACTGAGTCCTAGGCTCCTGCCAGTCCCGGTGCGTCGACATCACAGCAGTTTGCTGTCTTCCGAACTGTGTGGAGCATGAACCTCATGTCATGTCCAAAATTAGATTGATTTTTTTAAAAATTGATTTGAGAGAGAGAGGAAGGGAGAGAGAAACATTGATTTGTTGTTCCACTTACTTATGCATCCATTGGTTGCCTCCTGCATGTGCCCTGACTGGGGATCGAACCTGCAACCTTGGTGCATTGGGAAGACACTCTAATCAACTGAGCCATCCAGCCAGGGCCAGAATTCGATATTTTAAATGTCCTGGATAGGAACAAAGTTAAGTAAGGAGATTTAAGAAATACCAGCTCCGTAGGGCAGCACGGTTTCACTGATGACGCTTCATTTTACTCAGTTAACACTTATTAAGAACTCAGGCCCTGGTCTGTTTTGCTCAGTGGTTAGAGCGTCAGCCTGTGGACCAATGAGTTGCGGGTTCCATTCCAGCCAAGGACACGTACCTTGGTTGCAGTTCGTCCCCGGCCTGGTCGGGGTCATGCAGGAGGCAACTAGTCAATGTGTCTCTCCCACATCGATGTCTCTCTCTCTCCCTTTCTCCCTCCATCTCTCTCCCACTCTATCTGCAGATAAATAGAAAAATATCTTCGGGTGAGAATTAAAAAAAAAATCTCTAATGTGCTGGGCAGTAGGAGTCCTGGGCAGACCATGGCACTGGGGGCTGGGGGGTGGGTGAAGAATTCCCAGTCTGTGATAAAGACCACTGGGGGGCATGTGTTTTGCATGCTGCAAGAAGGGGGCCACCGGCTGTGCTTAGGGGTGAGCAGGCACTTACCAGCAGGGCAGGTAGGATAAGGCATTGCAGAGACTGACACAACTTGAGAGAAGGAAGTGAGCGAGCCCGGTCTGCCGGGGAAACAGGTTTGGAGCCAGGTGGGAAGGTGAAGAGCAGATAAGCCACCGGGTTCCTGAAGCCACCTGAGGTGTGGGCTGTGTCCTGCAGGCTGCTAGGCTACCACCGGAGGTTTTGAAACTTGAGAGAGATGTGATCAGATTGTGTTGTATAAATAGAATTCTAGAATGGGCTGGAGAGGTGAGCGCTGAGTCAGGGAGTTCGGTTGGGAAGCTGTTACAGTAGTTCAGGAGGAGAGGCCTGGCTCACACAGTGCCGCTGGCGGTGGCGGAGGGTGGCAGTGGGGGTTGGATTTCAGAGGCAGAACCAGCTGTCTAGGGGACAGATGAGTATGACAAGGAAGAGAGAATAAAGGGTGATTTCTGCTTGGGCAACTGGGCCTCTGGGAAGAAGGAATAGAGTTAGGATGAAGGTGATAGGAGCCCAGGGAGGGAGAGAGGTGGTGATGGCTTCGGACGAGTGTGGTTTGACGGGTCATCCTAGACCCCAGATAGAGACCCAGGTTTCAGGAGCGGGAGGCAGAGGTTAGAAAATTGGAGGGTGTAGCTGAGAAAGCAGTCAGGCACACGGAGCCCCTCGAGGAGAGGAGGACGGAAGAGCCGCAGGGAGACGTGGGAAGGCACCGAGCGGCCCATAAGGGACAGTTTTAGGGAAAAGCCGCGGGCGAGAGAGCTGAAGGCAGCACCAGGGCCAGTAGTGTTCACACTCAGGAGTATCAGTGTGTGGACGCAGCATGGTGGAGGCTGCCCATGTCTCTGATACTCAAAAGCCTGGTGGTGGTGAATGATATTGGCGGAGCATTGCCGGAAGGCTCCTGAGCTCTCCCTTCCTCCGGGAGCCCGCGTCCCAGGTCCAGCCACACCGTCAGAGAGCCGTGCTCTGGGGGTGCCCTGATTTGACCCCATCAGGGGTCACTGTGTTGCCCTTTGGTGTTTGTTGTGTTGTTTTCATGGAGGAACAGTCTGGCAAGAGGGTTACATGGTAGGAACTTTCGGGGTGCGCTGGGGATCTTGTCCACTGAGTTACTCGTCGCCGACAACCACCTGTAGGAGAACGTGTCTGAGAAAAATCCACATCCTGGACAACCAAGATGCTTATATTTTATAGGAGATATAAACCATGTAACTGCTACTTTCCTTTCTGCCTTGGTTGCTGTGGCGCGCCGAAAGCCAGATGTACACTTGAAAGTTAGTAAATATTTAGCCACTTAACCGCATGCATTTCTATGTCCTAACTCTCCTTTTTTCGTTTATTCCTCCTACCCTAATTTCTTAACCTGTTTTAATAGTATTGGGTTGTTTATGTTTTTGTGAATGACTTTAAGCCCCTTTTTGGAGCTAGGAGTTGTGTGTAAGAAAGAGAAGGAAGCCATCGGTGAACTTCAAACAAGTGTCCTTGGTAACCTAGCTTCAGACAGATAATCTGGGCTTTTTTACATCATCACCATTATTATTAATAATAAGAGAAAGTTTATTTGGAAAGCCACAGAGGTAAAAGAAGTGAGCTGTAGGAGAAATGGGCTCAGGAAACAAGTTACAGAAGCAAAAGAAGGGCCCCTGGGGCTCAGGAGAGAGAGGAGGGCAGAGGAGGGGCACCTGGGAGGAAGCGGGAAAAGGGGGGGTGTCGGGGCAGGAAGGGTGCAGGCGTGTTCATGAGAGGGGGAGCGCCACATTATTTTATTGAAATTGTAGAAACAACCCAAAGAGATACCTGATCTCTTCATAGCCAGCTATCAACAGCTATTCCTACCTAGTATCTAGTGTATTACACGCACGTTTCAGGATTGTTAAGGGGCACTGCCTTTTTCTCCGTGCAGATGTGCAGACAGATGCGAGCCTCATGTGGGGCCTCCCCAAGCATAGTGCTGAACTAAGGGCCGTGCGGTAAATGCATTGCTGGGTTAACAGATGTTGCAAAGTGTTTGGACTTGGCATGTTGGCAGCTGCCCATGTTTTTGTTGCAGTCCAGCAGCGTCCTCTGAGTGGACTCTGGGAGACGGGCATGTTCTGTGACCTCGCTGAAATCAAGGTCTTAACAGATCAAAGGTCGGTGGATGGATACTCTGCTCTGGGGCAGGATTCAGCTGGCAGAGAATCGTTACAACAGGACTGGAAGAGCTGAAGGAAGGCTGGAGAGGGTGTAGGACTGTCATCTGACAGACAGTCCTCCCGGAACCACGAGGCCCTGTGTCCAGGATAGAGGCGAATGGTTGGTTTTGTTTGCGAAAGAGAGTGGTTTCTTGAATATCCAAGCTGGGTTTTATTATCAACTGGATGTATTTGAAGTGCCCCCTGGGTCCAGGGCTATAAAGTGGGGAACTATGAAACACAATGACTTACTTTAATTTCCTCTGTGCCTTGCACATCAGCTTCATGGCAGTTTTATTTTATTTTTATATATTTTTAAAATTATTTTCTTTATTGATTTTTTTAGAGAGGAAGAAAGAGGGAGAGAGAGAGAGAAACATTGATGAGAGAGTACATTGATTGGCCGCTTCCTGCATGTCCCCCAGCCTCTGAGCATATGCCCTAACTGGGGATCGAAGTGCGACCTCTTGGTGCATGGGTCGACACTGTCACTGAGCCACACCAGCCAGGCTTCATGGCAGTTTTAAATGACCACAGCCTTTAAAAAAAAATTTTTTTTAATTGATTTTTAGAGAGAGAGGAAGAAAGAGGAAGAGAAAATATAGAAACATCAATGAGAGAGAACATGGATTGGCTGCCTCCTACGTGCCCCCCACGGGATTTGGCCCACAACTTGGGTATGTTCCCTGAGTGGGAATCAACTGGTGACCTCTTGGTGCGTGGGCTCTACCACTGAGCCACACTGGCTGGGCGACCACAGCCTTTTTTCAACAGTGTAAAGACGGTATTTTTTTTAAGATTTAAAAAAAAAAAAAAGTGACTTTTAGAGAGAGAGGAATGGGGGAGAGAGAGAGAAACATCGACATGAAAGTGAAACATTGACCTGCTACCTCCTGCACACCCTGTACTGGGGATCGGGCCTGCAACCCGGGCATGTGCCCTGACTGGGAATCGAACTGGTGACCTTTCAGTACACAGGACAATGTCCAAACAGCTGACGGCCAGGGCTCATGGCAGTTTTAATGGGGCATTTCAGCAAAGTTCTCATTAGTAGTTTCATCCTGGGATTAGTAGAGTCAATGCAGACCGCAGAGGTAGCTTGTCCGCGGCACTAAGGGATGGAGTGGTCTGTTTGGAATGACATAGCAATAGTATCAGATCCCCTGCTAAGCCACAAAAACCTGACTAAACCACAGTGCACCTTTAAGTGGATTAAATTGGGTCCTAACCCTCTAACCACCTATGAGTCAACCTAGAAGACAGGAACATTGCTCCATTTTGGGGCTTTGTGAATAAACAGTCCCTGTGCTTTTTCACGCTTGCCGGTCGGGACGGTGACAGCCAATCAAGGTTATTAAGCACTGACCGTGGCCTCGTGCTGTGCTGAACGCTCCCCTTGCATGATCTCCTGCCTCCTCCGTAGGGCACGCACTGTGGTCACGCCCTTTCGGGCATCTTGCCTCATTGTGATGCAGCTAGTGAGAGCCGCGACTGGACCCCAGTCCATGTGCCTCCCATCCTGTACCCACCCCTGGACTACACTGCCACCCACTCCTCTGACTGGGCAGCCCAGGGAGCCCGGGTCTCTCTGCTCCCTGGCCGGGGTTCGGGATTCGTGTCAGAGCAGGGATGGGGAAGGAGGGCAGTCCTCCGGGATCAAGGCTGTGTCCACGGCCATCTGTCTGTCTGTATGCTGTCGCCCGGTTCCAGAAATGGCTGGTCTGTTCCCTTTCCACTGCTGTCCCCTGTGTACTCCCTCCAGTCAGGGCTTCTCTTCTGTCCTGTCCGATGGTGGGACAGGACAGACTTGGTCCCGCTCCCACACCTGTCCTTCAAGCTGCCATAAAGCCCTCGCAGGCTTCTGAGAACTCCTACAGTGAGTGAGAGATGGAAAAGTTGGACTATATGTATGTTTCCCCAGACCCTGCGAATGCAAAGAGTGGGCATAGCGGCCAATGCCAGGTCTTCGTAGGACTTAAAAATTCACCTGAAGCCCAGAAAAACTGTAGTTCTGGGCGTCTCGGCCCAGGACCTGAGTGGGGAGTGTTGGGGAAGAATAGGGGACCCAGAGTAACTTTTCCTCCCAGCTCATCACTTGTAAGAAGGGGAGTGGGGCTCAGTCGTATCTGCTCCCCACCTGGGTGGGTGGACTGGTCTAGCCGGCAGCCCAATGAGAAGCAGAGGGAGTGTGTGCCCTGTGCTGCTTAGTTCAAGGGGGACGAATGACTAAAACATGGTTCCTGCTCTTGGAGCTGATCTCTAGTAGAGGAAACAGAAGCAGAAAAGGGTAATTTCACTTTCAGAAGGGTAAGTGTTAAGATAGAGGTGCACTCTGGCGGGTGTGGCTCACTGGTTGAGCATTGGCCCCTGCACCAAGAGGTCGCCTGCTCGATTCCCGGTCAGGGCACATGATTGTGGGCCGGATCCCCAGAGCGGGGCATGCAGGAGGCGGCCAGTCGATCTTCTCTCTCATCGATGTTTCTCTCTCTCTCTCCCTCTCCCTTCCTCTCTCTCTAAAGTCAATAAAGAAGCCCTCGCCGGTTTGGCTCAGCCATTAGAGCATCTGCCTGCGGACCAGAAAGTCCCGGGTTCGGTTCCTGCTAAGGGCACATACCTCGGTTGCAGTTTGTCCCCACCCTGGTTGGGGTCATGCAGGTGGCAACCAGCCGATGTGTCTCTCTCACATCGATGTCTCCCCCCCCCCCCCCCCCCCCCGCTCTATCTAAAGATAAATGCAAAAATGTTCTCTGGTGAGGATAAAAAAAAAAATCAATAAAGAAAAAGAGATGCACACAGAGAAGGGGCCAGTGAGTCCAGTGCTGAGGTGACAGTTGAGCTTGTCTTCAGGGACAGGTAAGGGCCTGGGGAACAGTGTGGGAAGGGCGTGTCAGGCTGAGGGAACAGCGTGACCAGGACATGCAAGGGGGACATGCACATGTGGTGCATTAGGAGGGACCACAGAGGGTTTGGATGCCGAATCTGAACGTTTAGAGTTCCTGACGCATGGTTGACCTTACATTGCAGTAAGTGGAGTATAGAAGACGTGGTGGAGAGGAGTCTGAAGCCGTTTATGGGTGTCGGTGGTGGGTGGTGTCAGCAGTAATACACGCGTGGAACTGACTGTATACTGACTGCATGCAGGCGCATAGCTGACCGCCTGACATGCATTCACTTAGTGCACCCTTACAAGAGTCCTATGAGGAAGATACTCCCCATTTTTTGATGAGGAAAGTGAGGTCCAGAGAGGGTAAGGAACTTGTCCAAGGTCACACGGCTAGTAAAGGATAAAACCAGGATTCGAAATATCCACGTCTAGTTCCAGAACTTGCCTTCCCTGCTGCCCTGTGTTGCCTTTCAGAAGGACGAGAGTGGTGACATGGTCAGTGCTGGCCGAAATGCAGAGGGCGGATTTAGGGGCAAAGGAAGCTCGGGCCTACCAGGGCCGTGTGCCAGGACTCGTGCGTGCCCTTGCATCATCTCCTTTAACCCTAGCTCCCTGTGGAGGTTGGTGCTGATCAGCTGGGAGAGCTGAGGATCAGAGGTTGAATAACTTACCCCAGTCACTCAGCCAGAAAGGGGTAGAACCGGTGTGTGATTCCAGAGCGCACTTTGTTTGCAGGCAGTCTACCTACCAGCTACCAAGCACCCTGCGGGAACAACACCCTAGCACAGTCCGTCCTGTGGTTGGAGGTGTTACTTCCCCTGTGGTTCCACCCTCTCAGTTTCTGTGGCCATGTGAGTTAGTACTGCCTTCTTCCCACGTTCTTCTCGAGGTCCTTCATGGCGCGCCTGAGGATTCATCCCTCACCCTCCAGCCTGGGGACACGCAGAGGCGCCACGCGGAGTCCCAGCTGCCGCTGCGGCCTCCGCTGCACAGGCCTGTCCAGTGGCCAGCCTTGCGGTGTGCGCTCCCTGTGCATTTGGCTCTCAGAGTGGTGCATCGAAGGTCTTTGTTTTTAATCATAATAGTTTGCATATTTTCTTGCCATGCTGATCAGCGGGAGCCAGCTGGGGGTGGTAGCAAATCTCCCGTTCATTTCCACTGTGCTGGATTATCACTCCACTGGAAATGGGGTTTAATTTGTACATGTGCCCGGAGGCTTCCACTATTGAGCTCATTTGATTATTATTGGAAATCAGTTTGGATTTCACAGTATGTTCGACCAGTTGGACTTGGGAGCCTGTAGCCCTATTAACAGGTACCCAGTGGGTGAGTTCTGCAGCCACACCCTCTGTTTCTTCCTTAAAAAGAAAAAACTGTTTTATATTGCTTCCTACCAACTGATTCAAAGAAGCTTTTATTTATTCATTCATTTATTATCTTCACCCGAAGACATTTTTGCATTTATCTTCAGATAGAGCGGGAGGGAGAGAGAGAAACATCGATGTGACAGAGAGACACCAACTGGTTGCCACCCACACAACCCCAGCTTGGGCCAGGGACAAACTGCAACCGAGGTACACGCCCTTAGCGGGAACCGAACCTGGGTCTCTCTGGTCCGTGGGCCGATGCTCTAACCACTTGGCAACCGGCCAGGACTCAAAGAAGCTTTTAAAATTTCCCCCCAAGAGGGAAGAAGGTGGTAACGGGATTGTTTTCCGTCCCTGGCCGCCATCTGCTTTCCTCTCACTCTCCTTTCTTCTCAGCACCAAGACCCTGTCTTGATCCCACCTCCCTTGCTCTTCACTCATCCCCCTCCCCCCTCTCGTTCGCCCTGCGCCAGCTGAACAAGATTCACGGTTCAGCAGGACACGTGCCTTTTTCCCTGGGCAGGAGCCAGCCCATGGGTGCCTGTGCGCTCCTGCGAAAGAGCGAGAAGACAGTGGCTGGGTGCAGCAGACTGATGCCTGCTGGCTGGGCTCTCTGGGGTTTTTGTTTGTTTATTTTTTTTAAATGTGTTTTTATTGTTTTTGGAGAGAGAGAGAGAGAGAGAGAAACATCGATCGGCTACCTCCTGCACGCCCCCTACTGGTGATTGAACCTGGGCATGTGCCCTAACCAGGAGTCGCACCAGTGACCTCTTGGCGCATGGGACAACGCTCAGGCCACAGCCACACTGGCGGGGCCTCTCCAGGGCTTTTCCTAGCACCAGCAGCCTGGGATGTTGCTGACGTGGTTGGTTTTTCTCTTTTGTCTCTTCACATTCAGTGCTGAGGTGTGCGGTGAGTGTGTGCGTGGGCATGTGTTTGCATGGGACATACATGTAACACAGACTGTATAAGTGCTTATTGCTCAGAAGGTAGCTTTGAAGAAGTTTTGGCGTTCAGTTTTGAAGTGGAGCAAAACCATAAACCCCTGCCTCTGAGCTTTTTTGGCGTTTCCTATAGAGGAGGAGTGAGGGAAGAAATCATTCTAGTCTGGGGAAATGCGGCGTTAGCAGCCAGCTGTGTGTGTGAGGAAACAGACCCTGTGGCTGCTCTATAAACCCAGGCTGGCAGCCGTTGTTCCCTTTGGTCCCCCCGAGTGTCTGAGACTGAAGGGCCCTCCCTGCTCCTCGTGCTCCCCGCTGGGCAGCTCAGGCTTGGACTTCGGAAGCGGGTGGCCTGGGCGAGCCTCCTGCTCGCTCCCCTGCCTCCTCTATTCGTCACCCCGCCCTGCCGCCCCTTCCTTTCCTCCGCGTGTTCTTCCTGAGAGTGGGACCGGACTATTGGAAAGTTCAAGGGTATTTCAGGAAACCCAGTACCCCAAGTTGGGTACTTGACTCGTACCACCTGTGACATTTCCACACCGAACAGCATTGGTCCCCCATGGGCTCTGGTTTCGCCCACTCCAGAGTGTGCCCAGGGTGGGATGAAGGGGCTCTGGACCCGAGGGCCATGGATCTTCCTGCCTCATGTCCTGCTATGGCCAGGCGCCTACCACTGGGTCAGTCGGTTCTCACCTCCACGTTCATCAAGTATTTCTATAATGTTCAGTTTAACCCGATTTCATACCTTTAAACATAGACTGTGCAGGGAAGACATTGTGCCTGGGCCCCTCTCGGTCTGAATTCCTTCAACAGTTGGACGCTCATGGACGTGGAGCCTGCTTGGCTCCGGGGTGCACGGGGACATGAAGGACAAGGGGTAGTTGTCCCTCAGCCCAGTGCTGGTGAGTGGCGTTGACCACTCAGGAGGGTGCAGAGCCCCAGGGGTAGAGGGCCTTCAGTGAGTGCTGCTGGGGGGTGTCGGGGAGGGCAGCTTCCTGGGGAGGACTGGACTCCAGTGAGGTTTGGAGGAAAAGGAGAACTAGGATTTGCACTCTCTCTAGACACCCAGCTGGATCCCAGACATAATCCAGCAAGGAAGATTGGTTTCGTTTGTCTTCCTCCCGTCTTTCTAAATTATTTTATCTTCAAAGCATGATACAGGTGTTAATTAACATGTGGCTCATCTTGGAGGTGGGCAGGTGGGAACACCACCCTGTTGGCGAGGCTCAGGGAGTGGGCAGGGGCCTGAGAAGGCAGAGTGCGTCCGAGACCGCGGGGCCCTCAGACCTCCACTTGGACGTACCCTGGGAGCCACCCACGGTCTCAGTGTTCTTGGGTCCTAGCAGAATAAAAGAGCTGAGGCTCTAGTGGGAGAGATATTTGGTACTGTGGGATGAACATTGGGGAGTTGGAGGGTTGAAGAGGAATTCTGGTAAAATTCACTGTCATTGTGAATTTTAGGTACAGGATTCTATTTCATTGTTTTCATTTATTCACTTGAGTTTTAAAAAATGTACTAAGCATATCTACTTCTAGGCAAGATATAGCAAGGGGAAACACTTCTCCCAAAAAAGCTGGCCAGCCACGGGGGACCTTGCTGGTTGGGAACTGGATCCTTTGTACCCCATGCTTAGCCCACCAGCAAAGGGTGGTGCGGGGCTTATTGTCTCTGCGGGTGGGGGTCGGAGCAGCCCTGGCATGTGGAAGTGGATGGGACGTCCACCTGTGACTGTTGATGTAGTGACTCTGTGGAGGCTGGATTTCTCCTTACTCCAGCCACAGAGGGGCCCTTCTGCGTCCTCTCCCGGGGGCGAGAAGTTGCGCATCTTGAAGCCTGGCCTCTCCGAGGGCTCCCTAGCAGGGCGATCATGCCAGTGGGCTGGGTGGTGGAGGGCACCGAGACGGCTGAAGCCCTGTCTCCAGCTCTGGAGAAGCAGCCGCTCTGGCTCTCCAGTGGGCTCTCCCTCCTTCAGGGGCCGTCTTGACACAGTGCAGGAACCAGAAGGCGGGTCCTCTCATCCTATGAACGGTACCTCTCGGTGGCAGCTGGACTCTGCTTGCCTCGCAGGAAGCCCAGATCCATTTCTAACGATGCCCCCTGTCTTGGCACTGCAGGCTCCTGAGAACCAGCCCGAGACCTCTGCTTGAGGGCCCTTCCTCTGAAGACGTCGCAGTGTGTGGAGCGCGCCCCACACCCACCCCCTGCCAAACCACGGCCTTTACCTGTGTCTTCCGGTGTTTCCCCTGCGACCCGTCCTGTGGGAGTGCCCCGTGGGCCACCCCAGAGTTCACCCCACGCTCCGCGGCGCCAATGGTGAAGATGACAAGATCCAAGACTTTCCAGGCGTATCTGCCCTCCTGCCACCGGACCTACAGCTGCATTCACTGCAGAGCCCACTTGGCCAATCACGACGAACTCATTTCCAAGGTACACCTCCCTGCAGGCCTTGCTTGCCTTCCCGGGGGAGGGCACTTCCCGCCCCTACGGTCGCAGAGGGTGCCGTGCTCTCCCTCAGAGCCCGGGACACTGGCACCCGGTTTTCTCCGCAGGGAGGGCTGCCCCACGCGGCCGGCTCGTCCAGCTGAGAGCTGCCTGAGCTGGGGAGACACGTGCTGGTTCCGTTTGTTCTTGGGAAGTTAGATGTCACCCCAGCTGGCAGGCCCGAGGGGCGGGGCCGAGGCGGGAGTGGAGCCTCGGGCCGGGCCCACGAACCCGGCCTGGCCCACGAACCCGCTGGAACACTGCCTGCCAGGGAAGCAAGTGTGAAGAAAGCGGGTTTCAGCTGAGATGAGACAGGATGTTGCCGGCCGGGGTCGTGAGACTGTTGATGCTGGGGAGGACCAGAGTGATGGAGGAAGGGCTGGCTCACTGGCCTGTGGGCATCTCCAGGGCGTTGACGTGAGGGGACAGGGCACGGCCTTGGGTCCGAGTCAGACGTCGAAATGGAGCCCCGTTTTCTGGAGGAGCCTCAGCAACGGCTTCCTGAAGCTGGGGTGCTGTTCATAAAGAAAGAACCCCGGTCTCCGCCGTGCAGTCCTGTGCGGCTCTCCTGTGGGGAGCTCTTCCCTCCCGGCCGGCTCCCGGGGCAGGGGGAACAGGTTTTACGAGGCTGCATGGAAAGCAGAGGGATCATGGGGACGTTTCCCTTACAAACCTCCTTCCTCGGGACCTGGACTGCATGCCGTTCAAGTAAAAAAAAAAAAAAGAAAGAAAGAAACCTTTATGCAGACCCAGACTAAGTTTTTTAAAAAATTGTAAGAAAAGGGGGCATCGCTTTTTCTGCCTGTGGCCCGGGAGCCCCCGCCAGGGCGGGGTGAAGGATAGCAGTCTAGAGCAGTGCCGTCCAGCTGGCCGACTGGGCAGGAAGTGAGGAGGCTGCCTGAGCAACCACGTGAGGTATGGGGATCCTTAAATCAGGGCTGAGGGCGGACCCCTCCTCCTAGGCCTCTCCCAGGTCTCGGGGTACCACAGGGCTTGAACCCGGAGCCCTCAGAGCGCTGGCGTCTGGCCCACTTTCCCTTCTGTTCCAGCCGGTCTGTAGCTTCCTTCTCTGTCACCTCACTCATCTTGTCTCAGATTCCTTGGCTCTGTTGGGAACCCCTAGAGTCTGGACGTTTGGGTGGGGAGTCTGTGTCAGTGAGGGGGGACGGGAATCGGTCCTCTTTGCTTTGGAAGAGTGCCCGCAAGCTCGGAGGGAACATGTGAGTTGTCCTGTTTCTAAAATCCTCCAGAGGAAGTGGGAGCCAAGACGTTTTTCTAATACCAGGAAGCAGAGCTCCGATTCCCGAGCAACGGAGGGACCGGTGAAATGTGTGGTAGCACCTTCCGTGTACTAAAAACTGCTCTCGACACTTGGTCGTCTCACTTAACCTTTGCAAGAAGCCTTTAAAGTAGGTGATAATAGTCATATTTTATATGGATGGAGACGTCGAGATTTATAAATGTTGTCCAAGAGCTCAAATTAGAGGCTCAGAGGAGAGAGCAAGGACGGAGCGTGTCCAAGAGGGGTTCTGGAAGAGGTGGGCCTGTGGGAGGGCGATGAGAGTACGTGGAGATGGGAATGGCCTTCAAGGTGGTGTCTGGCCTCCGGCCTGGTGGACAGGGCCTGGGGTGTTCTGGCAGAGCCGACCTTTTGAGTTAGGGCCCCCGCCAGTTCCTCGCTTTGTGCTCAGCCACTTGGAAGCAAGCAGCATCCCCTGAGGAGATACAGGTGGGGGGATTGCAGGCCACCGTGCCTCGGCCGAGAGCAGCCCTGCTTCCTCACCGTCCCCTCCCAGGAGCTCGTACGTCTCCCTCTCCACCTGGGCCACCTCCTGCCGGCTTTGTTTCTCTGGGTCAGAATCCGACCCGTGCCAAGAGCCCAATAAATGATCAAATAAATGGATGGCCAGGGCCTGGGCTTCGGGAGAAGACAAGCGATGAGCAAAAGAGACTTGGTTGGCCCCCTGTCCTCCTTCCTGCGCCTTTTGGGGCAGAAAGGCTCATTCACGAATCCAGGCCAAAGTCAGCACAGGCTTCAGTTTCACTGGCCACAACTGGTGCACAGATGGGGCGTATTAGAGCCTGATGATTTAAAGAGTCGGGTTAAATGCCTGCCTGTGGGGAAGGACGAGGGAGCCGTGGCTGGCATCGCACAAAGATTCCTTTATTTCACGCCACAGCCACCCCCGGCATTAAAATAATCTATAGATTCTTAGGCAGGTCCGCTTCACGGAAAGATCATCGCCCCAGCCCCCTCCTTGGCAAATGGGCCTTTCTTTTCATTTTGTTCCTCTCTTCCCTGTAAGAAAGTTCAGGGAGAGAATGTTTCTCCTGTTCTCCCCTCTCGACACAATCTCCCATGCGTTTTCAGAGTCTGCCCAGTGGGAGCTGGGCGCCGGGAAGCAGATAACTGGAACAGCCGTGTAATTAAACGATACGCGGTGCTTGTAATGGAGCCTTTCATCGGGGAGCTTGACAGTCCATTGTTCTGTCTGAAGCAAAAGCAAAAACAAAAACGGGGAGGGGGGGGGGGCTGCCTTCATTGTGGAGAAGGCGACACAAGGCCTAGAGAACTCGAGCTGAGTGTGTGTCCAGCGGAGAACTGGGGACGGAACCAGGACCGCAGCTCCCGTCCTGTTGGCTGAGCCTGCATGGGAACGTGTAGTTGTCAGGTGTTAAACAATCAGGGCTCTGTTGACATGTGGTGTGAGGAATCCTCCACCTTCCCAGTTTGCTTAGGGCCCTAGGGCCCTGGGTGCCTGATCCCCTGCCCACTGATCCCCAGTTTCTCACTGATCAGAGGAGCGAGGTGGTCTTGGCTGCGTCTAATGCCAAGTAGCCGGCGCTATGTGCCCGCTCTCTGGGTGCCAGCGCCATGGCAGTCCTGTGCGGTAGGTGCACCTTCTTTGAGGGTGGGGGGAGCAGGTTTACCTCATTGGGTTGTTATGAGGCTGGATGAGATCATGGATATGTGGGTGGTTAACAAATCAAAGAAAACTCTATGCAAGTATGAAGTGGTTCCTCTGCTTCTCTTGGCCTTGCTGTCGGAAAAAAAAAAAAAAGGAAAGGCACGGGGGTGGGGTGGGGGGGTGGGGGGGATTGTATTGTTCCTGCCTGACACCAAGCAGATTTCGATTAGCCAAGATACTTTCACTTTAGACCATAGAGTCCAGGAATTAGACAGAGAGGAAAATGCAATAGAAGAAATCGACAGCGAAGTTGTGCGTGTCTGCAGAAAGGTACCAGCATCGCTCTGGGGGCTGGGGGCTGGGGGCTGGGGTGGGGAGTGCAGAGCCCCGAATCGATGACAGAACTATCTGGGGAATGTGCTGAGGCGTCCCACAATCTCCTTCTCGGGAGTGCTGTGGTCTAGGCGCTGGAGCGGCTGCGTGCAGCAGTGTTCCGAGTCAGCATGAGGAATTGCTCACACTGTTGTTGCTTAGTGGTGCAAGTCCCAGGATAAAAATATACCTTGGCTATAAAATAAGAGTGGTTTCGATTGGAACAGTTAGTTGCCCTGAGTGAGAACCATCTAAATGCTCACTTCAGCGGGTCCTGTTATGGAAACCTGGATCTCCGCACAGCTTTTCCCTGGAAACCTCCTGTCCGTAGTCATTCCCTCCTCCCCTGCCTGCTGACCCTCCGTGGCATCGTGGAGAAGGCCACTTGGGCATAGTGAATTGGGTGTATCTATCACGGTCCCACTCCAGGGACAGTGGCTTCATTTCAAGACTCTGGTTGCTCCCGTGTGGTGGACCCTTGGAGGGCAGGCAGTGCCGGAGGCTCTGGGGTCCAGTGAAGGTGACGGGAAGAAATCCTTTGCTCACCCTCCCAAGCGGTTTTCTACTATGTCACACGCTCAGGTCAGTTGTCATCTGGTAGCAGATACAGAATTCCCAGAGTTGCCGAGCATGGAGCCCAGCCCCGCTCGGGAGGAGACCGGCCGCAGGCCAGCAGTGACAGCTGAGGTCACGGCCTCTGCCCCCGCCCGCCCTGCCACCGCACACCCTCAGCTGTGCTCCGGGGCGGGCGCTGGCCCGTGTGTTTGCTGCTGTGGTGGGGAGCTTCTAGGGGGGTGTTCTTTTTTTCCCTGTGGGGTTCCATTGGGCTTCCAGTGGTGGCTCGGGTGTCCCCTCCTGCCTGGACAGCAGGTGAAGCCTTGCTGTCATCACTCTGAGGAAAGTGGCAGGGAGCAAGGTGTTCTGAAGCCTTGTATGGGTCTCATAGTTGCTGAGAGGCCCACTCTGCCTCAGTTTCCCAGCTCTGCTTCTGAGCACGAGTGTTCCATACCAGTGAGTCTCAAAAAGACCTGTACCCCCAACACAGTGCCTTGGAGGTGGTGTGCACGGAGGGGTACCAGTATGGAAGTACAGAGATCTGGCCCATTCTGACTACCTTTCGGGTCCGTTTCTCTTAATTCCTCCCACCCACCAGCTTGTCTTTAATGTACAATAAAACTAACTCTCCAGGGTATTAATGCAATTATTTATGTCCTGAAAGTCTCATGTAAAAAATACAGGAACAGAATATCTAAAAATCGACTCAATTCATTTTCTCGAAGTACTTTAGAAAATGTTACAGCATTGGATTGTTCAGTGGCGTTAGTGACTGTTGTGCCACATCAAGCAGAATAAGCCGTAAAGAACATGCACAATAAGATGTGTCACTTAGCCCGGCCCATGTGGCTCAGTGTTGCAGCGTTGTCCCATGGACTGAGAGGTCCCGGTTCAATTCCCGGCAGGGCACATGCCCGGCTGTGGGCTCGATCCCCAGTAGGGGGTGTGCAGGAGGCAGACAATCAATGTTTCTATCTCTCTGAAAAATCAATAAAAACTTTTTTCTAAAAAAGATATCACTTAGATTATTCTTGCAAATTATATTTTGAATTCTAATTTTATCAGTTAAGAGATTTTTGGTATCCAATGGATATATGCCAATGATTTTTATAAAAACCACAATTCAATAAAATTAGTATTTTTATCCTGGCAAGTTGAGAAAAACCAGATTGTATGTAAACCTATAAATATCTGTCTCATAAAGTGAACTTTTTGTTTCTAAAATAGTGGGACCCAGCCCAGTTGGTGTGGCTCAGTGGTTGAGCATTGACCCATGCACCATGAGGCCGCCAGTTTGATTCCTGGTCAGGGCACATGCCCAGGTTATGGGCCTGATCCCCAGTGGGGGGCATGCAGGAGGTAGCCAGTCATTGTTCTCTCTCATAGATGTTTCTGTCTCTCTCCTTCTCCTTTCCTCTCTCTCTCTAAACTCAATAAAGAAAAAAAAATTTTTTTTTTAATATATAATAAAATAGTGGGACCCAGGCTGTAGTGACCAGTGAGCTTTAAGCAACAAACACTTGAGAACAACCCATACCATAGAGTGTCTTTGTTGCTTCTGCAATGTTTGTAAGTCGTTGTTGAATGTTTGTCATTGTTTCCTAAAGAGCATTTCTGAGGCGCAGCAAAGGCAGAGTAATAAATTACAGAGGAGTCCCTACATAAGCCAATAAGCCCAGTTTCAAAACACATTCAATCAGTTTAGCTTCTGTAAAGAAAATCACTTGCCTAACCTAAAATTACTTCTTTACTTCTTGTCTGCAGCTACTTGACCGTTGAAAGTCCTGATCTCCTACCCATGAAGTATTAGTTCTGGAAGAGTGCAAAAGAGATGATCCATTGACCACCCAGGGAGGGGAGTGACAGGTGAACCAGGTCTCTGCAGAAAACCTCCAAGGGGATGTCACTGGATTACGGTGTTTCTTGGTGAAAAGAAACCATTTGGAGCTTATAAAATGTAATAACTTATAACATCTCCCCCCAATAGAGACAGAGATTGAATCAGTTCAGGGTGAGATCAGACATAAATTAGGCCAGGATAATTTGTATAGCTCAATTGTTCTAAGACGGGACCATCGTAGCAGGATCTCAGTGGCCTCTGGTATGTGTGGGTGATGGCAGTGGGGACTGTGCCCGTTCTTGCTCTTTTGTCTCGTTGGCTCTGTTCTGTCATTGCACAAATACCAAACATGTACTGTGTATGTGTGTGTGTGTGTGTGTGTGTGTAGCACTGTGCTGGGTATTATGATACTATCCTTAAGGATTTTATCTTTAGGGAACTTTGACTGTAGGGGGAGATAATAAGTTCACAAGTCATCCCTTCTGAAATTTGTCCTTTGCTTTCTGTTTATCTTAAAGCAGTTACTACAGTGTGATGATACATGTCTGCCCTTAGCTTGTGAACTATTGAGGAGATGCTTGTGATGTCACTTTTGCATCTTTAGTGCCTGGCGCAGCTCCTAAAGGCTGGTGGATGATTTCAGCAAGTATTGGCGTGAATGACTTTTAGTATTGTAGGATAGAGACAGATATCAGGGGTCTTAATTTGGGGTCCATGGGCTGGCTTCAAGGGATCCCTGAAGTTGTATGTTTAATTTCATGTGTATGTATAATTTTCTGGGGAGGGTTCTATGGCTTTCATAAAGTTTTCAAAGGGGTTGTTGGTCAAAAACACCTTTGTGGGCCCCGGCCGGGTAGCTCAATTGGTTAGAGCATCATCCCCATACACCAAGGTTGCAGTTTCAATCCCTGGTCAGGGCGCATATAAGAATCAGCCACTGTGCCCAGCCTATGTGACTTAGTTGGGTGAGTGTTGTCCCATGCACCAAGAGGTCACCGGTTTGATTCCCAGTCAGGGCACATGCCAGGTTGTGGGCTCAATCCCCAGTGGGGGGCATGCAGGAGGGAGCTGATGAAATAGATGTTTCTATTTCTCTCTTTCCTTCTCCTTCTCTCTCTCTGTAAAATAATTAGTAAAAACATTTTTTTAGTAAACCAATGAATAGCCCTGGCCGGTTTAGCTCAGCAGTTAGAGCATCGACCTGCAGTCCGGAGAGACCCGGAATCGGTTCCCGCTAAGGACACGTACCTCGGTTGCAGTTTGTCCCCGGCCCTGGTTGGTTGTGCGGGTGGCAACCACTCGATGTGTCCCTTTCACATCGATGTTTCTCTCTCTCTCTGTTCCTCTTTCTCCCTCCCACTCTACCTGAACAAAAAATGGAAAAATGTCCTCGGGTGAGGATGATAAAAAAAGATAAAAACAATGAATATATAAATAAGTGAAACAATAAATTGACGTTTCTCTTTCTCCCTCTCTGTAAAATCAATAAATAAAAAGTTTTAAAAACGTTACAATCCATCTGTCTAGAAACTGAAGTTCCAGGAAGACTTGGTAGGAGTGACTTGAGATGGGTCTTGAAGAACCTAGACGGGTGGAAGCAGATGCGGAGGGACCAGGGAAGGGCAGCATGAGCCAAGAAGTGGAGGTAGGAAGTGTGCAGGGAGCAGCCGTTCTTTTGGGTTAGATATTGGAGGACTGTGTGCCAAAAAATCGAAGGGGTAGGGTGAAGCCAGGTTGTTGAAAGAATACAAATTCGAGTCTGGCTGATGTGGCTCAGTGGTTGAGCGTCGACCCATGCACCAAGAGGTCGCCGGTTCGATTCCTGGTCAGGGGCACATGCCCAGGTTGTGGGCCCGATCCCCAGTGAGGAGCGTGCAGGAGGCGGCCAATTTATGTTCTCTCTCATCGATGTCTATCTCTCTCTCCCTCTCACTTTCTCTCTCTCTCTCAAATCAATAAAGGAAAAAAAAATTAAAAAGAATACAAATTCGGACTTTATCCTACTGAAGACTTTTGAGCAAGCAGTTACGTGACCAGAGCTTCGCTGTGAGATGGGGAACGTTGCTGGGGTGTGGTAGGGGAACTGCTGAGAGGCTAGACACGGAGAAGCTGGTGCAGATGCATCGCCGTGATCTGCAAGTGTCCCAGGCATGTGGTGATCCTTCAGCAAATGCCTGGTGACCACTGCTTGGAAAAGAAACACAAGCATTCTATCCTTTGTCGCCCAAGATCGGGAGGAATTGAATTCAGGAAGTCACACTCTTTGGATGGAGGCAGGCCTGTCCCACAGTGAAAATTAATCTGGGCACACCTGGACTTGCTCCCCAACTCATTACCCAAGGAACTGCCAGGGACGGAGTCTGGTGCATCTGTGTTTTGTTGCAGATTACAGGCAGCAGGAGCACATCAACCTGCTCAGACGGGGTCCTTTCTCAGTGGTTGCTTTAAATACCAAAAGGAAATGTGGACTCGAGCTCTGAGGTACACCCTGAAAATTAGCTCTGTGGTGTGCAGATGTCTGTAAGGGTCCAGTCATAAGGCTGGGTTGTACCTTAGGGTCTCGGCGTTCAGTAGGCTGCTGGTGACTGCAAGCTTGCGTTCCTGGTCAGAATCCCAAGGCACCCTTCAACAGGGTGTTCTCCCGGGAAGCAGAAGTGGGGGCAGGACCTCTGGCCTGTGTTTCTGTCGAAGTCCCGCACTCCTCCCTCCCCCGGAATGAAAATGCTACAACATTACTGGTGTGGCCGTTTGGGGGCCTGACCCAGAAGCCGAGGTCATACACTGCTTGTTTGGTTCCATGATACATTTTTTGCATTTGAAACAACACACCAGGCCCTCGCCTGGGTATCAGGATAGGGAGATGAAGCCAACAAGAGTCCTGCATCTTTGGGGTGCATGGGAATGAAAGGCTCTCTGGGGAGGGCAGAGTGTTACAGATGAGGTTGTGTTGGTGACATACAACACACAGGATGGAAAAGTCTGCATTGCTGCTATTAACTACTGTTTATGGAACATCTGCTGTGTGCTAAGGACTCCGTTAGACGTCTTCCTTACTCCTCACTTGACAGCATCCCTTGGAGGTGGGGATCAAGTGACTTGCCTAAGTCCATAGGTTACCAAGAAGCTGTGTGGGATACAGATCCAGACAGGTCTATGCCCTCTTTACCGTTGGAGGACCCAGGTAGCTCCTTTTGGCACTGACTTTTTTCTGGTGTCTTTCAGTAATATTGGTGGCAAATCCTACCCTGTATTCCCTCCTCTTATTTCCCTTGCCCGGAGAATCCTTTCTTTCTCTGTATTCAATCTCTACCCATTCTTTTTTTTTTTTTTTTTTTTTGCCCTTCTAATTTTGTATCCATGCATTTATTAAAATTGAATACGTGGTGGAAAAATTTAAAACACAAACTATAATATGGTTAAATATGCTTGCATAAAGGAAGCGGAGTCAGGCTTAGGAGGCCGTGCATTCTTTATCAACCACCCAGGAAAAGGTTGGACAACTGTTCTGTTCGTGGTAAGAAGACGATGTGGGAAGGGCTGAATGAGAAATGCTAAAGCTGCAATGTACCCGAGACAGTATAGTAGGCAGTTGTACCAAAAACTTAGAGAATGATATGGGAAAAGCCCTCTTCATTGACCGTTACGGAAAACATTTTCTCCTCAGCAATAAGCATTTCTGTCCAACCGTATAGCAAACTAAGTAGGCTCAACCCATTCTGGAAGATCAGCCTCAGGGTTTTCTCGGATGTCTTCCTGCACTAGAGGATTTTCTCCCTCTGCTGACTGTCTATAAAACTCCCTGCCTGGTTGTTCCATTGGGCATTTAATGATGACTGTCTTGTAATAACACAGTCAGTGTTGTTGTGGTTCCATGCACTTTTTATGTGTAATTGTCTCGCTTCCTAACAAGATTCTAAATGCCCGGGAGTCATAGACTCAGAACGTTAGAGCTGGAGGGCCTTTGAACCTGGGTTTTCTAGTTCGGCTCCTTGCTGTACAGATCAAGAAGCCAAGGCCCAGAGAATCGGAGTGCCTCTTGACTTTGTACTTTGCCGCCTCCTCCCCGCCACACCACCTACTGCCTTGCACATAACAGGCGCTTGTAAATGCTGGAGGCAGCCCTGGGGGAGGGCTGGCAGCCAGAGGATTCAAGCATCCAGCTGTATGATCTTGGGCAAGACTGTTCTCTCCAGCTTCCTCTCTCTTTGTCCTTCCAAAGGAGGCGTCGGATTAGACTGTCGTTAAAGGCTCCTTCCATATCCCCCATCCTCTGATTTAATGTAGCAGCAGCAGATGATATGAGGCAACATTACTTAGTGATTAGCAGTATAAAGTCTGAGCCAGGACATTCCCTGGGTTCAAACTCTGGCTTCTTCGCTTAGTCGTTATGCAAGTTACGTTACGTAGCCACTCTGTCTTCACGCCCTCCTTGGGAGAATGGGGTGTTAGATACCTGATAGAGTTTTTGTGGAAATTCAAAGAGGTAATCACTGTAAAGTACTTCATGGTACCTGACATATAGTAAAGGCTCCATAAATGCTGCTACCTGTTGTTTTCTGTGCCCATTAAGCAAAATAAAAACAGAAAGTGGCACTCAAAATACAACCAGGGCCTGGCACCCATAACTGTCCTGGTATGTTTGTTCCTTCTCTTTTGAGAGACTGAGCTTCTGCCCTTTAGCTGTACAGCTGGTCTTCTGAGGCCTCTGTGATCCTTGAGTCTCTTGTTACTTATAATTCCAAAGGGACCAACAGGTCTCCAGAGGTAATTAAATCACAGCCGCAGCAGCCTTCGCCCTGCTCTCTGGGGCCTTCGCGCCAGCAGCTGCGAGTCTCTCTAGAATTTAAATGGAAAGCCTGCCCCCACCCCCTTCCCTTCTCTTCTGTCAGGTGGTGGTTTTGCCTCCGACCACAGATCGACTGGGTTGCAGAGACCTCAGACCATTGTGACAACAGCAGCCCAGGCAGCTGGAAGAGAATGTGGGGCCTGGGTGTCAAAGCCGGAGCTAAGAATTGCTTGTCAGTTTGGTTCACTCTGTGATGCTGCGGAAGGCGAGTTGGGGGTGGGGAAGCTTCCTTTGAAAGAAGTCCTTTTGCTTATCTTAAAAAAAAACACCACCAAAAAGGATCTCTGATACCTTTGTTTCCAAAGCACTTAGCCTGTTCCTGAGGGCAGGGCTTGACCTGGTGACCCAGAGCTGCCAAGCCAAGGAGCTCTGGCCTCCCCACCCTCCTTCGCCTATTGCTGGTGGCTGGACAGTGACTCAGGGAGGAGGGCAGCGGAGGAGGAGCCTGGCTCTGCCAGCTGCTGCTAAAAACAACAGCACCTAATCAGTCCCCACGCCCCTCCCTCCAGACCACGGTGATGTCAAGAGGCAGAGCCGGTGGCACTGGCTCTCCCATCCCCCTGGGCCCCAGCACCTTTGGGTCTTCAAAGGGGCAGCTTGTGATTATCAAAAGCTAAAGGATCGATTTTGGAGAGCCCTGGGTGTAAGCTGGGCCTCACCCAGCTCACCCCAGTACCCTTTGGTTACTGGGAAACCCACCGTCTAAAGGAGCAGCTGGTGACTGTAGAGGTGGGGGTCTCCACCCTGAACCTGGTACTGAGGTGTCTGGGGCAGCTGAGAGGCCAACATTTCCTCATTGCTTTCCATTCCGTCTGCCTGATTTCCATGCCCAAATGTGTGCAGCTTTTTACTTGGCTGTCCCTGTCCTTCCGTGTCATGTCAACCCAGGCTAGTCCAGCCTCACGAAACTACCAGCTGGGCTCTTGCAGGTCGAGGTGGCCCGTGCTGTCCTCTGCTGTGTCTCTGCAGGAATGTCCGTGCAGGGCCAGGCCTCTCACCGTTGCTGGTAGCTGCATTGTGTATTTCTGAAAGCTGGCCCTCCCCTTTCTATGCCAAATGTTCAAAGTGACAGGGAGGGCTCTGCAGGGTCCCTTAAGGTTTGCCTCAGACACATTCCCTCAGGAAACCCTGAGGCGGGAAGAAGCCAGAGAAGCCAGACCTCCTGTAGCTCCGTAACTCACCAGAGTTTTTGATCCTGCCCCCAGCAGGAGAAAGAAAAAAAGCCAAGTCTATCTGAGGGAGGAGAGCCCCACCCCCTGTAAAATAACAGGCCAATCTGCCCCAGGCGCCGAGGGGGCAGGTGTTGGGTAAATACAGGAGGAAGGAAAGCCGATAAGATATGGTCTGACACATCTAGGTCACCAGGCTGCTGCTAGGCACCTGTATGACTGGTCACCTTGAAACTGACAGGAGGGGGAGGATGGACTTTTGTTCAGGGCACAGACTGGCCAACTTCCCATGCCTTCATTTGTTTATTCAGTAAGCATTTCTTGAGCACCATTATATTCCAGGCCACGTGGTGGGTATTTCAGGCCCTTCTGTGTCTCCATTAGGCAAAATCTCCTCCTGGATCCCAGGCCTATAACTAGTGCTAAAAAAAAGAAATGACATCATGCAAAAGCCAGTCCACTAACTTCCAGAGTGGGGGCAGCCAGGCTCATGGGAGACTAAGGAGCTGTTTGAAGTCTTAATTCCCAGTTCCTTCAGCTAGATCAGGGGTGGGCAGAACTTTTCTGCAAAGGCCAGATAGTAAATACTTCAGGCTTTGCTAGCCATATGGTTTCGACTGCTGAATTCTGCCCCCATAGAATGCATCAGCAAACGAGCGTGGCAACATTCCAGTCAAACTTTATTTGCAGAACAGGTGAGAGGCCCAGTTTGGCCCTTGTGTGTTGTGTGCTGACTCCTAGGCTAGATGTGTCCGTGGTGGCCAGGGAGATGGCCTCGGGCCAGAGACAACACTCTGGCACTCTGTGTCCTCAGTTCTTGTCTTCCTGTCAGAAAGAATGCAAACAAGAGACAACACATAGCAGCAAAAGCAGGCAAGAATTTATTTGCAGAAAAGGAATACACTCAGCCCTGGCAGGTTTGTCTCAGCAGTTAGAATATCGGCCTGCAAACCAACGAGTTCCAGGTTCGATTCCGGCCAAGGGCCCATGCCTCCGTTTCGGTTCATCCCTTTCCCCAGGGGTTGTATGGGAGGCAACCAATCGATGTGTCAATCTCACATCGATGTTTCTCTCTCTTAAAAAAAAAAAAAAAGAGGAATGTACTCAGATACAGTCTGAGAGAAGCCAAGCCAAGCGCCCCACTCGGTTGGGGTTTGGGGTATTTATGCCCCTAGGCTGGAGTGTCCCTAAGTAAGTCTCCCTCTCCCTTATCCATAGACAGATAGACACAGAGCTATCTTCAAGCTATAAGGCTCTTCACCCAGGTGTCATGCCACGGGAACCACATCCTGGAGGGGCTCTAAATCTGTTCTCTCACATAGGGGTCTGTTGCCTTCATTGTCTAATCTTGGTTTCCCCTCCAGGCCCCAACTGCCTCACCCAGCTCTTATCTTTCTAGCTGCTGCTTACTCTAACAGAGAGCTGAATGCATGTTGGAGAAATGGTTTATGTGACTTCAGGAGGACTTCCAAATCAGCAGGTGGCTACCTGTGGTGCGGATAGTGTAGGAGTTGATGCTCTGAGCTCACTGACAAGGTGTATTAACACTCAGGTGTCAGTTTGGCTGCACAGAGGATTCCACTTTCACAGGCCAGACTTCCACTTCAGCCACCGAGCATGCACAGGTTCCCACCACAGGTGACAAGGTGACCCAGCCAGACAGGGCACGTAGTTCCACAATCTCAGCACTCTGATGGGGAAACAGCGTGGGGCCCTGCTGCTGGAGAGTCTGCTGCACCATTTAAACTCCCCGAGTAAGGTCCAGCCACCTCTGCTCTGTGTCTGGCTCCACCGCTAACTACTCCTTGTGGCTCTGGATAAGTCACGTAACCTCTCTGACCAGTCAGCAGATACTGAGCACTGTCTGAGACGCTGGGGGTTCAGAAATGGACGCAGCAGAATTCTTGCTCTGAAGTAGCTTATGGTCTAGCAGGGAAGCCAAACAAAGCCGGGGAAGTGAAACACAGACTTTGAGTAGGTGACCGTTCAGGATGTTTGGGGGCAAAGAGCAGGATGGGTATTGACTGAGTGGACAAGAAAGGGGAGTCCATTCCGAATAGAGGCAGAGAAACATTCCAGAGGAGAGTGAGCCTAGGGACCCACAGGTAAGAGGTGGAGCAGGCGTGCGAGCGGGAAACGGGGGTCAGCAGGGGCGGGTCGTGGGGCCCAGAGGAGGTCACCCTGGGTTCTGTGTGCTGTGGGAGCCACTAACTGGTTTTAAGCAAGGAAGTCAGAGCATTTGACTCAGCTTCTCTCATTTCCATAAACCATGTATTCATGAGCTTTGTGTGACTAGGAATGTTGTGTAAAGTTAATAAGCACGAAAATTAAACCAGTGTCTGCAATTAATAACCAGGCTCAGTCCTTTCCCGGTGGTGCCTTTAGCCAAACAACAATCAGATAAATCATTGGCCAACACCAAGCACCCCAAACGAGAAGAGGGCCTTTGTTCCCAGTTTTGCCAGGCCAGGTCTTCCCTCCTGGGTGGCCCTCGTGGCTGCTTGAGGCACACAGCGCGGTCACAGGCCACTCACAACCCCACACTTACGTGTTTTTCTGTCACTTGAAAGGGAGGACTGAGCTGCAGGATTCAGGTGGCTCCTGGTGTAGCTCTGAGGTTCAGGACTGGGCAGAGTGAGGGCAGGGCAGTAAGAGGCTTCTGCAGTCTGCATGTGTTCCGGGGCTGCCCGCGCACAATCGAAGCTGGCATCAGAGAACCGGGCCCCGGGGCCGTGATCCCCAAACCTGGTAGCATCTCGAGGTGCATGCCCTTGAAGGAAATCGATCCCACAACTCATTGGTCTGTGGAACTACTGAGCCTAACCAGCCAGGGCTGTATTTTTTATTTTTTGTGAATTCTCACCCAAGGATACTTTTTCCATTGATTTTTAGAGAGAGTGGAAGGGAGGGAGGTATGGAGAGGGGGAGAGAAACAGGGATATGAGAGAGACACATTGATTGGTTGCCTCCCACGCGCACCCCAACTGGGGCCAAGAATCAAACCTGCAACACAGGTACGTGCCCTTGACCGGGAATCAAACCTGTGACCCTTTGGTGCGTAAGCTGACGCTCTAACTGCTGAGCTACACCAGCCAGGATCTGTGTCTTTAGTAAGTACCTCCGCTTTCCCCCTGAGATTGATGCAACTCGTACTAATAGTGGGAGCCACGGCTCGAGGACAGATGTTCCCGGGACTTGGAAAATAGCTACCCGTGCTGGGCTGACCACCCACTGTCTACCCTGTAGCCCTTTCCACTGCTGAAGGCCCAAAGGGTGGTTTTGGCTAACGTTTGTGTTTGAGAAAGGAAACAGCTCCTGGGAGGCATTCTTCTAACGATGAGGACAAAGATGATGACAATAGCCATCGTTTTACTGAGTGCATACTAAATGCCAGGCACTGCCCTGGGCACTTTCTATATGACGCATACCTTTTGTCGTATACCCAGCCAGAGAGAGAGGTGCTGCTCTTGTGCCCATTTTCAGGTGAAGAAACTGAAGCTTAGACAAATTGAGTGGACCAAGGGGACCAGCTAGGAAATGGTGGAACCAGAACTGGAATTTAGGCCGGATCCCCAGTCCGTGCCCCCAAGTACTCTGCCACGCTTATTTCTTGCTCTGAATTAGCAGAGGAACCCAGCTCAGCCCCCTCGCCTGGTCTTTCCCAGCTTCCTGCCTGGCTTTGCAATCTCCGGGTAACTCCCTGCTCCTGGGGTTTTGCACTGAGACCAAACACAGGACCCCAGATTCCCTCTGTGTGTGAGTGTGTTTTGTGAGTAGGGTTCCTGCCCGCAGAGCGTGGCGCGGGAAGGGGAGACGAGACAGGAGGTCCTCAGTCCTCAGCAGGGGCGGAGGAGTTCCTCTTTCTTAAGCTGTTTACTGATTAACTCTCTTTGCTCCTCAAACCAGAAAGAAGAGGAACTCAAGAGTCAGCAGGACTCAGAGCCCTGATTAATTTATGGTCCAACTGGGTCAGGGGGAGTGACCCTGTGCATTGGCCCCCCCCCTTTTTTTTTCAGGGACACGTGTGCCCAGCTCACTGGAGCAGAGTTCCCGGGCACTGAGGGGAGAGGTTCCAGGTCCCCTCCCCAGCGGGGGAGTTAGATCTCCTGTGAAGCACATGTCTGCCTGTTCGGTCCCTTCCTCCCTGGCTCCCTGGCTCCCTGGCTGGCCTCCGGCTGGTTTTAAGTTGCCCCAAATACCCAGTCTCTTATTTCACATCCTCAGGCGAAGATCCCACAGCCAAGGTGCCCTTGCAGCTCCGCTTGCTTTCCCATCACCGGTCACTGGCAGATACGCCCCTAGGAGGGAGGAGGGGAGGTGGAGAGGTGGGGAAGACCTGGGCTGACCCCTTTGTCATGGGGTACCGCAGGTCCTCCAGCCCCCCAGTATTGGGGTGAGGGGTGGTGCCCAGCTGCCTGGCCCCATCCTGACTGGCAGATGGAATTTGACTTGGCCGAGCCCCGGCTTTACCTCAGGGTGGAAATTGGAGGCTGCGAGTTTGTAAGTGTCAAGGGACAAAGAAACTCTGTTCAGTGTGTGGACTGGAAGGCAGGGGCTGCTGAGCCAGGCTGTTCCTGCACAGTCTGCCATGGCCGTGCCAGACTCCCTGTCCAGGCCTCGAAGCGATGGTTCGTTCTTGGGCTGGGTGGGCCTGAGCCCTGGGTGCTGCTGGGAGTCTGGAGGGAGAAGCAGCCAGTGGACAGAATGTTCTGGCCGGGATGGACCAGCCTCAGCGCAGGCTGGGCCCCTGCGGAGAAGCGAAACCTTCCTCTTTCAGCCAGTCCATATCTTGAGCAACAAATGTCCTGCCAGATGAACTGGTTTTAATTTACCTTCTGAAGTGATATAAGCTGTTAACGTCAAAATGGGAGCGACCAGGCCCTGGCTGGTTTCGCTCGGTGGTTAGAGCATCGCCCAAGGACCAGAGGGTCACGGGTTTGATTCTGGTCAAGGACAGGTCCCTGGGTTGCAGGTTCAATCCCCGGCCTGTGTCTTCTCTCACGTCAATGTTTCTCTCTCTCTTTCCCTCCCTCCCTCCCTCTCTCCCTTCCTCTCTCTCCAAAACTCTAAAAATCAATGGAAGAATATCCTTGGGTGAGGATTAACAAAAAAAGGGGGGGGAGGGCGACCAGGAAATCCGCACAGTTAGCTTCGTTCGTCTCACTGCTTTTGGGGAACGAACCCGTCTCCTGGACTGAAACTTCTGCCTAATCTCTTCTCTGCCACTCGCAACCGAAGCAGATACCTGGAACCTGGTTATAGGGATTGTTAGGTGGAGTAGTTGGAGTTCCAGATCAGCTCAGGCCATGTCCCCAAGAAGCGGTCCCCAACCATGGCTTCCAAAGACAACCTTGGGAGGCGATGCCCAAGAAACAGAACCCACGAGCGGGCCTCTGTGTCTAGGTTGGTACCCAGAATGTCCTGAAAACGGTATCCAGAATGTCCAGAGACGACTTTAAAATGTGTGCGGAAAGGTAGCAATTAAATGTTTGCCTTGGAATCAGGCTGGCCTCTGCCTCTCCCAGGAGCCCTCGCCCAGGGAAGATGATTAAAAATAGATCTGAGTAGCACTTCCTGCTCGGCAGATGGCTGATCGCGAACTGGGGCCTGCAGATGACCTTTCCTTTCTGAAATCTGCTCTGTGTTTCCATGATGCTAATTGAGTCCCTCTCTAGACCTAATCAAAGAGCTGGCTGAAAAGGGGGAAAAAAAAACACAAAAAACCAGCCCACAGCTTGCTGTCCTGGCTGGGCTCAGCTCATGGAGCAACTTGGAAGTGCTGGAATTTGTATGGGGAACACCCACTCCGTGGTCCAACTGGCTGGTCCTTGTTTAAAAATGAACAAGTTCTGCTTTCAGATTTGCTGTCCAGTGCTGTTAAGGATCCCACACCCTCTCCACCCCCGTCAGTAAGGAGAGATCCATGCATAGGGGAGTGATAAGAGAGCCCTGTGTCTGGACGCTTGCACAATAGACAATGCTCACACTCAATTCAAAACAAAGTAGGTGTCCCAGAGAGAGGGGCTTCTGGAGACCCTGGCTTCTAGGAGGGGCTCCCCTCCTGCTGGCTGTGGCCTGTCCTCACTTACGGAGTGCCAGAGGACTTGAGACAGTGCCCCGAGTGCCCCTGAGGTGGTCTCCAACTGTGGAAGACACAGATCTCTGTTGTTTTTATTATTGTTTGTAGCAAACCTCTAGGGACCACGCAGCCTCTTCATGGAGCCCCCCCGCCCCTCAGGAAAGAGATGAGGATACACACAGACTGTGCTTAGTCCTCCAGGTTTTCTTCCCCCTGACTTCCTTCCCAAAGGAAGCCCCCTGCTGACCCCCAGCGCACACCTCGGGTGCTCGCATCCTCCGGGCCCCGTTCGTGTTTGCAGAATCCTTTTCATACCCACACATATCATGGCGACATACATTGTTTTGGACATGCGTGACGTATTTCAGTCCCACTTTCTAGTGGGCTAGGTTGTAAGCACCTTCAGGGCGGCGCTGACTCGCTGTGTTTTCATGGTGCCCAGGAATCTGTGCCACACCGCTCGTCAGGTACTTGTTGATATGCAATTGTGGAAGGACAATATTCCTTTGTATGGCCACACCACACGAGTCTGAGCCACACCCTTATAACTGGACCGTAGATCCCCCACCCCAACCTTTTGTTTTTTTATCCTCACCTGAGGACATTTTTGCATTTATCTTCAGATAGAGCGGGAGGGAGAAAGGGAGGAAGAGGGAGAGAGAAACATTGAGTGGCTGCCACCTGCACGACCCAACCCAACCAGGGCTGGGGCCAAACCGCAACCGAGGTACATGCCCTTAGCGGGAACCGAACCCAGGATTCTCCGGTCCACAGGCTGACGCTCCAACCACTGAGCAAAACCAGCCAGGGCGCCCCCTCCCCAATCTTTTAATATCATGGACGACATCCGTGTGACACAACTTTTTGGCCTGGGAGATGATTTTCCAGTGGGCGATATTTTCCAGTGGGCCTGAGACTTTGACATTGGCCGAGGAGAAGGTTGAGCCGCCGGAGTATGTGAAAGGGATTCACTGTCTGTGTCTCGAGGACGAGAGTGTCGGCGTGAAATTACCAGATAAAATAGACCAGCCGATGAGTAGAAAAGACCTTCCTGCAGATAAACAGGAAGTTTAAAAACACCAGGGAAGAGGTCTAACTCTGAGTCAGAAATGTTTGTTTAATGTGCGAGGCGTATTCTCTCTGGAGAATATGGACTCACAAAATGTTCACCCTTCTAAGAGACCTTACTCAACCCCCTCATTTCACAGATGATGCAACTTCCAGCTCAGAGGAGCAGGGGTCTGTCCAAGGACATCATGCTAGTTGAAGGCAGATGATCCAGCGGTGCCTGGCCGGGCTGCCAGTGCTCGGCCGGTTATTCCCACCCAGCCCAAACTCGGCTCCTAAGGCCAGTCCCAGGGAGTGTGGGAATGCAGAGGCGGAGTGTAGATCCACGCGAACACGCTCGGGGGTAGCCTCATGCGGGGCCGCGGCCACGGCGGGGGGAACACGCCGATGGACCTGCTCTCGTGTCTGTGCGGCGTCCAGCCCAGCTGTGTGCGCCAGGCCGTGCGCTTTGGGTAGCAGTCCAGGAGGGGAACGCGTTGAAAGTGTTTAGAGAACACCAGGTACGAAACGAAAGGTTAGCCTCAGAAGACAGTGGTAGACTTGGTGAGGGTAGAGCCTGGCATATATGGGAAATTTGAAGGAACTCGTCGAAGGAAGGTTCTGCCATTTCTTGAGGGCCCGTTAGATGCCAGGCATTTGACTTTTTGTGAGGTGAGCACCGTCATCCCATTTGGCAGGTGCGAAACTTGAGATCAGAAAGGTGGTCGTATCCAATAATATGTCCTACAGAAAGGGCAGAACTGGGAATCCAATCCAGTTCATCCCACTGCTTAATTCTGTCATCATACCAAGGGGCTAAACGGGGGGAGTTTAGCCCATAGAAGGAAACCTCGGTGTGGGCAGGATGGCAGCATTAAGGCTATAACTTGAGATGATTTGGGGCACCAAAGGGTGTAAAGATGGAGGATTCAGGGAGCTCTCGGGAGGCAGAGTTCATTCAGCAAATATAAGGGCTTTTACTACTGTCAGAATGGGTGGTACTGAGTTTTCTATCTCCGGAAGTATTTAAGCAGAGGGTTGGTAGAAACGTGGACAAGGTCCATGCATCAGGTGAGTGGTTGGCCTTTGGAGCTTCTAATCTCACTGGCCTATGAAATTAAAACTAGATAAAGTCACGTGCACATTTGGTTTGGTTTTGAGATCCTCCACTGTGTACTCTGATCCCTGCAGACTGCAGTTAGTTATTTCTCTTCTACAGCCTCCCCAAGCATTCTTCTGGGTGTTCAGTCTTTTTACCATGAAGTTCAGGTGCCGAAGAAAGAGGATTTTAAGGGGCTTCTTTGCTGTTAATTATTTTTTTCCTGTGGGTTGTAAAATAAGACTCATTCATTCAGTAATGAGCTAGGAAGGCTGTTCTCAGGCCACGATGCAGAGAATATCCCTTGGTGGTCCTCAGTCATTCTTAAGCATTGTAGGTTTACACATTTAACTCTATCTATTCACTCAAGGGTGACCGTGCTCTGGTGGAGTGATTCACCCTAACACAACTCACAGGAAACTAGTTGGTAGACCAGAATTCTCATTTATTAATTTACAGATAATCCTGAAAGCTTGACCTGGGTGTTCACTTCCTTGGAGGTAAACCCACTTGAGCAAGAGAATTTGCTGTAGGCAGTTGCTGAGTAAGTGTGGAATCAGAGCAGAGGAAGCTGAATAGCCTAAGAGATTTTCATCAGTTTTGACGGCTTGCTCCATCCTTCTTCATCAAGGAGACAGCTTTTCCAAGTGAGCCTGCTCTTGAAAAATGTTGGGGGCGGGGAGTAAAAGCCATAGGTTTAAGTTCTGACCTTGACTTACAAGCTCGGTGAGTCACTTGAGCGGCCCTGGGCTTCAGTTTCCTCCTGTTGTTTGGGAGGTTGATTTCGTTCACGTACGTGAAAATGCTTTGCACATTCTGAGGTCTTACGTACGTATCAGCATCCATCCAATTATGTTAGGCTCCTTTCTTTTCGGAAGTTACTTGGACAACACCCTGTTTATCCCGTTTTTACTCTCCCCTAGTTTGGAGCCAGACGACCTGGGTCTCTGTCCTGTGTTGGCTGATTGACCCTGGGCACCTGTCTAAACTTCTCTCTGCCTTACGTTTCTCACCTGTAAAATGGGGACGATGATTGTGCCTACCTCGTTAGATTGTTAAGAGGATTAAGCGACTTGGCTCATGTCAAGCCGTTTGAATCCTGCCTGGCATGGAGTAGGCACTGTAAATGGGAGCCGTCACTGTTGTCCTTCACGCTTTAATGAGCCGCCTCAATCTCATCTGTAATCTCTCTCCAGTATCACTGTAGGAATTGCTTGTTAGAAAAGAATCAAAAAGCCGTTTCCTCGCCCTGGCCGGTTTGGCTCAGCGGTTAGAGCGTCAGCCTGCGGTCCAGAGAGACTGGGTTCAGTTCCCGCTAAGGGCATGTACCTCGGTTGCAGTTTGTCCCCAGCCTTGGTTGGGTCGTGCGGGTGGCAACCACTCGATGTGTCCCTTTCACGTCGATGTTTCTCTCTCTCTCTCTCTCTCTCTTCCCCTCCCACTCTATTTGAACAAAAAATGGAAAAATGTCCTCAGGTGAGGATAAAAAAAAAAAGAAAGAAAGCTGTTTCCTCCATAGCTTCAGTCTTGGAGGGAAACCTCTTCTGGCCTTTTCGCCTGGATTGGTTGCAGGGTAGGACTTACCTGGAGAGTCTGTAGGTTTTTGCCAGCTGACTTCACAGATGTCCCTTGTAGTGTGAGGACATTTTCATTTGCCAGTGTCCAGTTGGCTTTGGAAACGGAAGTGTAGATTGAAACATAAATCTAAGAAATTGGTGTTTGTTTTTCCTAGGTATACAGATAATAGTGGATGGTTTTTTTGTTTGTTGTTTTTTTTTAGTATTTTTTCTCTATTGATTTTAGAGAGAAGAAGGGAGAGGGAGATAGAAACATCGATGAGAGAGAACATCGATTGGCCGTCTCCTGCATGCTCCTCCCCCCCTGGGCATCTGGCCCACAACCTGGGCAGGTGCCCTGACCAGGAATTGAACCAGCGACCTCTGGGTGCATAGGTCAATGCTCAAACCACTGAGCCACACCAGCCGGGCTATAGTGAATGGTTTTCAAAGGCCTAATGGTTTTGAGAGAAATTTGAGCGCCATTGTGTCAGCGCCCGTCGGGGTTTAGTTTCATATTGGAGTTGAACTGTGAAGAGCCCAGCTGTGGATGACTTGTTGCCCTTACACCCTGATCCACCGTCTCTCCTCTGTCACTCAGAAACCAGTCTCCCCGAAGAGTCCAAGTGAGGGTGGCATGGCCGGCTTTCTTCTGCGGAGGCTGCTGCGTGCGTGGCTGTGGGAATCCCCTGCTCCCTCCCCTTCCGGAGAAGCCTGCTTCTCCAGCCTTCTCTACGGAAAGCGACGAGGGGAGGCAGGGCGCTGAGGGCCGGTAGCGTGTTTGCCCACTGGCTGTATGTTTCCATTGGCATCTGCTGTCTTAACCGTTTGCTGCAGACGAGAGAGCCCCAAGCCACAGCTGAGGTCCTGGGACAGCTGGGGGAGGAGGGGAGCAGTGGGGGAGGTCCGTGGCTGTCGGGGGGTTTAGGACAGAGTCTAGTAAGACAGCCCGGCCCTTCCAGATGAACCAAGCAGCTCCCATTTTAGATCCCACAGCCCGTGGTGGTGCCAGTACTGTGCTTTGAGCTCAGGCAGTCTTCTGACGCTCACAGTACCCCTTCGGAAGAGGCGCCGTGTTCCTCCCTTTTGCACATGGGACCTGGAGGCTCACAAGTGTCTTGGCCAAGGTTACACAACTAGAAGGGCTGGGTCCAAGGCCACCCTCCCCCCAAAGCCTGCACCTTCCCCGCTACACATCAGGCGGGCGCGACACTGCGAGGGAGCCGAGCTGGGGGCCTTTCTCTGTTCTGTTTCTGTCTCCTGGGTCCATCCCTGAAAGCAGCTGGGTTCACGGAGGTCAACAGGAAGGTGGGTTTGAAAGGGCTGATCATTAAGTGACGGGTCCCGGGATTTCCCCCTGTCAGTAAGATGTGGCACCCATGCCCTTCACCACCTTTTGTTTTCGGCCTTCAGGGTTGTTTCTTGGAAGGGTAAGCTCCGTGTCCTTGGAATCTTATGACTCCGCACTGCAGATATTTCCTCCTTTTGAGCCAGTCCCTTCCCCGCCCCTCCCTCCGTGTGCTGGGGGATGTGAGGTCGAGTGGAGACCTACCAGAGCTCAGAGCCAGGGGAGAAGGCTGTGGGGCTCTGCTCTGCCCCCAGGCCGCACACGTGGCCTTTTACCCCATTCAGTTTCCAGACGGATCTGTGAGTGCCTTTGGTAGACCCAGTGTTCCTGGTGACCCGCGTCCTGGCGTGGAGTCAGGAAACTCTCCCTATAATGAGCCCGGGTTCCTTATTTCCATTTAAGGCCCTTTCCTCTTGTTCTTATTGCAGAGGAGAGGGAAGCCATCTCCTCTCACCTTTCCTCTTAGCACACTGTTCAGTTTGTTTTTTTTAAGTTGCATTTGAGTTCTAGTTCTGGAAGTTTTCATAGTTCGTTGTTGTTGTTGTTGTTGTTGTTAATCCTCACCTGAGGATATTTTTCCATTGGTTTTTAGATAGAGTGGAAGAGAGGGAGGGAGGAAGACAGAGAAACATCTGTGTGAAAGAGACACATTGATTGGTTGCCTCCCCCAGGACCCTGGGGTCAGGGATCAAACCTGCAACTCGGGTACGTGCCCCTGACCGGGAATCGAACCCACGACCCTTGGGTCAGTCACTCTAAACCGCTGACCCAAACCTGCCAGGGCTTCATTGTTCTTTATTATCACCCTTTCCACTTTCTCCATATGCTTCCTCGGGGTGAAATCCAAACAGGATCCAGTATTATTTTGCTTGGGTTTCAGGTCTTTGGAATAGAGCCCTGAGGCTTACATTGACCCTAAATAGGAAACTCCACCAGGTCTAATGTGGATGGAGAAAAGAATGAGAAAGGAAAAAACCTGGCCCCTGGCCCGACCTTCCCCAGCCTGATGTCAGTTCTGTTGAAGTCCGATGTTTAGCTAATACCCCAAGGGCAGGGCCTTCACCAACTCTCTTTTGTATCTCTACCTAACACTTATGCTACCTTCTCACTGAGATGATTTGTAGTATACTACATAGTGACTTGAGCAAATCCCTAGAGACAGGAGGTAAATTTGTGGTTGTCTGGGCCTAGGGGTAAGGGACCTGGAAGGAGCCTGGGACTGATGATAGGGGATGTGAATTAGATGGTGGTGATGGTTGCACAACCTTGTGAAGACACCAAGAGCCACTGCACTGTATACTTTACAAGGGTGGCTTTCATGGTAATGTGAATTACATTGTAATTAAACAAAACTCAGCTTTGTATTTGTGCCAGTAAGTTCTTTTAGTTATATAATGAATCACGTTCTTACAACAACAAAATTTACATAATTCCTTGAAGTTTAGGGGGCACTTTCTTTTTCATACACATTCATTGATTTTGTATACAAACCTGGTGTGAATGTGAATACTGTTTTGTTGTGCCCATTTTACAGATTAGGAAATTGAGTCTTAGACCAGTTAATTGGCTTGCTCAGGTTGGTCACATAGCTGGTGTATGGCAAAGCGAGGGCTCAAACTTTCAGTCTTTGAAGCCCATGTAATTAAAAGCATGCCTGTGGTTGGTGGGTTGGAGAAGCAGGCAAAGCACCAAGTGTTTAAAGGATTCACAGAACATTATGAGTGGAAAGGATCGTGGGGAGCTTCAGTCCCATTCCTCCTTTTTTTTTTTTTTTTTTCTTTTTTAAATCCTCACCTCTTCAGATAGAGTGGGAGGGAAAGAGAGAGAGAAACATAAATGTGAGAGACACACATCGATTGGTTGCCTCCCGTACACCCTGACTGACCAGGGCTGGGGACCGAACTACAACTGCGGTACGTGCCCTTGACCGGAATCGAACCCGCAACCCTTTGGTCCACAGGCCACTGCTCTAACTACTGAGCCAAACCAGCCAGGGCCCTCCTTTTTAAAAAATTATATGTTTATAGGGTTTTTTTAGAGAGAGAGGAAGGGAGAGAGACCTAGAAACATGTATGTGAGAGAGAGGCCTCCTGTGGACCAAGCCCGCAACCCGGGCCTGTGCCCTGCCTGGGAATCGAACCGGGACCTCAGTCCGTGGGAAGAGGCTCAGTCCACTGAGCCACACTGGCCAGGCATGGGGCCCTCCATTTTTATAGAGACATTGAGTTGCAAAGAGTGAAAGACTTGTCTTTTATCATAATAGCAGAGAAGGGAGACCAAAGTCACCAAAGAAGAGGCTGTTGAAGAGCCAAGTGGATTAGAGTCACCTTTCCATCGCGCCTCTCCAGGCTCCCGAAAGGCCAGAGAGCACGGACAGGGAACTGACCGTTTTACTCTGCCCTGCAGATCTGCAGGGCAGAGTATCATTCTCAACAATCCTACGAGCCGTAGACATGGTTTCCGTCTACAGATACAAAGGTGTGGAAGCTGAGCGAGGCTAAATAATTCTCCCGAGGTCAAGCTCTAGAGAGTGCAGCTGTCACACCAGAATTGGAGCCTGGATCTCTGGTGCAGGACGCAGTGCTCGCGTCCTCTGCAGGTGCGTGGCCAGCTCCTGGCGACGTCCGCTTCCCTCACCCCGCACGTGCTCAGTCGGAACTGGTGGGCGTCCCTGCGAGAGGAGGGGGGGCCTATGTTTGAGACTCCCTGCCTCAAGCCAGGAGGACTTCACGCCTAAGTCTTTCCAGTCCACAGGGCTGCAGGGCGAGGGCCAGCGCCTGCCACCAAGGGGGAGGGGCCCACACATTTGCTCTGTTGCCACCTCCCCCCAGAAGCATTCGTTTTCCAGTGGTCCTCCTGCTTTTAAAAGGAACTGCTGTCTTCCAGACTTTCAAAGGGGCCAGAAACCAGTGGTTTTGGCTACTAAACAGGAAACTCAAAGCCTTTTCCGTTCCTTTGAGCAGGCTGGAAGGGCTGGGCCTGAAATGATTACTTTCCTATAAAGGACAGAAGAAAAGTTTTGTGTGATTTAAAAAACAAAAAAATAACAAAAGACCTTTCCTGGAGCCCTGAGCACCAGCCGTGGTTGACACACAGCAGGGGAAGCGCTGCCGGTTGCCAGGCAGTACTGACGGGGTGTCTGCCAGCCAGCCAGCCGGTTGGGATCTCCTGGCCACGATTCTGCTGGCTTCATTCTGACTGCTTCCTTAACCCCTTAACCTCCCTCAGGCTCCCCACCTTTGGTACCACCCTCACGCAGGGGAGTGCCAGGCTGTGCCTGGTGGTGCCAGGCTGGGCCGGGCCCCACAGGATACAGTGACCCAGCCGGGGCTATTCTCGTCTGTGTCTGTTTGCAAGATGCCTGTTGTTCTCAGATGCTGTTTTTCCCATCATAACCGCGGACTTGGCAGGGGTCCCACTGTGAAAGGCAGGGTGGAGGAGCTTTGCCCCGGGACTTCGGGTGCCCCTGAGTGCCAGGCATAGGAGCAGGTTCACAGGCACTGTCCTTGGGGGCCACCTGAGGGGATGCTGCCGGGAGGCAGCCCTGCTTGGGTTCTGCACCCTTTTGCAGAGTGTGGCCTCTGCCAGCGCGCTCTCGTGGAACAAGCCTGCGAAAACCGAAGTGGCCCTGCGAGGTGCCGCGTGGGGCTGGCTGGCGTCTCCTCCTGTGCCTGTGTCCTCCCCTGGCCCCACTGTCTAGGAATTCTAATCTGCGGCAGGCAGGCCAGACAGAGTTCCCCCCGGCCCTGCCCTGGAGCCCCGGAGCGGGGGCTCCTGTTCAACCCCCACCCCGTCGGTACACTGCAGCACGCACTCCTCACGTGCACTGGTCAGTGGTCTACGTGTGCTGCTACGTCATGTGTACATTATAAACATACAGGAAAAGAAAATTTCCATTTATGTAATTTTAAAGGATGGAAGAAAAATAAAACCATGATAAATTTGCTTTTAATCTTACTTTGTTGAAGGTATATGTCACTGATATACTCTTTAAAAACAAAAATAAAACTTGTGTATCATTTCTGACACGGTGATGCAAAGGTGTGTCCTGAGCAGAGTGCATTTCGGTACTTCATTTTCCGTTTCCCTCGCTGAAAACTCACTTTCAAAGAAGGGGAGACGCGGATGCGACGGCGGCAGCATCTTTGTGCTTCCAGAAATCCTGATCGCCACTTTCCAAACCTCCACCAGTTACACAAAGGTTTTTGCTGAACTTGGCAGTTGCTCTTGAAAATTTTTCAGAAAAGTGGTTTTTTCACAAGACCACAAACCCCTCTGAAACGCTGTGTTTGGAATTCTTTTAAATAGATAAGGAAATTGTTTATAATGCTTCACTGTGCAACTGTGGGAGGGCAGTGGAGAGAGACAGGGACTTTTAGACATGGCATAGTCTTTACATTTTTGTTGGATTTTAATTTTTGTTTGTTTATTTAATTGAATTACTAAAATTATTTTTATGCGCCCGATAAAATTCACTCATTGGTGTCTAGTCCTGTGAGTTTCGACAAATACTTAATCGTGTATCCACCCCCACAGTGAAGCTGTCAGAATAGTTCCCCGTCCAATGGGCAGAGTCTCCCCTGTCCCACAGCCGTTGGCATCCACTGACCTCTCAGCCTAATGCATTTCAGGTTCGTCCACATGGTTGTCTCGGTCCTTGTTCTGTTTGTTAGAGTCCTGTTACCTGGACGTACCAGTTTGTTTATTCATTCACCAATTGAGAGACATGTCGATCGTTCCCCGTTTTGGACAATCACGAATAAAGCTGCCAGAAACATTCTCATAGGTTTCATGTAAACACAGATTTACATTTTACTCGACGAAACGAAACCGCCAAACTCTTGTCCCGAGTGGCCATTTCACATTCTTCACAGCCCTTGGTTTTGTCAGTCACGAAAGAAATTAGCCACTCTCGGATGTGTGTGGTGATACCTCATGGTGGTTTTGGTGGTGGTTGTCTTCATTTTTATTGATTGATTGACTTTAGAAAGAGAGGAAAGGAGAGAGAAACATTGATTTGTTGTTCGGCTTCTTTACGCATTCCTTGGTTGATCCTGTGTGCCCTGCCCGGGGATGAATCCCGGATCTTGGCATGAGGGAGACACTTGAACCAACTGAGCTTCCTGGCTCCTTGTGTTTTTAATTTGAATTTCCCCTAATGACCAATAATATTGAACATTTTTTCATGGGCCCGTTTGCCATCTGTTTATCTTTGTTAAAGTCTGTTCAAATCCTTTGCCCATTTTCTTATTGTTGAGTTTTGAGAGTTCTTTATATATTCTAGGTACAAGTCTTTGGTCAGATATGTGATTTGCGGATATTTTCTCCCCAACTAAGTCTTTTTTTTATTTCATTCTCTTAATAGTGTCTTTTTCAGAGCAAAAGTTTGAAATTTTGATGAAGTTCCATTGAGCGGTTTTTAAAAATAAATTGTTTCTGGTGTTGTATCTAAGAAGTCTTTTCTAAGATAAAGTCACAAAGATTTCACAAAGATTTTTCTCCTGCATTTTCTTCTGAATACCATTAATTTTTAGTTAATGTTTTATAGGTATATCAATTTTAAACTACAAAGGTCATATAAAATGAATATATTGCCAAATACCAGTTCTTTCCATAGCAAAAGTTTCTTTTGAAAAGTTCTATTTCCATTCCCTGTTAAAATGTCACCTTTACTTTTAAGGGGTAGATTTAATGTGTTTATGTTCTTGGAAAATACTGCAAATTAGCCTACTTTTTGCCACAAAGGCCAGCTAGTTTGGAGTACTCATCTTTTGCAAAAAGAAAAGTATAATTTACCTATACATTTTTAAGTTCTTTGATGTAAACGATCCTCTTTGTGGTACTTTATCCCACTACAAAAATTGCAAGGATCCTACTGTTTTTTTTGTGTGTTTTGTTTTAAATTTTTTTCCTTCATTAGTTTTTAGTGAGAGAGGAAGGGAGAGGGAGAGAGAGAGACAGAAACATCGATGAGAGAGAACATTGATTGGCCGCCTCCTGCATGCCTCTCACTGGGTATTGGGTCCACAGCCTGGGCATGTGCCCTGACTGGGGATCGAACTGGTGACCTCTTGGTGCATGGGTCGACGCTCAACCACTGACCCACACCGGCCGGGCAAGGATTCTACTGTTTAAAGATCTGTTTTTATGAGATCAGCCTCCTTATTGCCGTCCTCCTGCACGGAAATACCGGTATTCACAATATGCTGAAAGCAAGGCAGAAGGGTGCCCACCCCCACTCACACAGCGAGAGCCCCATTCTTCCTGTTAGGTGCCGGTTCACATTCAGGACACCTACCAGCAAGAGCCCAGAGGTGATCCTTATCTTGTGGCTGTTTAGTCAAACTTTTAAAGATAAAACTAAATAGATAAAATTTCTAGCATTTTTTTCTTGCCCTGGGAGATTGTCCTGTATACCTTCTGGGGTCACCGCTGCCCTGAAAAGTCTTAGCACACCACCTCTCTTCCTGTGTCCCAGTCATGCCTGGCGGGTACTAGATGAGCTGTGAGTGACAGACTTCCTGGCGTAAACGGTGACGCTGTGGTTCTTGTAGACTTCGTCTCCCCGTAGCCACCTCTTCTCAACTCTAAACTTAAAGGCCTTCACAGGTGTTCCTTAGAGGCTGACACTCTCAGTTATCCATGATGTACGACCATGGAACCATACGCGAATATAATTCTGGAGCTGGAAGGGGACTTGGAGGTCAGCTGGTCCAAATTCCTTCTTAAAATTGAATAGAAAATGAACAGATGGGGAACAAGAGGCGTCCAGAGCACAGGTGCCTGTGGGGTACCTCTTCCTGGGGAGGCCAGAGGAAGCTGAGCCGAGACAGGATTGGTAGGCAAGGAGCCTCCCCATCTAGGGGAACATTGTGGGCAAAGTTGGTGAAATGCAAGTTCCAGGAACTCCATGTGGTTTCGCCTGACTAGAGCAAAGGCTACCATGGGAAGGGAGCAAGAGAAGACACCGCGGAGGTTGGTGGGGCCAGAGGGCTCGGCGGTCTTTGTGCTCTAGGGTTGAGCTGCCAGGTTGACCAAATCTGTGGTCTGTGTCACTGGAACATTGTCTCATGCAAACACTTGGCATGGACTTTCAGGTCCCGGGTCCCAGGCTGTGATACTCATATTCATGCTCAGTTCTAGTCTGGGGGGCGGTTCCTGTGTTCCCTAGGGACGCTTCAGGACCCAAGAGAGCTGGCTTAGGTTTGAGCAGCAGCTGGGGAACATCTGGAGCTACACCTGGGAGCAAAGGCTTCTGGTATATTTGTATGTTGGAGGCAACCAACAGTTCAGCTGCCCCAAAGGCAGCTTTGCCACAAGTCAAGAATTCTGCCTCTGTCTCCGGCTGGTGGCACTGATCCCTAAATTCCTGTGCTCTTGACAATGACTGTCTCATGTGCAGTGATCTGTATCCAGTCTGGTTAACCAGTCACCCCCAGATTTCTCCAGCCACTGAATAACAGAGGCCATGGGAGAGCCCCCCTGTGCGTTTGGTAGTTTTGAGAGTGGATTTCAGGGCAGCCTAGAATATTTAATTCAGGGTACAACCGTCAGACCTCATTAAAAATGCAGGCAGCAATGCAGAACACGGCTGGCTCATGTCAGCCCGACATTTCAGTGTAACCAGAGGAGGCGAACATGGATAGGGCTGGTGTTAGTGGAAGTAGACGCCAACCGGCATGGCAGGCCGTGGCTCCTGTTTCTCCTGTTCCCCGCCACCCTCCAGCCCGAAGAAAGACACTGTATAAGCTGAAAGTTAATGGGCTTGCTGCCTAATGAGATTCCCGGGACCTAGAGGTCAGGTTTCTTCCACCTCAGAAGGAGACCTCCCGTTCAGGAGGATGGTAACTGTCCTGGGGGTTAGAATCTGCTGGAAGGCAGCAGTGACAGGAAGGTGGGTTTGGTGGTTCTCGGCCCAGGGATTCTTTGCTGCCTGCTGCAGAGTTGGACCAACAGGGCGAGCAAAGGTGCCGGCACTGGTTTCCCTGCCCAGGAAGGCAGCTCGGGAAGGCTGTGGCCAGCACAGGTGGCTGAAATCAGGTGGGTCTAGGAAAGGCCAGTGCGAATCGGTTCTCTCGGTGGATTCGTTTATCAGATGATGTCAGGAGGAAAGAAGTTTTCAATGATACCGTGGAGTTGGTGTTTTTCATATTGTCTCACCCGGGCGGCTGCAGACAGCCCTCGTGTGGGCTGCCCGGTCCGCAGCTCTGCCCTCTCCTCCCGCCACGCCAGCCACCGGCTGGACTGCTCCCCTTTCGCTGCGGCAGTCCTGGGAGGCCACCACGGTCGTGATTTGGGCTGGTTTCCGGAGCGGGTGGGTGAAAGGGACATCTAACTGTCGATCTGTGTTCTTGCATTTCAGTCGTTCCAAGGAAGTCAAGGACGAGCATACCTCTTTAACTCAGTGTGAGTGTCTCCACAGCGCGTCCATTGTTCGGTGCACATTGGAGGGGCGGGGAAAATAACACTTGGCTATGCCACCTTAAAATACCCGTGGCACGTTCCTCTCCACAACTGGTAGCCAGTTATCTCTGGGGAGTTTTTGGGGGGCAGCGTCTTTGGCAAAAAAGAGTATATTCACTACCCCCCAGTAGGCACATCAGAGAGCGGCGGTCTCATGGGAAGAAGCCGAAGTGCTTCTGAGAGCCTCGCGTGCAGTCCTGCACCAGGGCTGAGGATCGCCGGAGAGGGACGGGCTGCAGGAAGGCCTAGTGAGGGAGGCCCCAGCCCCTGCAGGCACGCAGTCTGCCCTTCAGGCGTTCACCGGGCTCTCCCCTGGGAAGGCAGGGAAGCTCACACGCCTGACGAGCCGAGGGAGTGGAAATGGAGCACACGCACAGCTTGAGAGAAGGCGTGCCCTGTGGAGGAGAGTATATTCGATACCCAGGGCTCGCTCACCCTCGTTATCAGGGCAAGACTGGCCCGTCATATTGGACGTTTCCGGCTACAGTCAGTCCCCAGGAAGCTCTGAGGGCCTGTGCCCATGGCTGTGGACTCCATGGTGTGTCCCCTTCAATCACCAGACGAAAAGCACCTGTTAGAAAACTTCCCAGCAAAATCGCAACCGTCAGGCCTATTTTTAGTAGACTTATTGGATCAGAACTCGCAGACCTGAAATTCACTTCAGTGGAGATTTCCATGTGGCTGCCTTTTGGGGGTTGTTATTGATTTTGGTTACAGATGATGTCCTTCTCGGTTAATTTGTTATTGGCAGCTCGGCTTGAGCGACAGATGCTGGGCACGTGACTGACTGCCGCTCTCTCTCTCTGTCCCTTGGCGCAGAGTTAACGTGGGCTGCGGGCCGGCCGAAGAGCGCGTGTTGCTAACGGGACTGCACGCGGTCGCAGACATTTACTGTGAAAACTGCAAAACCACTCTGGGCTGGAAATACGTAAGTACTGAGCCGTCTGGTGCAGGGAGGGCCGTGAAGGGGATGGCGGGGAGCCTCGCCTCAGAAGTGAGCTTTCGGTGGCCGGTGGGATGGTTTCCGACAGGACAGGAAACAGCCCAGAGGGCAGCTCCAGCACAATCCTCCGTTTGCCACCCTCGTTCCTCCCTTGTCACCGAGTCCCCTCTCCTTCCCTGACACCCACCCCTTTGCCTTTTAATGTAATAAATAGTAATAGTATTAGCACAGAGCATTTTTTGACAGCTTACTGTGTTCCAGGCACACATTGTTTTATTTACTCTTCACAGCATCCCTAGAGGGTAGGTCCTGTTTTGTGGATGGGGACACTGAGGCTTGACGAGTTAACAGTATGTCCAGTGTCATCTGGCGGTCACCTGTCTAAACCAGGATGGGGGTCCAGGTCGTGGTCCAGCTGCAGAGCCCATGCCCTCTGATGCTCCAGCAGGTGTCCCCAGAGCGTCTCTGGTCCTAGGCCCTGTGCTAGGCGTCATCCAACATTGGTAGGTACTGGCCACTGTCAGACTTAGTCACGGCTGGACTTTTCCCAACTGGACATTCGTTCCTTCATTGTTTAACTCAACACGTGTTTTCCGTGTCGTCTCGGAGCCTGGGAAAGTGAGCAGTCCTTCGCCAGGGTGGGAGGAGGTGGGCACATTCAATGAAAATAAACTCACGTTACTGCTTTTGTCATTGTTGTTGGCTGATCTCCCACAGTGCTTTTCTCCGCCCTCCGTCACTGCGGGGAGATTGAAAACAGTCCCCCTGTCTCTGGGAGGGCAGTGGATTCCGGGCCTCGGTCTGTCAGTTGCCTAAGGTCAGGGGGGCTGGCTCAGGGTTAGGCAGTTGGGGGAGCCCGAAGGAGTCGAAGCCGGCGGCAGGGATAATGCATGCCGGTGCGGTTTGTCGGTGGTAACTAGGGCATCCCTCTACAGGATTTGATAGTGGGGGAGGGGTGTGTGTGTGGAGCAGAGCGTATAGGGGAGATCTCTGCGCCTTCTGCCCCTTTCTGCTGTGAACCTAAAACTGCTCTAAAAATATGAAGTCTATTTAAAAAAGTGATGTGGAACAATGGAAGCCAGGCATAAAAGCATGCCTGCATTTAAATAAAGTTCAAAAATATGCAAATCTTAAATACTGGAGTCTGTGATGGGCAGCACTTCATCTCCCCAGAACGTTCAGGGTCAGAAGGAAGGAAACCTGCGCACAGCGCTTCGTGACGCCAGAAGGTGCAGCCCGCGCTCCGATGGCTGCCCTGGCTGTTCCTTCTGGGGAGCTGGCCTTGCCCCTTCGGCTCCCCCTGTGTGGCCCCTGGCCCCTCCGGGTGATCCGGGGGCCACAGTTCTGGGTTGATTATCCACAAATGTTCTGCCTCGTCTCTGTTTCCCAACCTCTTGGTTCCTTTCTTCCTGGCTGTGCTGGATTACAGACAATCAGTCTGAGTTGGTTGGTTTTGCTCCTCCCTTCGGGTGAAGTGACTGGCTCCTTTGACGAGGCTTTATTGGAAGCCTCCGTGCTGGCTGCAAAAGTGAAGGATCTGGTCCTTGCCCTCAGGGTGCTCTCCGTCCCGACCAGGGGGGAAAGCCACAGGTAAACAGAAGTGTGTGACAGGTACGCACAGGACAGGGAGAAATCTCTCTCCCCCCAGGTAATGATCGATCACCTCTTGTGTGCTGGGCCACTGCGCCAACCTTCCATTCCGTTATTTCTTCTGACCCTCACAGTAATCCTGCGCATTGCTGATAATCATCCCAGCTTTGTAAATGGACAGTTCATCATTCTGTACGTTGTACACAGTTAAATGATGCTTCTGGTACTGGAGCAGAGCGGAGGTCAGTCTGGCTGCTGTGGACTCCAGGTGTGGTCCTCCGTGCACTGGAGCCCATGTGACGCTTTGGAAACACCCGGTGGCTTGGGGGCTGTTGATTTTTTGTCTATGTGGGTTTTTTTAAATTTAATAAGGATACATTCTCACTTTCCTAGTTTTGTTGGTTCGTCTCCCCACCCTGAACACACTACTGTGGAACAGTAGGTCTTATTCCTGAACCACATTCTTGGCTGTATACACATCACACACACACACACACACACACACACACACACACAGCTGGGGAATAATGAAGTGTCAAGGAAGTTACTGCTGAGCCCACAGCTCTTGCGTGTGTGGGGTGGATGTGTGTGTAGGAGGGTGTGCGTGTGTGTCATGTGCATGTGTGTGTGTTGTGTGTGGGTGTGCATGTGTGGGGTGGGGGTGTATGTGTGGAGGGGTGTGGGGGTAGGGGGAGGGGTGTGGGGGGTAGGGGGAGGGGTGTGGGGTTGGGGGGGAGGGTGTGGTGTGTATGTGGGGATATGGGGGGGAGGGGGAGGGGTGTGTGTGGGAGGTATGGTGTGGAGGTAGGTGTGTGGGAGGGTAGGGGGGGTGTGGCAGGGTATGGGGGGTGAGGGTATGTGTGTGTGTGGTGGGGGGGTGGCGTGTGTGTGTGTAGTGTGTTGCACGTTCCCTCTCAGTGCCCCTCCCTCTCCACTGTGTGGAATGATTCCTGTCAACCAAAGATGTAGCGTGAACTCTGCAACCCAAAGACCCTGAGCTGTAGAACAGAAGACATAGTTGATGTAAGTGTCGCCCAGACCTATGGACAGGAGGACTTACTTCCTAACGTGGGGACTCGGGGGAAGAGCTGCTGCCCACTGCTTCTCCACACCGAGCTTGGCCATCTAATGACGGATTGCACCAAGATGTTTTAGGTAGCTCTGCCTGCGAATAAAACAGCCCTCTGCCCCCACTCCTGTGCAGGACTCCCCTCGGTGGGGCGTTTAGCAGGGAGCGTCCACGGTGCTGCGAGTTCAGGGTGGTCAGCCGCCGGGTGCCTGGTCCTGAGCGTCCCCGGGGGCCTGGCAGCTGGTGCGGCTGGACAACAGCGAGGGAGAAACACGGAGCACATCTCACAGAAACAGCAAGACCAGAAATGAAAAGACCTGTTTGGCCTCACAGTACTTTGTTTCTGTCCCTGAGTGTCTTTTTCTAAGCCGAACAAAATCCAGTTTAAAATGATGACACAGAAATCTCACAGATCCATCCACGGGGCAGATCTCTGGTGAGTGGCAGAAACCGAGTCTCCCTGAGACAGAATAGGTGTCCGTGCGCGCGTGCACAGTTATCTACTGAAGACGTGTCACATCCCAGCCGCCTTCCGGGCCCCAGGGGCACGGCCTTGATCAGAACGGAGGAAATTTCTTCTGCCTTCCGTGCAGTTGGTATTGTCGTAGAGGGCGACAGGCAATACACAAAATAGGTGTGCAAGTTAATGTCCGTTAAAAAATGATAAATGCTGTGGAGACAAAGCAAAAGAGGAGGGATCACGGTGGAAGCCATGGCGTCAAGTAGCTGAGTAGTTGGGGAAGAGCTTACCGAGACGGTGACATATGGGCAGAGATCCTAAAGAAATTCTATTATAAGTATTGACAAAGCCCTGGTGTCGCCGCAGTCTGTCGTTAATCGAAAGGGACAGAGTGCACTTCAGGTGAAGTGATGAGCATCGTCTCGGTGCGTCTGGGTAAAGCAGGGGCAAGACTCCAGTGCCCGTCACTGGCCCCGCGTGCGTTCCTGTGCCACAAAAGTCACCCGCTTGTCTGGGGTCATTCAGCACCTTTTCTCTTCCTTGTGTCTCCTAGGAACATGCCTTTGAAAGCAGCCAGAAATATAAAGAAGGCAAGTACATCATTGAGCTCGCACACATGATCAAGGACAATGGCTGGGACTGACCAGAGAGCAGCCACCCAGCCCCGTGCCCACGTGAAGGCATCCGACCGAACACCTGCCCAAGCGTGAGAGAGTGACTGGACACTTGGTTCCATCCATTTAGGGGCCTTGCCCGCGGGGACATTCTCCCACCCTGACGCCATCTTTCTGGTGACCGGCCTCTAAATCGCTGTCTCTCTGTCTCTTTGCTTTGTTCTCTGTCTGTGAGTCGATCCTGGCTTCTCTCTCTGTTCTAGTGTTGGCTGAAAACAAAACAACGAAAGGAACAGGTGCCTGAGCGCGTGGCGGCAGCCCGCCGTCGAGGGCCCGCCCGGGGCTGCGCCTGGCCTCTCGGGGAGCAGCGCCCGGGCCGCGAGCGTGCGGGAAGGGGCCTCGCGGGCCCGGCGTGGGCAGGGGACGGGAGGGTAGAGGCGGGGGCACACGTGTGCTCTCCTGGAGTCCTGGTAACTTAGGCTTGAAATAACCAAGTTGTCTAAAAGGACAAAGAGAAAAAAATACCTCATGACCGCGTCTCTCTGACCAGAAGCTTCTGTTCCTGACACCGCACGTGCCAGGTGGGCCCGTCAGCACCAGAAGTGGCCCCAATCCCGGCTGGCGGGGCAGCGGCCTGGTTCTCCTGGGCCACGCGGGGCACTCGGGGTGTCTTGGCAGCAGTGAGGGGCTCGGGCCAAGTCCAGAGGGGTTTTGACAACCCCGAAGCCCACCGCTCCGCTGGGTATCTCCGCTTCCTCCTGAGGTCACAGGTGACAGGAGGGGCTACCGCGCGCGGTGGTGGAAAATCCCAGCGTCCCAAAGGCTTTGACCAGGAACCAAGTAAAATCAGTTGTTGAGAACCGGGAGCCCAGGGGGCTGCGGTTTGGGAGCTCCCGCAGAGATGGCATAGATATTGGGCTGGGGGGGTAAAGCCAGTTAGCATTTGTGCCTGCCTGACCGTTTTTCCTGACCCTCAGTCAGAGGGGCAGGGGGGGTGGGCAGCGCCAGCCGGGCTTGAGCCCGTTGCAGGTTCCGTGCATCTGTCGTCTTCGGTCTGCAGTGGCTTCCGCCAGGTCCGCAGTCTTCGGACAGAGAGTTTCGGGTGGTTTTCTCCAGTCCTGTCTTTGTAGATTGTGGAAAACAAAGTCCCAAGGCTTTGAGCTTAGCAATAGCTTGGCTGGTTGGTTCCTCGTGCCCCTAGCAGTCCTCCTTGGACTTGACCGTTTTGTGTGGAGAGAAAACTGTCAAGCGTGGCCCAGCAGTGGGGAGGGCTTAGGGTTGATGTCAAGCACCAGGTCGCAAATTTTCATCTTACCCTGGCTCCTCACCTCCCTGTCCAAAGTTCATTCTATTAGGGGAAGCGGAGAACAAGTCGCTGGAAGGCTCACGAGCCAGGGAGGAGTTTGTTACATTTAATCAACACTGTGAAGTCTGTTCTACAGCAATTCAGCCAGTTACACGGCGCATGACCGAAACGCTCTTAGCTGAGTTCATTTCATTGCTTAGACTGAAAATATTGTTGTCCAGATGTGTGTAGGTTATGTCAGGTAATCTCAGTATCTCCTTCTCCAAGTAGGCTGATCCGATAGGCATATTCACCTTAGAAGTCTCAAAAGAGAGTGTTCACGGAGACAAGAGTCTATAAAAGTGATTAACCACGATTCAAGCAGCCGACCCAGGCCGTTTTCAGAACTGAACCAGTTGCCCCGGGGGAAGAGTCCGAGATGGAGATGTCTTCCCGTGCCCGGTGTGCTGGCTGCAGAAGGGCGCCCCGTGTGGGCCCAGCGCCCCGCGGGTCAGGAAGCAGGGCAGCTCGGGGTCCAGCTGCAGGCTGCCTCTGTCCAACGGGAGTCTCAGGCCTTGAATTTTGTTCTCAAAGGCTTCTTGCCCACATCTTTGGGTGATTTTGTAGCCCTGGGAGATGATGTTCTCCCGTTTGCTGACGTTCAGGAAAAATCTTGCATTTCTGCTCCCAGAGAGAGCTCTCCTCTGGCTCCCAGGCCCAAGATAGCCAAAAAATGTTTTTTCCACTTTCACATTCCTCAGCTGGCTTGCAGCCCAGAAATCACAGATTCCCCCGTCGGCCCACTGAAGGTAGTGGCCTTCGTTCGTGGATTTTGATCAGCCCCTTTGCTCAGGGAATATCCTGGCGATTGATACTCCTTCCCATAAAAAGAAAATGGGGCTAAACATGGGTAGATGTTTTGTCTTTAAAAGTAAATATAGAAGCCAGACATGGGGTGCCCTCGAATTTCCAAGGGACAGAGAAGACCGATGTGCCCCTGTTCTTCCTTGGGGATGGGGCCTCCTGACTGTTGCGCAGATCAGAGCAAGCCCCCCTGGGACCCTGGATTCGCTGTTTTCCATTCCTCTCCACCGAGCATCCAGGGGGTGGGCGGCGCCGTACGTGGTGCGAGAGAGCTGAGTAAAATGTTGGTTTTTCCATAACTACAGAAAAACAAAAACCCAGCCCATTAGGCTTTCCCTTTGTGTCAATGAAACCAAAAGTGCTTCTTAATGAAACGTTAGCTCCATTCATGGCTTGTCTGTCTGATGTCTGGTGGTAGCGGGGAGACCGCAGCTGAGCAGTGGAGGTGCATCGGCGCACGGCCTCAGCCCGTTCGTGCTTTCATTTTCCTCACCAAATGACTGACTCAGAGCATAACCAAAGACCTCATCCATTCACCCCGGGTAGGTTCAGGGAATTGGAGTTCGAAGAGAAACTTCGGTGGCGTTGAGGGAGGAAGCAAAGGGAAAGGGAGAAGGGAGGAAGGAAAAGGCCTGGATGTGCCTCAGCCGGCAGCTGCCTTCATTTCCAGCTGAAGTCCGGAGCAGGCTCTCGTTCCATCCTAGGTCATACGGCCTTGGTGGCCCTGGATTCCACCCGCCCCACCGCCATCCCACCACGACATTAGTCGCAGGCTGCTGATGGGCTGATTTGACAAGAGTCAAATTCAGCCAAAGCTGATGGTGACAGGTTGTCAGCTGGGCCTGAGTCCTGCCCGACAGTACGAACATGGAGATAGGCCAGAGGAGACCTCCGTGGGCGGATCGGTGCGTGAGAAAGGCACCCCCTTTATAAAAAGATTTTCAAGTGGATATATAGAAAAGAAACAGTTGCTTGTGAGTATATACTTTTGTAAATAATATTTAATTTTTTAAATAATATATTTGGTGCTGTTTTCTCAGATCCCCTGAGAGCACTTTTTATTTTCATTTTTAAATTTTACGGTTTTCTCTGCGTTTCTTGAAGTATATTTTAAGGGAAACAGTGATCACCAATGTATTCTTTTTTTTAAAAAAAAAAGATCTCTATCACATTAGTCTGGAGGCAGTAAAGCCTCTGTTTCCCCCCATGGAACGGACTCTACAGTGCTTTCCCAGGTTGAGAATCGCAATGTTTTCTTGTACTAGTATTGGCTAGAAAAGAAAATAAACATAATCAAATGCATTTAGTAACAACTTAGAGTGGAACAAATTGAAAAATTGGAATCGTGCGCGTGTGTGCGTGCGTGTGTGTGCGTGTGCGTGTGTGTGTGTGTAAAATGCACTTTGCATTGTGCCTCCTGTTTTCTTTTTTATTGGAGACACTATACCTATGGTTTACACCTTGGGCACATATGGATTTTTCTTCTCCTTCTCTCTGATGGTGGTTTTGTTTCTGAGTGAACCAACAGCACAGACCTCGAGGGTCTCGTTTTCCTGAGCACGGAGCTGTTGCCAGTTTATGCCTGTTTCTTTCTTTGTGTGCTCAGCTCTTCAGACTGTAAGGGAAGCCTGCTGTTTGTGAAGGTTGGGCAGAGTCAGATCTGTCTCGGAGACGGGAGTGTGTTCATCACATGTCCCAGGGCTCCAGTTGTTGCTGAAGCCACATCATGTTAAAACAGCAGCAAAGCAGCAATAAAAGAATGCACATACCTTCTTGGTAAACAGCTTTTTTTTTTTTTTTTTAAGGCTATTGCCTCAGGTTCAGGAAGAGGCTGAGAAATCAAATCTTAAACACAATCAACTTGCGTGTTTTTTAAAAGTCTGCCTCAAGTGAGAAAATGTGCTAATGGTCTAGGTAGAGACGACAGAGATGTTTAATTTCTAAAATTAAAATACAGTCCTGGGATCTGCCAGTAGTGACAGGTAAAGCTCAGAAGAAGCAAACTCTTCTCATTTTACCAAATTCTCTCTGCCCAGGTTTTTGTATAACATTTCAGTGACAGTGAGTTCCCTTTTCCACGCTGCAGAGACTATCTTTAAATACAGAATCTATTTATGCTTGTGTTTACAAACTATTTGTTGGGTTTGGGTTTTGTTACTTTCTTTCGTTTATCTTTTTTGTTGTTGGCATTTTTCAGGTCACTTTGCTTTAATAACAAAGATAATTGTTTTCAAATAATTTGTCCTTACCTTTTCCTTTATTTGTACATAGTGGTTCAGTATTAGAGAAAAGTACATTGTTTCTGTCATATTTCCAATCTGTGTTGGTGCTCATTTGAGAAAATAAAGTTTTCAAATATTAACTCTTTGGAGACTCATCTGTCTTAATTGACTCAGCCAGTTTTATCTTGACATTTAATATTTAAAGTAACTGAAGGGCCTGCAGGAGGTCATCCCAGAACTCTATTCACACATCTGTCAGCTGAGACCCTGAGGCATTATTTTCTCCAAGGACAGTTGGCCAATTAATGAATAAAAATCAAGTCTCCTGCCTAACCAGTGTGGCTCAGTGGATTAAGGGTCATCCCATGGACTGAGAGGTCTTGGTTCAATTCCTCGTCAGGGCACATGCCCGAGTTGCGGGCTCAGTCCTCAGGGAGCATGCAGGAGGCAGCCGATGGATGGTTCTCTCACATCGATGTTTCTTTCTCCCTTCCTGTCTTTCTAAAACCCAATAAAAAATATATATATATATATGTTTTTTTTAAAACGGGTCTCCTGCTTATCTACAAATGCTTCTGGCTTCAGACATCAGAAATGCAAGTCTGCTGAGCCCCACATTCTTAGCTCTTCTGTTTATGCCAGTGTCTTTGGAAACAAGAATGCATCAGATGGGTGGGGGGAGGAAACAAACAAAATTATGTCAGCATGATCACTGAATAATTTTTTTTTAATGTTTTTTTCTTTGTTGATTTTAGAGAGAGAAGAAGGGAGAGGGACAGAGAGAGAGAAACATCAATGAGAGAGAAAATCCACTGGCTGCCTCCTGCGTGCCCCCCACTGGGGATTGGGCCCACAACCTGGGCATGTGCCCTGACCGGGAATCAAACCAGTGACCTCAAGTCTCCTTACTCACTGAACACACATGTATTAAACATCTATTAGATTCCAGGCATGGGGTGAGGAATTCAACATCCTAATAAATCAGTACCTTCCAAGTACCTTCCTTCCCTGCAGTCTTGTCCACATGCGCACACCGTCCTGCACAGCCCCGTACAATTTTGTATTTTGGTGCCTTCGTGTAAAAGTCCATACATTTTTGCCCAGATGTCACCAATTTATACTTTATTATAAAATCCACACAAGTGGGTGTGTTTTCACATTGGTGATAATATTTTTAAATCCCCTGTAAAAATAGGAAATCCCTTTCCTTCCCATGAATTTTCACCTGCCCCTCTGGGCCCAGACACCGTTGACTTTCACTTGTCCTTGGTTGTGGTATCTTCCTGTGACCTGATTTGCTTCAGTGGATGTGCCTGTTATCATTTCATTCTTGCTTGCCTTTGGCAGGCAGACAGGAGAGAAAAGATAACTTGCAGGAAACAACCCGTCTCAAACCAGCAGCCCGTGGGTCCTCCTGCTTCCACGCTCGTGCCCCCCAGCGGTCGTGCGGGTCACGCTGTGAGAACACGAGTGTCCACCGTGTGCCTGCCCGGTGCCGCCCTGCGCTTAGCCTGCGTGGTCTCACCTAGGATCTGCACATGACTGACTTCCTCCCGTCACCCTAGGAGTCCTCACCACCGGGAGGGGAAGCTGATTTGAAATTAAATACTGACTCTTCCCGATTTATAGATGATGAAATTGAAGTTTTGCAAGGTTTCTGTGCCGGCGACAGGGTCAGGATACAGCGTGTCCGACTCCTCAGCCCTGGGTTCTTTCCCTGTCCTGGGTGCCCAGTTGTGTCCTCTTTCTTCCTCCAGCCTTATTCTAGTGTGGCTTCACAGGACACTGCCCCAGTCTGCCCACGTGACTGCCTAATAAGTGCGGGTTCAGGGAACGCAAATTGGAGAATTCATGTAAACAAAGCCATTAAAGTCAGTGCTACCTGAAACAATCGTAGAGGCCGTAGCTGCACATAATCGGGGCTTTGTTATTTCTTAATACCCTAATGGATTACATATGTAATCCTCGGCCCTTCGATTAATAGTAGGTACTTAATATGGTTTGGTGAACCCTGAATTAATGTGGAGAGTGAAGCATTAACAGCTTGGAAAAATCTGTTCGATGTGTTAGAATCCCTAAGAGGAGAATGGAGGTGAGGTTAGCGTTAGATGTTTTCTACGTGAGGTAAATGGTTCCACCATGGGCGATCAAACTGTTATTTGTGTTTATTTATTCAAAAAGCATTTTTTGACATAATATGTGCCCCGTCTAGTCAGGAAACGACCCCCAGGGAGCAGAAAAGCAGGGGTACTAATTGTGCTGAGTGGGAGAACAAAGGGCCGTGCACGGCCCTCCCCGCTGCCGGCCGCAGACCAGCCACGCCAGCCACGCCAGCCACGCCAGCCACGAGCCTCGCGGGCAGCTGTTTCCTGCAGGAGCAATTGCCCACAAATCCTTTTATCTGGACCCAGTAAATGGCTCGTGTCCTGGAGCAGGGCACAGGGCAAGCTCTTAGAGTCAGAAAACCTAACCTCAAACACTTGTTTTCCTTCGTGAAAGGAAATATATGGGAAGGGCTCAGCCCAGTGCCTGCTGCATAGTAAGGAGACACTAATAAAATAATGATTATAACAGATTGCTCAGGTCTGTTTTGAATTGGGAGTGGAATAAAGGGGATTATTGTGTTCGTTCTTTATGTACGTTGTATGTTTAATTTTGCAACAATCCTATGAAGCAAATATTCCCCATTTTGTAGAGGAGAAACTGAGGCTCAGAGAGTATAAATAATTTGCCAAGGGCCCTGGCCAGTTTGGGTCAGTGGGTAGAGCGTCAGCCTGTGGACCAGAAAGTCCCGGGTTCGGTTCCCACTAAGGGCACATACCTCAGTTGCAGTTTGTTCCCACCCCGGTTGGGGTCGTGAGGGTGGCAACCACTTGATGTGTGTCTCACATCGATGTTTCTCCCCCTGGCCCCATGCTCTGTCTAAAGATAAATGCAAAAATGTCCTCGGGTGAGGATAAAAAAAATAAATAACTTGCCATGGAAAGCTGGGATTTTAAAACTTGTTCTGATTCTGAAGCCTACACCCTCTATCTGTGGCCCTGGCTTGCCACTCAGGAAGCAGGAATAACTACCAAATAGGAAACTTTCCGGCCATCTAAGCACACACCCAAAATTTCATGGCTATTTTGTTCTTTTCTGTTTTATTCTTTTTTCATGAAATGGAAATTCTGGCTTTTCCAGTGAAGCCAAGAGCTTAGAATTGAGATGAGGGTTGAGTTGTATTATTATCTTTATTTTATAGGGTTTCAGGCCTGGTGATTGCGGTGCCTGTTGATTTCATATTTCTTAGGAGGGGGAAAATGTGTTGCTTTCAGTTGTTGAGACTGCCTTAAAAAATAAAAATCCGAAAACTTGCCCACGCAGAAGTGACTCAAGTATCCTAACATATGACAACATCTCTATGAGGCCATTTGGGACCAACTCTCCAGACTAGCTTGGAACAAGCCAAGGATTAAAATTGCATGTCACATGGCCTGGCTGGTGTGGCTCAGTAGTTGAGCGTCGACCCAGGCACCAAGAGGTCGCTAGTTCAATTCCTGGTCAGGGCACATGCCCAGGTTGTGGGCCCAATCCCCAGTGGGGGGCTTGCAGGAGGCGGCCAATCAATGTTCTCTCTCATCAATGTTTCTATCTCTTTCCCTCTCCCTCTCAAATCAATAAAGAAAAAAAAAGTTCATGTCACATGAAGATACTTCTAATTCCCAAGTGATGTGAGATCATTTTAATGGGAGACAGAATAGAGAGGCTGAATTCTTTATTTTTTTTAAATTCTCACCCGAGGACATTTTTCCATTTTTTGTTCAGGTAGAGTGGGAGGGAGAGAGAGGAAGAGAGAGAGGAACACCGACATGAAAGGGACACATCGAGTGGCTGCCACCCACATGACCAACCAGGGCCAGAGACAAACTGCAACCGAGGCAGGCGCCCTTAGCGGGAACCGAACCCAGGTCCCTCTGGACCACAGGCCGACACTCTTAACCGCTGAGCCAAACCGGCCACGACGAGAGGCTGAATTCTTTAAGGCATTAGCCAATTACTTGAAAACTATCAGAACTATCGAGTTCCATTTATTTTAAATTAAAGCCACGTTAATGATTTATCCCAAGCTCAAACCTGAGCAGGGTCAAGTAGAAAGGAGGCCGGCTCTGCTGCTGGGCAGACGGGCATGTTGAGCTGATTGCACGTTTCTATGTGATCACCCGAGGAAGCCACCACGGGTCTCAGGGCTAGTTCCCAGCCTCTGTAAACACTCGTACGTTATCGTGAGCGTCACAGGACATCACAAGGTGCCCAGCACAGGGCCCAGATCAAATAGCCTTCAGCAAGTGTCATTGTCTTGTCTTCTGCTGCGTGACAGGAACTCACTGTGACGGGCGCTGCTGGCACATAGGATATTTAGGATCCGACCTGCATCCCTCTAACCCGCCTCTACCAAGGACACTAGGAAACCAACCCTTGCTCATGGGCCAGGTAAGTACCAGAAAAGGAACTGAAATCCAGAGCACGTAGGCCACCAGGTGAGTGGTCCCTGCACCACACTACCTGCTTCTCGAGGAGAGTGTATACGTCTATGGAACAAAAATACCATCAGCTAGAAAACACCCTTGAGTTTTAGGGTCCTGCTTGAAATTTCTATAGTAACCATTGTTGGTGGTCTTCAATAAAGCAAGATGTGTTCCTTGTCCTTGCATCCTGGCTGGCTGCGCAGGCGACACCCGAGAGAGGACGCCGACCCCTCCCAGCCTCGCTCCCATCCCAGCCTTCCCTGGACGGCTGCCTCCGGTCCAGGCCACTCCAGAGCAAGGCCACGCAAGCACAGCGACAGCAACCAAGCCGTTGCAGCAGCGATGTTTTATTTATGGCCTTAATAATGGAGTCTCTTGGGAAGTTTTTGGTTTCCCATTCCCAGAAGCAAAAACACATCTGCAGAATGTTCTTGGAATTTATTGCTGTTTATGTTTTTTTCCTACCACTTTTTTTTTTTTTTTTTTTAATCCTCAACTGAGGACATTTTCCACTTTTTGTTCAGGTAGAGTGGGAGGGAGAGAGAGGAAGAGAGAGAGAGAGAGAGAAACATCGACGTGAAAGGGACACATCGAGTGGCTGCCACCCACATGCCCAACCAGGGCCGGGGACAAACTGCAACTGAGGTACGCGCCCCTAGTGGGAACCAAACCCAGGTGTCTCTGGACCACAGGCCAACCATCCAACCACTGAGCCAAATTGGCCAGGACCCTACCACATTCTTGAGCCACCTTAACAGAGTTTATTTATTTATTTATTTTTTATCCTCACCCGAGGACATTTTTCCATTTTTTGTTCAGGTAGAGTGGGAGGGAGAGAGAGGAACAGAGAGAAAGAGAGAAACATCGATGTGAAAGGAACACATCGAGTGGCTGCCACCCGCACAACCGACCAGGGCGGGGGACAAACTGCAACCGAGGTACGCGCCCTTAGCGGGAACCGAACCCGGGTCTCTCAGGACCGCAGGCCGACGCTCTAACCGCTGAGCCAAACCGGCCAGGGCCTTAACAGAGTTTAAAATGTCCCTTCAGCCCTGGCCAGTTTGGCTCAGCGGTTAGAGCGTCGGCCTGTGGTCCAGAGAGACTTGGGTTCGGGTCCCGCTAGGGGGCGCTTACCTTGGTTGCAGTTTGTCCTCGGCCCTGGTTGGGTCAGGGCCATGTGGGAGGCAGCCACTCAATGTGTCCCTTTCATGTCAATGTTTCTCTCTCTCTCTCCCTCCCACTCTATCTGAAAAACAAAAAAAGGAAAAGTGTCCTCGAGTGAGGATTAAAAAAAAAATGTCCCTTTACACAAATAGGATTGTTTGAGTTCCATTCATTTGGCTGACATGCTCTCCAAGGGTCGGGAATCATTTTTCTGCCAATGGCCACTTGGACATTTATAACGGCATTCACGGGCCGTACAAAATGATCAACTTAAAAATTTGTCTGCAATATTTATTTGGTCAGGCTAATTTGGTGAGGCTGGTAATTTGGTGTGATATTAGCTGGTATTGATTTTTCAGGCCTTATACAGCCCACGGGCCAGACCTTCCCCACCCTGGTTCTAGACCAAGCCAGCACAGGGTCAGACACCGAGACTAGAGGCTAATGCTGCTGACCGTAATATAAACATGGTCCTACACGGAACATGCCACGTTTGTTACCCAGACCGCCCCTAATCCAGCAGGAGTGTGTGTGAGCTCTGTCCAGTCCCCGGTCCCTTATCTCCCCTGGCAAGCAGCACCCACATTCCTGGAGGCACTCAGGCTTGAAGTTGTTGCCATGGTGACGAGACATGCCCAAGGTTCACGGCTCATACCTAAATGATAGAGGGAGCCGGCACGGTCGGAGGCAGGACTGGTGCCCAGCAGTGCCACTACCTGGGCCCTCGCTGGGGGAGGGGCCGCTGGGAGTTTCTGGTTCTCCACGGGGAGTGGGCGTTCATCTTGCAAAGAACAGGTCGCAGTTGCCACGGACAGGACTGGTTTGGACCTGCTGTGTCCAGTGCTCAAAGACTTCATCTCGCCTCAGGTGGACCGAGGTTCGCCTGGGGGACTTTCCTGAGAAAGCAGAGCCACGAGGCGGGCAGGATTGGCCTGTAAAACCCCTTCTGCCTGTGGCAGGAGACTGACAGGATGGTGGGGATTAAACAGCAGACTTCAGGCTCTGGTTCGCTGTGTGTCCTCGGACAGGTCAGGGACCTGAGGTTCAGCTGGCTGAGGTGAGAGAGGTTGGAAAGGACCAGGTGGGCGAACACACACCAGGGCCCGGGGAAGCCTGGAACTCCGGAGCTGGAGGAATGTCCCTGGCGGGTGGTGGCTTCAGGCGTGGACGTATGTTACTCAAAGTGGGAAGATGCGTGTGAATCGCCAGGCAGATCCTACTAGATTATTGGTAGGATGGTTCATGTCCTTTTTCTTTGCGTGCACTTTCTAAACATGTTTTGTTTTATATTTCTTTCTAGGGAATTTGGCAAATATTCAGTATCCCCCCAAACAATAATTGACACATTCTTTGAAAAAATCGTCAGGAGCCAGGCATTAGGCTAGGGGGTACACAGACAAGGAACCTGCCCTCAGGGAGACTTCTCAGTCCCCTCAGGGCGTGGGTAGTCGCCCAGTGGAAGGTCAGGGTTACTATAGCAGTTGCTTGTTTGGACTACAAAGTATACTCCCAGGGGCCCCGGCTGCCCTTCCTCTGGGTCCCTGGAGCACTTGTACCGGCCTCTGCTGTGGTCCTTACCAGGTCTGTCTCCTTCCCTGGGACTCCCTCCAGGGCAGGGGCCCAGACGCTACAGCTGGCTGGACCAGCGGCTCAGTGAATCTCTGATGAACCTGTTAACAGTTCTCGAATGATTCATTCCCCAGTGGGGAGCCCGGGGTGGCTGGCACTCACGTCCTAGCAAGGAGGAGGTTTTTTCCACATGGTGTATGTTGGATAGAGAGCGAAGCATTTCTGGGGGGGGGGCACAAACATGAGTCATTTCAGGTGGTGGTCAGAGGGTGATGTGTTCTCTGCTGCCCCGGAATAGACCTCACAGGATAGCTTGGAGGCAGGCAGTGTGTGGGCTCACTCAGCTGGAGGCTGGGCAGTTGGTGAACTTGGACGCTGATCTTTTCTGTGGAACCCCTTTAAGTTCAGCCTCTTCATCTTCAGGTCACACTAGTCTGATCATTTCCTCTTCCTCTCTCTTCCCTAATCTCTTTAGGAAACCCTTTCAAGTGAGAGGTGGAGACAGGGAAAGCTTGCTTCCATTTATGGTGTTTTCTACCAATACGTTGCTCTTGCCCAGAGAGTTTTTTTCTTACCCTTGATGGCCTAGGATTCTAAAACCCCAAAACCAAAGAAGTGCACATATTTTCAAGTCAGATATATAATTTATAGATAACAAGATTCACAGTTGTACAGTTCTGTGAGTTTTGACAAATGTATATAGTTATGTAACTAATCAAGATACAGAATATTTTCATCACCTCAAAAAGTTCCTTCATGTTTCTTTTACAATGAACCCCTCCCCTTCCCCCCATCTTCCAACAACCACTGATCTGTTTTTTGTTCCTGTAGTTTTGCCCTTTCCAAGATGCTGTATGTTACATAGTCTTTTGAGTCTGGCTTCTTCCTCGAGCTTTAACATAATGCTTAGAGATTCATCCACGTTTGTGTGAATCAATAAAATGGGTCATTCCTTTTTATCATTGAATAGTATTCTGTTGTATGGATATACTGGAGTATGTTCACCAGTTGATGGACATTTGTGTTGTTTCTAGTTTCTGGCTGTTATGAAGAAGCTGCTACGAACAGCTTTGCATGTGTATTTTCACTTTGGGGTAAACAGCTCGACGTGATCGCCGACTCATCGAGCGAAAGCAGTTGTGCCGGCCGCATCCCCAGCAGCGGTGCATGAGCGTTCAGGTGCCCCACGCCCTTGTCAACACTTGGAATTGTTTCTCTGTTTCTCAATTCAGTTATTCTGACATATGTGGATACTCGCTTTTTCTCTCTGATTTCTACTGCCACATTCTTCCCCTGCGATACATGTATAGAAAATCCTGCTGATTAAACAAGGTAAAAAGCAAATGGGAAATTTAAGAGTGACTTTACATAATAAGCAAAAATATCTTTTGCTTCATAAGAAAACATAAAGACAAGAATGGGAAATGAAAAAGTGAGAGAGCAGGTAGGTATTGGGAAAGGGGACACGGGTATGGGATCGCATGATCTTTCCAATGGGAGTCCTTTCGGTCATCCATCTAGGCAGGAAGCATACTCTTTGGCCACATTCTCTGACAGATCCATGTGGAAAAACCCGCTCTGCTCTTGGCGTGGATTATGACACCGACCCCCTTTTGCTAACTCCCGTTCTCCAGCCTCGTCTCCTGTACCCAGCAATGCCAGCGCTTGCAGAGAGATGGCCGGGGTGACGACATCGCTAAAATAGCCACATGCGAAATGGTTTGCAAATGCAAAGGAAAGCTTCCCCTTGAGCGGGATTATGTTATTCCTTAGTTCTTTAGTGAGTAACTTGACATGAAGAGTCTTTGACGCCCTTCGAGGAGTCATCTTGTCCTTTTCCCTGTCACTCCTCATTCACTTCATCGCACACACATTTGCAGGAGAATCTTGCCATGTATAATCTTGGCCATTTGGTTCAAGGCTCCTTTGAGACATTTATGACCTTAGTCTAAAAGTGATTGCTTGAACTAAGAACCAGAAAAATCAGGTCTGAAATAAAAACTACAAACCCTCCTTGTGCATGAGAATCGAAAGGGAGGCATTTTTTTCCAGCGGCACATGGACCACACAGAGGGGGCTCTGCCTGCCCCGGGGTTGCTTCTTACACACCTCTGTGCCGCCAACAGAAGAACAAAATACCCCACAGCCAACCCTGGGAGTCTGTATGTCCCACTTCTTTTCTTCCGAGGAGAAATTGCTGCTTGTGTCCAAAACAGCGACACCAATCACCTCTCTTTCACCAAGTGCAAGGAAGAACAAAGACCAGACGGGTGAAAACCGGGAAGAATTCAGGTAATCTGCTGACTGGTTGGCAATGCTTACTTTTGGTTTCTAGGCAATAAATCATGACTCACAAGCAAAAGGCTACTTACTCCTGGCTTCAGCCATTATCTGTGTCCCTGCTCCCCAAGGCCCTGTCTCCAGGGTGACCCAATACTATGCCAAATGCACAGCCTGCTGAAACGGAGAATCCGTGTTCGAGAACCGGACGCCAGACGTTTGGTTCAGAAAGTGATGGTGACACAATGGGGTCAAGCGGAGCTGTCAGGGAAATAGCTATTAATAGTAGCTCATATGGACTGAGCGCTAGCTCTGTGCCAGTCACCGAAGGCTCCACACGTTCTTCTTACGTTAAGCTTCGCACTGGCCCTGTAAAATGGGTCTTGTTACCAACCCGTGTCACAGTAAAGAAACCGGATTAGTGAGATGGTGACTTCCTAAGGGCGGGAGAGCCGAGTTTTAAACCCAGGTAATGTGTCTCTGGAAACTTCCTTCTGCACTGCTGTATAGTCTACGTACAACTGGAGCCCGTGGCAACCAAAAGCCCCAGGTGGACGAGTCTGACAGTGGGAACATGTGAGGACAAAATGTTCCCCAGGTTTCAAAATCTACCTCAAAGAACAAATTCATCTGAACAAGTCATTCATTGAACAGAGATTTCTGAACACGTGCAGATGCCGGGACTGCAACAGTAACAAGACAACTGTGGCTCCTGTCCTCCTGGGCCTGGGTCTTTGAGAGAGACATTCAATAGAGAGAAATCAAATTAAAACACGATGTGCGTCACCAGAAGTACGAAGGGCAATGCCAAAGAGGAGGAAGAGGGGCCTAAATCTGGTTTGAAAGTGAGGAAGCTTCCCAGAGGAAGCATCTTAGGGGTCGAGTCTCAAGGAATAAAGAGAGATCACTGGGTGGGTAAGGGGTGTGCACACGCTTGCCTGTATGTGTGCACATGCGCACACGTGCTCCTGCATATGGGGTGGGGCACTGCACAGAGGAGAAAAGGAAGAAGCATTCAGGCTCAGCAACAGCCCAGCCCCAGCATTCGAACCGGAGTGGCACATCTGCTGGAGCCGGGAACACCGGGCTCGAGGGAAACACCAAGAGAGGGTTTCACTCCCAAACAGCAAGAACCCATTAAAGGATTTTGAGCAGAAGGATGGCCTGGTCAGATGGACATCAGATTTCTTTTAAAAAAAAAATTTCTTTTTCTTGCCCTGGCCGGTTTGGCTCAGCGGTTAGAGTGTTGGCCTGTGGTCCAGAGAGACCCGGGTTCGGTTCCCGCTAAGGGCATGTACCTCGGTTGCAGTTTGTCCCCGGCCCTGGTTGGTCGTGTGGGTGGCAGCCACTCGATGTGTCCCTTTCACGTCAATGTTTCTCTCTCTCTCTCTTCCTCTCTCTCCCTCCCACTCTATCTGAGCAAAAAATGGTAAAGTGTCCTCGGGTGAGGAGAAAAAAAAAATCATTTCTTTATTGATTTTAGAGAGAGAGGAACGGAGAGGGAGAGAGAGATAGAAACATCGATGAGAGAGAACATTGATTGGCCACCTCCCGCATGCCCCCCACTGGGGATCTGGCCCACTGGGGATCTGTGCCCTGACCAGGAATCAAACCTGCAACCTCCTGGTGCAAGGGTCGAGGCTCAGCCACTGAGCCACACTGGCCGGCACACTCAAGCTCAGATTTCAACTTGGCCAGATACGCAAGGAAGGATTAGAGGCAGAGAGGCGAGATGAGGGCAGGGAGGTAATGTAGGAAGATGTCGCAATTTGTAGATGGGAAAAGACGAGAGGCCAAACCTCAGGCTGTGTCCATGGGGACAGAGAGGAAGAGACAAATGAGAGTATTATTAGGAAGACAGACCCCTGGGACGTGAGAACTGTTGCGCCCTGAGGAGGCCCAGTGGTTAACCACACAGGCTATGGCTCCAGACTGCTCTGGTTCCACACGCAGCCAGCAGTGCGACTCGGCCAACCGCCGTAGCCCGTCGGCCTCCGTCTCCCCACGTACAATGAAGATAATAACAGTGCTTACGTCACAGGGTTGTGGCAAGATCAAAGGAGGTCCATGTGCCTAGAACAGTACTTGGCACATTAGCTGCTCAACACATTTTCTATTTATGTCACTTCAGTGAGAAGAAGGGATCGATCTAGGCTGGGTCCCGGGCCCTCACCTGAGTCGCCGTGTCACCACGAACTGGGTGCACGGTACTCCTCTTGAGAAGGCTGCCGTCTAACAGGGCGCCTGCTGAGAACCCAGGCTGGCTGTCCGGGTTTAGCCGTGGAAGTAATGAGCAACCCTTCTGAGTGGTTCCAGGCTCTGGGCTGCCTGACTCACAGCAATATTTTCTGCCTTTGTTTTAATCAAAGTTCTCAAAAGATGTTTTCAAACATCAACAATATTTCATGTGATCCTAAGGCTCTTAAAGTAATCCCAGATCACTGAAAAAACAAAAGTACTAGGAAATGCTCCCTGGAAAGATAATGTTTTTCAAATCTAAGTTAAAAAAAAAAAAGGAACAAAGCTTTCTAGAACTTTCTATGTCCCCCCACCCCCCCAAGCCAATCCTAGCTCCTCTGAATTCCTGGGAATAACCCTAGTGGGAATTTACTTTTGGCTCTTCTTTTTTTTTCCCTTTCAGGCATAGATCCTTCTAGTTTGAAAATCAGCCACTTTCTGAGGACACTTTGGTACAAATGATTTTCAGCATGTGATGTTTCCTTCTACCACTTAATCTGTTCATTTATCCTTTGACACCTCCCCCCCCCATCCAGACTGACTGTACAGTGGTGAGGCCCATGGGATTTGGACCCACACACCACTAGGAGGCTTTACCACTTAATAGCTGTGAGATTTTGAGGCTGTCCTGTATAACCTCTCTGAACCCAACTCCCTGATTGTAAAATGAGGATTCAAACAAGTATCTCCTCACAGTTCTCTTGTGAGGATTAAATGAGAAAGAATATAAAGAAGGGAGCACAGTGCTGGGTATGTATCAAACACTCAGTCACTGGTAGTTGCTTTTATTATTCTGCAATCCAGGCATTGGGCCAGACACTGGGCATACAGTACTGAACAAGAGTCAGGAGCCCGCTCTCAGGGAACTTACGGCCTAGAGGAGGAGAAAGGAGGGGAATAAGTCGTCTGTCTCAAACAACCCCATCTATTAAACAGCACTGCCGTCTTCCCCGTTCGGTAGATTCAAAAATCCAGAAGTCATCTTTGGTTCTTCTCTTTCTATCACCGCCCCCCCCCCCCATATCTAACCCACAGGCAACTCGTGTTAGCTCTACCCCCAAAATAAATGTCAAACCTGGCCAGTTTCCACTGTCCCCAATGCTGCAACCTGCTTCAAGCCACCACCTCCCCTTGCCTGGACTCCTGCCTCTTTAACTGGTCTCCGTGCTTGTGCGCACGCCATTTACAGCACATTTCCCAGAAGAGCTGCGGGGATCTTTTCAAAGCATAAATCAGACCTTGCTGGGCCTCAGCTCAAAACGCTGCAATTAAAATAAAATTCAACCTTCAAGGCCTACATACTGTGCCACCTGCAGTTTCACTACCCCAACCACATGGAAATTATTTCTGTGCTTTGAATACATCAAGCTTGTTTCTGCTTGGAGACTTTGCCCCGCGGTCTCTGCTGCTTAGGATGCTGTCTCCCATCCTCCCGTGTCCGGCTCCTTCTCATCCATCAGGTCTCCACTCAGAAAGGATTTCCCTGGCCACCCTGCCTCATCACCCGGCCCCCCCCCCCCCCACTGGCTATACTGTTACCTTGTTTTCTTCGTATCACTTTTCTTTCTTCCTTTCTCTCTCTCTCTCTCTCTCTCTCTCTCTCTCTCTCTCCTCTCTCTCTTTCTTTCTTTCTCTCTCCACCTTCTCTTTCTCCCCTCCCTCTCCTCCCTCTCTCTCTCCTATGTGTCTTGAACAGTACTCAGCTCATAGTAGGTGCTCCATAAATATTTTTTGAATTAATGATTGAATGAGTGTGATCCCAGGAGCAGTACTGCCGGGACAGTTGGAACAGTGTTGGTGAGGGCCGCTCAGCTCTGTACTGGAAAAGGTTTCCCTCTCTCTGAGATTCAAATTCAGTCATGTCTGATAGCAAACACTTGCGCTAGAGTTTTCTCATGATTCTTTCCAATCAGAGATTCTGGGATCAATGCCCTTTACCAAGTCCTGGAGTGTCCTCTTCACACCTGGTTCTTAGCAACATGCAGACTAAAGAGCAACTGTGGCCAAATAGATAGTGAAATGTAGACCTGGCCACCATTCGTAACAGAGCAACCTGTCCCCTTCCTAAAAGCACTGCCAAAATTCTAGTCAGGTTATTTTATGAATGATACAGTAACAAAGACTCCCATTTGTAGGACATCTACTATATTCCATCCATTTTGCCTACTTCTTAGCTAATTCTTGCACAAGCTCTGCAGTCTAGGTATTATCCTCCTTCTCATCTTGCATATAAGGAACCTGAGGTCCAGAAAAGACTTTTGAGTTGCCCAAGGTCACAAAGCTGGTAACGGTGGAAGCTGTCATTGAAGCCAAGTCTGTCTATCTCCAATGCCTGAGCTGGTTCGAAACAGTCTAGAGGGCCAACTCCTTAAAGCTGGGGGTAGATGGCATTGATATCAACATAACTAATGCTAATTTAGGAAAACAACCTTGAGATAAAGAGTAATAGAAAGAAGACTATAATTAGCCTGCTTGCCCAGCAGGAATGGTGAGTATTATCTACTGCAGGTCAAAGCTATTGACTTCTGGAGATTCAAGGGCGAAATTGGAGCAAACTGCTTTCAAAGACAAGGAGCCCATAAAGGCTTCTCTAGGCTGTCCCAGGGAGGACAGTGTCCTCACATGATGAGAACATGCTGGGAGACAGGAACGAGGACGAGCTCATAGGGAAACAAGTGTGCCAGAAAGGCCCTAGACAGAACCCAGACAGGTGTCTGGGGGTGGGAGGGGTTGGGGAGAAAAGAAAGAGAAGTAAATATATCCACAGAGGAGACTTGGAAGAAAGATTCTGTGTCCCCCCTTTGTGTCCCAGAATGTTCTTCACTGCATCCCTGGCTGAGGTACCCTTCTTAGAGTTGTCAATAAAAGTTCCTAATCTGAGGTGTGGAAAAGGAAAAATTTTATTCAGGTGAACAGTTAGCAAACGGAGAAAGGCAGCCAGCGGAACACCAAGAGTGTACTTGTGAAACAAAGGGGAGGCAGCCTCTTATAGAGAAAGTTCCCACCGATTCCTGATTGGTCCAGTTTTATGCAAATGAGGTTTCCAAATCAGTACAGCCTGGTCAGTATTATACATTCTGATTGGTCAGTTTAGATGCAAATGAGGATATGATGGTGCAGTTCTGATTGGACCTGCAGGGCAGATCTCAGTTCATTGGTCAAAAGACAAAACCAGAATATGATAGTTGACTCAGACGGGAGGTTGAAAGCTCAGTCTTTGGCTTTTCCCTGAAATGCAGAGGGCATGAGCAGCTTCTGTTAGCAATGGCTGCTGGACTCTGGTTATGAATTTGGGCCCAGTTAACCACAAGAAGTCCTTCTTGGAAGATATATTTCTTCTCGGGATTCACAGAGCCTTGCATTAGGAGAGAAGGGAACTTAGCAGAGTAGTGAGAGACCTTCATGAGCAACAGCCACCAAAATCCCCCCAAGTCCTTCGATGTCACCTCCCTGACCCTCTCATCTAAATCAGTCTCCACCACCACCCCTTTCTCAACTACTATACCTGAGTACGTCTCTCACTAGCCTGTCTCACAATATGTAATTACATATTTATTAATTTTCATATTCGTTGTCTGGCTCTCCTGGTAGGGCAAAGACCATCTTTGTTTTATTCAGCAAAGTGTACTGAACCCGGAACAGTGCTGGTGTGAAGTCAGTGTTCAAAAAGTATCTGTCGAGTGACTGAAAGCGTGAGTCGTGTCCAGGTGACGGATGCTTCAGCTGGGCGGTCTTTGCCGCGGGTAACTGTTACGGAGTGCTCACCCCTCTCCGCATGTGCCTGCACTGGATAAAATCATGTTGAGGGTCAATAACAAGGACAGTTCCAAGGGGGAAATAAGGACCAGTCCCCAAGAGGTGTCAGGGGAAGTCCCGCTCCTTTGCCTACTGGGCTGCTTTTATGAACATGAGCCTAAGTCAGTTTAGCCCCAGCTCTCTCCTCCCCTATACCAGCCCGAGTCGGTGCCCAGTTGGGGGCAGGTCATGCTGGGACTTGCCCACTTTGTGCTGCCAGGAGCTCTGGCTGGCTCCCATCAGATATATGCCTGCTGTTGGTAACCATGAAGGCAACAAGCTGTAGCAAGAACAAAGTTCAGCACCCCACCCTCCCTGCACCCCAACCGGACTTGAAACAGTCAGCTGACAGAAGCCCGCTGGTACCGGGTTAAAGAGACCCAGCTCTTTGCCATCTAATAAGCAGGTGTTTGGGGGGCAGATTATTTCTCAGCAGGTTGAGAACAGGGCATGCATGATATTTTGTTTCTCCTCTGGCCTTGCTGATAGTAGGGTTCACCCTAAGGTCAGGCCAATGTGCTTCTTTTATGAGGGACCTTGACGTGTAGATAAGCACACGGTGGTGGAGCAGATGGATGCCCTTCCCTACCCTTGGCCTACCCATTCTTTTTTTTTTTCTCCTCTAGTCATGGTCTTTTTAAAATTTATATAATCTAATTTTATTTTTTCCATCATTATTTATCCCCTCAATTCTCTCTTCCCCCTCCCCCTCCCCCTGTCACCCCACTGTTGTCCATGTCCACGCGTTCTCTCTCTCTTTTTTTTTTTTCTCTTTTGCTCAATCCCTCCACCACCACCACCCCTGGCTACCCATACTTCTTAATGCCATTATTGGTTTATGAACTGTGAGACCTCTGATAAATGTCATTAGGGACAATAAATAGACCCAGGAGACTCTTCACTGTGGCCTCAGCCAGACACATCACAGTCCAGATTGGACCTCTTTGGGGGACTTTTAAATGGAATGAATCTAGTCTAGCTGGTGTGGCTCAGTGGTTGAGTGTCAACCCATGCACCAAGAGGTCACCGGTTCGATTCCCAGTCAGGGCACATGCCCAGGTTGTGGGCCAGATCCCCAGTGGGGGGCATGCAGGAGGCGGCCAATGGATGTTCTTTCTCATTGATGTTTTTATCTCTCTCTCCCTCTCCCTTTCTCTCTCTCTAAAATCAATAAAGGGAAAAAGTAATAAATAAATGGAATGAATTTAGAGAAGGGAAACAGTTCTACGTGTTCCCACGAGCCTTTATATCAGAGATGTTGATACCATTTAGAGACGCTGTCATTTGTTTTCCCTGGTCTGAGAGGCTGGGATGGCCTTGGTTTGCCCTCACATTCCCTGCCTTTTATTTTCTGGAAAGTTTATTGATCATGCACTATATACCAGAGACTATACTAGGCATATTTTCCAAAGCTGCCTCGTTCAATTTACACTAAAACCATTTCAGGAGAGATTATTATTTCTTTTATACACATGGGAAGATGGAGGTTCAGAAAGGCAGAAATTGTACTAAGCCCTCCCAGCTGAGACCATCGGAATTTGAACCCGGGTTGTCTGGCTCCTGAACTTGAGCGTTCTTCCCATTCAGGGCCCACCAAGAACAGAAATGCTGAGACACAGACAGGATGACCCGACTGCATTGCTTATCAGTATAAATAACACAAAAGATTCTTTAGCGTGTCTGCTTCCCCTGAAGGGAGACAGAAGAGGGGGGGGTGGCATCAGTTTTATCGTGTGTGCTGGGGTTCAGTCAGCTCTTGGCACCCTGTCCCATCCGGAAACCCACGCCTCTCTAAGTAGGCCACCTTGTTACTGTAGTGTAAGAGTTTTAAAAGGTGACCTTGGTAGGGACTAACCCCAGCTTGGCCCACAACTTCCATCCAGGGTAGCTGAAGGATCTGCATTCTTGGATAAGAAACACACTTTTCAGCCTTGCCCAGGATTATCTGTGGTAATAAAAGCTCTAGTGAAATAATAGCCTGCATGCTTGTCTCCTGCCCTAAACCAGGGGCAGCTCCCCGGGACAGAAGCCCAAAGCAGCGACTTGTCTCCAAGACCCATGACTTAGTCATCCCAACCTCCACCCAGCTGCTCCTTCTGCAGAAAACGAGCCCGGCATCTGGGTGGACGTGAGCTCCAGGGCCCTCAGCAACCCCCCTCCAGGAAGTTTGCTGCTTCCTTATTTGAGATGTATTATTAAACTGTAATCATACTGCAGTGGAGCCAGCCAAAGCAGTGGCTATTAATAGGAAGGCGAAGAAAGCTGACTCAGGAGGAAGCTGACAGGCCGGAGAGGGGAGCCGGCCACCTTGGCCTACAATCCTCCTCCGCGGGAGGTCAGCGGGCAGGCGAGAGAGACTGAGCTCATTTCGTTCCCGGGCTGGAGTCAGCACTATCTGGATTTGTCCACTTTGCAAATAAAAACCTGAAGCAGACTGATCAAAGGGATCTATAGACGTCTTCCCCGGGTCCCTGGGGCGTCTCTGAGGCCGGAGAACAAATAAATATCTTAAATAGCTGTGACCCGCAGAAAAGCAGCTCTTCCCTCGCCCCGGTCAGCTGCTGAGCCTTGGACAGGGCGCTGGGGTGCTTCTGCGGGCTGCCTCCCCAGAAGCCGGTGCTGACCCAGCGCTCCTGGCCAGAGCTCCCGCGGCAGAGACCTCTGCTAGGGAGAGCCCGTTTCTGGCTTCCCGATAAGGCTCGGGAAGGGCGCGAGCAGAGAGGTGAAGGTCCGCAGGCAATGAAGGGCGTGGTGCAGGGGGCCTGGCGGTGTCGGGACGTTTGCAGCCCCCCTGTAAACGCCATGCATTTCAGGGCGCCCAGGCTACAATCACTTGGTAGACTTGCCATCATCTGGCAGCTAGAAGCGGGCTAGATTCCCAGCTCTGGCCCGTGCTATACCAGGGGAAACACACAACTCCTGGGCCACGGGTTCCCAGTGTCCCTCCCTCCGTGCAGACACTGAGCACGTGCCCTACACACCTACCACCTCCAGGCCACCACCCCACAGGTGGCTACTGTCACCGCTCTCCTCCAAGGGTAAAGTGAGATTCGAAAAGGTAGAGTGACTTGATCACACAGCCAGGATGGCGGGGAGAAGACTGAAACCCAAGTCTGTCTGCGAGGCCAGAGGAAAAGCCAGGCTGCAGTGAGCTGTCTGTGGGCCCCAGGCTGGTCCCCGTCCTTCTTGTTTCTTGACTCAGTGGTCCCTCCCTCCGTCTATGCCAGCGCTCACACTGACGGAGGGGTGGGATGGGGCGAAGGTCTCTGTGTGTGAGGCTGGGAGGTGCTGAGAAGTTGGGGAGTGATATGTTGTTATCTTCTACCTTTGCTTTGGTTGGTTGGGGATGCCTAGGTAGGCTTCCTCCACGCAGAAGGTTCGTTTTGGCTCCTGGATCTTTGAAGAAGGGGGCTCAGCTGGCGATAGGATTTGGGATATTCTCCCCTTCCTTTCTAAAAACATTTATTGAGCACCTATTGGGCTCAGCTCTGGATGACCTGGGCACTTGCAAATATGAAAGAATTTAATAACACTATTAATCTGGTATTTTTCTCTACTGTTTTCACACATCCTAGGAACTATCTATATGTGTCTATCTCTCTAGAGTTGCATCGATATCATAATCTACATTTTCACATGTATCTAAAAATACCTTTCCACCGAAAAGAAAGAAGTGTGTCCGATCACTGATTGTTACATGGTCTCTTCCTTTCTTTATTGATTGTTTTTTAGAGAGAGAGACAGGGAGAGGGGGAGAGAGCTAGAAACATGGATGAGAGAGAACATTGACTGGCCACCTTCTGCATGCTCCCCACTGGGGATCGGGCCCACAACCTGGGCAGGTGCCCTGACTGGGAATCGAACTGGCGACCTCTTTTTTTTTTTTCCTTATCCTCACCCAAGGACATTTTTTTGATATTTTGTTCAGATAGAGTGGGAGGGAGAGGGACAGAGAGAAACATCAATGTGAAAGGGACACATCGAGTGGTTGCCACCCACACGACCCAACCAGGGCCGGGGGACAAACTGCAACCGAGGTACGTGCCCTTAGCAGGAACCGAACCTGGGTCTCTCTGGACCACAGGCCGACGCTCTAACCGCTGAGTCAAACCGGCCAGGGCAAACCGGCGACCTCTTGGTGCATGGGTCGACGCTCAACCACTGCGCCACACCAGCCGGGCTCACTTCCTAAATCTAAAAGAGATGCAAGGACCCCAGACACCAGGCCCTAAGCTCTAGCAAGTGCATAATGGTCTTGTGTACATTCTTGGCAATTTCTTTTTCTTTCTGTTTTAAAAGGCAAACAACTAGCTTAACAGCAATAATAAACAGGATGGTGGCAGCATCCAGGTTCAGACATCTGCCTCCTCTTGCTGTAGTCAAAGTTAATTAATTTCCACTGTACCCTGAACTAGGTCACCTGCAGGGAGGTCTGTGCCGGGCCTGACCTGGCTGTCAGGGGAAGGCATTTCTAATCTGGCCCTTGGTGTGCTGTCCTGGGCAGGGGTGTGGAGAAGGAGCTGTATTTCACCTTTGTTTGTGTGGGAGTGTCTCCCCTCTTCTCCTCTGGGGAGGTGACCATTTTCAGAGCTGTGGGTGGGGAGGAAAGTCTTCTCTTCCAAAAATAATCTCTTTCTGCAGTGGGTTTGGAAGCTGGACCAAGCTGCCAGCACTATTTTTACCCAGCTTGCAGTTCAGGGTGTAAATAGCAACTCTGGCTGTTTTTTTAGGGTGTTTTTTCCCCCACAGCTGACAAATGAGTCTGCCTCTCCCAGGCAGCGGCATCCTGGCATTTGGCACAGAGAAAACAGAACAAAGGTTGCCCTGCGGTCCAGGGGAGGATACCTTGACCATCGGCTCAGTATACAGACAAGGTGGCATCTCCAGGGTTGTTATCTCGGTCTCTGCTGTAAACACTAGGCCGGTGAGAGCTGCTCAGCTAGCGCCATTTAAAGCAGCACAGCGTGGACTCCTGAGGCAGACGCAGGCCCAGAGGCCTCTGCCTGAGTTCGCTGGGGCTTCCGGCGGCCGGCTGCCCCCCTCGCATTAACAAACATCTCCTCCAAGGTTGCTGCCCTTGACCCACCAGATCAGGATACTGAGGAAAGACAGAAAAAACAGCCACTCGAGGCTGGTCAGATGACACAATGTCTCTAAAAATATATGCCTCCTAGTTCTCAACTGATTGGAGGCCCACAGCCTGCAGTACTGGAAAGTGTCATTTAGAAGTCATGGTGAGAGGACCGTCCTCCCATGCTGCATGGGAGCAGAAGCCTTGGGTTCTGCCTCCAGTTGGCTTGGATGCGGTGGGAAGTCAGCTTCACAGAGGGCCCCTCGTTGGTCCCACTGATGAGCGAGATAAACCAGCAAAGTCTGAGATGTGCCTGTCCCCCTGCCAACTCCCTATTGCTTCTCCTGGAGAACAGACTTCCGTGGCTTTTCCCTGAGGCCAAGTTTCTTACCCAAGTCTTTCCCTAGGGTCTTTGGTCTGAACTTAGAAAGGAGAGTTATGAGTCAGCAGGGAAATCTCTCTTCAGGATGAATTACACAGCAGCCCCTCATAGACTGCTCATTGCCCCCTCTAGGTACACGTCTGTCAATCGTCAGTCAATCAGAGAATTTCCTAACTATCTACCAGGTACTCAGAACTGGCATGTAAGCACATGGTTCAAGTTTCAGGTTCTTCCAGCCGATGACGTGTAGGAGAAGAAAAAGTTTAGAGGACAGCAAGCAGCTGAGTAATCCCCAGATCTGGGTTTTTTTTGGAAGTGGTTTCTGTGCAGCTCCTTGGAATTGATTCTGGGCAGTTGTTCATTTCAAATCTCATTGCCAGTTATTGATAGCCCAAGCGGCACTGGAAAGTTCCCGATGGTCAAAATAGGGGCAGGTAATAGATGAGAAAAGAGCGTTGCATTTGAGAAGTGAGGATGGGAACACATTGTCTCAGTCTGCTGTGTCGTGGGTTTCCATTGTCAGCCTGGGCTCTCTCCCATGACTGGCCAGCCAAGCCTACTTAGTGACCTCCAGCAAAAAGTCCACCAGGCAGCCGCACTGGATGAGATCAAGGCTTTGTCTTAGCAGCCAGACCAGAGGAGACCCATGCTGGGCTCAGGGCATCCTGGTTGTCACTGCGCTTAGAATCACATTATACAGCCAACACCCCAGCTTTCAATAAAACCCACTGAATTTTAAATGTACGGTTGGCTAATTTGGGGGATTATTGTTGCCCAGTTGATCTGGTAATTCATTTGTCCACCAAACTTCACATTTATGAACAATGGTTTTTTTGGGAAAGCTTCCTAAAGCCTGGATGGTCCACCTTTACCTAAAAAAAAAAAAAAAAAAAAAAAAAACTGAATCAGGAAAAAGTTCCGAGTAAGTAAAACCAGAAGCACGTGGCACAGTCACACTGCTCGACTGACCAGTTGTTTGGAAAAATGCCCTCAGCCCAGCCTTGACACTGGGGAAACTGGGAACATGGCGACAGACTTCCTGCCTGCTGTTTCCCTAGATTTCCTGGAATCCACCGTGCCGCCAGGGAGTTGAACGGCGGCCGTGCCCTCCTGGTGACTAACAGGCACCGTGTGGCTTGACAGCATCTGAAAGGACAGGTGTGAGGTTCCAGTGCTCTCGATGCCTCGGATGGGCAGTGAGTGGTGAGTGAGCCCCAGGACTGTTGCCACCTAGTGCCCCTGACTCTGTCATTTTATTGTGAATCCTTGTTTCTTCCTCTGACTTTTGCATGATTTGAAAGAAGCTCTAACTCCTCTGGGAACTTGATTTTTTTTTTTTCCTTTATTGATTTTAGAGAGAGAAGAAAGGCGGGAGGGAGGGAGAGAGAGAGAGAAACATTAATGTGAGAGAGACACATCAATTGGTTGCCTCCCACATGACCCGGACTGGAGCAGGGATCAAACCTGCAACCCAGGTATGTGCCTTTGACTGGGAATTGAACCCATGACCCTTTGGTCCGCAGGCTGATGCTCTAAGTGCTGAGCCAAACCAGCCAGGGCTGGGAACCTAATATTCATTTATTGTAAATCTTTGTTTCTTCCTTTGAATTCTGCATCATTTGAAAGAATCTCTAACTCCTTTGGGAGCTTGTGGTGTGTCCGTTATTCCATGGAGAGTATTTTAGACAGCAAACAAATTCCACCCTTTGAAAAATAACCCACTATGATTGAAAACAGAGCAGAATCAATTGAACCAAATCATCCTTGATGTGTGTTAGGGAGACCTCGTCTTCCACTCTGGCTGGTTCCTTCCTTGTGAAAGAGCCCAATTTGCACACCACTCCTGCCTCTCTCCACCCCTCATTCTTCTCTGGGAAGAAGTGACTTAACACGACTGATGAGTTTGGAAGGATAATCTCTCTCTCTTCTTCTTGGGAGTCAGTACTGCTCCCTCAGGGTGGGAAGGGAGGCCCATTCTGGCCAAGTCCATCTAATTCTGAGGTTGGGTACGGGGAAGCTCATTAGCTTAATAATATAAACTACGTCGATAATATCAGCTCTATTAGTAACAGAGGTTATTTTTAGTAATAAAGGTTATATTTGGTTTTCATCTAGCTTACTGCTATCTTATTTCTGATTCAGCTCAAGCCCTGGCCGGTATGGCTCAGCGGTTGGAGCGTCGGCCTGAGGACCAGAGAGTCCCGGGTTCGGTTCCCGCTAGGGGCACATACCAAAAAAAAAAAAAAAAAAGTCACAGAAAATGCCCTGGCCAGTTTGGCTCAGCGGTTAGAGCTTTGGCTTGCAGACTTTGGCCTGCAGAGTTGCGGGTTTGATTCTAGTCAAGGACATGTACCTTAGTTGCGGTTTGTCCCTGGCCCTGGTCAGGGTCGTATGCAGAAGGCAACAACCAGTCGATGTGTCTCTCTCACATTGATGTTTCTTTCCTTCTCTCTCTCTCTCTCTCCCCCTCCCTCCCAGTCTATCTGAAGATAAATAGAAAAAATATCCTCAGGTGAGGATTTAAAAAATATATATATATTTTAAAAAGTCACAGAAAAGTGGAGGCTACTGTTTTGGGGCCTTCTCAAAGGCCCCAGTGTATTTCCTGGGAGACTTCCTGGCACTTAGAAAAAAATTTTGTTGGGATGAGACCTGGCCTCCAAGCCACATCACTGTCCTGCAGATCGCCAGCTTCCTTAGTCGTCACATTGGTGAAGGAGCTTATAGAAGGTGCTCCTTCTAGTTAAAATGTGTTCATGCAAAACATTCAGGCTCTCAGTCCAGCAGGGAAAGAGGCATATAAAAATAAGTATAGACCTGGCCAGCTTTGCTCAGTGGTTAGAGCATCGGTCCATGGACCAAAGGGTCTCAGGTTCAATTCCCGGTTCAGGGCACATACCTGGGTTGCAGGTTCAATCTCTGGCCCCGGTTGGGGACATTTGAGAGGCAACCAATCAATGTGTCTCTCTCACATTGATATTTCTCTCTCTCTCTCTCTCTCCCCTCTCTCCCCTCCCCCCTTTCCACTCTCTCTCTAAAAATCAATGGATTAATAAATAAGTAAATAAGAATAACATGAGAGGTGCTTCTATAATATATAGAAGCATGCACTGTGCTCCAAGAGGTAAAGTCTTCACAAAGGAGGTGACATTTCAGTGGAGCTTGGAGACAGGACTTTTCTAGGCTGAAATTTCCAGCATCTGGAAAGTCCCCAAAGGCACCAGCTCCATGTGCTGAGGAAATGGTAGAGCTGAGGTACGTTGGGAGAATGTCAGAGAGGAGGTTGGAAAAGATAAGCAGGGGGAAGGTAAGTCACCCAGAGCCTTGTCGATCTTACTTTGGTCTTCGGACTTGATTTTGTAGATAGAAGGGATTTGTTGAAAAACTTTCAGTAAAAGAGGGACAATATTAGACTTGGCTTTTTTTTTTTTCTTTATTGATTTTAGAGAGAGAGGAAGGGAGAGGGAGAGAGAGATGGAAACATCAATGAGAGAGAACATTGATTGGCTGCCTCCTGCATGCCCCCCACTGGGGATCAGGCCCACAACCTGAGCATGTGCCCTGACTGGGAATCGAACCGGCGACCTCTGGGTGCATTGGTCCACGCTCAACCATTGAGCCACACCGGCCGGGCAGGCTTGGGCTTTAGAAAGACATATTCTGGCAGCAGTTTGAAGGAAGACTTATCCTGGGGAGAGACCCGAAGCAAAGAAATCAACAGGAGGTGAATCCAGTCATCTAGGGGAGCCGTAAGGTCTTGGCAGCTGAACAGGGGGACAGCGCAGGCGGGTGGGACAGCGGCCGTGGGGCTGGGTGCGGGGTGCTGCGCCTCAAAACCACTGCCCCGAGCCTCGTGGAGATGACTGAAGGTTGAAGAACAAAAGCACAAAACTGGTGAAACGGAAGCAACAGAAAACATGCAGTACTGCTGCTGCTGTCAGCGATGGATTGATTCAACCCAGAAAGAGCAAACGTCACCAGCAACCTCCTGTTAGGGAGCATGAAGACTCTGATGGGTTTGCAGAGAACATATCTACTGAAGAGAACAAGGTGTGTACCTAGGAGCGGAATTGCTGTGCCACATTGATAAGTCTATTTAAGCTTTTAAGAAACTGCCAAGCCTGGCCGGTGTGGCTCAGTGGTTGAGCATCGACCCACGCACCAAGAGGTTGCTGGATCGATTCCCAGTCAGGGCACATGCCCAGGTTGTGGGCCTGATCCCCAGTGGGGGGCGTGCAGGAGGCGGCCAATCGATGTCTCTCTCGTCGATGTTTCTCATTTCTCTCTCCTTCTCACTTCCTCTCTCTCTAAAATCAATCAATAAATTTTTTAAAAAAGAAACTGCCAAACTGTTTCCTGAAGCAACTGCAACGAACAGTTCAGTTTGAAAGAATAAACATCAGTCAACTAAAGGGAAGTGAGTACGTGCAGTACCGGAGAATATTTTACGCTGGGATGGGTTTTAGAGTTGATCTGAGACCCAGTTCCTCCAGGACACCCTTAGATAATCCCGTTTTCAACTCAAGGCTGCTTTTGGAAATTTGCCAGGTGACAGCTTTTCTTTCATCTGAAAAGAGAGGAGATTGATACGCCGACACCGTTAGTCCTGAAGCTACGAGGCTCTGGGAGACCCATGTGATACCTGGTCCAACAAAACTGCCATTTCAGTCATAGTTTCTGCCCCTTTTCTTCTAAGAATTAGAAATCTTCCCCATCCCAAGCTTGTACAAATATTCATGTTTTCTTCTTTTATTTCTAGATTTTCATTTTTTTAACAATGTAAATCTTTAATCCATGTGAAATTTGTTTTAGAACAAGCCTCTTGGAATTTACCTTTCAAAATAAAAATAAAAAAAGAAAGAAAGAGAAGAAAAAGGCAGAATAGAATGTGTTGAAGGAAGAATTGAGAGAGTGAATCAACAAGACTTGCTAATTGACTGATGGGAGATGACGTGGGAAAGGAAGAAGCTAGAAATCACTGGCCTGCACAGCTGAGGAGATGCCAGTTCCATTAGCCACAGTAGGTAACAGAAGAAGAGGTTTGGGAGAAAAGATAATGACGTCCTGCATTTAAGGTGCTGTGTGACATTCAGGTTGGCAAGCCCCACTGGCGGTTGGAAATCGGTGTCTAGAGTTGATGAGACGGAAGCTAGAGACTGACAGGGAGTTGGGAAGTGCTGAAGCCGCGGAATGGAATTAGATGGCAGAGACCAGACAACTAAAAGGCAAAGCTTTGACAGTAGGAGTTTGGTAATTCCTTAGGCCCTGGCACAGTACTTTGCCTAAAGCAGGCAGTATCTATGTACAAATGTATAGATATACCAATTTGGAGATTGTTAGGAACAGCTCAATGTCCCAAGACCTCAAATTTGGAGCCACTGCAATTTTTTTTTTTTTATCCTCACCCGAGGATATTTTTCCATTTTTTGTACAGATAGAGTAGGAGGGAGAGAAAGGAAGGGAGAGAGAGAGAGAGAGAAACATCGACGTGAAGGGACACATCAAGTGGCTGCCACCCGCATGACCATCCAGGGCCAGGGACAAACTGCAACCGAAGTACGTGCCCTTAGCGGAAACCGAACCCGGGTCTCTCCGGACCACAGGCCGATGCTCTAACCGCTGAGCCAAACTGGCCAGGGCGCCACTGCAATTTTTAAAACTTATTTTAGGGTCATATTGGCAATAAGAAGAGTACAACTAGCCCGGCTGATGTGGCTCAGTGGTTGAGTGTCAACCCATGCACCAAAGGTCACCAGCTTGATTCCCAGTCAGGGCGCATGCCCAGGTTGTGGGCCAGATCCCACAGTGGGGGGCATGCAAAAGGCAGCCAATCATTTTTCTCTTTCATCAGTGTTTCTCTCTCTCTCTCTCTCTCTCTCTCTCTCAAATAAATAAAGAAAAAAATTGTTAAAATTTTTTTCAAAAAAAAAAAGTACTACTAGTATACTAATATTCAAAGAGATTCTAGCCTTCTGCTAAATTTTATTTAAAAACTATTATCACCTTGTGGTGTTTTTTGTTTTTGTTTTTGTGGGTTTTTTTGCATTTGGTTATCCAGAGAAGAAATGAAAATGAGGAAGCTGGGAAAATACAGTTTATCAGAATGGGGGAGCTCAGTCACAGTTGCTGGAACACAGAAATTGGTGTCAATGTGTTTGACCTTTAGAAAAGTCATTCTGAGGGCATCTTCATGGTGGTTTAGGAACTAGAGGAACTAAACAGTGTCTCCTTCATACACTCACAGTTTGCATTTGCTCATTCTTTCATTGTTTGAGCACTTCATATGTTCTAGACATTCACATGTCAAATATTTGTCGATGCTGTACCCATGCACCAAGCCACACCAGCCAGGCAAAGTCCTTTGCTTTTGATTTCTTTTCTTTTTCCCATTCTCTCTCTCTCTCTCTCTCTCTCTCTCTCTCTCTCTCTCTCTCTCTCTCTCTCTCCCTCTCTTTCTCTTCTACTTGTCTTTTACCCACCTCCTTCCCTCTTTTCTTCCTTCTTGTAAGCATGATTTTGGAAAATTCACCTTATCTGGCCTATACCTAATGAGCAAGGGATTTATTTATGATTTGTCCATACTTGGGCTGGAGAAAAAGAAGGAGCTGTAGATCCCTGAGACCTGTCTTTTGATGGCAGTAAGAATAAAAGTGGGAGGATTCCAAAACAATTCCTACCACCAGAGACTCTCCTTCCACTGCACCCTGGAGAAGCCTATGTTCAGCTTTAACGAGGGGACTACTACTCCCAACATGTGCCCAGGAATCCTAACTAAACAGAGGTCTACACTTTTGATACTGAAAATGGGTCCCTGGATCTGAAGAATCAGCAGTACCTGGGAGCTGGTTAAAGAAGCAGAATCTCAAGCCCCACCCCAAACCTACAGAACCAGAGTCTGTGTTTTCAACCAGGTGCTTGGGTGATTCCCACGTACATTCACGTTTGAAAAGCCCTGATCCACAAGATAGAAAAACTGCTTAGCTGGTAACCCTGATGTCACCATGCTGCAATCATGGCTGATATGTAATCACTTTGTCAGCCTCTCTGATTATAAATTTATGTCCAAAAGTAACTCAGTTAGGGGTTAAACCTTTTGTACCCTACTGAACATTTCCAAGAAGTCTCCTTGGAACCAATTGCTATTAAGCTCTCTTTAAATAAAGGGCTTGATCTCTGGCTGGTGGATGGGGATTGGGCCCACAACCTGGGCATGTGCCCTGACTGGGAATTGAACAGGTGACCTCTAGGTGCATGGGTAGATGCTCAACCACTGAGCCACACAGGCTGGACTATTCTTTTTTTCAATTTTATTTTATTTTTTCCATCATCACTTATCCCTTCTATGCCCTCTCCCACCTCCACCTGCCCCCCCATCGCCACTCTATTAAAAGATTTACTCTGACGACCAGCATCCAGCAGGCATGCAGCTCCCCTCTCCCAGCTTCTCACACTTTCCTAGCCGTGTGCCCCAATAAGCATGGTAAAGCCCCAGGTAATGGATGTTCTGATGAGTTTCCTTTAACATATCAAGTCCCTAGTTGACTCTTCATTTAGAAAAGGGAATTTGCTGTTGTTGGGAGTGAAATGTCTGTTCCATTTAGTGTCTCTGTCTGGGAGCAATGGCCTCCTGAATATAAACCCAGAGCCAGAGCCAAGACATTAATTCGTGAGGCTCAAGTATTGATTTGGTGACACCACTGCCTTCCCCTGATGCTATTCCTATCAACCCAAATGATCTCTGGGAATACAGAAACCATTTTCTCCGGGTGCCCTGGGCAGCTGGTGACTAGCTGCTTGCTGATAGGCTCTGACAGAGATGAGCAGTAATCTCATCACTGGGCAACGGAGGACCTCCTGCCGGTGTTACTGGGCAAAGAAATTTGCCGCTCAGAAGCCAACGGGCAGATACCCACGTAGACAGACTCAGGGCCCCATTCCAATTTCAGCAACCCACAGCGGGGCTCAGAGAAGGGGAAGAGTCCCCGAGCTTGTGGTAGAATTATTCTGAAGAATTATGTTAAGTATATTATCTCCTTAAAATGATCCAATTTTTCTTCTGGAGCCTCCAATTGACTTGGTACTGCTGGGGGGACAGGCTCTTTCTATGTGCTTTCCCTCAGACGTCCAGTGGAGGCGCTCTTACGCTCTCGGTCCCTTACCCACCATTGACTTCGTTCCAGGACAGCCCTTCTGGTCCTCAGATGTGTGCATGAGGAGGAGAGGAGAGGGTTACAATCACACCAGCTCTTGGAAAAATAAACACAGAAACTCTGGGTTTCGTCTTCTGAGCAATCACTTTTGTTTTGTAAACTAAATCTAGACATAACGATAGGGGAACAAGCCAGTTCCCCATTTTCATGTTAATTCCTGGCCTCAAGGATGATTAACTTTATCTAGAAGCTGAAAACACATCTGGGCTAATCGTCTGAGGTCTGACAGAGAGCTTTGCAGGGAAGGTTTGCACCACATATCAAAGGCTCTAGCAATTTAGGAGCGTCCACATGTGAGGAATTTCCTTTCACCTGATTATCAAAGAACTTAGAAACCACGGCCAAATGCACAAGAAAGGGAAGGGTGAGGACCTGCCAGTGTGGATCCAAAGCAAAACATTTGCATGTTAGTGAACACATTTGAGCGCTTCCCAGGAAAACCACTGACTACAATAAGATACGTCCAATGTGATGAGTTATAGAAACGCAAAGCCACAGCAGGATATGCTGTGCTAGAAAGACCCAGCAAAAAGCTGGGGTCATGCATGAGACAGTAAAATATGTGTAGGCCACTGCCCAGACTTTACAGTTTGCCTCCTCCCAGGTTTACCCTGCTCCGTCCACTTGAAATGCCCTCCCCTGTCCTTTCCCCTCCATTTACACATGCTCATCAGAATCTCACCACTGTGCAACACGGCCCAGAGCAACCCCTCTTCACTGTAATCATCCCTTTGTACCCTCTTAAAATGTGTCCTGTTTGTCCTGGGGCAGCCCGCAGGGCACTGTGGCATGTTTCTTTACTGCCATTTTCATGACATTTTTCACATGTGTGGCGTGTGCTCCTAAGCCAGTATATAAGCAACTTGAGGTAGGGGCTATTGGGGGGGGGGGTGTTGTCTGCTTGTTGTTGGTTTGGGCCTTTTCTCTAGGGTGTCCGAACACAGTGCTTCTCACACGGACGTGCATGCGTGGGGACCAACAGGGGATCTTGCTAAAATGAAGATGTTGATTCAGTAGGAATAGTTTGGGCCGAGAGTCTGTACTTCTTTTCTTATTTATTAAAGAAAAAAGTATTTTTCCATGATTGATTTTAGAGAGAGGGAGAGAGAAACATTGATGAGAGAAAACATCAACTGGCCACCTCCTGCATGCCTCACACTGGGGATTTCACCCACAACCTGGGCGTGTGCCCTGACCCGGAATTGAACCGGCAACCTCGTGGTGCATGGGTTGATGCTCAACCACTGAGCCACACCGGCTGGGCCTTTGTTTCTTGTTTAGCAAGAGAAAATAGTCAAATGTATTACGCGCCTACGTATGGGAACCCCACATTCATGAGAGAGTCAGAGATCCCAATGCGTGGCAGGTTCAGAGACAGAGGGAACACGGGTATCCAAGACCTGCTGAGCTAGGGCTGAGATCAGGTGCCGTGGGGCTTCGAAAGGTCACTGCAGAATGATTAGAGTTTCTGCATTCGAACCAGCTGCTGGTTGGAAGAGCACAATTTGAGTGGCAAGACCCTATAACACCCAGTATGGTGCTTTGATATAAACAACCAAGACTTTATAATGACAGTAGTTCCCCTGAAAGTTTCTCTTCTGAGGCCTGACCCCCCCTCAAGCAAATGCTACCTCAAAGTCAGGCCTTTTCCTGATCACCAGTCTGTCCCCTAAACTGAAGCCTGAGGACATGATTTTGTTAGAGTGCAGTTGTTTGAATTTGTGTTTAAATTCTAGAGACACGAGTGGTTTTGCTAGTGTGCTTTGCAGGGGTTGGCGGGTTATCTGGGTGTGCATGGCCCAGCTCTGCCATGCTCGGCCACTCTCGCTGGATAAGAGCCACGGTTACCCTGCCGCTCCATCAGTGGGAGCCACTCCAGCCGTGCGGAGTGCCCCGGGCCGCACCGCCCTCTGGATCAGGGGCCCTCGCTTCTCTCCCAGGTGGGTTGGGTAGGTGGAGGCAGAAATGAAGCTTACTTTTGTTTACCTTTGTCCAGTAAGTCTGTTTCCTGTGCGAAGTCCTGCAGTCAGAGGCAAAGAACCCCCTCTTCGTTTCCCCTTCGAGCATGGGAAAATCCATCTTGAGCTTAATAAGCCGACTTCAATAAATGCTTATTATTATTATTATTATTATTTATCCTCATCCAAGGACATTTTTGCACTCATCTTCAGATAGAGCAGGAGGGAGAGAGGGAGAAAGAGAGAGAGAGAAACATCGATGTGAGAGAGACACATTGACTGACTGCCACCCACACGACCCCAACCGAGGCCGGGGACAAACTGCAACCAGGTACGTGCCCTTAGCGGGAACCGAACCCGGAACTCTCTAGTCTGCGGGCCGACACTCTAACTGCTGAGCCAAACCTGCCAGACCAGAAGGATCAGCTGGCACCAGTGGAATGACATCCGGCTGGACTCATGGCCTGGCGACAAGAGGACCAGACAAGTCAGTCTCTCAGGACCCTGGCTTGCCTGTGAAATCAAGGTGTTCAAGAGGAAGATTCTTATCAGCCCTAAAGTCTGTGATTCTAATCAACCTATGGGAAAGGCACAGGAGACAAGAGTTCCACGCCTGGCGATATGACAACACACTGTGACCAGGAGCCTCTTGGCTGGCTGTCATTCTCCCGCTGGCCCCGGCCCAAATGCTTGCCCTGATACTGTACTAGGTTACCCCTTCTGGACACTGTTGCCCCACATCGGCCGGCCTATTGCAGACTTGAAAAGATATACCCTGTGCTGCCACCTAGCGGTCCCTGTTCTATCAAGGCGATCCTTCAGCACCCTTGGCAGAGTGGAGGCTCTCGGCCCTTTACATATAACCTGCCAGCTGTGGGGATCTAACCCGGGAGAATGAAAACAGGACGCGTCCAGGTGCCACCTCATTAAGGGAATCGGGGACTCTGACTGTAAGAGCTATAAGGTTTCTGTAAACTTTGTAATTTCCTCCTTATTGTTATTTCCTGTCTGTTTCCCTGTAGTGATTAGCAGTAAAACTCTAAAAACAAAAAGGGCCAAGGTGTTTGTTTTCAAGGGCAGCAAGGAAACGGGGAGCTGGGGAGACAGCGCTGCAGGGTTTGAGGTAAACAACTCCAGGAGATGGAGTGGGTGGAGGGGGCCGGGCGGCACGGAGAGCGGGCCAGTCTTGGGCTTGTTGGGAAAAGGAAAGGGGGTGGGAGAATGCAGTGCATTCTGGTTGAAATAACGGCAGCCGTCCTAACAGCTTTGTCATTCTTTCCTGTTTTGTCTTCAGCGGTACCAGTCTGTTTCCAAGCCAGGAAAATGAAGTGAATGTATAGCTATCAAACTGCTTTGTCGCAAATGAGACTCTCTAGAGTGAGGATCTTAAACACACATGTCTGCAGAAGGGCCAGTCAGATAAGGTACCCAGATGGGGGCCTCGAGGGGGTAAGACTGCAGGGGGTGGTGGGAACTGGGGTGAACTGGAGAGCTTCCCCCATCTAAGGAGACACTCAGCCCCACGTGGTCACGGCCCCAGCCAAATGGTGCACTCACATTGCCTGATCTTTCAAATTTTCAAGAAAAGCTGGACATTTGGATGATTATGTGGTCTCCTGTTATTTATTCGTTTTTTTTTAGAATGCAAAGTATTTTATTTTTAAACTTCTAAATTTGAGAACAAGACAGCCTAGGTTAAATAAACAACATCGTTTTCCAAAGCTGAATGTGCTCACTGGAGCTCAGGTTTTGCGCTTGAAGCACAACTCCGAGGAGGAACACTGCTGTTTCATGATCTGTGGTGAGATGAACCGATCAGTCTCAGATCACAACACCCCTTTCTTCCCTTGGTAAGGGTTTCAAAAATTCTAGAACAGAGACATTTTTCTTGTTTAACCCTGAAAATTTCATTCCCCTGGTCTCCCGAGAGGCATAGACCACATGCAGGAATCCACCTTCGTCCCTCTCGCTTCCACACGCTTCCAGAGTCGGTGTGGACACGCTCGCCACGCTGTGTCCGTCCACTAACGGGAAGAAGGCTTGACTGGCGGCGGCTGTGAGTGCCGTCTGGTTATCTTGAGCAGTTCACTCAAGTCGACATGATCAGGCACCAGTAACTTGGTTTTATCCGGGACAGGAAGCTGCTTCTCACCCTTGTATCATTCTGTTAGCACCAGGATTTTGGTTGGATGCTGCTCTGAGATAAGGTGGACATCCGCCCTTTGTTCCAAGCTGCAGCGCTGCTTGAAGGGCTCCGAGGCCAGGGTGCAGGAGGCGGGGAGAGGGTGGCGAGGCCGAGGGTCCCGCAGCTTTAGGTGGCAGTGGGTCCAAATCAAGTCCCCTTCATTTTTAAATGTTGGCCGCTAGTCCAGGTGGTGTGGCTAGGTTGGTTGAGCATTGCCTCGTGCACCAAGAGGTCACCGTCTGATTCCTGGTCAGGGCACATGTCCAGGCTTTGGGCTCGATCCCCAGTGAGGGGCATGCAGGAGGGGGGCAATGGATGTTTCTCTCTCATTGATGTTTCTATCTCTCTCTCCCTCTCCCTTCCTCTCTCTCTAAAATCAATTTTTAAAACCATATTTAAATGTTGGCAGCTAATGCTGCTTTAAAAACAAACCAGGGCAGCATCGTGTGGGTCAAATAACATGTGTGAAGATGAATCAACAGAACCCTCATTTAAATGAGAGTTGGGAGGCCCGGCAGGGAGAGTTCTCACTCCCTACCACGCGTCACCCATTACCCCAAACAGGAAGAGAAGTATTTTCTATCCAACAGAAAGATGTTTTTCTCCTCTCCTGCCTACCCCAGCAGGAAGGAGTATCTTCCTCTCAACCAGCAGCCATTCAGCCAGTGAAAGACTGTTACAACTCAGCCAGTGAAAAGCCATTACATTTTGAATTCCCAGTTTTCTCCAATGGACTTTTTGTTTACAACAGCCCCTCTGAATCCCTTTTTTCTCTCTAAGAAAAGTCTTTCCTCCCCTTTGTTCTCTGGCCTTGCCCAGTCTGAGCTTTGATGACACACTCTGACTTGCAGCTCTCTGCTCCCAAAAAAACCCATTTTGCTGGAGAACTGTCAGGCCGTCTATTTGTTCAAGGTCAAAACACGTATCCATGAGACAGACTTATTTCAAAAACCAACTCTTTAACAATTTGGATCTCCAGCAATTTGCATTCTAGAACCTCGAAGTTCTGACATGATATGTCAGCAACAGCAAACTACAAACAAGCAAATACCAGAAGAACTGGGGAACTGAAATGCTTCGTGTTTAGATTGGTCATTCGTTCATTTCCCCTCTCCTATTGCAAAGCCTTGAATGTGTTCATTCAATAAATCAAGAAGCATTTATTGACTACCTAGTATGTGCTAAGTAATGATCAATAACATTTTTTTCTGTAAATATTGTAAATATTTTAGGCATTGAAGGCCATACTGTCTCCATCATAACTACTCTGCTCTGCCAACTGTAGTTTCAAAACAGCTTTAGACACTGCATAAACGAGTATGGCTGTGTTCCAATAAAACTTTATTTACAACAGGCAGCTGTCCAGATTTGGCTCACGGGCCATAGTTTGCCAATCCCTGATCCACAGATCTAAGAGAGCTTGTTGCCTAAGGCAGCAGTTTTCTTTAAGGAAACCTACATGTGTATGCTTTGCTATAAAGACAAGGAATTGGGTGATAGCTCTATAATTTTAAAGTCATATTTGTTAGCAGGATATCCAAAATAGCTCTCTATAATCATTCAGTGTAATCCAAGCCGTCGTAACAATCCTGTGAACATAAACAAGTTACTATAAGCGCTGGGAATGACGCTGGTCCTACCTGGTTACTGAAGTTAGTTTGGCAAGGCTCTCTGAAGATGGATTTAATTTATGGTAATCTTTCACAAAGGGAATCATTCCACGGGAGAACATTGACTGTTTGAACATCCACTGTTATCTCAGTGGAGTGATTCAGTTCCTGTTTTGATTGGATTTGAAACTGTTGTGAAGAGGCAACATAAAATCGAGTACCCCTATTTGTCTCCTGAGTCCTAAGACTTACTACTTGGAACTTGCAAAAATATGTTCTAGCCCTGGCTGGTTTGGCTCAGCGGTTAGAGCGGCGGCCTGTGGACCAAAGAGTCGCGGGTTTGATTCTGGTCAAGGGCACGTACCTCAGTTGTGGTTCATCCCCAGCCCTGGCTGGGGTCCTGCAGGAGGTGACCAGTGGATGTGTCTTTCTTACTTCGATGTTTCTCTCCCTCTCTCTCTCCCTAGCCCTTCCACTCTATCTAAACATCAGTGGGGGGGAAATATCCTCAGATGAGGATTAACAACAACAACAAAATGTTCTAAAGAGAGTCAACAAAGCAATATATCACTTTCATCTTTATATTCTCAGTGAAGTAATAGTACATAGAAGGTGCTCAAAAAGGTTTTGCTTTATGAGTGGAAGGAAGGCATACAGACTATAGCCAAGTTAACTTCTTTTTATTTATTATTGATTGATTGACTGATTTTCTTTATTGATTTGAGAGAGAGAGGAAGGGAGAGGGAGATAGAAACATCGATGAGAGAGGACACTGACTGGCCGCCTCCTGCATGCCCCCCACTGGGGATCGGGCCCACAACCTGAGGTGCCCCTCATTTTTATCTCACGCCAAGCGCTGCAGATTTTGTAGCCGTCCCAAACCCAACGTTCTGCCCCGCAATGCTGAGGCCATACTGATGCTCAGTGGGTGTTCAATACAGGTGAATGCTCTTTTCCAGCCCCAGAACTCAGGGCCTTGACCTCTGACACAGATTCGCCCGGAGCCCCTGTGTGCCCGGGACTGTGTCCCAGCTGGGAAACCGCGAGAGCTGCAGCGGGCAGCCAGCGGGGCTCTGTCTTCCCCGTCACCGCAGGGGAACTCTCAGAAGGGACTGTCCCAGCTGGCACACATGCCCCCCTGCCCACTTCGCTCCAACAGCGCCGACAGCGTTTGAATCATCTGTACTTCCAGTTAGAGAAAAACACATCGCCTTGGGATCCTGAGTTGGTGTGTTCTGCTTTGTAACAGGAAATAGGAGGCTCTGAGGAACAAGGACAAGACTTCAGTTCTTTTCCACGGTGTGAAATACAAGTTGACTCTGCCTGTCTCAGTAGGCTCGTGGTCTATCACATTGACAGCCGTTATTAAGATTGTTTTTTCTTTATTGATTTTAGAGAGAGAGAAAGGAAGGGAGAGGGAGAGAGAGAGAACATTGATTGGCCGCCTCCTGCATGCCCCCCACTGGGTATTGGGCCCACAACCTGGGCATGTGCCCTGACCGGGAATCGAACTGGCGACCTCTTGGTGTATGGGTCTCACTCAGCCCCTGAGCCACACTGGCCGGGTGACAGCTGTTATTAAAGAGACCTGTCAGCACCTTTTAATTCGATCCAGTTCCTATGGACAAAACACTATGCTAGGCACTGCCGAGGGGCAGATGGTAGCTGGACCTTTTTAAATTTGTGGCTCGAGCTCTTTGGACGAAGATTACAGTGGGTTCCGACTTCGTGGGGCGTCAGCAGAGCGCAGTAGTCAGAACTGAAGTTCCTGATAGACCTGCCTCCGTTGGACAGATGGCCTTTGCTAGGGTGAGGCTCAGAGGCAATTCCTTAATCTCTGTAAACTTCGGGTTTTTTAATCAGTTAATAGACCCTGGTGTCAAAGGGCTGTTGTAAAGATTAGATGAGATAAAGCATGCGGAACAGTGGCACGGTGTCTTAGGAAGAAAGTCACCATAAAAACGAAACCTAAAGCATCCTATAAAACTGTGCTGCTTTGCCTCTAATGGCGAAATAGACCTGTTCCTGGCACACAGCCACGTGTCGTAAAATACCTCTGCCTGCAATTTCTGTTCCTCTAGCCGGAGGTGAAGGCAAACAACTCCAGTCAACGTCACCTGATGCTGTGAGGGCGGTGAGCTCCTCTGCCTCCCTCTCAGCCCCGGCGGCAATGCCCACACCTGGCACACGCAGCCCGCAGAGTCATTTTCGGGGGAGGCTAAACAAAGGAGCTGGGATGCCACAGCTACTGGTGGGGCCACTGGGGGAAGGTTTCACCCGTCCTGGCACCTTTTGCTTCTTGGGACCCTGGAGCCCTCTCCTCCTGAGCACGGTCGGCCCGCTTAGCACCGAAGAAGCTGGGCTCTCTCCCCCAGCCCCGGCCCCCATCATTGGCCAGTCATTGGAAGTGGCTGCTACCAGGAGAGCAGTACGGCCTTGAACAAGGCAGCTTTCTTCAGGTGAGGAGGGTGGTTCTTGAAGAGACACTCAGCTGAGAGCTGGCAGCCAGCAGGGGGCAGTGAGCCCAGTCCTGAAGGGGGCACTCTAGGAAGGCAGCGGGGCACAGACTCGATTACAATGACTAAATGGTAGGACTTGCCCTTCTACGTTTTAGCCATTCCTAGGAGTTCTGGAATAGAGATGGGCTGGGGGAGGGTAGAGAATATATCATCTGCCAAATTTCCTAGTTGATTATGGGGGGAGATTCATTGAAAGCTGCACATATTATGGTTTTATGGGCATTTAACCAAACTTAGAGTTGATCCAAGCAAAAAAATTGTAAGCAGATCAACACAAAGTACAAAGAATGCCTTGATCATAAAATATTCACCCTTTATGAGATTCTGCTTGCTCTCTTTTTAAATCTTTATTGTTGCTCTGGCCGGTTTGGCTCAGCGGTTAGAGCGTCGGCCTGCGGTCCAGAGAGACCTGGGTTCGGTTCCCGCTAAGGGCACGTACCTCGGTTGCAGTTTGTCCCCGGCCCTGGTTGGGTCGTGTGGGTGGCAGCCACTCGATGTGTCCCTTTCACATTGATGTTTCTCTCTCTCTCTCTGTCTCTCTCTCTTTTCCTCTTTCTCCCTCCCACTCTATCTTACTAAAAAAGTAGAAAAATGTCTTCCGGTGAGGATAAAAAAAAAAAACGAAAACAAAAACAAAAAAAATGAATCTTTATTGTTGTATAAATATAATGCTTATAGTAAAAAACAAAAACAAAAAACTTGGGCTCTGGAAATAGGACTGGTGGTGAACCCCAGCTCCATGACTTATACTCCAAGTGACCTTTATTTAATGACCAGAGTCATATAATGAAGATAATATTACAAACCACACGGGATTAATGAGATAATGCACCTAAAGTACCATCACATACAAATTGCTAAATAATATTTCTTTTCCTTCTCATTATTATTATTTACATTGCATTTCCTTGTCTGAGCCCAGGAAACATACTGGGTTCTCACCCTTCAACTCCTGCTCTGATAATCCTATTAACAGTCCATTTTCCAAATAGTGATGTTTTGCTTATTTTATTATCGCTATTATTTTTTTTTCCTTGAATTTATTGAGGTGACACTGGTTAACAAAATTATACAGGGTTCAGATGCACAGTTCCACAACACATCATCTGTACACTGTATTATTAAAATTTTTTTTAAATCTTTTTTATTTTATTTTTTTATCCTCACCCGAGGACATTTTTCCATTTTTTGTTCAGATAGAGTGAGAGGGAGAGAGAGAGAGAAACATCGATGTGAAAGGGACACATAGAGTGGTTGCCACCCACACAACCCATCCAGGGCCGGGGACAAACTGCAACCAAGGTACATGCCCTTAGCGGAAACCGAACCCAGGTCTCTCCGGACCACAGGCTGACGCTCTAACCACTGAGCCAAACTGGCCAGGGCTAAAAATTTTTTTCTTTATTAACTTTAGAGAGAGAGGAAGGGAGAGGGAGAGAGAGAGAGAGATATAGAAACATTGATGAGAAAGAACATCGATTGGCCGCCTCCTGCATGCCCCCCACTGGGGATCGGGCCCACAACCTGGACATGTGTCCTGACCGGGAATCGAACCAGCGAACTCTCAGTGCATGGGTCAACACTCAACCACTGAGCCACACAGGCCGGGCTGTACACTTATTGTGTGTTCGCCACCTCCAGTCAAGTCCTCATCTGTTACCATTTATGCCCCCCGTACCCTCCTCCACCTCTCCCCCCAACCCCCAGCAATCACCACACTGTTGTCCATGTCCATGACTAACTCATTCATTTTAGAAAGATGGGCTGTAGTCAGACCCTGGTACAGTCTCAGTGCCAGGCTAGGCGATGTGGACATATGTCATGGACAGTGGAGAGCCACTAAAGGTTTTTGGGCAGATAGTATTAGGAAATAAAAGAGAGGGATCAAGATTACTTAGGCAGGGGCCTGAAGACCCCCTGACATTTTAAGTAGATATCTGTGTGAATAGCCACATGTCTATTTTTCTGGGGAGAGAGTCGATAACTTTCATCCGATCTCAAAAGTGTCTGAGACTTCAAAAAGGACTAAGCATCCTGACTTAGCCGTTTTGAGCTTAGATGACCAGCCTTGGTCAAAAGCCTTGAAGACAAAAGGGGTTCCAGGGCAAGAAGTAAGGAGGTGGGGTTGGCTGGAGGAGAGTAGAAATGATCGCTTCCCTCTGAGGTCTGTCGCTTTTCCGATGCTGGAGGTGGGTTTTCCAGCTGCAGAACCCCTGCAGCCCTCCCGAGATGCAAGGCCCGAGCCACAGGCAGGGGAGCGACCTCCATCACAAGCTGGCGTTTGAATGACATTGTCAAGAAAACCGGATGAGCGGGCCAAGGACAGATCTTTGAACATATTTAATCTGCCTGCTGTGCCTTTTCCTAAGTACTTTCTGACAGATGATTTTCTCCACACAGGAAATTCACATTTCGAACTTCAGTTCCTAAAATACATTACATCACACTTTGGCTTCTGAGGAGGGCAGGAGGGTGCACATGGTGACAGCGCATGGGGATCACGTCGCAGCGGACGAGGTTATCCTTTCAAAACGAGCAGGTGCTCCTGGCCTGTCGGAAGGCGTGCGGGCATTTTGGGGCTAAGTTAGGACGCGTGTAGGCTCATTGTTAGCGCTCAGACATCTAGTTCTAGCCCACTGTGGAAATCTCAGGACCCCACAGAATTCCTCCTCTCTTTGGAGAGGAAGAAAAAGATACCTGTGACCCCTTCCCTGCTCATGCCAGGAAAGCTACTTAAAATATTTGGGTAGAAGGGGTGGCCTTTCCCCACCTGTACTCCATTATGGGTTGAATTGTCTCCCCAAAATTGCTATGTTTGAATCCCAGGTCCCTGTACTTCAGAATATAATCTTATTTGCAAAAAGCGTACTTGCAGATGTAATTAATTAAGGTGAGGTCATAAGGGTGGGCCCTAATCCAATATGATTGGTGTCCTTATAAAAAAATAATAATTTGCGCTGGCCAGTTGGGCTCAGCGGTTAGAGCGTCAGCCCGCGGACTAATGAGTTCAGGGTTTGATTCCAGTCAAGGGCACGTACCTCAGTGGCGGTTCGTCCTGGCCTTGGTCAGGTTGTATCGAAGGCAACCAGTCGGATGTGTCTCTCTCACATTGATGTTTCTCTCTCTCTCTCTCCCTCCTACTCTATCTGATGATAAACAGAAAAATATCCTCTAGTGAGGATTTAAAAAAATAATAATTTGAGCGCTGGCCAGTTTGGCTCAGCAGTTAGATTGTCAGCCTGCAAACCAAAGGGTCTCAGGCTTGATTCCTGGTCAAAGGTACGTCCTGGGCTGCAGGTTTGACCCACGGCCCTGGTTGGGGTCGTGCGGGAGGCAACCAATCAATGAACGTGTCTCTCTCACATCAAAGTTTCTCTCTCTCTCCCCCTCCCTTCCATTCTATCTAAAAAAATCAATGGAAAAATATCCTCAGGTGAGGATTAACAACAACAACAACAAAGATATCTTGACACAGAGACACACACAAGTAGAGTGTCATGTGAAGGTAAAGGCAGAGACCAGGCGACACTTCTACAAGCCAAGGAACACCAAAGATTGCCAACAAACCGCAGAAGCTAGGGACGAATCTTCCCCGGCGCCCTCAGAAAGAATGACCGCTGCGCACACCTTGTCACTTTTGTTACGGCCGCCCAGGCTGTGGTACCTTGTTACCGTAGCTCTCAATCACTAACACATTCCCTTTCTCTACAATGGCAGACCTGTCCATTCAAATCCAGTCCTGGGTTCCTGAGCTGAGGTTTCGGAGAAGGCGGAGCTGCGGCAGCTTCTCAGAGTGGCTCCTCCAGAGCTGGGGGGTGCAGGCACTCAGAGTGGCTTGGGGACCTCCCACCCTGCCTTGCACTTCGAGGACACTCTGTGCTGTGTGTGCTGTGGTTTAAGAGAGAGGGTCCCGCCCTGGCCAGTTTGGCTCAGCGGTTAGAGCGTCGGCCTGTGGTCCGGAGAGACCCGGGTTCGGTTCCTGCTAAGGGCACGTACTTCGGTTGCAGTTTGTCCCCGGCCCTGGTTGGTTGTGCGGGTGGCAGCCACTCGATGTGTCCCTTCACGTCGATGTTTCTCTCTCTCTCTCCCTTCCTCTCTCTCCCTCCCACTCTATCTGTACAAAAAATGGAAAAATATCCTCGGGTGAGGATAAAAAAAAAGAAAAAGAAAAAGAAAAAAGAGAGAGAGAGGGTCCCCAATGTGGAGCTGAGTGCTCTCTCTCTTGAAGGATCAAAATTTAGTCAACCCCAAGTCTGGAGCATGGATTTTGCCTAACCTGCCTCCTACAAGTCTTTGTTCTCAGCCTCTCTCCATCATCAGGCTGTTACAACTTGTCTTTCGTCACCTGATGACTAGGTTTCCATGGTTACCTACAAACACACAGCAAGGTGTCATTTCTAGGAGGCCTCAGGATAAAACAGAGAACAAGACAGGGCCTCTGGCACAATGAAAATAACCTGGAGCCAGTGATCAGAATGGAGGGCTGGGGGCAGCTGGGTCTCAAAAGCAAGTCGGAAGCCCAGTTACTAGAGCGGGGCATAAAGGCAGGGACAGGGCAGCCGCCTGCTCAGTACCACTCTGCCAGATACGGAGCCCTTCCTGTGGACTAGGTGACACACCAAGCGGTCGTGTGCGTTCCCTCCTCTGGTCCTTGCTTACTAAAGCCTTCTGTTTTCTCCAAGAAGGAGCTGAGTGTATGAGACATGTTGAAGATCACACAGCTGCTAGGTCCGGAGGGAGCAAGGATTTGAACCCAGGTGCTAATGATCTCCCATCTCTTCCTCCAGATCTGCTTCCTGCTCTCCTCCACCCCAGAGGCCGATCTGCGTGGGCTTCAGTCCACAGCCTCCCTTGTGCGTGGGCCCCTGGAGAGCCCAGCAGATAAGGGGGAAGAGAGAGGTTGCTCTGGGCTGGCTGTGCCTGAGTGCTGCCTCCACACTTCTCCTTCACTTCCCCCCTTGTGTCTTTGAGTCTAGGGTCACTATTCTTGGCTACCACTCTATCCCTTGACATTGTCCAGAACCCACTTTTTGTAGGAAATCCCTTTATAATAAGTCCTTCTTTAATGATCTTCTTTCCAGTGAGACCCTGACTGCTACGCCAGGTGGGTCTGCTGCTGAAGGCTTTAACTCCCAAGCCATGCATGTCCCCATTCCCAGCCAGTGTGACGGGTCACTCCTCTTTAACCCCTGCAATCGAAGGTCAGGATTGGTCTCTGAGACCTGGGGCTGCAGGACCTGAGGTAGGTCCCCCATGGTTATAGGTATGGGGCGAAGGTCACAGCACAGCCTAGAGAATTAAGTAGGATCTGTTACTCACCTATAAGGATTTTCAGGTCTCCCATGGTCTTTCCTGTCCTGGTGACTCCCCAGTGTTTAGCTGCTGCAATGAGTTTGGCTAACTGGACATTTTGAATGAACAGTCCCCACAAGTCTGCCTTCATGTCAGACACCAACCACAAGTTTGTGGGTTCCCAGAAGCAACCTCACTTCAGACTAGCTGGCCTCAAATTCAGAGGTTCCCACGATCAACCTCAAGTTCTATAATTTGCTAGAACAACTCACAGAACTCAGGAAGTGCTATATTTAGGATTACAGTTTTATTATAGCAAAAAATACAAATTAAAACCAGTCAGGGAAGAGATTCAAAGATAGAATCCAGGAGGGGTCCAGACATGGAGCTGCTGTTGTCTTCTCCCAGGGCATTTGTGGAGTCCTGACCACAATGTGTGTGACAATATGCTCATAGAATTACCAACAAAGGAAGCTTACTGGAGCCTCTGGCGTCCAGGGTTTTCACTCGGGCTTGATCACATACTGCGTGAACGGCTGACCTTTCGTCTCCAGCCCCTTTTGAAGGTCAGAACTGAGACAGTGAGGCCCTAAGCCCCTGTCATAAATCACATCTTTAGACTGTCCGGTGACCAAAGCTCCTAGGCAAACAAAAATCCCCGTCAGGACATTCCGGGAGCCTAGAGATCCCCTTCCCACAGCTAAGGGCAAAAGCCAGACTCCTCTTGGGTGAGGCCCCTTCTTCATTACATAGCTGCTTTGTTTCCTCTCCTGCTTGGCCGTATCCCTGGTGGTGTCTCACCAGCCACCTGTAGTTTGGAAAGAGGCTAAGGAGACGATACATTCCATGGCGCGCTTAGCAGATCTTGCCATTGTAAGATTCACCCCTGCAACCCCCATCCCTGCCACTGTGCTAGGAGCTTCCATGTGTGTCTCCCTTTGTTGGGAAGGGAGTCTGCTTTACCGGAAAGTTCTCCTTTGTGGCACTGGGGGAAGGTCCACAATCTCCTAAGTGCCCTTGTAGGAAAACAGCGGTTGTCACGTGGGGAGCCTGGTGGCCCCACTCAGTCACTCACGGTGAACACGGACGTCCCTGTTCTACCTTGATGCTATCGCCTACCACCTTTTATGTCTGCTTCCTCCTCCAGTCTCTGGCTTCTTGAAGGCAGGGAATGTGTCTTATTTATCTTATACTAACTCACTAGTTTAAAAACTATAAAATAAAGGGAATGAACCAAGCATTTATTCTACAAGTCTGCTCTTCCTATTCAAATGGTACCCTTGGGTAATCAAATGGCAGATAAAGAACATTTTCTCTTATGGAACTACTTTAGATGACAGTTGAAAAAAAAAGAATCTTTAAAATAAAATATCACCATTTTGTAATTCTTTTTGGCTGCAGAAAGCTTTATTTTTTTGCATTTGGTCCAACCCATGGGAGAAGACTTCAGGGTGGTTAAAAGGATGCCCAGTGGCTCGGGGGAGAGGCTCGGGCGAAAGCCAGACACCAGGGGGACTCAGAGGGTCCCTCAAAGGCCTCCGGGCTCCCAAAGCCCCTAGTCGTGCTTGAGGGGGGTCTTTCAAAGAGACCCTCGCCCAGCCCAGCCTGGGGACCGCCAGCCTGCAGAGTCAGGTGTCACCCATCTTCTTGATGAGTTTCACCTGCTCACCCAGGACGTGGCTCTGCAGGAAGTCAGAGATGGGAACCTGTGTGGGCGGAACCCGGGCCTGCAGATGCACAAGGGCCTGCTTCAGGGTCTCCTCCGGGGCCTTGGCGGCTCCCGGAGCTCCTGAGTTCTGCCCCGCATCTTGGGAAGGCTCAGCACGAGCTGGAGGAGAAGGCGGCCACCGCGCTCCTTTGCCCTGCGCCCTGGAGGTTCTTCTCTGCCAACTCTCGGAAGAAGCGCCCGGGCCCTCCAGAGACACGTGGTAACAGGGGAAACCCAGCCCAGAGACAGGTAGGGGCAGGGTGGCCAAGCGGTGGACGGCAGCCTCCACCTCGGTGGAATAATTCTGACCAAGTGGGAGCTCATGATTGTTCGGCAGTAAGGAATTAAGGTCAAACAATGGTGTCAGCTGGTCTCGGAGGTTGAGGTGGTTCCGAAGGTGAGGACTGGGAAAGAGGTTGGAGGGTGGTCAGAGGCTGGAAGGGGTACCCTGGGTCTGCTCTGTGCAACCACTGTTGAAGCCAGAGACAGATCCAGGGGACCGTCAGGGCACTGCCATATTTTATAATTCTTAATGAATTAATGAATCTAGGCATTGAGCATCAATGACTGATTATGTCAAAATAAAGAAAGACAATCAGATATCATGTGCCTCCTGACAAAAGAACTCAATACCACCTATAAAATAGTGTTGCCAAAAAAGCAAACTTGAATCTGATTAAGCATCTATATCCAACTACTAATATATAGGAAATACAGATTTTTTAAAAATTGTATTATAGGGGTACAGTCAGTAAAATCCAGATTATGGGAAATTTTATAAGACAAGTTATTCAGTTTATTCAACTAATAAATTGCAATGAATAGAAAAATGGGATGGGGGAATATTTAAAATTTAAAGAGATTTTAAAGACATAGTGACAAATTGTAATATGTGGTCCTTATTTTGATCCTGATTCAAACATCTTAAATAAAATTGTGACATTTATGAGACATTGAAAATTTAAATGCCAAGTAAATATTTGATAATATTAAACAATTAATAGTTTGGGTTGATCAGATTGTTTTTAAAAATTCTTATTTTTTTGAGATACATATGAAAATAATTACAGATAAATCAATGTGCTACATTAGATTTACTTTAGAACAATATGGGAGTTAGAGATTCGGGAAGGGCCCTGGCCGGTTTGGCTCAGCGGTTAGAACGTCAGCCCGCGGTCCCGAGATGCGGGAAGGCAGGTGGAGGTATAGATGAAACAAAGCTGGCCACGAGGTGATACTTTTTGAAGCTGGGTGATGGGCACACAGGAGTTTATTATACTATTCTGTGTGTTTTTATATATGCCTGAGATTCTCTATAATAAAAAGTTAAAAAATGTAACCTTGCAATAGTTACACCCAAAACCAAATTTAAAGTTTTATGAAAAGTAAGCTCACTATGCCAAAAATGGTCAGCCTGGCTGTGGTGATTTTAAAGACATGGCCCCCAAATTCTTTGGCACTTTTCCCATTAAGGGGTGGGCTCTCCACCTCTGCCTTGAATGTGGATGAGCTTGTGATTACTCTGTCCCATAAAGTTCAGAAGTGATAGTATATGACTTCGGAGGCTGGGTCATGAAAGGTGCTGCAGCTTTCTCCTGGTTCTCCTGGGAGCTGGCTCTTTGCGAGGTCAGCACTGCATAAGACATCTGACAGCCCTGAACCACCTGCTGGAGAGACCACGTGTACACAGTTCAGGAGACAGCCCAGGCTGAGCTCCCGGCCAACTGCCCAGCGGCCAATGCCAGCCATGCGAATGAGCCAACTTGAACGTCTGGCCCAGTCATGCCTTCAGATAACTGTAGTCTCAGCCAACATGTAAATGCAACCTCGTGAGAGAGCCCAAGATAACACTGCTCACCAGAGCTCTCCTTAATTTCCTGACTCATAAAATCACAAGCAAAAGAAAATGGTTTGTTTGTTTGTTTGTTTGTTTGTTTGTTTTACACCACTAAGTTTGGGGGGGTAATTTATTATGCAGCAATAGTCACTGAAATAGTGATCAAGAACCCAGATTCAGAATATACGAAGACTAAAATAGCTTTTCAGTTTTTGAAAGCATGAGGATTGTGTCTGAAAAAGTCATTAATCCCCTTGGATATCCATATTTTTACTTACAAACTGAGGTATAGAATGGGACTTAGGTCATCTCTAAGAATCCTTCTAGTTCTAGCCTTTTCTAATCAATAACAACAAATAGGCAGATATTTATATTATTCATCCAGTTTTTCACTACTGTCCAAATTATCTTTTATTTAAACAGCATGTATTAATTCTTTCAATAAATATATGACTCAAGCACTGTTGCTGGGTGCTGGGCATGGTTCGCATAGCCTCTAAGTCAGTGGTTCTCAACCTGTGGGTCGCGACCCCTTTGGGGGCTGAACGACCTTTTCACAGGGGTCACCTAAGACATAACAGTAGCAAAATCACAGTTATGAAATAGCAATGAAAATAATTTTATGGTTGGGGATCACCACAACATGAGGAACTGTATTAAAGGGTTGCAGCATTAGGATGGTTGAGAACCACTGCGTCTAAGGGAACCTGTGGATTCAGATTGGGGGCTGGCACAAGCAGAGCAGACCGTCCCACACCCCGACGGCCCCTTCTCCCAACCCCTTCATGCTTTTGCAGGTTTGCTAGAGTTCGCACTGGAACACTCTGTTCAGTGATTACCGTGTACACTGCTGAGCTCTGTTCATTTGGGTACAGAAATATTGAGGAGACTGGCATTAAATTCCAGGTTGCTCCATGACAAAACTGCTGCAAAAATAAACAAAATGATTTTATGCAATACCGGGACTTGTAGAGTACATTTCTAGTCTGACGTTTGGAGTTGGAGCTTTGTTCTCAGGCTGAAAATGAATAGAGCTAAATGACATGAAAAAATAATGTTTTCTTTGCCTAGGTAAAGTGATGAGAATTTGGGCTTAAGATAAATTAAATTAAAACGTTAATTTTAAAGAAATGCTTCAGGTAAACCTGGCTCCAGTTCAAAAATGATGTTGGCTTATTGTGGTTTCATTTTTTAAAAACACCAGTTTTATAATGTTTAGTGTGTGTGTAATTATTTTTTTTCTTTCCCCCATACAAAACCCTTCTTTAATACTTGGGCCATAAATCAGACTTCCTATGCCCTCTCCTTAGGTTCGATAATTTGCTAGAATGGTTCAAGGAAGCACTTTGTTATGTTTACTGGTTTGTATAAAGAATATATTAAAGATATGAAGAACAGCTGGGTTCAGAGACACACAGGGCAAGGCCCAGACACAGGAGCTTCTGTCCTGGGTGATGGGTGTGCTCCCCTCCTGGCATGCAGAGGTCTTCACCAACCCTGCCTGACGCTCTCTGAACAACACGTTAGTGGGATTTTTGTGAAGTCTTCATCACACAGGCACAACCAATCATTAATTCCATTTCCAGGCTCCTCCCTTCTCTGGAGAATTGAGGGGAAGGCTGAAACTTCCAAGCTTCTAATCATGGCTTTGTCTTCCTGGTGACCAGCCTTCATCCAATTAATGTCTTGTTAGAACAAGGACAGTCCCATCACCCAGGAAATTCCACAGGATTTAGGATTTCAGTGTCAGACCTTCCTATCAGGAAATTACAAGGATCTTAGGAGCTGTGTCAGGAGCCAGGGTTGAAGACTAAATTTTAGAACAAAAGATTCTTTTAGTACCACTGTTTACAAGGGTTTTAGGAGCTTTGTGCCAGGAATTGGGAGTCGAAACCAAATAATACGCCATATATATATATATATATATATATATATACACACACACACACACACACACACACACACACACATATTTCTATAAGATGGTATCTCACTTTTTAAAAAATGTTTATAATTCAATTTACTTCAACTAAAAATGTCCACCCATATCTACCATTCTCCAACCCCAACACTTGGAACCACCAATCTATTCTCTGAATCTGTGAGCTTGTTTTTGTTTTGTTTTTGTTTTGCTTTAGATTCCATATATAAGTAGGATCATAAAGTATTTGTCTTTCTCTGTCTGACTTTTTTCACTTCACATAATGCCCTCAAGGTCCATCCATCCATGCTGTTGTAAATGGCAGGATTTCATTATCTGTTATGATGGCTGAATAATATTCAAATATATATATGTAATTTCTTCTTCTTTTTTATGACTGGGTAGTTTTTTGGTTTTTTTTCTTTATTGACTTTAGAGAGGAAAGGAGAGGGAGAGAGAGATAGAAACATCCATGAGCGAGAACATCGATTGGCCGCCTCCTGCATGCCCCCCACTGGGGATTGGGCCCACAACCTGGCCATGTGCCCTGACCAGGAATTGAACCAGTGTATAGGTCGACGCTCAATCACTGAGCCACACTGGCCAGACTATATGTAATTTCCTTATCTGTTCATCCTCCTATGGACACTTAGGTTGTTTCCGTATCTTGGCCATTATAAATAATGCTGCAATAAACATGGGGATCATATATGTTTTCAAATTAATGTTTTTGTTTTCTTCAGAGAAATACCCAGAAGTAGAATTGCTGGATCATATGGTAGTTTTATTTTTAATTTTCTGAGGAACAACCATATTTTTTTCCATAGAGTTGATACCAATTTATATTCCCCCATAGAGTTGATCACAATTTATAGTGCGCAAGGGCTCCCTCTTGTTCGCATCCTCGCCAACACTTGTCATTCTTGTCTGTTTGATAACAGCCACTCTAACAGGTGTGAGGTGATCTCTCATTGCCGTTTTGATTTACATTTCCATGGTAATTAATAACGTTGAGCATCTTTTTATGTACCTGTTGGCCATCTGTCTGTCTTCTTTGGAAAAAATGTCTATTCAGATTCTCTGCCCATTTTTAAATCAGATTGTTTGGACTGTTTTTTGTGTTTTTTGCTATTGCGTTGCATCAGTTGTTCGTATGTTTGGGGTATTATCCCCTTATCTGTGGTGTGCAGATATTTTCTCCCCCTTCAGTAAATGGCCTTTTCTTTTCTCTTCCTTTGCTGGCCTCCTTTGCCTGCAGAAGCTCTGTCGTCAGACGTAGTTCCACTTGTTTATTTTTGCTTTTGTTGCTTCTGCTTTTGGGGTCAGATTCCAAAAATCATCACCAAGGCCTATGGCCAGGAGCTTACCGCCTATTTCTTCTGGCAGGAGTTTCAGGTATCTTACTTTTAACTTCACGACACAGCCACCAAGACTTTCTGGAAAACTAACGGCATCGCGTGATGATAATAGTTCACATTTACGGAGGGCCAGGCACTGCGTGAAAAGCCTTCTGTGCGTTATCTCCTTCGGTGCTCACCACAGCCTATGGGGTTCATGCTATTATTGGCCCCATTTCACAAATGAGGAAACTGAGGCCTTATCATCCGGTTAGTGGAAAGTCCCAGACTCCCATCCAAGTCAAAGCCTGTGCTTTTAACCTCTAAGCTATCTTTTCCTTTATAATTAAGAAAGTAAGTCTGAGCGAGATCATTTATTTATTCATACCATTGCCTTATTCCAGAAAGGATTTCAGGCTTTTGGTTCAGCACTCGTCCAGGCTCACCCAGACCGTGAGTGGCAGGGCCAGGAGTCAAGCCTCCGTCTCTCCTGAACTGTGTAAACGAAGTGAGAGGACACAGATGTAGACCCACACCGTGTATTTCCTCATGAACCCGAGAAAAGGAAACAGGGACATTTTCTTTGGCTGGTTTCCCTTTTCATTCAGGCTGGTTATGTTCTTGGCATCTGGGTTCCCTGCTCTGTGTTTGGAGAAGGGAGGAATAGGACAGGAGAGATTCAGAAGGAACAGGCCTGGGCGGTAGCACATGGCTGCGTGATGAGCAGGTGAAAGGGAAGGGCCTGAGGCTAGCATGTGCCGAGTACATACACAGCCACGGCCTGTCAGCACTGCCCAGTGAGTAACAGTCTCCAGGAGGAAGGGTAAGAGCGGACAGAGGAAGGGTGAAATGAGGAGACAAAGGAAAGCTAGGAACCCAGGTATTAGGGAAAGTGGGGGGAAGACAGGTGGGAGGAGACACTAGTATCTGTTCAAGAGCAAGAATGAAAATAGTTTAATTTGGTCCCTGGCTGTTGGCTCCGAGGTTACCGCGGTTGGAGCGTCGGCCTGCGTACCTTGGATGCAGGTGCCTCCTGGACCGGAGGGGGGTCCTGAGGGAGGTAACCAGTCTCACCAATCTCTCTCACATCCCTGTTCCTCTCTCCCTCCTTCCCACTTTATCTAAAAATCAATGGAAAAAACATCCTCGGCCCTGGCCGGTTTGGCTCAGCGGTTAGAGCATCGGCCTGCGGTCCAGAGAGACCCGGGTTCGGTTCCCGCTAAGGGCACGTACCTCGGTTGCAGTTTGTCCCCGGCCCTGGTTGGATCGTGTGGGTGGCAGCCACTTGATGTGTCCCTTCACGTCGATGTTTCTCTTTCTTTCTTCCTCTCTCTCCCTCCTGCTCTATCTGAACAAAAAATGGAAAAATGTCCTCGGGTAAGGATTAAAAAAAAAGAAAAGAAAAGAAAAAATATCCTCCAGTGAGGATTTTTTTTTTTAAAGTTTAATTTGGTTGTATAAGATTTCAGAGAAGAAAAGTATAAAAGGTAAACACAACAGCCATTTTTTAAAAACCACATGTCCTACTGTATCTCAAATCAGGGACAGTCTTTCAAGTCTGAGCAATTAACAGCTCGGCCAATCCCTCTCAGTTGTCTCTTCTTGGTTCTGTAGCATCATCCTTCTTAAGACAAATACTTAATCCATTTTTGTACTTCTAAGGCTCAGTCCCAGACGGGTTGTGTAAAGAACTGTCTTTCCTTGGCAATAGCTTGAAAAATAAATAGAATGAAATATATACTCATTCTTTCTTTGCGTGCCTAAGAAGGGGAACATTCATTCGTTTTCAGTTTGAATTATTATAAAAACATTGCAGAACTTGTTCTTAATCTTTTTTGGGGGGTGGGGGGGAGTGGTTATTTTATTTTTTATTTTTTTATGAAGGAGCTTGTCTCAATTTAGTATCCTTAACCAAACATGCTTTAGTCTCCAGGCAAGAACCGGCTATAAAGAAAACACAGCTCTTTTAATAGCAGCTCTTGAGCCCTGGCTGCTCACTGACTATAAAGGAAAGATGCATTGGAGACCCTTCTCATTAAAAACCATGATGTTTCACTTAAGTTGGACTTGGCCACTCTGGATAATGCAAAACAGAAGTCGCTTACTGAGAGGCAGGGACAGGAAGGGGAAATGGCTGACCTGTAACTAGAGTTCTCCAAAGGTGACAGGTACATTTATTGATCTCCTGGGACCTATATTTAGTTAGCAACTTGAGCTGACTAGCACGTGTGTTGAGTAATGTTTAAATCATCAGAGTGCACATACACGAATTTAACCTCACAGGAATGTATTTCCTTCCCCATCCCACCTTTCTAGACATTTCCTTTTTTTACCTAAATTATGCAAACAACGTTCAAAAAGGGCAACTCAGTTCAGTTGGATAGAATCCTGTGAACTATTGATCATCAGAATTTCTCTTTCGCCGATGGAACTGGACAAAGAGTTTGCTGTTGTCAATAAATTAATCCAGAGCAAAGAAATTTCCACATCTCCTTGAGTTTGGTTTGGAATTATTCCTTCTTTCTCTAAAGGTGGCATAATGACCTAGCCAGTGTGGCTCAGTGGATTGAGTGTCGTCCCATGGACTGAGAGGTCCCAGTTCAATTCCTGGTCAGGGCATATGCTGGGGTTGTGGGTTTGATCCCCAGTGGGGGGCGTGCAGGAGGCAGCCGATCGATGTATCTCTCTCACATTGATGTTTCTATGTCTCTCTCTCTTCCCCTCTCTCTAAAAAATTAATGAAAACATTGAAAATAAAGGTGTCATAATGTACATATGTATTGTTAAATATATGTATTATATTTTTTAAATGTAAGCAATTTAATCTTTTTTTTAAGGATTAAAAAAACCTCACTGAGATCATCAAAGGAGTTGCACGTTCTATGAAATAAACAGCAACACCATGATGTTCTGGAAATATATAGAAATGTGCACAGAGTAGAAAATGTATCATTCTGATAACCAGTGGCTGAAAGCCTGACCTAAATTAAATTTAATCCTTCAGAGACAACTTTGTAAAAACTCGGGTGCTGTGCAAACCAAGCCCGACACAACACAACAGAGGCGCACGTGGATTCGACCTAAATGCCCAATAAAACCATTTGGGGCCCAGAAGATCTGTGCCCTGGTACTATTTTTAAAAATCATGACTGATGAGATGTTCTCAGCTCTGAGAAACCCTGAAAAAAAAAAAAAAATGACTCATTCCATAAAGGCATTTTTATAAGGGAAGTGGATTTAGAATTTAATGGTGACATTTAGTCATTACAAAGCAGATAATTTCATGAAGAGTAATTTGATATTTATAACAGCATCATTGTCAATTAAATTTGTAAAAGGTAAAAGTGAATCTAAGGACCTTGAACAAGACAAAGTGGGTGCTCTTTAATAGGATAGTTAGCTGTTAGGAGAAGGAAGAAAAACAGGGAAAACTATCATTGTTGTAGGTGTTCTTGCTTTTAATCTCACTCATGCTTAGATCTGCGTCAGAACAGAATTAAAGGCCCTAAGCGTAAGCTAAATGTAAATTCAGATTTCCTGGTGGCCAAATCTTCTCGTGGATTTATTTTCTTTATTTTTCCCCCCCTTTGGATTATTCATCTAATGTACTAGTTTCTCTTCTGCTTCCTTAAGATTTTGTTTTGTTTCAATTTTCAGTTGGTGACCTGTCCTTAAAAGATAGTTGTTTACTACATTCTAGAAAAGCCACAGGCAAGGAGTGTCTCCATTGTTCTTTGGTTACATATCTAATCTATTCCAATTGTGAACCAATTTGCTTTTCCGTTGCTTGCGGTATAAAATAGCTCCATGTTCTCTGTGTTACCTTCTGAGGACAATGCAGGTTTTGTCAACGCCAGACACATATGTAAGTAATCAAAGTCCATGGTATAATATATTGTGCCAAGAATGTATTTTTCACACATGGTGTGTTAGTAAAGAAATAAAACCTTGAAGGTAAAGTGTTTTGTATTTGGCTACTTAATATAGAAATGGTAGGTGCCCCAGGGCAAAAATTAATGGATGCTTAGGCATAACCTATTGACTTTTAATTGAAACCTTGCTTATTTTACAAGTGTACATCTATGAGCTAAGTCACATTTTGAGTCTAAGGATTTATGACTGAAATAAGTTGAAAGCTGAATCAGCTCTCATGAAATGTGCTTCCTTAGAACAATAGCATTTGCTCCAATCTATAATTTCTTTGGCTGCTTTATTGCAACCAAGACAAAATTATTGAAATTTGGCAATAGCATAAAACATTTTCCTCAATTAATAGTACATATTTCAAGGCGTTTGTTGTTGTTGTTTTTTTTAATTAATCCTCACCCGAAGATATTTTCCCATTGATTTTTAGATAGAGTGGAAGAAAGGGAAGGAAAAACAAGAGAGAAACATCCATGTGAAACAGACACACTGATTGGTTTCCTCCCGCACAACCCTGCCCAGACCAGGGATCAAACAGGTACGTGCCCTTGACTGGGAATCAAACCCAAGACCCCTTGGTACTCACGCCGATGCTCTAACTGCTGAAGCAAACCGGCCAGGGAAACAATAATATGTATTTTAGAATAAACTATGTTCAATAATTGTTTTCTAAGATCCCGGGCATCTGGAAATGTGTGCACATCACCTGCCCAGTAAACAAATATTTCATTTTTAGGACCAAAAGATGAAGCTCTCACCCTATATTAAGGCCCTGTTTTACAGAAACTATAGTTTATTGTTAGAAGGCTTATTTTCTTTGTGAATGTCTAATTTGAATTTGTATTTAAATGTCTAATTTGAATTTGTATTTATTCTTTGGGGTCTGTGAATTTGTATTTATTCTTTGGAGTCTGTGGCTTGAAAGACATAATTGGCAGATACATTTATCTAACTATTTAAAATTTTTTTCTCATGGCTCTTCTAATTCACCAATTGGAATTTTAGAAGATCAAAAGGAAAGTGAGCAATAAATGCTAATTATGTAAAGGCTAAAATAGCCCTGGCCGGTTTGGCTCAGCAGTTAGAGCATCAGCCTGCAGTCCAGAGAGACCCAGGTTCGGTTCCCACTAAGGGCACATACCTCGGTTGCAGTTCGTCCCCGGCCCCGGTTGGGGTCGTGTGGGTGGCAGCCAGTCGATGTGTCTCTCTCACATCAATGTTTCTCTCTCTCTTCCTCCCTCTCGCTCTATCTGAAGATGAATGCAAAAAGTGTGCTCAAGTGAGGATAAAAAATAAAAAATTTAAAAAATAAAGGCTAAAATGACAATGCCTGGCTCATTTACTCTAATGGAGTCCTGAGTGACACCTTAAATATGAAAATGTGTTTCTGCAACCCTTTTAAAATCTACAATCCAAAGAAAATATCAGCCCTCCCTGATGTGTCAATACACAGTTTTGTAATAAAAGAAAAGTGCCCTGGCCAGTTTGGCTCAGCAGTTAGAGACAAGACAGAGAGTCCGGGGTTTGACTCCCAGTCAAGGGCATATCCCTTGGTTGCAGGTTTGATCCCCAGCCCGTCAGGAGGAAACCAATCCACGTGTCTTTCTCACATGGATGTTTCTCTCTCTCTCTCTCTCTCTCTCTCTCTCTCTCTCTTTCTCTCTCTGGAGAAGGATCTTTTATTTAGTCATTTTTGTTTACAACTGGAACTCTGGGGATTCAAAATTAATGTCCTTGTCCATGAGCTTCTTATAGACAGCAGAAAAGTTTCACCCTTGTGCTCCACGTTGTTCTGCTGGGCTTTACCCAGATGCACCCTGATGAGCCGGCTGCTGTCCAGCTTCAGCGGATCCTCGGGCCACAATTTCACCGGGAAACCAAGTGCTCAGGCTGGTGTCTGCAGGCGCCCAGCTGCGGCTCCTCGGACGCCCCGGCTGATCTTTGCAGGCTTTTTCTCCTTGGCGTGGGCGGGACTCTCCTCTGAGCAATGCGCACAGCGTGCGTCTCGCTGACTTTTTCTCCGACTCCAGCCGGCCTTGAATTTTCTGCAAGGACTTCAGTTGAGGAACCGGAACAAAGACTGTAATAGTTTTCCGACCCTTGCCAACTTCAACTTCCTTGGAGGCTGTGATGTTCAGCTGGGCCTTGAGGTCCGCGTTCATCTCCAGCTCCAGCAGAGCCTGGGAGATGCTGGACTCGAACTCGACTGGCTTCTCGCCATTGGGCTCCCCGATCTTGGCGCTGGAGCGGAACATGGTCTTCCCCTTGGTGAGCGCCGGCCTGAGACCTCGGTCTCGCCAAAGCTCGTCAAATCTCCTCTCCCTCTCGTTTCTCTCCCTCCCTACTTCCCTCCCTCCCTTCATCCTTCCCACTCTATCTAAAAAGCGATGGGAAATATCCCAGGTGAGGATAAAAATAATAATAATAAAATAAAAGTGAGCAAAAAATAAGATCCAATGGTAATTTCCTTTTTACAAAATAGTTTTCTCCTACCAAATGTAGCTAAGAAACCTTTGCATAGCCCGGCCAGTGTGGCTCAGCGGTTGAGTGTCCACCCATGCACCAAGAGGTCACCGGTTTAATTCCAGGTCAGGGCACATGCCCAGGTTGTGGGCCTGATCCCCAGTGGGGGGCATGCAGGAGGCGGCCAATCGATGTTCTCTCTCATCAGTGTTTCTTTGTTTGTTTGTTTTCTTATCCTCACCTGAGGACATTTTTCCATTTTTTGTTCAGGTAGAGTGGGAAGGAGAGAGAGAGAGAGAGAAACATCGACGTGAAAGGAACACATGGAGTGGCTGCCACCCGCATGACCAACCAGGGCCGGGGACAAACTGCAACCGAGACATGCGCCCTTAGTGGGAACCGAACCTGGGTCTCTCTGGACCACAGGCCGACGCTCTAACCGCTGCACCAAACCAGCCAGGGCTCATCAATGTTTCTATCTCTCTCTCCCTCTCACTTCCTCTCTCTCTCTCGCTTCAATAAAGAAAAAAAAAAATTTAAAAATTAAAAAAAAGAAAGAAACCTTTGCATAGGTAGTCAAATGAACTAGGTTACCATCTGCAGAGCACAGTTTACCACTAGGTATGAGAGCAAAACAATGATGAACACATTGTGCAGAGACATTCATTTGTTCATTCATCCACAAAGAATTGGTTATTCAGCAGCCAGCATGTGCCAGGCACTGTGCTCTGTCTATCCAAGTGCCAAATGCCTAATAAAACAGGGTGAATTAGCCAGTCTTTTTGCAGCGAAACTATAAGTGTATCTGTAGATTGCCTTTCATTTTCAATCCATTGTTTCCTTGAAATCCATATTCTTTTAGACACATTTCTCATATTGAAGGCTAAAGATGATTTTTTAAGAAAAAGGTTAGTGTTAGCTCTCCTATGTATAGACTCAGTTTGAAAATGTTCCCTTTCACGTTGCCCCAAAAGAATTATCCCACGTTTTCAGGTCTGAGTTCTGAAGCTGTCCGGCTTCTGTCAAAGCCCTGTTTCAGCCAGTGTCTGTTGAAAGGGTCAGTAAAATAACTGTGAGTGTTAAGAGCATGGGGGTCAGTGTACTAGTTTCATCAGAGATTTTTGCCCAACCAAGAGAACTGAATTGTGCATCTATTCAAAATCACGGATCATTGGGTGACAACATACTTTCTTTTTTTCTGGGGTATTTGCCTATGTGCCTATCAATGTTAATCTCTCCTTTTGGTCTAAAAGTGTAGACTTCTTGGCATTTTTATTTGTATAGTTATTTCCCTGCTACCCCCTCCCCTGAGCAGTAGTCTCCGTTTATTGGTATTCAGAACAGACTTTCTAGATGTGTTTCTCTTTTTAGTTTAGAGTGGGACCTTCATTTTAGCTCCTCCATTTGAATTCTCCAGTTCTGGTGAAATCGAATTCTCCAGTATTGAATCAAGATGTCCCCAGAGTAATGGAGCAGAGAAGCGGTAGGGTGTACTGAATAAGGCTCTTAGTCATGTCAGGTCTTGTGTGCAAAGCAACCAGAACAATCGAAGGCACTACAGAATTCCAAAGAAGGATACTCTTTGAATGAACATATATTGAAGACATTTAAGGCATGTAAAACAGAGCCAAGCATACTAATTTTTGTGTAACAAAAAGGGGGAAATAAAAATATGTTCATATTTGATCAAATTTGCATAAAGAAACGCCGAAAGAGTAAACAAACCAACCAACAAAACCCAATAAAAATTATTACCCACGCCGTAAAAGAGGAAAGGAATAAAATATATCTGCATGTACCTCTTTGTTTAGTTTTGACTTTTGGATCATGAAATACAAAATTAAATTAAAATAAAATGTACTTGGGAGATCAGGGTTCCCAATCAGCAAATTGGGTTCTATAAAGTTATCTTTAGGTCTTTCCAGGTAGATCCTCTGGGCATTTGCTTCCACCAGCCCCACGAGTCCTGAACCTCCTCTCCTCTCCTCTCTTGCTCAGGTGCCACGTTTTCTGCAGGCTCTGCCTGTATTCCATGCAGATGTCAGAAAACCCAACCCAAATTGACCTACACACAAAAAAAATGAAAAGTCCAGGCACGATCTTCAGGCCCTGATTGATCCAGGCATTACGCTGGCGAACACGAGGATCCAATCCTCCCTTCTACTTCCTCAGACATAGTTCTGTTCTGTAGTCGCCAGTGGTCCCTGGCAGCTATAGGTTACCAACGTCACAACAGCCAGTTACAGAAGAGAGACCCACTTTTCCGCTAAGAGTCCCAGTAAAAGTCCCAGAATTGAATCTTACCGGGTTTTGATTGGCTTATTTGGAATGATGTGCCCATCTCCCAACCAAAGAAATAGCTGCACTGTCATTGGCTTAGTCTAGGCCACCTGCCCCCATGGGTTGGGGGCAGGAGTCAAGGCAGCTTCATCTGAAGGGCGCAGGTAGAGAGAAGGGGAAGAACCCCCACTGTCAGGAAGGGATGTTCAATGCTGGGCAATAAAAACACTGAACTTTTACCACACCACCCCCTGGGAAAGACTCCCCTATCCCACAGGGACGTCACAGCTCACTCCCAGGTTTGGGGGGGTCATGACCAGAAGTGGCTTTTTAAAAGAGATTCGAGATTCCTGAATGAAAATGAGTTTCCCAGCCTGAAATAGGCTATTCAGAGAACATTCACTTTTCAAAGCAGGTCAGAAACATTGCAATTTGAATCCAGAAGGAGCAGAAGTTAAATTTTTTTTAAAAAATGGTCTACATCCCCAAAACTGAATTTATGAAACAGCTGATGAGCAGTTGACTAGAACTGTCTTTCTTGAGTTAGACAAGAAATTCATTTTGTAGTATTCTTCTATTGTAAAATCTGGGTAATTATTTGGGCCTTTAAGCCCTCTTTCAGCGTCTATTATTTCTGAACCATGACCATAGCCAGTTTTTAAATAAATAAATACTCCACAAGGAAAAGACTGAAAGAGGCCTTCTTTCCAGGGGAGGATCTGCGCTGCTGGTCGTGGCTGGTCTCAATTAGGTTTCTGCCGCCGCCACCACGGATTAGCGGAATGGCAGGCGCAGAACGTGCCCGTGGGTCGGTGGAAGGCTTCACCCCCCCTTCATTTCGGGCCCCCCTGGAACACTCCGGTCCCACACACATAATCAGCCGAGAGCGCGAACAAAACTCTACTATATATAGTACGAGCCGGTTCCAGGATGCAAACTATATATAGTTGTGCTAAATAACAAGCTCTGTCTCATGTTCTGCGGCTTGACAAAGTTTAAAACATTAACCGGTTCTTTCCAGTCGCTCCTTGCTGAACGCTGGTCCTTACCGGTGCCTCCTTCGTGCCCCCTTGCTTTCATCTGGGCTGTTTGCGGGCCTCTTTTTGGAATTTTGTTTCGGTCCGTTTTGTTTTGAGCTGTTTCTGTCTGACTTCCATGTACGGGGTGGTGTTAGCATTTCTAGACAGGATGAGCTCAGAGCAGCGGTCTGGTTGAGGAATTGCCTGGAGTCTTTGTGGGGTGCTGATGGGACTACAGGAGAGGGAGGGCTCAAGGACTCACCCCAGGCCGTCTTTTAGGGCTGCCAGGACCCATACACACCTTTTTGTCTTCCGGAAGCTGCTCATTCTGGCAGGCACTGCCCAGCCAGGTAAGCCAAGCTCACCCCACGGAGAGGCCTTCATTTTTCTCTGAAATGCCAGTTCCATCAGCAGGGTTCTTAAGGATCCTACAAATATTTACGGGGACTTTGGGGATGCAACATGAACAAGGTCCTTGTCCCCAAGTTGTTCATGGTCTAAAGTGGAGTGGGGGCAAAGGGATACATATTAACGAAAGTGAAATGTGTGCAATGACTAGCATGTGAATGAAGGAAAAGCAACGTGTGGGCACCAGGGAAGGTCCCATGTACCTCAGATCCGCTCTCCCTATTTGTATCTCCTCTCTCTCGTCTAGATCCACACGGTCATACTTCATGTTTCCCACATGCAACAAATACTTACTGAGCATTGACTGTGTGATAAGTGCTGGGGCCACAGCTGTGTTGGGCTTTTACTCCAGTTTGGGAATCAGTTAATAAGCAAGTATATAAGCTGTTGTTTAATGATAAAACAGGCTAAGGGACAGGCAGTGACTGGTGATGAGGGGTGTTGAAGGGGAAGGGCTGCAACAAGAGGCACAGAGACCAGGGAAGGCTGGTGTGGGGAGGTGACATTTGAGCTGACACCTGACTGAAAGAAGTCACCAGGATGGGGAGGTCTGGGGGACGAGTATTTCTGGCAGGTAAAACTGGAAGGGTGCAGACTGTGAAGTGGGGGGAAGCTTGAGGTGTTTCAGGAGCGAAAAGAAGGCCAATGTGACGAGAGCGAGACAGGAATTGGTGTCAGAGACACCAGCAGGGGCCAGGCCATGAGGGCTTGGGAGATGTTGGTAGAGTGTTTGCATTTGATTGTCAGTGCAATTTGGAAAAAGAACATACTTTTTCAGGCATCAGACATGCATGTTTCTTTTAAATTTTTTATTTTTTCAATTACAGTTTGCATTCAGTATTATTTTGTATCAGTTTCATGTGCAGATATGCATGTTTCTTATCCCAGGTACTCTCTTCAGCATAGAAAGGAAACAGAATTAGTAACTAAGATATTGGCTGCTTGGTGAGCACAGAATTAGGGCAGAGGGAAGGGAAAGGGCCTGGAGGGATAGTGTCTGTTATCTACTGAAGGGTCCACACCACTGGGGATTCCCCCTTTGGAATGCTCGGATATGTGTGAGCACCAGATACGCTACACTCCCGTGAACAACATTTTATTCCCCAGGTCTCCTTGATTTTTAGGGTTGACAGAATCCCTGAACATTGGCCTCTATTTCTTTCTTTTTTTTTTTCTTTCTTTTTCTTTATTGATTTTAGAGAGAGAGAAAGGGAGAGGGAGAGAGAGATAGAAACATCGATGAGAGAGAACATCAGTTGGCTGCCTCCTGCATGCCCCCCACTGGGGTTTGGGCTCACAACCTGGGCATGTACCCTGACCAGGAATCGAACCAGTGACCTCCTGGTGCATGGGTCAGTACTCAACCACTGAGCCACACCGGCAAGGCTGGTCTCCATTCTTGATCACACCCGTCACCTTGCTTCACTTCCGCAGCTTTCAATACATCAAGGATCCTCAGTTTACAGACAACGTTTAATTGCCTCAAGAACCTAATCCAAAGCCTATTATTACAGTGGATCCTCATGGGAAGTGTGTAGTTACACAGTAGCTCTTCCATGGTCCATGGAGAAGCATTAGTACCAGCCCCAGAGAGTGAGACTTCCTGAGTTGGTCCTTTGGTTTGGGGTGAGTCTTCCTTTCAGGTTTGCCACCCCATAATCTCTGCCCACAAGATGACTATAATTTTGATGGAAAATAGAATCTTTACCCAAAGGTAAAGATCTGTTTACCTCGCAACTTTAGAACCCATATAAAGTAAGTCGAGTAGTGGTTCTTCTTTGGGGACCTCGTTTGCTCCTTCATTCACACACATGGAGCCCCAGGCAGTGCAATGGGCACAAGAATAAAACAGATTCAGGGTGTGCTCCTAGCCCCCAAGTCTGACAAAGTTTTCATGTGTATCTCTGGTCTTTTTTTAAATATATTTTTTAAATCCTCACCTGAGGATACTTTTTTCAATTTTTATCTTCAGATGGAGTGGAGGAGAGAGAGAGACATTGATGTGAGAGAGACACATCGATTGGTTGCCTCCCAAATGACCCTGACCAGGGCCGGGGATGAACCACAATCAAGGTACGTGCCCTTGACTGGAATCGAACCCACGACTCTTTGGTCCATGGGCCAATGCTCTACCGCTGAGCCAAACTGGCCAGGGCTGTATCTCTGGTCATAAAAATCAACAAATTGTCCACTGACACACTGTATACTTATAATCGCCCTGGATTTACAGGGTGTGTTCTCCATGCAGCTTGCAAATGTCTGTCTTTAATTATCTTCCGAAGACTAACAGCCACCCCAGCTCTGGTTTCTCCTCTCCTCCCTCTTCTTCCTACCTCCAGAGCTCTTGCTGCTGTTGCCATGACAACTGGGATGAAAAGCCTTGGAACCTTATCTCTTACTATGGGTACATGTCTCCCCATAAGAACATTATTGTAAGTCAGCCAAACTGGACTCCAGAGGCTGTTCTTTAAATATCCCATTAAGTCATGGGGAGATTGGAACTCTAGAGGCAAGATTATGATGGCATTTAGTCAGGGACCTAGGAATTCTCAAATTTTGCTTTCAACTAGCCATCTCTTTCTTTGAGGGCTTAAAAAAAATAGGTGCCCTAATGACAAAGCAAGGTAAAGGAAGGCTTTGTACTAACTGGGGCTTCACATCTAAACCTCGGGTCGTGTTTCAGTGAGTACACACAGGATGCTGGGGATCCCTTTCAGCCTACGCCAGGTTGGCCTGAGAAACCTGCTTGACCACTAAGAGACTAGAAGATCCCCCAGCTCAAACCTGTCCCCTGAGCCCCGGTTCTGATAGCCATCTGCCTGCTTAACATTTCCCTTGGATGATTAACAGACATCTTCATGGCATCAACTCCATCCCTATTCTTCCCTAGTTGTCCTCCTGTCCCATAAACAGCGCCACCATCTAGCCATCGGCCTGAACCAGACACCTGGGAGTCATCCTTGATTCTTCCCTTTCCCTCGCCTCCCCAACACCTAATCCCTGTCGAGTCCTGTCAGCTCTGCCTCCGACAAAAATCTGGGGTCTGCTTCTCTTCATCTCCACTTCCAGAATGTAGTCCTTCCCTGCCTGGCTGATTTTTTTTTTTTTTTTATCCTCACCCGAGGATATTTTTCCATTTTTTGTACAGATAGAGTGGGAGGGAGAGAGAGGAAGGGAGAGAGAGAGAGAAACATCGACGTGAAGGGACACATCGAGTGGCTGCCACCCGCACGACCAACCAGGGCCTGCGACAAACTGCAACCGGAGTACATGCCCTTAGCAGGAACCGAACCCGGGTCTCTCCGGACCGCAGGCCGACGCTCTAACCGCTGAGCCAAACCGGCCAGGGCCTTGCCTGGCTGATTGTATAGCATTCTGCCCCTTCTCCAGTCCCACTTGCTTTTCCCTGAGCCCCTTCTCCATAGAGCAGCTAGAGTGATCTTCGAAATAGATAGATCAAATCATAGCCACTTTGCTCTCTCAAACTCTTCATGGCTTTCCATTATGCTCGGAATACAACCCATACTTCTCGCCATGGCCTCCAGGGCCCTGCCTAGAGTTTCTGAACACCTTGCCCAGTCTCATCTTGTATCACTCTCCACCTGGCCTCTACTCCAGGCATGCTTTTCCTCCTTCGACTCCCCGTGCAGCTTGCAAATATCTATCTTTCATTTCCTCCGAAGTCAGATAGTTGCCATAGGTCCTGGTTTTCCCACCAAGCTCTTTTCCAAACTCTGAGCCTTTTCCACTTGCAGCTCCTTGGGCCTGGAACACGTTTTCCCCAGCCTCTGCCAGCCCTTCACACGGAGGCTGTTTCTTTCTCAGCCTGGAGAGCTCGCTTCCATGTTACCTTCTCGGCGAGGTCTCCACGGGCCACTCCACCCGGAATTGCCCTCCCCCACCGATTACTCTCCATCAGTACACCCTGTTTATGTCCTAGACACGATTTCCCAGAACATACAACTATTTTGTTCATTCATTTGTGTGTTGACTAAGTTTGTCTTCCCAACGAGGAAAGTAAATTCCTTGAAGGTAGGGGCTAGATCGGTTTTGTTCACAACGAAAGGCACGTAAGAGGAGCGTAATTCATAACTGTTAGATACATAGATTTCATGTCTGAAATCCCGCCAGCGACTTCTGCGTGCTGGGGAGGAGTGAGAAACTCTTCCTCTTCTTCCTTCACTCTCTCAGTCAGGGTCTGGATGGATATAATTCCACGCACATGGTACAAATGAAGAAATTTTATTTTAAACTTATTTATTTACTTTAAAATATATTTTTATTGAATTTTTAGAGAGAGAGGAAGGGAGAAGGAGATAAAAATATCGATGTGAAGGAGAAGAACCATCTATCAGCTGCCTCCTGCACGCCCCCTACTGGGGATTGAGCCCGCAACCTGGGCATGTGCTCTGATCGGAAATCGAACCAGTGACCTCTTGGTGCATGGGTCAATGCTCAACCACTGAGCCACACCAGCTGGGCTAAATGAAAACATTTAATGGGGGGAATCATTAACTGAGGTGTGGGTAGGGTTAAGAAAACCAACACAGAATGTTCAGATACTAAAGACCAGCAAGAGCTGTGAACAATTATACCCCCAAGACTGAGGGCCAAGAGGAGCAAATGGGGTTCCCAGAGCCCCGTGAGAGCTGGAGCTCTTGGGGAGGGGCTGCCTAGCTACAGAGGTAGCCTTGGGAGAACACAGCCACTACCAGATGAAGAAATACCTCATCCTCTCTCTCCTCTCACTTTCCCATCTCTGATCAACGCCCCTCCTTGGCTGAAGCCGACTGAACGCCAGGCAGCAATGGAACTCAAGGGAATGAATCTCACCATAAGAGGCCAGCCGTCCAGAGCACAGAGCAGGTGATAAGTGGAGAATAATCAGTGCAGATTTGACTCCTAACCCATGGAGCTCAGGCTCCTAAGGAACTTGCTCCCATGACTTAGAGGTCAATCCGATTTGAAATTTATGCCTGGAATTTAGCTATCATTTATACCATTATGGCTAAAGAAAAACCATTTGGATTTCTGAACAACCAGCTTACTAATAAACTTGGGAACACAATTCACTGGGGTGTTGGAGTGGGTGAAGTGTTCTTATTAATAAGCACAGCATGGACCACTCAGGGAAAGGAAAACTCCTGTAATCTTATTTGGCCACCTCATAAATTTAATTATGGAGAATTTGGATGATATAAATAGTATCCTCACTAAATATATGAGACCAGCATTTGGCAAATTAGATTTCTAGGTTCAGTCAGACCAGTTACAGAGAAAAATAGAGCCAGAATTTTTTTTTTCTGAGTAGAATATGCTTTAGGTCTTTGAGGCCTGCTCTGAACAGTTGCTGTGTGAGAATGCCCATTTCTGACTCATTTTAGTCTACAAATACAGAATTGCACCCAGTTGATTGCAGGAATATTGGTCATCTTGGAGTTTTTGAAAGGTTTTATAGACACATGCTGAGGGAAAAACAAGAAGTGAAAAACAAGTCTTCCTTAAAGCTGATGACGAGCTTAGAGGGAAAAAAAGTCATTTCATCTTTGTAAGTGTAGTAGGAGGTGGGGCTGGGTTGCCTGGCTGGGGAAATCACATGTCCAACACCTCTCTCAAAATCTTCATTTTAGAATATGGCTTGAATGCTCGGACAGCTATACTGACTATTTCAATTGGAGCAAAGGGGCCTTAGGACAGAGAGACAGCTGCCCAGTTTATTGTATCTTTGTTGATTAAGTGCTAGATCTGTGAATGGAGCTCCATTGTAGCAAACAGCAGCCTCATTTCCAATTCATTTTTCTCTTTGCTTAAAGTGTCCTAAATATTGGAAACAAGAACTACCAATATCTAATTTGAGTGCCCTCCCCTTGTCTACTCTCTGAATTGTGTAATAAGAAAGCATGCGATATATTTATTGTGTTTATTGATTTATTTCTGCTTAGAAAATAATAGAATTCTCGTGTGAAAGAGAAACTGGACTTTTATCCTTCCACTGTGCAGAAAAAGGAGGCAAATTGCTCTACAGCCTCATGTGTTTGAAACACAGGGGCTTATAAGGAAAATTCCAACCTGTTTCTGACTTCCGTGTGCTGAGATGCCACAGACAAACAATTCTCTCCTAAAAGAACTAGATACCACCGGACACATATTCCAAGGGAAGCAAAGCAGGTGGATGGTCAAGTGAAATATAAGCTCAGTGGAAAAATACTTGGGAAGCCCCTTGGTAACAAGGAAGCTCTTAATTAAATCACCCAGGACCTTATTCCAGAGTGAATGCACCAGGTGTTTCTGCTTGCATTTAATCAACTCAGCATCATCCCCCTTCTAGAAATGACACGTACTGCTGGGGTGAATCCAGCTGAAACACACATCAACATCAGGTGCGATGCTTTTGAAATGTGGGCGTTTTTTTCCAGCGTACATATGAAAAGGGCCTCGTTTCTTTCACTGTCTGTGGACTGACCTTAATGGGTGACCCAGGATAAAAGATGAACTCGAAATAAGGCAGTTCGATATTTAGAGACACGAAAATGCAATAACTGCAGTATTATAGAAACTAAGATTAAGAAATGCAAGGCATTTACTGGTTTCTCAGAAACCATTCATATGTGGGAGAAATATGTGTGAGGTCTGGGCTTTCATTTACCCAAATATGAGGAATTTGTCTGCAAGAGTCAAGGGACTGATAGAGGATGGGAAGGATTAGTGCAAGTCCTATTTGGCAGGCATCTCAAAAACCCATATGCTCCCTGACATTGATTAGAATTATTCTCCCATCATTCCCAGGTTACATTCTTCACAGGAATGTGAGCCAATGCTCTCCCTAGGAAGGTCCCTGCTGTGAAACCATCTCTGGCAATGAATCTTTAACAAAAGATCAGGAACTTGACATTTATGTTTACGCATGAGAAGAAAATGTGTGCAATGTTGGAAGCAAATAAAGGGATAGGAAAAGCTTCTAAACGGTTGCAGAGAGGAGCAATGCAACAGGAAGAAACATTACATGACAGTAACTAGTGGTTAGGTATGGAATGTGTAGACTATATAAGGTTAAGGGCTAATGTCTTTTTAAAGTCTCAGAGTCCCCCTGACCGGTTTGGCTCAGCGGTTAGAGCGTTGGTCCGCGGACCAGAGAGATCCGGGTTTGGTTCCCACTAAGGGCACGTACCTCAGTTGCAGTTTGTCCCCGGCCCTGGTTGGGGTCGTGTGGGTGGCAACCACTTGATGTGTCTCTCTCACATTGATGTTTCTCTCTCTCTCCCTCTTCCTTTCTCTCTCTAAAATCAATAAAGGGAAAAAAAGTTAAAATAAAATAAAGTCGCAGGGTGGGAGCAATGTGTTTAATTATTATTTTGGACCAGGTGTGTCTTAGGATTTTATATTCAACCAATCATCAAGGAGATGGTTAGGACAGTGGTTGAAACAGAAAGTTGGGCTATTCTAAGAAACAGAGAAGGCAATCATTTCTGCTCTAATCGGCAGGCCAGCAGAGGTGATTTGTTTTTCTTTTTCCAGAAAGAGCACGTGCATTCAGATTAGTGACCCCGTTCTTCTGGGGGGGGGGGTGAGTTCTTGGTGGAAAGGTTCAGTAAAGTACTCTGGATGTTTTCTTGTGGTGAGAATTTTTCATCTTCACACTGTCCACTTACAGTAAGGAAATTTCCTCAAAATTAATTTAAAAAGCAGCAGATGCAGAAAATGGCATGGCTGTCAGAAAATTCCCAAATTAAACATTAAAGGGTGTCAGTTTCTCTCCTAAAGGATGGTTATTCCAATCTCATGGTTTAGTTCACTGTAATGATTGGGTCCTCTGTTAAAATCAAATGCAGAATATAATTAAGTAAATCCTCCGGGTTACATGTCTTTTAAAATTCCACTAGCTGTAAGACTCACCAGAGGAAGTAATAAGTACTTTAATAGATGTTTCATATCATAAATTGAGTTCAGATGTGACTTCAGCACAAACTTCATCGTTAACCTTTGGAGTGCTAATTTTATTTGTTTATTTATTTGTTTATATTGACTTAGACTCTTCTAACCTTTTGGTTAAATTCCTAATGGTATTCCTCTTTCATTTCTTTTCTTTTTTTACAAAAAAATATTTTAAAACATTGATGTTAGAGAGAGAGGAAGAAGAGGAAGAGAGAGAGAGAAACATGGATGGCTGCCCTTGCACACCCCTACTAGGGCTCAAGCCTGAAACCCTCGAATGTGTCCTGATTGGGAATTGAACCTTGACCTGTTGGTACATTGAATAATACTCAACCAACCCAGCCACACCAGCCAGGGCTCCTCCTTCTTTTTTTTCTTAATAAGGTAAATCTTTTTCAGAAAGTCACAGAGGTAGCCCTGGCTGGTTTGGCCCACTGGTTAGAGTGTGGAGCAGAGAGACCCGGATTTGGTTCCCACTAAGGGCACGTACCTCGGTTGCAGTTTGTCCCGGCCCCAGCTGGGGTCATGTGGGTGGCAGCCACTCGATGTGTCTCTCTCACATCGATGTTTCTCTCTCTCTCTTCCTCCCTCTTTCCTTCCAGCTCTATCTTTTTTTTTTTCCTTTATTGATTTTACAGAGAGATGAAGTGAGAGGGAGAGAGAGAAAAACATCGATGAGAGAGAACATCGATTGGCTGCCCCCTGCGTGCCCCGCACTGCGGATTTGGCCCACAACCTGGGCATGTGTCCTGACCAGGAATCGAACCGGCGACCTCTTGGTGCATGGGTTGATGCTCAACCACTGAGCCACACCAGCCAGACCCTTCTTACTCTATCTGAAAATAAATGCAAAAAATGTCCTTGAGTGAGGATAAAAAAGAAAAACGAAGTCACAGAGGTAGAAGTGAGCCCTAGAAGAGACAAAAGTTACAGAGACAAAAGAAGGGCCCTTGGAGATTAGGAGAAAGAGAGGCAAGGAAAAGGCATCTCGGGGGAGAGGGTGGGAAAGGCGCAGGCAGAGGATGCCAACAGACTCAGCTTTCCAGGCGTGTCCTTGCAGGGTTACGGTCTCTGCTGATTGGTTAGCACCAGGGCCGGGAGTCATCAGTCGATGCAACTGGTCCTGAGGTCAGCTGTGGCGTTGCTTCTCTGGTTTTGGAGCTGAAACACAACTGAGGCTGTCCTGGAGGCTGGGGAGTCCACGATTAAGGTACAAGCCAATCAGTACCTGGTGAGAGCCTGCTTCTTGGTTCATGGAGGTTGTCTTCTTGCTTTGTCCTCACGTGGTGGAAGGATGGTATTCCTCCTTCTACCTTTGTGAAAACGTTAGCCCAAATAGATGGGCACAGGTTATACATGAGAATGAGATCAAATGAAAAGTTTTGATTTAAAAAGGAAACCACAAATTATTGAAAACAGAAATGTATCATAGTAATGGACCTATGCATTGGAGGAGGATAAATTACCCACCCTTGTAATAGAGTTTTTAGATATGAAAAATGTTTATTGCTCTTCATACGTCAACACGTAGATTTACATTCAGTTACAAAATCAATTTAATTTCCATTTCAAATTTTGATTATAATTGTTATATCAATTCTAAAAAATCACCTTTCTAGAAACCATTACTATTACTTGATTATAATTATTATATCAATTCTAAAAAATCACCTTTCTAGAAACCATTACTATTACTTGTACTTGGGGGTCTAGTTCTACCTTCTTGGTTTGGCATAATCAATGCTTTTCTCATTGCAGATGAAGATGTTCATGACGATGGGGAGAAAATATTAACGATTCCCCACTGCTAGGCAAAGGAACACAGCCGCCAGGGTGGAAAAGCTAAAGAATCTCCATTCACTGCCTTATCTGATCCGTTAGCGTACAGCGAACATTTACCAAATGTGCAAGGTTGTCTGCTCAGCGTTTCACATGCAGTCCCTCATTTAATTCTCATAAAAATCTTAAATATTTTACATATGGAAGCCCCCTAACAACCCAATGAGAGAGGAAATAATTTTAAACTGAGAAAACTGAAGCGAAGGGAGTTTAAGTCACTTGCCCAGAGTGGCACAGGGAGGAAGTCGTCTTTTCTCACCAGCTGTCAGCTGTGTCTTCCAGGAAGCAGACACTGAGATGGAGTTGAGTGCAAGGAATTGCCCAGCCGGCGTGGCTCAGTGGATTGAGCGTCGTCCCCTGGACTGAGAGGTCCTGGTTCGATTCCCCATCAGGGCACGTGCCAGGGTTGCAGCTCAGTCCCCTGTAGGGGGCGTGCAGGAGGCAGACAATTGATGTAGCTCTCTCGCACTGATGTTACTATCTCCCTTCCTCTCTCTTAAAAAAAATCAATAAAAACATATTTTAAAAAACAAACAGACAAAAAGAGTGCAAGGAGTTGATTGGGGTAAAATGCCTGTGAAAGGAGAAAGAGGAGGAAGTGGTTGGGCAGGGAATGCATTGGGACCACAGTGAGGCTCTGAAACAGGACTAAACAAGCTGTGACCCAGAACACAGTGCAGAGCCGACCAAGTTTTGGCAACTCGGTGGAAAGCTCTGGAGCAAAGCTCGCCAATTAGAGATCGGGCTGGGCAGAGATAGTCTGGCCCTGGTTAAATAACCAAGCTCAGCTGTTGTCTGGGGCTATGCAGGAAGGGTGTGGCCTCAGCCCCCGCACTGAGGTGTGTTCTGAAGGAGCTGCAGTTGGAGGCTGTCCCTGATTGCTCTCCTTGAAGCTGGATGGAAGATCGTTCTTGAAGGGAGACCCAAGTGTTGCATCTTACTGACTGCCACACTTCACCCCCTTGCACAAGGAAAATCCACTTATTTTCCCCCCCAAATATGTTTTTATTGATTTTAGAGAGAGGAAGGGGGAGAGAAACATCAATGTGAGAGAGAAACATTGATTGGTTGCCTCCTGTACTCACCTCAACCTAGGATCAAACCCGCAACCTGGGCCCGTTCCCAGCCTGGGAATTGAACCCGTGACCTTTCAGTCCATGGGCCGATGCTTCCACCAACTGAAACACACCAGCCAGGGCTCTTTGTCTTTTAAACAAAGTCAACAGGTGCCCTGGCCGGTTTGGCTCAGCGGTTAGAGCGTTGGCCTGCGGTCCGGAGAGACCCGGGTTCGGTTCCCGCTAAGGGCACGTACCTTGGTTGCAGTTTGTCCCCGGCCCTGGTTGGGTTGTGTGGGTGGCAACCACTCGATGTGTCGCTTTCACGTCGATGTTTCTCTCTCTCTCTCTCTCTCCCTCTCACTCTATCTGAACAAAATATCGAAAAATGTCCTCGGGTGAGGATAAAAAAAAATAATAATAAAATAAACAAAGTCAACAGGTGGTAACCTGTTTCTTTGGACGCAGAATACTTGGCTATCCTCTTACCCTTAGTAGATGCCCATGATGATGACATTTTGGCATTGATGTTGACACTGGGCATATTGGGGTAAGAGGATGACACGAAGATGACTAAAGTTCTGATCCTTTGGAAATCAGTGTTCATGGGCAGGTGCTAGATGTTGCCAGCTGATAAGAACTTGAAAGACTAATATTTAGAGAAAACCTCCAAGGACAAACTCCCAAATAGGGAAAACTGCATTAGTGTGCTGACTTCCCTTTTTCTTAATAACTCTTTGCCATTGCCCTGGCCAGTTTGGCTCAGCGGTTAGAGCATTGGCCTGCGGTCCAGAGAGACCTGGGTTCGGTTCCTGCTAAGGGCACGTACCTCGGTTGCAGTTTGTCCCCGGCCCTGGTTGGTCATGCGGGTGGCAGCCACTCGATGTGTCCCTTTCACATCGATGTTTCTCTCTCTCTCTCTTCCTCTCCCTCCTTCCCACTCTATCTGAACAAAAGATGGAAAAATGTCCTCAGGTGAGGATAAAAAATAAATTAATTTAAAAAAATAATTCTGCCATAAAATGTGGGTTCTTATAGCGACAGGGGAAGAAAGGCTGCCTTGGAAAGGATGTTGAAATGTGGCAATAGGGGAAAGGATTTCTACAAAGTGTATGTGCCCTTCAAGGAAATGACTCAAAACATCACATTTTTTCATTCCTTTTTGTATTTTGGCTTCACATGGGCAATAACATCTCCCAAATTACTCAGTCTGACTGGTCTTTGTCATTATTATTACCTCATTTATTAGCACTTCCTAATATTAGACATTGTGCTAAGTGTTTTGCATGTATTATTCCATTTACTTCTCACACAAAACCTCTGAGAGAGGCACTATTAACATTCTCACTTCGTACAGAGAAAACTGAGGCTTAATTCCAGCATCAGTAAGACCTTGGTGATGTCTTACTCTCCCATCTGGAGAGTGGGAAGTAAGTGACTAGCAGAGGCACCAAGAAGGAAGAAGAAACACAGTTAAGAGCCTCCCCCCCACACCCACCACCACACACACACACGCATGAAGAGCAACCTAACAGAGGCAGGTCTCACGGAATAAGAGAAAGAAGAACTCAGGAAACTGCTTTCCCAATGTTACCAGGGCTCTTATGATAAGAAATGTGCACATTAGATTTTTTTTTTTAATGTTTTCTTTTCTTTTTTAAAAAAAATATTTTTTCTTTATTGATTTTAGAGACAGAGGAAGGTAGAGGGAGAGAGATAGAAACATCGATGAGAGAGAACATCGACTGGCTGCCTCCTGCATGCCCCCCACTGGGGATCAGGCACACAACCTGGGCATGTGCCCTGACTGGGAATTGAACCAGTGACCTCTTGGTGAGTGGGTCAATGCTCAACCGCTGAGCCACACCAGCCAGGTGCACATTCGATTTTTCATTCATTCATATTTTGCTTCCTTCCATGCATCGGATGGGGAATGATGAACACATGTAGCTTGCAGGTTATTGGAAGACAGATAATTAAAATACTGGTAGTATAAGAAGTGCTATCATATAGAAGAATGTTTCCTAAACTTTTCTGAAAATGGGAATCTCCTGGGTGACATGTTAAATATACAGATAACCAAGCTTCTCCCATGGAAATTCTGAGATCTTGGAATAGGCTTGTTAACAAACAACATAGTTGAGCGTTATATTCAGGAAAGTTTGGGTGTGTGCCCAAGTGCTCTGAGAGAGCAAAGGTGAGGTGTGTACCCAGCCCGAGGAGTTAATGTTGACTTCACAGAGGCAGTGATAGCTGAAGAGGCTTAGGGACAGGAGGTGTTCCACCCCCCAGCAGGGGGACCCTCGTGTTCCAAAATGTGGAAGTATGAGCAAGCACTGACCTATTTAGGATGCTCAGGGCAATTCAACACTGTTGGCGCACAGAAGACATGAGAGGAAACAGAAAAGGATGAGGTTGGAGAGAAAGTGGGGGCCAGATTGTGAAGGTCCTGGAATGCCAAGTGAAGACATTTGGATTTTAGGAGATGCTTTTTAGACTGCCTAGGCCTCTGTATGATTTATGTTTTTGTGTATTTATTATTTATATAATAATTGCATGGTATTTATATGTATATATTTGTTTGTTTTTTTAATCCTCGCCCACAAGTATTTTTCCATTGATTTTTTGGAGAGAGGGAGGGAGAAAGAAACTTCAGAATTCATGGGGAAAAAAGGGGGCCATCTGTAATGCTTTCAACAATAATAAAAAAAAGAAACTTCAAAATTCAATAGCAGTAAAATAGTATTTTCCACTCCGGGGTGATTTTGGGAACCAACTTCTTTTTTTTTTATCCTCACATGAGAACATTTTTCCATTTTTTGTTCAGATAGAGTGGGAGGGAGAGAGAGGAGGAGAGAGAGAGAAACATCGACGTGAAAGGGACACATCAAGTGGCTGCCACCCTCACAACCCAACCAGGGCCGGGGACAAACTGCAACCGAGATACGTGCCCTTAGCGGGAACCAAACCCGGGTCTCTCTGGGCCTCAGGCTGACGCTCTAACCGCTGAGCCAAACCGGCCAGGGCAGGGAACCTTTTTAAAACATGTTTTTATTGATTTTTTTTTTTTTTTTTATCCTCACCGGAGGACATTTTTCCATTTTTTGTTCAGGTAGAGTGGGAGGGAGAGAGAAACAGAGAGAGAGAAACATCGATGTGAAAGGAACACATCGAGTGGCTGCCACCCGCACAACCGACCAGGGCCGGGGACAAACTGCAACCGAGGTACGTGCCCTTAGCAGGAACCGAACCCGGGTCTCTCAGGACCGCAGGCCGACACTCTAACCGCTGAGCCAAACCGGCCAGGGCTATTGATTTTTTTTCTTAATGAGTGTTCAGAGTTGTTGTTTTTTCTTTATTGATTTGAGAGAGGAAGTGAGAGGGAGAGAGAGGCAGAAACATTGATGAGAACCCTGGCTGGTTTGGCTCAGTGGTTAGAGCGCCAGCCCACGGACCAGAGAGATCCAGGTTTGGTTCCCGCTAAGGGCATGTACCTCAGTTGCAGTTTGTCCCTGGTCTCTGTTGGGGTCGTGTGGGTGGCAACCACTAGATGTGTCTCTCTCACATCGATGTTTCTCTCTCTCACTTCCTCCCTCTCTCCCTCCCACTATATCTGAAGATAGATGCAAAAATGTCCTCAGGTGAAGATAAAAAAAAAAAAAGAAACATTGAAGAGAGAGAACATCGACTGATGGCCTGATGCATGCTCCCCACTGGGGATTGGGTCCATGAGTATGTGCCCTGACCGGGAATCGAACCCGGACCTCCCAGTCCATGGGACCACACTCAATCTACTGAGCAACACTGGCTGGGCAAAGGGAACCAATTTTTAATATGGTATTCTTTTAGACTTCTATTTAGAATAATTTTATATTCTCTAGTTATAATCAAAGTTGAATATAGTAACCATGAATCAAGCTAAGCTATTAATTTAGTTGGGAACAGCTAACTTATAGTGACTTTGTATACCCTCTATACCCAAAACTACCTGGTAAATTTTTTTTTAAAAAAAGGCAGAAAATCTTTAAAATGCTATTTCTCTAAAAGATTTGTGGAAAAATTTCAGCCTTCAATTTAATTTCATCTAGCCATAGGACAAATCCAAAAAAAAATTATGCCTGAGACCATAAAATTATAACCTTATTTTAAAGTATATAATAGCAATGCTCTTTAAATGTATTTATTGTGTAATAAAAACCAGCCAATAAAGTCCAAAAAAATTTTAAAGCAAACAAAAGAAACATTTTATATTTCTTTAAAAATAAAATAATGAATCTGTTTTACTGGATTTTGGTGGTAAACGTTTTTATTATAATAAAACATACATGACATAAATGTTACATTTTAGCCATTTAAAAATGTGTGATTCAGTGGTATTAAGTACATTCACAATGTTATGTAACCATCACCACTATCTATTTTCAGAAGTTTGCATCATTCTAGACAGAAATCCTATACCCATTAAACAACAACATCCCATTTTTCCAGTCCTTGGTAACCTCTTGTATCATTAAGTCTCTATGAATTTGCCTAATCTGGGTACCTTCTGTAAATGGAATCATACAGTCCTTTGTTTCTGGCTTAGTTCACTCAGCATAATGTTCTCCAGGCTCATCCATGTTGTAGCCTGTGTCAGTGTATCCTTCCTTTTTAAGACTGAATAATCTGCCCTGGCCGGTTTGGCTCAGCGGTTAGAGCATCAGCCTGCGGTCTGGAGAGACCCGGGTTCGGTTCCCGCTAAGGGCACGTACCTCGGTTGCAGTTTGTCCCTGGCCCTGGTTAGTTGTGCGGCTGGCGACCACTCGATGTGTCCCTTTCACGTCGATGTTTCTCTCTCTCTCCTCCTCTCTCTCCCTCCCACTCTACCTGAACAAAGAATGGAAAAATGTCCTCGGGTGAGGATGATAAAAAAAAAAAAAAAAAGACTGAATAATCTGCCCTGGCCAGTTTTGCTCAGTGGTTAGAGCATCGGCCCTTGGACCAATGAGTCAAAGGTTCAGTTCTGGTCAAGGACATGTACCTCAGTTGTGATTCGTCCCCCGCCCTGGTCGGGTCTTGCAAGAGGCAAGCAGTTAATGTGTCTCTCTCACATTGATGTTTCTCTCTCTCTCCCCCTCCCTCCCACTCTATCTGGTGATAGAAAAATATCCTCAAGTGAGGATTTTTTAAAAAAAGACTGAATAATCTTCTTTTATATGCATATACAACATTCTGTTTATTCATTCATTTATTGATGGACATTTGGGTTGTCTCTCTCTCTCTCTTTCTCTCTTTTTTTTTTTTTGGTTATTGTGAATAATGGTGCTGTGAATAATGGTTAAAGTGAATGTGGGTGTAAAAATATCTGTTCAAATCCCTGCTTTCAATTCTAATGCACCTAGATATGAAATTACTGGGTCATATGTAATTCTATGTTAAAATTTTTTATAATTTCCATACACTTTTCCACAGCAGCTGCACCATTTACATTTCCATTGGCAATGTCCAAGAGTTCCATTTTTTTCAACATCCTCCCCAACTTGAGTAAAATTTTAACCTTTATTTATATAACCTTTGATCTTAAAATTTTTTCCTAATCCCCTCACCTTTAATTATTCTGCATTTCTAGGCTGCATGGTCCTTTCTCATTCAACATAAATGTTTACATTCTTATTCTGTCTTAAACATATACCTTCTTTGATGATAAATCAACATGTTCTTTTGTCCAGCAGTGTGACTCAGTGGATTGAGTGTTGTCCCATGGACTGAGAGGTCCGGGTTTGATTCCCAGTCAGGACACATTCCCCGGTTGCGGGCTCGATCCCCAGTAAGGGGCGTATAGGACGCAGCCGATCAATGTTTCTCTCTCACATGGATGTTTCTATCTCTCCCTCTCTCTCTCAAAAAATCAATTAAAACATTTTTTTAAAAAGCAACATGTTCTCGTTGAAAACTTACAATTCATGTAATATATATTTCTCCAGGTTTCACCATGCTGATGCAGTCACATTAACAGTAATATCTGAAATGTTACTGCCTCTCGTTGCCCCTCGTTGGCACGCAAATCTGCCTCCCTCCTGCCCTGCCTGTGTGCGGTGTTAGTTCCCAGATGTTTTCATGAAATCTCTGCCTGAGCTGCAGAACAGTTGCTGTTGTAGTTACTGGAGGAAACCACTGGAGGGCAGCAGCTCTCTTTCACCCCGGACCCCAGCCCTGGAAAGGATGCTGCCATGTGGCCAAGAGCATTCTGAAGTAACAAACTCAAAGTTCTGCTAGGCAACTAGACATGGGACTGGGTCACCAAACTTTGTCACCTGGGTTTCATAGAGTCCCATGTGGAAACTGGAGCACAAGTCTGAATCTAAGATTAATAACTGGGAAAGTAAAAAAAATAATCCTGACAGCTGATAGCTGATGGCTATGGCTGGCAGTTAATAGCTGGCCAGAGCAGTGTCCGACTTGGCCGCCTGGTTCATTCATCCATGTAACTGCCATGCCGGCTGGAGTCCTGTGGCGTGGGGAAAGTGAACGGATGGGAGAAGACGCCTCTCCTCCTCCCCGCCCCCAAAAGTAACAGATGCCCACTTCCATGAGATTTTCCCCTAGGAGTCAAAATTTTTCTTGCTAGAGGAGACCAAATAAAATTCAAGAGGAGCTTACTTGAGAAAATTGTTACCTTGAAGAGATGGGTGACTTAATTAGAATTTTTAAAAAGAAAAACAAACTCAACCCACAGCATTATCCAAATTGCTGGAGGTATAATATTCTTAGTTTCTAGGAGATATGTAAATGAGTCACTTGTATTTGTAATTTGCAAGGAAATGGTGCCAGGTTTCTAGTTTGAAACTGAAGCTACATCTTTATCCATATAACTTCACACAGAGATACACATCTAATAGAATACAAATCTCACATTGTTCTCATCCAAATGTGCCCAACATTGTGCCTAATATTAGCAGTGATATTCTCACAGCCCTGGGTGCTTCAAATCAGGTGTGGACTCCTTCTCTCTCTCTTTTTTAAAAAAATATTTTCTTTATTGATTTTAGAGAGAGAGGAAGGGAGAAGGAGAGAGAGATAGAAACATCGATGGGAGAGAACATCAATTGACCATCTCCTGCATGTCCCCCACTGGGGATCGGGCCCACAACCAGGCATGTGCCCTGACTGGGAATCAAACTAGGACCTCTCAGTCCATGGGCCAACCGCTGAGCCAAACCGGCCAGGGCATAACTACATCTCTTATCTGTTTCCTGTGCCTGAATCCCTGACTTAGAAACCTGCTGAGAATCACATTTTCTCTAGAGCTAAAGCCCTCGTCTTCTTATCAGTCCCTGTTCTTGCATACCGGGGACTGAAGGAATGTACCATAACCTCAGCCTTAATACCTGAAGGATAGGTGACTCTCAGTATTTGGAGATCTATGCAGAGAAGCATTCAACATGTACCATCCGAGACCTTCCAACTTAGTGTGGAGCCCATGCTCTCTTAGATGGCACCTGTCTCTTATTGTGCCTTCGGATGTAAATTTCATTCCAGGAACTGTATCTCTGTCTGTACCTCTCTCTGCTAGGGGGCGGGACCCACTACTATCCAGTTCTTGCCCTTCTCTACATGTCTGAGGACAACAGGAATATTTCCTGCCCTGCTGCATTTTCTCAATATCCTGAGTTTCACCTTATGAAAAAACTACTTTTTTTTTTTTTTTTTTTAAGCTACTCTTTAAGAAGAAGAATTTGAGTGCTGGCAGAGAAAGGCCAAGCTAGATTGTAGTAATTTTTACATTTCTTTTTGCTGCTCCCATAAAAACAATTTATCTTCAACTTCCCTTACCATTCTGGATTTTGGAGTTTTTGTCTCTCCAGCATACTTAGTGTTGGGGCACTGACCCTTCCTGTTTGTAGGACTTTGAGTCACATACTCTGACAGCCCTGTTCTGAGTGGTGGGCCCATGACCAGGATCTAGCCAGCTAGAGTCTCTCCCCCTGACCAGCGTGATTAGTTCTGCAGTTAGGATGTAACCACGCATGGCCAACCAGAGATCTTCCCTAGGGTGTGATATATACAAGTTTAGAGAGAAGGCCGGCCAGTGTGGCTCAGTGGTCGAGTGTCGGCGCATGCCCGGGTTGTGGGCTCCATCCGCAGGAGGGGGCATGCCAATTGATGTGTCTCTCTCACATCGAAGTTTCTATTTCTCTCTCCCTTCCTCTCTCTCTCAAAATGTAATAAAAACATATTTTTTTAAAATTCTGGAGAGAACATTGAGGTAGTTAGGCTGGGGTGTAGGCCTGGGCGACTGGGGCTACCCTTCAGCGGAGAAAGGCTGAGGCAGAGAAGGAAGGTACGAAGCCAGAGAGAAGCCAAGCCAAGCAGAGATGAGGAACAAGAGGCAGAAACTTTTCACTGAACATACACTCCCGTTCTTCCAAGTATGTGAGACAAATACATTGCTTTTTCTTTTTCTTAAGCTAGCTTGAGTTGAATTTTTATCTTTATAATTAAGATTCCTGACTAATAGAACACAATTTCAAGTATTTTCCTATCTAACCAAAATCTACCTGCTGGAGGGGCCATCTCTCCCCCCTCTCCCCCTTCAAATTCTAAGCCATTTTGGAAAACAGATCTGGAGAGAATTTCCTTATAAACTGTGTTTGGAGTAATGTGGCTTTAGCCTGAGGCTAAATTAGTTCTTCCCTAATTCCTCTCTTATCTAGTTCTTCCAACCCGTCCTCAGAGAGTTGGGTCTATGAGGAGACACTCCCTCAGCCACATTCCACGGGGTCAGACCTGTCTCCTAAACCCTGACACCAGCAGAACAGAGCCTATCAACTGGAGCCGATGGTGTGGGCCCTCGGACCCCTTTTCCCGTGCGGTGCTCTCGCTTCCCAAGGCTTGTCCTGTTGTGACGAATCACAGAAGTCACTCTTATCTGATGTGCAGAAAGACAAAAGTCTTCTATGAGAATGTGAAGGAGTCACACTCCCCTTCTTGGGTTCTTATCCCCCTTCCCCTGGTCTTAGCATCTCCCCCAGTTCCTCCCAGGTTATTCATAGTACCTTACCCAAGGGGTTGGCACATGGCTCCGAATGGACCAATCAGAGCCCATCTCTCAACTTTCTGAATTGAATTCAAACTTTCTATGTCCCGTTCCCAGGCAGTGCCATCTTCAAAGTAACTCCTTTCTCAGAACCTTCATACAAACTGTTTCCCCGAACAGAATGCTTTTCCCTGTCATCTCATTTCACTAGCTTCTTGTCTTCCCTTAGGCCTCAAATATGACTTCTTCAACTTATGTTAGCTCCATCGATGTGTTCCTGCAAGTTCTCCTAAACTAGGACTCCCGGGCGACCTCCCCCCAGACACTGGTTTCACAACAAGCAGGAATGATCACTGTGTTTTAAATATGGACAGATACTAGGCAATAGAAGGTGTTTACAGCCCAAAATTGAAACAAGGAAGTACTTTGAAATGACTTTAAAAAGTATACTATAAAGGAAAAGTGTTTCAAACCTGGACTGAGCATGTCTAATGAAATGCTTAAGGAGTTTTCTGAAACTTAACTGTGAAAGGGTTAGTAAGGTTCTAAAGGGTAAAGGTAAAAGCTTACAAAAGGCAGAAACTGAAAAATGTGTTGCTTGCATGACCTTTGCTCAGCCTTCTGTTGAGTATGGATAAGGATTATCTGGATTAACCACAAGGCAATGGATCACCCAGCAGATGCAGGATGAGATACCAGACCAGTCCAACTGCAAAGTGGACAGAGTACATCAGCGGAACTGCCGGAAGCTAAAAGCAGATTATATAACCTACACCCCAACTGTTATTTGATGCTGAACCCTTTTCGGCTCTGCCCACCTGCACCCAGGTGCATGCAATAAAGCCGTTTTGCTCTACATTGGCCTTGTGTTGTGGATGTGATCTCCCACCAGCTCAGACCCCTTTGAAAGGGCTTATTTTGGGAAAAACAATCACCCATCCAGTTAACTTACTAGAGTGACCTCAGACAAACATTTTTTTTTTTAATCCTCACTCGAGGACATTTTCCCATTTTTGTTCAGATAGAGAGGAGGGAGAGAGAGGGAGAGAGAGGAAGAGAGAGAGAGAAGCATCAACGTGAAAGGGACACATCGAGTGGCTGCCTCCTGCACAACCCCAACTGGGGCCAGGGACAACCTGCAACCGAGGTACATGCCCTTAGAGGGAACCAAACCTGGGTCTCTTTGGACTGTGGGCCGACGCTCTAACTGCTGAGACAAACCAGCCAGGACAGACATTCTTTTTTTTAGTTGATTTTTTTTTTTTTAGGGAGAGAAAGAAACATCGATGTGAGAGAGAAACATCATCAGCTGTCTCCTGCACACCCCCTACTGGGGATCGGGCCACAACATGGGCATGTGCCCTGATCAAGAATGGAACCAGGACCTCTCAGTCCATGGGACGATGTTCAATCCACTGAGCCATGCCAGCTGGGCCAAATGTTCTTTTTTTTTTTTTCATTCCTCACCCGAGGATATTTTTCTATTTATCATCAGATAGAGTGGGAGGGAGGGAGAGAGACAGAGAGAAACTTCGATGCTATAGACCATAATACGGAGCCACATCGACTGGTTGCCTCCTGCACGACCCAACCAGGGATGGGGATGAACTGCAACCAAGGAATCGAACCCTTGACCGAAATCAAACCCTCACTCATTGGTCTGTGGGCCAATACCTAACCACTGAACAACACCAGCCAGGGCCAAACATTCTTTTATATGCACTCAAAACAGATTAACCTTTCAGTTTTCCTACAAAGTATTTCTACCAAGAGAGAATTTTTTTTTTTTTTTTTTTTTTATCCTCACCCGAGGACATTTTTCCATTTTTTGTTCAGATAGAGCGGGAGGGAGAGAGAGGAGAGAGAGAGAGAGAGAGAAACATCGATGTGAAGGGACACATCGAGTGGCTGCCACCCGCATGACCAACCAGGGCCGGGGACAAACTGCAACCGAGGTACGTGCCCTTAGCGGGAACCAAACCCGGGTCTCTCTGTACCGCAGGCCGATGCTCCAACCGCTGAGCCAAACCGGCCAGGGCCCAAGAGAGAATCTTTAAATTGGTCCACTAGAAGCCTTTCCCTTGCAGTCAAATTATAACAAAATTACAATGTGCTTATAACTATGTATGCTTTTCTCCTGTTAATCTTTCTTTATCAGTTATATTGTCTAAGAAATTTTGCTTTGCCTTTTTTTTTTAACAAAAAAAATATAACATCTTATAATGTCTTTACTTGCTATATTTGTTCATAACTTGTTTTGGGTCTTTTCCTTAAGAATAAAGTGCAAGCGCCCTGGTCGGTTTGGCTCAGCAGTTAGAGCGTCGGCCTGCGGTCCGAAGAGACCCGGGTTCGGTTCCCGCTAAGGGCACGTACTTCGGTTGCAGTTTGTCCCCAGCCCTGGTTGGTCGTGCGGGTGGCAGCCACTCGATGTGTCCCTTCACATCGATGTTTCTCTCTCTCTCTCCCCCTCTCTCTCCCTCCCACTCTATCTGTACAAAAAATTGGAAAAATGTCCTCGGGTGAGGATAAAAATAAATAAAAATAAAAATAAAATAAAGTGCAAGCTATTAAACTGTGAGCCCTAATAGGACAGGACCAGGTTTGCATTGCTGGGTACTTATCCCCAGGAACAATTAGCACAGTCCCTGGCAAATACTAGGAACTGCCATGATTTTTGTTAAATTAATGAGTCATCACTGAACGAGTAAAATTTAAATGTGTGCACATTTATAGACTAGATACAAAACGTATCGCGAATCTCCTCTTTGCTTGCGGTGGAATTCAGGACATGCTGCCCCAAAGTGTGTCAGCTTGTCATACTGAATATTTCAAACTGAAGGAGTGTGAGAAAAAAGCAGAAGCAGGCCCTGGGCGGGTAGTTCAATTGGTTAGAACGATGTCGTGATACATCAAGGTTGCAGGTTCAATCCCCAGTCAGGGCACATACAAGATTCACATAAAACTTACATTAGATTTGTATGCTTTTCTCCTGTTAATCTGTTTTTATCAGTTATATTTTCAGAGTCAGCCGGGGACCCTAAGAGGGTCAAGGAAAACATTTTCCTCCCCTACACTTGTGGAAAATAAACATGGAAGGAGTTCCTTTTTCCGTCTCCAACCTGCAACAGGCACACGAGCGGCCATTCCGTGGCTCTTCCTGACCCCCGTGGAGGCCACTCTCAGACATCATCCCATCCAAACAACAGAAATCCCACTGCAAAAATATCAGTGAGTAATCTTTTTTATTTCTTTTTTTTTTTTTTTTTTTACTGATTTTGTTTTTTTTTTTATCCTCACCTGAGGACATTTTTCCATTTTCTTGTTCAGATGGAGTGGGAGGGGGAGACAGAGAGAGAAAAACATCGACCTGAAAGGAACATATTGAGTGACTGCTGCCCACATGACCCAACCAGGGCCGGGGACAAACTGCAACCGAGGTACATGCCCTTAGCGGGAACCGAACCCGGGTCTCTTGGGACTGCAGGCTGATGCTCTAACCGCTGAGCCAAACTGGCCAGGGCTGGGTTGTTTTTTTTTGAGAGAGAGAGGAAGGAAGAGGGAGAGAGAGAGTGACAGAAACATGGATGTGAGAGAGAAACATTGATCTGCTGCCTCCTGCCCCCGCCAACCCCGCCCCCCCCCCCCCACACACACACACAGGGGATCTAGCCTGAGACCCAGGCATGTGCCCTGACTGTGAATTGAGCTGGCGAACTTTTGATGCACAGGATGGAGCTCAACCAAGCCACACTGGCCAGGGTGAGCAATAATTTTTTAGTGAAGGTTTCTAGGGAAACAGAGAGGTGGTTATGCAATATGCCACACCTACTTGAACATTTCTCTCTCCTGAAAGTGTCTCAAACATCAGCCTCACATCTTTCCTTTTTCTCTCTCTCAAAGCTCTTCAACCTTCCTCCGTTTTTTTGTTTTTTTTTGTTTGTTTGTTTGTTTGTTTTTTTGACACTCTCATTTTCTCTCCTCCTCCTCTTTCTCCCCAGGGTCTTCCCCTTTATGTCTCTTTCCCTTTTAAAGTAGATAGAGCACATGGCCCTTTTTTGGCTTCTTCAGTTTGCATCCCGACCAGCTCAGTAGGTACTATGCAGAAAAGCTTTTCTCACGATACACCCCCCTTTTCTTTTTAAATCTTCACATGAGGACTTTTTTTTCCATTTTTGTTCAGATAGAGTAGGAGAGAGAGAGAGAGGGAGAAACATCGATGTGAAAGAGACACATCCACTGGTTGCCTCCAGTGCAACCCCGACCAGGGCCAGAGATGAACTGCAACCGAGGTACATGCCCCTGACCAGAACCGAACCCGTGACTCATCAGTCTGCGGGCCAACGCTCTACCTGCTGAGCCAAACCAGCCAGGACTCAGGATACACCCTTAACAGAAGATGGGAGAGAAGAAGGGATGGCAAATTACTAGTCATTTTTCTTTTTCTTTTCTTTTTTCTTTTAATTCCTTCTGTTTGAAATTGTTCAATGTGTGTGTGTGTGGGGGGGTGTTAATTAAGTGTGCAGTACAGCAGAGAATACACCAACACATGAAGAGTACACCCAGCGGGTCTGCGGGGACCATCCTTTGTACCTGGACAGATGATCTGGGAGGGCACTCAGAGGGTCAAGTGCTTGGCCTTGGCTCCTGTGCTCCATTAGTACATGAAGGACTCAACTTAAGACTTCTCTGTATAACTTCTATAATTTTTTTAAAATATGGTTTTATTTTTAATTGATTTTTTAGAGAGAGAGGAAGGGAGAGATAGAAACATCGATGTGAGAAAGAAACATTGATTGGCTGCCTCCTGTACACCCCCCACTGGGGATTGAGCCTGCAACCCTGTTATGTGCCCTGACCCGGAATTGCACTGGGACCCGTCAGTCCATGGGATGACATTCAATCCACTGCACCACTCCAGCCGGGCTCTGTGTAATTTCTAAAACAATGTGTTGCAGCCCAGCCCGAGTGGCTCACTGGTTGAGCATCAACTCATGCACCAAGAGGTTGCCAGTTTGATTCCCGGTCAGGGCACATGCCCAGGTTGTGGGCCCAATCCCCAATGAAGGGCATGCAGGAGGCAGCCAATCAATGTTCTCTCTCTCTCTCAAAAATTAATAATGAAAATATAAATTTTTTTTAATGTATTGCCGAATCCTTCATTGAACTTGTAAGTGCTCAGAAAGCAATAGGCCTCCTGCAGGTCTTCCTTCCCTGGGCTGCTGTGGACTATCAATTATATGAATGTAAGTCTAAGGACACTGGAGAATAAGTTTTTAGCATTGGGCCATTCAAGCAAATGTTCAATGTCCAACCAAAGCTAATTCTATATGGGACAAAAATAGATGGAAATGTGTTATTTGTGGTTCAGCTTAGCTTGCTTTTTTGACTTAGCAAAGTACTGATTTCACTTTTATATTTTGCTATATTCTTTACAGTGACTGAAAAACATAATAATCTTAAAAAAAAAAAAGTGTCTGTTATGCCCAGTGGCCCAAAATAGATATTTAAAAGGCTTTAAAACCAAAATATAATGCAATTCACTGTAATGCTGCTTTCAGTATTATTTGCATGTTTTTTTTTAAAAAGACTTACTATTTTTTCTCTACTAATAAAATTGTGAAAATTGATAAAATGCATGAAATAAAAAATCATCATTAATCCCCAAACCGAAAGGTAATCACTGTTGACATTTGGGGATATATTCTTTCAGTTTTTTTTCTATAGTTAGGGACAATTTCAAGGGCATAGGACCTGTGCAGTCACAAAGGACCCATGTTCAGAAGGGCCCTACACTTGATAAGGCTCTACTATTGCTGTCTTGGAATTATTAATAATTTTTGAACAAGAGGTACTGCATTTTCATTTTACATTGGGCCCTGCAAATTATATAGCTGGTTCTGTCAACAGATGTTCACACACACACATACTGATTAAATATACATATACATGTTATATACATATACTTATATACATCTACAATATATTCATAAGCTGTGCCATTAAACTTCTAAACTTCTTTGTAAATGTCATTTTTAGTACTGGTATAATATTTCATTAAAGGAAACATAATCACTTATTTAATGCTGTTCCTATTTTTGCAAACTAGATTGTTTAAAATTATGCATTGTTATAAATAATGATGAGAAACATCTTTCTGTATTATTTTAAAAATGTATTTCCAGCTCTGGCCAGTTTGCTCAGTGGTTAGAGCACAGGTCGGTGGACCAAAGGGTCGCAGGTTCAATTCCTGGTCAAAGGCACATACCTGGGTTGCAGATTTGATCCCTGGCCATGGTCAAAGTCATGCAGGAGGCAACCAATTGATGTGTCTCTCTCACATTGATGTTTCTCTCTCTTCCCCTTCTCACCCTTCCTCTCTATCTGAAAATTAATGTAAAAATATCCTCGGGTGAGGAGTAACAACACCAACAAAATATTTCCAACTATTTCCTTAAAATAACATCCCAGAAGTAAAACGGAAGGAATAAAGGGATATACGCTTTTTTGGACTTTTGTATTTAAATTGCCAAGTGGCTCTCCAGAAAGATTGCTATTACCAGCAGCGGGTAGGGAACTCCCTCTGCATACCCTCAGCAGCAAAAAAACATAACTGAAAGATACTTGGTAACTGAATAAGTTAAAATATGCCCAGGCCAGGTAACTCAGTTGCTTAGAGCATTGTCCTGGGTCCCATCCCCAGGCAGGGCACACAGAATTAACCAATGAATGCATAAATAAGCAGAACAACAAATTGCTGGTTCTCCCTCCCTTCCTCTCTAAAATCAACAAATAAATAAAGAAGTTAAGTATTATTCAATTACTTTAATATCCATTTCCTTGACTACTAAGAAAATAAGTTTTAAACTACATATTTATTATTTGGGGAAAATAATATTTTGTCCTTCGTGACAGGGAGGAGGAGGAGCACGTGGCTACAAAGGGGTTTACGGAGGTTTGACAACCGCTGCAGGCCTCGTGCTTCCAAGTGCCCGTCTTCACGCTTGCTTCCTTCACTCCCACGCTGGCGGGGTAGAGCCTCCCCTGCCTACGATGGAATCTCAGATCCCAAGGCCAAGCTGGAACAAGGGAGAAAGGTGCGTGCATAGCTCCTGTGCAGTGTTGCCAAACCCCAGGGCCACAAGACGTGGAATTTGGGCAGAGGCAGACCCTGGAAAAAACAAGATTCAGATCATTGGAGAGAGAGTTGGCTGCTACAGAACAGCAGACAGGAGAGGAGGAGGTAGGAGGGCACACAGGGCAACGGTGTGAGGGGCCCACTAACCCCAGACATCGTGCTAAAGCAGAGGCCAGTTCTAAGGCAAGGTTAGGTGACTAAGGAAGAAGTAAGGGGAATGGAGGCGAGGAAAAGGTCAGAGCAGAGGAGAAACCTTCACGAGGGGAATGACATCGAATTAAGAATTTAGGGAGCTGAGTGGAAGGTTTATGATGAGTGCAGTCACACCATGAAACAGCACAGGTAACACCCAGCGACCTGCAGAGCCACCAGTGCAAAGGGTGGGCAACCCTCAACTGGCTTCCTGGCTCCACCTGGGGGTGACACAGCAGGGTATGGCCTTGGTAAGGCGGGCAGGGGCTGCGGGGAGTGGAAGGAAGGGAGTAGCCAGACTAAGCATAGCGGCGTTTGAAACCCCAGAGCACAGTGTCCTGGAGCCTACTCCCTTCAAGCTGCATCCCTCCACTCCAGTCCCGAGCACAGTGTCCTGGAGCCTACTCCCTTCAAGCTGCATCCCTCCACTCCAGTCCCGGTGGAGTCTGGACCCGACTCCCCAGGCCTACAGCGCGCTGGCCTGGAAGAAAGCGTCAGGGAGAAGCAGCTGTTCTATGGCCATCTCTCTTCAACTCCACCCCCACCGGCATATCAAAATGACCACATTCTCTATCCCTCCCCATCTCTTACTCTGCCGGTGACTGAGGGGTAAGGACCCCTGGGCAGCCTGAAATACAACTGCATGCAGTCCTTAAGGGGCGAGGGTGAGACCGAGTACAGCCCGTACTCAGGGACAAAGACATAATTTCTGTTCTGCTTTGCCTGGAGGCGCTCAGAACCCAGCTACATAGCTCCAGGGAGATGGGGGAGGGCAGGTTTCTTCAAAATTAACACTAATTCCAGAAGTTGACACTGAGACCCTGGAAGGGCGGGGAGCATAGTTTCGGGATGCTGGGGCATGGGTGCTGGACTGTCTTCCATGGCGGGACTGGAGGAGGCTCGTCATCTCAGATGGGGATCTGAGGGTTGGGGCAGACATGAAGTCCAGCCAAGGACTCCCGGGCCCTTCCTGTATTAAAGCCCAAGGTTGTGCTGGAAAGGAAAAGTACAAAACAGACCCTACCCCTGCCCTACCCTATGCGGAATCCCCATCACGGGAACAGCAAAAGAAAAGTTTTAAGTTTCATTGATTTAAAATTTTTTTCCTTTCTTAAAAGGAAAAAAAAAAAGTAAGCAAATTAAGTTGCCAACAATGTGGTTGGGCCAGAAAAGTGGGGAAGCCATAACCAGGCCATTCTTTTTTTTTTTTCCTTTCCCCCAGGCCATTCTTTAAAAAAAAAAAAAAAAAAGTGGGCCCTGTCGGGTTTGGCTCAGCAGTAAGAGCTTCCCCAGGCGGATCAAAGAGTCCCGGGTTCAATCCCGGCAAAGGGCACTGCCTGGGTTGCAACCAATCCATGTGTCTCTCTCACATGGATGTTTCTCTCTCTCTCTCTCTCTCTTCCTGAAAATAAATGGAAAAATATCCTCCAGTGAGGATTAAAAACAAACAAAAAAAAGTGGGAGGGAGTGAAATGTAAACAAACAACAATGGCCAAAGGAAATAATCAAAATGACTAATTACAATCAGGGCGGGAGAGGGGCTGATGGAACTATTGTGGCCTGTGCCACAGAGGCAGCTGCCTACCTGATTCAGCAAAAGTCAGAGAGCTGCTTCTGGCTGAGCATATTCACCCCAATAGACAACCCCTCCCCCACTCCTGGCATTCCCTAATTAAGAGGAAGTGTAGGAAAGAAGAGCTCATTTGGAAATTTTTTGGCATCCCAACCTGCACACCTGCAGGCCCGGTGGGAGCCCACACCTTTAAGGTGGGCTAAACAAGGTATTGCTTGGCGCGGAGGTCCCGTCGTCCCCTAAGGGCTATCAGTGATGGCCAATTACTGGCTCATTATTTCTAGGGCTTTGGTTCCACCCTTACCACTTCTTTAGGATGTGTGTTCCCCAGAGCTGCTCTCTGAATGTTCAGAGGCAACAGGCCTACCTGCTCAGATTCCCTGGTTTTGGACGAGGGAAATGTGTCAAGATTTCTCACTCTACCCTGATCCTCTGCAACAGTTCTCAACTTGTGGGTCGTGACCCCTTGAGGGGTCGAACGACCCTTTCACAGGGATCACCTAAGACAATCGGAAAACACATATTTCCCATGGCGATTCATAACTAGCAAAATTACAGTTATGAAGTAGCAATGAAAATAATTTTATGGTTGGGGGTCACCACAATATGAGGAACTGTATTAAAGGGTCGCGGTAACATCAAAGTTACAACTAAACTACAGAACAACCATCATTCAAAACCACCTGAAGTCAAGCTGAATGGAAGTTCTACAGCTACGGAATTAAAGCAGCAGCCACATCCAGACTGGTAGGAGGGCAGAGGGGACGGGCTGGTCCCTCACTCACGTGTGGCGGATAAAAATCAGGAGGACGCCTCGGCTGGGAAGGTCCTCTCTGAGGACTGAGGGGTCCCCGTCCCACACCAGGTGCCCCGCTCAGGGTTCCAGTGCCAGGAAGAGAATCCCCATAACTTCTGGCTGGAAAAACCAGCGGGAACTGAGGCTCAGGGAGGCTGAGGTGACTGGAGCCCCAGGCAGCTCCTTAAAGGGCCCGCGCACGGACTTATCGGACTCTCTCCCTCTAAGCTTGGAGGGGAGGCAGCTTGAGGGGCGCCAGAGACATACAGGGAAGAACTGAGCTGTTTGGCACTGGAGCGAGGGCTGGAGAGGGGGCTTTCTCCAGGACAGACATGCTGTCGGAGGCCTTTGTTTCTTTGGTGAGCCCTTCCCTGGGGCGGCAGACAGCCGCCATATCTGGGACTCCAGCAACCTGGCTCACACTGGTAGCCCCGCCCTGGTGACTCCCTGAGGCCCCGCCCCACCCAACTTTCAGGCCCACCCAAGCTGTTGCCAGTTGCTTAATCATAGGATTGGCCTGTCTTGGATCCTGCTTCAGGTTTTCCTTAATTCTTTCAAACAAGCAGCATCTGGTCTCAGCTAGCCCCATAACTCTCATTAAGTAATACACAGAAACAAACACAGGGAGGCAGCCAAAATGAGGAGACAAAGAAACAGGTCCCAAATGAAAGACCAGAACAAAACTCCAATAAAAGAACTAAGCGAAATGGAGATAAGCAACCTAACAGACGCTGAGTTCAAAATACTGCTTATAAGGATGCTCAGTGAACCTAGTGAGGGCCTCAAGCACATAAAAAAGGACCAGTCATAAATGATGAATGCACAGTCAGAAATGAAGGAGGCATTAACTGAAATAAAGAATAATTTACACAGATTCAATAGTAGCGTTCGTAAATCCAAGAAGCAAACCATTGATTTGGAATATAAGGAAGCAAAAAACGCCCAATCAGAACAGCAAAAAGAAAAAAGAATCCAAAAAAATGAGGACAGTGTAAGGAGCCTCTGGGACAACTTCAAGTGTGCCAACATTCGCATCTTGGGGGTGCCAGAAGGAGAAGAGAGAGAACAAGAAATTGAAAACCTGTTTGAAACAATAATGGCAGAAAACTTTCCTAACTTGGTGAAGGAAACAGACATACAAGTCCAGGAAGCACAGAGAGTCCCAAACAAGATGAACCCCAAGAGGCCCACACCAAGACACATCATCATCAAAATGCAAAAGGTTCAAGACAAAGAGAGAATCTTAAATGCAGCAAGAGAAAAGCAGATAATTACCTACAAGGAGTTCCCATAAGGCTGTCAGCTGATTTCTCAAAAGAAACTTTGCAGGCCAGAAGGGAGTGGCAAGAAATATTCAGAATGATGAAAAGCAAGAACCTACAACCAAGATTACTCTATCCTGCAAAGCTGTCATTTAGAATCGATGGCCATATAAAGACTTTCCCAGACAAGAAAAAGTTAAAGGAGTTCATCACCACCAAACCGTTATTATATGAAATGATGAAGGGTCTTTTTGAAGAAAAAGATAAAATATATGAACAAACAAAATGGCAATGAATACATATCTATCGACAATGGAGTCTACAAACAAAATGAACAGGCAGAACAGAAACATTCTCATAGATACAGAGAACATTTTGTTGGCTGCCAGATGGGAGGGGGGTTGGGGGAATGGGTGAAAAAGGTGAAGGGATTAAGAAGTACAAATTCATTGCTAGACTGACAAACCTCAAAGGGAAAGGGGTTGGGGGGTGGGAAGAAATAAACCAGAGAACTTATATGCATAACCAATGGACACAGACAATAGTGTGGGAAAAGGCGGGAGGGGGGCGGGAGTGGGGAGGAGGGGGTCATTGGGGGGAAATGAGAAACATCTGTAATACATTCAACAATAAAGATTTTTTTTAAAAAAGGTTGCGCTATTAGGAAGGTTAAGAACCACTGCTAGAGAAAATGAGTATGTTTGTGAATGTATATTTCTGAAAATATCTGGAACCAGGGACCCTAGGCAGGAAAATAGATAAAGAAGTGGGGACTTTCCCAACCAGACTGAAAATTTACAGGCGTCTTAGGGGAAGAAATTAGGCAAAAGAAGGGAATCTAGGTTTCCCACCTGAAAGGCAGAGCAAGCGTTCCTGACAGCGCACCGAGATCTAGATCGCTTCCACATCATGCGACAATATCATGACAAGCCCTGGCTCCTGCACCATGTCATCGCCCATATGCCGGTTCTCAAAGGCCATCACAACAACAGCCTGATTGCCAGGGATGCATCTGGCCACATAGTTCTTTTAGTACTGCCGGTTCATCTGTCGTGTCTAGTGTGGCCAGGCCCTGGGGCCAGCTTCGCTCGTGGGCATTTTCTATCAGCTCGTTGACAACAGAGGCAGGACAGCCACTCTCCACCAGGGAGCATGTGATTACAGCCTGGAGTACAGCATCTGGGGTGGAGATCACTCCCCAGCGGGTCACTCTGGCTGGCTGCAGGGAGTTCACCCATGCTAGGATCTCGTCGTCTCCAGTTGTCTCCTCCGGGTTTTGAAGATCGAGGTTGACACTGCAAACTGCAGCCATGCACGCCCTCAGCTGCTGGATGATGCGTCTGCTCCGCCAGCTGGTGCTCCTGTTCAGCTGAGGTCCTTTCCAGCTGTGCGATGCGTGTCTGCTGCTGCTGTGCCACTGAGCGCAGGTGTGTAAGGCAGCTGTGGTGTGGCAGCTCGTCCTGGGGCATCTCCAGGCCGTAGTCCTGTTCACAGGTCACCGGCCGTTTCGGGTTGTACTCACAGTCGCTGAGGTGAGACATGAGGTTGTCAAGCCAGACAACAGCAGCGCAGCCAAATACAGCATTGTCGCAGGCAACCTGCAGCTTTGACAACACGCTCTGCATGATTCGGGTACTGGGCTCAGGTGGGCGACTGTCATGACGCTACGGTCCACCAGACAGGTCTGCTGCTGAGAGAATCACTGGGTGATGCAGGCATTGCAGAAAGCATGCACACAATGAGGTGCCTTGACTGGGTCCTTCAAGACTCCACTGCAAATAGGACAGATAAGATCTCCGTCAACATCCCCCTGGAAGCGGGTTACATCATACCCCAAGTCTTATCACTGAAATCCAGGCCCTTCCAAGTGTTGGGGCGCAGGTTCCCTGTTCAAAAGGCTCCAAACCCTGATGCCCGCACTCAGTGCCGGTCAGGAAGCGCTCCAGGATCTTGCTGGCTCTTCTCCGTCTGAAGTCTTCCTTCCCCGCGTTTAGCTCCATCACCAAGGGGATGGATGCGATGTCACAATCGGGAGCACTGGCCCTGGATGTGGCCTGGACTCTCTGCACCCCAGCCCGGCTAGCACTGAGGCCGCAGTGCTGTTAAATACTCATTGTATTTATTTACTTACTTACTTGTTTTAATTTCACTTGGAACTGCCCTAGAAGGCAAACTTCTCAACATGATTTTGAAGGGCCTTGTGCCCACCGCTCTAGCTTTATCTTCCACCATTCTTCTCCGCATCTCCCTGCTCCAGGCTAAGCTCCAAATTATTGTATTTTATTCGTTTCCCAGGCGTCATGCTTTCTGTTGCTTCGGCCCTTTAAGTATTTTATGTACTCTTTCGGGACACCTCTTTGGTTCTCTTCTGTTTGTCTTTCGGTTCTCAGCTTAAAGATTCTTTTCCCTGAAAGCCTTCCTTGACTCTCAAATTAGGTTGGGCCCTGGCCGGTTTGGCTCGGCGGTTAGAGCGTCGGCCTGCGGTCCTGAGAGACCCGGGTTCGGTTCCCGCTAAGGGCGCGTACCTCGGTTGCAGTTTGTCCCCAGCCCTGGTCGGTTGTGTGGGTGGCAGCCACTCGATGTGTTCCTTTCACATCGATGTTTCTCTCTCTCTCTCTGTTCCTTTCTCTCCCTCCCACTCTACCTGAACAAAAAAAAAATTAGGTTGGGTGCCCCTGCCAGAAGCTCCCAACTCATTCTGTCCTCTTCCTCCTCCTCCCCCTAAGTAAAGTTTTTATTTTAGGGTAATTTGAGATTTACAGAAGAGCTGCAAAGATACTATAGAATTTCCATATACCCTTCACCAAGCATCCCCTAATGTTCAAGTCTTACACAACTGTGGTACATTTGTCAAAACTAAAACATGAACATAGCTGTGATGCTATTAACTAAACTATAGACTTTATTTGGATTTTATTGATTTTTTTTTTTTCCACTAAGGTCCTTTTTCTGTTCCAGGATTCTATCTAGGATACTGTATTATATTTAGTTATCATGTCTCTTCAGTCTCTTGTACTACGATGTTATAGTATTTATTACATTTTACTCCAGTTGCCTCCCCTTCTAGAATATAAGTTCCGTGAGAGCAGGAACTCAGAATTTTCCCCACTGCATCCCAGTTCTTATAGTATCCATAGTAAACAGACGCTTACCATATACTGTATATGACTGAATATAAAGCAAGATTTTTAAAAAGAATATTTATTTATTTATTTATTTATTTATTTATTTATTTATTTTAATCCTCACCCGAGGACATTTTTACATTTTTTGTTTAGATAGAGTGGGAAGGACAGAGAGAGAGAGAGAGAGAAATAGCGACGTGAAAGGGACACATTGAGTGGTTGCCACCCACACAACCCAAGCAGGGCCGGGGACAGATTGCAACCGAGGTACGTGCCCTTAGCCGGAACTGAACCCGGGTCTCTCTGGACCGCAGGCTGATGCTCTAACCGCTGAGTCAAACTGGCCAGGGCATAAGATCCTTTCTTTAATCAGCTCTCTTGAGGTAATTTACATATAATAAAATGGATCAATTTTCAGTGTACATTTTTTTTTATCCTCACCCAAGGACATTTTTTCATTTATCTTAAGATAGAGCAAGAGGAAGAGAGGGAGGAAGAGAAAGAAACATTGATGTGAGAGAGACACATCGAGTGGTTGCCACCCACACAACCCCAACGGGGGCCGGAGACGAACTGCAACTGAGGTATGTGCCCTTAGCGGGAACCGAACCCAGGATGATGCTCCAACTGATGAGCCAAACCAGCCAGAGCTCAGTGAACTGTTTGTTTGTTTTTTTAATTTTTTTGTTCAGATAGAGTGGGAGGGAGAGAGAGGGAGAGAGAGGGAGAGAGAGAGAGAGAAACATCGACGCGAAAGGGACACATCGAGTGGCTGCCACTCACATGACTCAACCAGGGCCAGGGACAAACTACAACTGAGGTACACACCCCTAGCGGGAACTGAACCCAGGTCTCTCTGGACCACAGGCCAATGCTCTAACCGTTGAGCCAAACCGGCCAGGGCTCAGTGTACAATTTTTGACAAATGCATACAGTTGTATGTGTAATCACCACCACAATTAAACTGTAGAATATTAACATCACTGTAAAAAGTTCCCCTCAGCAGTAATTCCACCCTTCCACCCCCAAACCTGGTACCCACCAATTTGTTTTCTGCAAGATACTTTTTATTTATTAAACAAATATTTATGAGCACCTTCTATTTGGAAGTCCTTCAACTAGATACTTCATAGAATACAAAGATAAGTAAGACATTTTGTATCCTTAAATACCTAAAATCTAGCCTAGTTATATGTAATTTTGAGATTACTTGTCTAGAAATAATATGAACTGAATTTATGAATTATGCCTTCAAAATAGGAATAGGAAGAAAATATATTGCAAATGCTTCCCTAACTTTTAGAACATAGAACAAAATCATATACCTTCCTGAATGCAACAAATTGTGATTTCTTTAAAAAGGCACAAGTTTATAATTGTTTCAGACAATTATTATAAAGTAATTTTTTTTTTCAAATTAAGTAACATCCTTATAGGAAAAAGTGCAGAAATCACAAGTGCACAGCTTAATCTTTTTAGGTTATTTAATGTCAACCTAGACCAGTTCTTTGACCAATACAGTAAAAAAGGCAACATCCTAAAGCCTTTCGGTTTAGCTAGAATAATTACCGAAAGAAAGAGATAAGAGAATAATGTTCTGCAACGGCTCACACAGAACTGTGGGGATGAATCATGAGAAAATGGATGGCACATTAAAATTCATGAGGAAATGTGAATAACAAAGAGATTATTATGCAGGATCAGATTTTTTTTTTCATCATTATAGAAAGACAAAATCATTATCATGATCTGCCATGTGTTTTTCCTTTGTTATTAGATATTGGAACAGGCCTATTAAATGTTTTGTGCGACCCAGGGGAACGGTCACAGTGGTAAGGAATGGTGATTTCGGTCCATGTGGCTTTCTATGGTTCTAATTGTAAGTGCATTTAGACCAGAGAAAAGGAACAAATTTTTAAAAAGGGCAGAATGACTGGGGGTGCATTTTCTTGTGACTACAAAGAACTAAGTCTATTCTTCACCCAACTGGCCCTTGCTTCATGCTTTGCACCTGACAATTCCGGAGTAAACAAAATGTATTTGCATTTGGAGCGGAAAGGGGGGGAGAGGGCAGCTAATTTCAAAAGGGGTAAAACATGTGACTTTAGAAAGGTATAAACATCAGAAAAAGCAACCCGGAAAAATAATCCTAGAAACATTTGTATGGGAGTGTGTGTCAAAAATGTACCCACACTTATAATTCCAATATACAAAGAAAATATTGGGATTATTTTCTCTTGATTTATTTAAACTGTCCAGAGTTTTTACTTTCAGTGAATATATATATAATTTTAAAATGTTAAAGTTTATTATTATTAGTAGTAGTAGTATTAGTATTTTAATTCCTCACCTTAGGATATTTTTCTACTTATTATCAGATAGAGTAGGAGGGAGGGAGAGAGAGAGAGACAGACAGGAACATCGATGTCATAGAGCCACATCGACTGGTTGCCTCCCACACGACCCAACCAGGGCCAGGGACGAGCAACAGAAGTTTGTGCCCTTGACCACAATTGAACCCACCACCCATTGGTCTGCGGACCCACGCTCTAACCGCTGAGCCAAACCGGCCAGGTCAAAAGCAGCTGTCTTTACTTCATTGTATGTTCTTGCCACCTTTGTCAAGTATTAATTAAGCATGATGTCTTGAGTCTATTTCCAGATTCTCTGCTCTGTTCCATTGATCTATATGCCTGTTCTTCTGCCAGTACCAGGCTGCGTTGATTACAATGGCTCTGTAGCATAACCTGATATCCGGTATTGTGATCCCTCCTACTTTGTTCTTCATTTCAAGATTGTTGTGGCTATTCAGGGTCTTTTTTGGTTCCATATAAACTTTTGAAGTATTTGTTCTAGTTCTGTGAAATATGTTGTTTGTATTTTTTTTTTATCCTCACTTAGGGACATTCTTGCATTCATCTTCAGACAGAGCAGGAGGAAGAGAGGGAGGAAGAAAGAGAGAGAAACAATGATGTGAGAGAGAGACACCCATTGAGTGGTCGCCACCCACACAACCCCAACCAGGGTCAGGGACAAACTGCAACCGAGGCACGTGCTCTTAGCAGGAACCAAACCCACAACTCTCCGGTCCATGGGCCGATGCTCTAACCACTGAACTAAACCGGCCAGGGCTGTTGTTGGTATTTTAATGGGAATTGCATTGAATCTATAGCCTGCTTTGGGTAATATGGCCATTTTAATGATGTTAATTCTTCTAACCCATGAACAAGGTATATGCTTCCACTTTTTTATATCTTCCTCTATTTCTTTTTTCAATGTCCTGTAGTTTTCTGCAAATAGGACCTTTACTTCTTTGGTTAAGTTTATTCCTAGGTATCTTAATTTTCTTGCTGCAATGGTAAATGGGATTTTTTTTTTTAGTTTCTCTTCCTGTGAGTTCATTATTGGTGTATAAGAATGCCATTGAGCCCTGGCCGGTTTGGCTTAGCGGTTAGAGTGTCGGCCTGCAGTCTAGAGAGACCCAGGTTTGGTTCCCACTAAGGGCACGTACCTCAGTTGCCGTTTGTCCCCGGCCCTGGTTGGGTCATGTGGGTGGCAACCAGTTGATGTGTCCCTTTCACGTCGATGTTTCTCTCTCTCTCGCTCTCTCTCCCTCCCACTCTATCTGAACAAAATATTAAGAAGTGTCCTTGGGTGAAGATAAAAAAAAAAAAAAGAATGCTGTTGATTTTCTTATGTTAATTCTGTATCCTGCTAACTTGCCAAATTCGTTTATTAAATCTAGTAGATTTTTGATGGAGTCTTTAGTTAGGGTTTTCTATGTATAATATCATGCCATCTGCAAATAATGACAGCTTTATTTCCTCCTTTCCAATTTGGATCCCTTTTATTTTTTCTTTACGTCTGATTGCTGTAGCTAAGACTTCCAGTACTATGTTAAATAAGAGTGGCGAAAGTGGTATCCCTGTCTTGTTCCTGTTCTTAAGGGAAATACTTTCAGTTTGCCCTTTGAGTATGATGTTGGTCTGTGAGTGGCAACCAGTAGGTCTTTCTGTAGGTCTTTCGTATATGGCTTTTATTATAACAAGATATGATCCCTCTATTCTCACATTGCTGAGTGTTTTTATCAGAAATGGGTACTGGATTTTGTTGAATGCTTTTTCAGCATCTATTGATATGATTATATGGTTTTTATCTTTCATTTTGTTTATGTGATGTATCACATTTATTGATTTGCAAATATTGTACCACCCTTGCATCCCTGGGATGAATCCCACTTGGTCATGGTGAATAACTTTTTTTATCCTCACCTGAGAACACTTTTGCATTTATCTTCAGATAGAATGAGAGGAAGAAAGGGAGGAAGAGAGAGAGAGAAACATCGATGTGAGAGAGACACATCGACTGGTTGCCACTCACATGACCCCAACCAGGGCCAGTGACAAACTAACACCGAGGTACTTGTCCTTAGTGGGAACGAACCCAGGACTCTCTGGTCTGTGGGCCGATGCTCTAACCGCTGAGTCAAACCAGCCAGAGTGTGAATAACTCTTTTTAATGTATTGCTGGATCTGATTTGCTGATATTTTGTTAAGGATTTTGGCATCTATGTTCATCAGGGATATTGGCCTGTATTTTTCTTTCTTTGTAGTGTTTTTATCTGGTTTTGGAATTAGAATTATGCTGGCTTCATAAAATGAGTTTGGAAGTCTTCCTTATTGAACTTTTGGAATAGTTTGAGGAGAACAGGTGTTTTTTTTCATTTTATTTTATTTTAATTAATTAATTAATTAATTAATTTTTTTACAGATGTTTTCCCCCCCACTGATTCCCCCTCCCCCTCCCTCCCCACCCTGTCTCCAGCTTTGTTGTCCATGTCCATTGTTCATGCATACATGCATATAAGTTCTGTGGTTTATCTCTTCCCCCCCCACCCCCTCGTCTGGGGATTGTCAGTCTGTACCCCACTTCCATGTCTCTGGGACTACCGAGAACGGTTGTTCTTCTTAGAATATTCGGTAAAACTCCCCCATGAAGCTGTTTGGGCCCAGGCTTTTGTTTGCTGGGAGATTCTTGATTACGTCTTCAATTTCCATAGTTGTTATTGGTCTGTTCAAGTTTTCTATCTCTTCCCAGTTCAGTTTTGGGAGAATATGTGTTTCTAGAAATTTGTCCGTTTTGCCTAGCTTGTCCAATTTGTTGGCATATAATTGTTCATAGTATTTGTTAACAATCCTTTGTGTTTCTGTGGTGGCAGTTGTTACTTCTCCTCTTTCATTTCTGATTTTGTGTATTTGGGTTCTCTCTCTTTGTTTCTTGGTGAGTCTAGCTAAGGGTCCGTCAATCTTGTTTATCTTTTCAAAGAACCAGCTCTTGTTTCATTGATCTTTTGATTTATTTTTCTAGTCTCTATGTCGTTTATTTCAGCTCTGATCTTTCCTTCTACTTGCTCTGGGTTTTTCTTTTTGTTTGCTTTCTAGTTCTTTAAGTCGTGAAGTGAGATAGTCTATTAGAAATTTTTCTTGTTTCCTGAGGTAGGTCTGTAGTGCTATGAACTTCCCTCTCAGGACTGCTTTCGTTGCATCCCATAGACTTTATATTGTGTGTTCATTTTCATTGGTTTCCAGGAAGTTTTAGATTTCTTCCTTGATCTCCTCGGTAACCCATTCATTGTTTAATAACATGCTATTTAGCCTCCATGTATTGAAATGCTTTTGTTGTGATTGATTTCTAGCTTCATGCCATTGTGATCTGAGAAGATGCTTGATATGATTTCAATCTTCTTGAACTTGTAGAGACTTAGCCTGTGCCCTAACATGTGGTCTACCTTTGGGAATGTCCCATGTGCACTTGAGAAGAATGTGAATTCTGTAGTTTTGGGGTATAATTCTCTGTAGATATCTATTAAATCCATTTGATGTAGTGCATCATGTAGAGTCTCTGCATTCTTGTTAATTTTTTGTCTAGAGGATCTATCCAGTGATGTCAGTGGGGGTGTTGAAGTCCCCTGCTATGATTGTATTGCTGTCAATTTCTCCTTTGAAGTCCTCTAGAAGTTTTAAAATATATTTTGGCGTTTCTGTGTTGGGTGCATATATGTTTACCAAGGTTATATCTTCCTGTTGGATAGATCCTTTCAATATTATGTAGTCCTCTTCTTTGTCTCTAGTTATGGCCTTCATTTTGAAATCTATTTTATCAGGTATTAGTATTGCTACCCCAGCTTTATTTTCCTTTCTGTTTGCTTGGAAGATTTTTTTTTCCATTCCTTCACTTTCAACCTAAGTGAGTCTTTTGTTGTGAGGTGGATCTCTTGTAAACAACACATATATGAGTCATGCTTTCTTATCCAATCAGCTACTCTGTTTTTTGATCATGGCATTTAATCCATTTACATCTAAAGTTGTTATGTACTTATTTATTGCCATTTTTGTTTATTGTGGTTGTATTGTTCTTCCTATTTCTTCTATTGATTACAGCAGTCCTTTTTTTCTTTCTTTCTTTTTTTATCCTCACCTGAGGACATTTTTCATTTTTTTGTTCAGACAGAGTGGGAGGGAGAGAGAGAAAGAGAGAGAGAGAGAGAAAAACATCAACATGAAAGGGACACATGAATGGCTGCCTACTGCACGACCCAACCAGGGCCGGGGACAAACTGCAACCGAGGTACGTGCCCTTAGCAGGAACTGAACCCGGGCCTTTCTGGACTGCAGGCCGACACTCTAACCGCTGAGCGAAACCAGCCAGGGCCAGCAGTCCTTTTAATATTTCTTGCAGTGCTGGTTTGGTGCTAATATATTTCCTCAGCCTTTTTTTTTTGTCTGGGAAGTTCTTTATTTCACCTTCTGTTTTGAATGATAGCCTTGCCAGATAGAGTAGTCTTGGATTCAGATCCTTGTTTTTCATGACCTTGATTACTTCATGCCACTCCCTTCTTCCCTGTAGTATTTCTGTTGAGAAGTCAGCTGATAGCCTTATGTTGCTTATCTCTTGCTGCCTTTAGGATTCTCTCTCTGTCTTTAATTTTTGGCATTTTAATTATTTTGTGTCTTGGTGTGGGCCTGTTTGGGTTCTTCTTACTTGGGACTCTCTGTGCTTCTTGTACTTGCATGCCTTTTTCCTTTACCAAGTTAGGGAAGTTCGCTGTCACTATTTCTTCAAATATATTCTCTCCCTTGCTCATTTTCTTTTTCTTCTGTAACTCCTATGATGTGGATGTTGTTGTTTCATATTGCCCCACAGTTCTCTTAGGCTGTCTTCCTGTTTTTTAATTGTTTTTTTCTTTTTGATTCTCTGATTGGATGATTTTTTTCTACCCTGGCTTCTAATTCACTGATCCAATCCTCAGCCTCCTCTACTGTGCTGGTTATTCCTTCCAATGTGTTCTTTATTGCTGATATGTCGTTCATTTCCAATTGGTTGGTTTTCAATGCTTCTATTTCTTTATTCATGCTGTTTAGCTTCCTCATGATTATTACTCTTAACTCACCCTCTGATATCTTGCTCAAATCCCTTTAATTTATTTAATCTTCTCTCCAATGATCTTGTTCTTTCATTTGGGATTTGTTTCTTTGTTTCACCATTTTGGTGGTCTCAGTCGATTTTGGAACCTGCCGAATTTTCCCTGTGGGTGTTGGTGTTCTGCTGGTTGTGGCTTCCTCTACTGGGTTTGAATGAGTGTGGCAGGACCCATGTTAAACACCACTGTCAAGTCTTACTTTCCTGGGTAGATTTGCAAGCCCAGAAAAGGTCCAGTTATCCTCTAGCTTTTTGCCTGGAGGCTATTAGTCTCAGGTACTTGATGAGCCTTCTGTTGTAGCCCTTTGCTGAATGAAAAAATCCCTCAGGTGTTCAGGGTAAGAGGATTTCCAGAGGGTGGGGCAGGTGCTTGCTGGCTGTTAATAAGCCTCAATTTGCATTTCCCTGGCTTGGGTAGGTGGTATTAAATTCTTGAGGGAGGGGCTGTTGCTCTTCCGTGGGGCTCTTCCAGCAAGATAGCTACTGTCCGGTGAGGGAGTGATTCAGCAACAAAACTCCCACTGCTGCCCCAGCTCTCCCACCTCTCGAGTCTCTCCACACAGTTCCAAACCAGTCTACCCTCCCTCTGCTGGAGCCCAAGGTGAGTGGCTGTAGCTAATTTAGTGCTCTGTCCTGGCCCTCTGTGCTGTGGAGCCAGGGGGATTTTAACCCAGAGGGAGCTGCTCACAGCCAGAACAGCTGCTGTCTGTGGGCTCCCAGCCCTCCCTCTTGTGCCTCTGCAGTTCCTGCCAGGCTCAATTTCGTGTCCTCTTTCTGACCATGGTTATATGGGTCTTTTCCAGCTGCTTTTCTGTTGTTTTTCCCCAATGATTTGTCTTTATTTTAGTTGTAATTCCAATTGGTCCTGGGAGATGGTCTGTGTGGCTCCATTCACTCTGCTGCTATTTTGGAGTCTCCCAGCAGTTTCTTATGAACATACATTTATCACTCAACCCTGTACTTCCACTTCTAGAGAAACCAAAATGTATGGTCACCTAAAAACCTGTGTGTGAATGTTTATAGTGACTTTATGCATAATCACCAAAAACTGGAAACAACATAAATGTCCTTCAGCTAAGGAATTGATAAACAAACTGTGGTACATTCATATAATGAAATACTATTCAGTAATAAAAAGGATTAAATTGTTTATACATACTACAACTATATTCAAATATAGATGAATCTCAAAGCAACTATGCTGAATGAAGGAAGCCAGACCAAAAAAGAGTACATACTATATGACATTTTGGAGGAGGTCAAACTGTACAGATAGAAAGCAAATCAGTGGTTGTCAGGGTGTAGAGGTGAAGGAAGGGATTGCCCACAAAGCAGCATAAAGGAATTTGTTAGAGTTATAAAACTGTTTTACATCTTTATTATAGTGGTGATTACAAACCATATGCACTAATCAATATTCATAAAACTCACAACTATACACTAAAAAGGGTGAGTTTACCATGCCTCAATAAGCCTAACCACCCCAATAGACTTATAAATAATGCTTATTATAGATTTTAATAATACTTATAAGTATAAGCTCCTTTTTCTGTAATGAAAAAATTATGTCATAACTGAGAAATCAGTAGAAACAAAAACCCACAATAACATGAAAAATATTTGTAACATAAAATCTATGTGCCTTAAAATAGATAATACTAAATATGTCTATTAGTTAAATGATTGTGTAAGTTTTAATCTTTTTCACTTTTTGATTTTATGAGTTAAATGTTAATGAAAGTTTGTTTTTTTTCCAGGGGAGTAGTACTGTTTTTCTTTTTCTTTCAAATAATGTTGATGCTGACGTTTCTCAAATAAACCCAGCTTGCCACCTTCAGGCAAGTGAAAGATTTACAGACCATCACCAGAGATAGAACTTTAATTTTGCAGATTTTTCAATAATCCATAATTAATAACATCTTGATCACTCTGTTCGTGCCTTTGTGAGGTTTCCTTTATCCAGAATCTTTCCCTGGTATTTCTTGGAATCTTCCCAACTTTCCAAGCTCAGTTCAAATGCCACTAACTCCAAGAAGCCTTCTCTGATCACTCGAGCTCATTTTTCCTCCTGTAAATATTTTATCTCCTTGAATACATGTAATGCCATAGAAAGTAGTGATCGTGTCTTACATATATTTTTATGCTTCTGTATGGCTATTAAAAAGGGTGCATTCTAATACTGAAAAAAAAAATACATGAATGAATGATTAAATGAATAAAAAGTTAATCGTTGAGCTTCATTTGAAAGAGGCCCTATTTTAGTAATAAGAATCCCACACACTTATTCAAGTTCATATGCACATGTCTAAAGCATCAATTTTCATCGACAATGGCTAGAAGTGTCTCAATCTTTACTAACCTCTCAATTAAATTATATTCTTGATGAGTGAAATGACTGTTTGGTGACTATTCCTGTGATACTAATTTAAATCTTAATGTCTGGACACTTGAAACCTAAGACAAAAAAGAAAGAGAAGAAAGTGTGGTGATGATGATGTCTTTTGCTTTTGGACTGAAAGGTGGATACTTCTCTAAGCTCTATTTTTCTCCAGATTTCCAAATCGCTAACATCCCATAGCATGTCAATAGAATATATAACAGTGGCATGGGGCCCACCACCACTTCATTCAGAAAAGTTCCCAGACGTTTCTGTCTAGTTCTACCTGGTTTAGGAAGTGAGGTTCTTCTTCATGCTCCTGTTCCCTCCTGAATGTTCAATCTCCCCTTCCCCTCCTTCTAGGCCCACATGTATCCAGGACTGCTAAACAACAAATGGGTCATAGGTTGTTTGTGGTTTATTTAAAATTTATTTTTAAAGGATGAATGGTCCATACTTGAGGATGGCTGGTCTTCTTAAAATCATTCCATTGGAACTTTCTAATGAAAAATCCTCTTTCTCCTGTCCACATTGAGGCTCTTTGTTCCTTCTATCACTTCTTCCTTTCTCATTACCTTCTCCCTTTTCTCTGGCCAGTCTTATCCATCTTAGTAAACAACCAGTTCTTCAAGCACAAGCAGGAGGATTTAGCCCTCAGGTCATCATGTCCCTGGATCTTTGTTTCTGCTTTGGTGAGGGCTGGGAAGAAAGGCCCTTGGTTTACAAGTAAGATAGAAATAGGGGAAGGAAATACAGAGAAACAATTAGATTCATATTTTGAAACACAAATCTGCCACAAATGTATATTTATAACTACATTGACTAAAAGTTTGTTCTCTTCTCTAGTCCTGAGTCCTTTCTCAAAATGTGAACTTGCTTTTTCTCCCTCATCAGTACCTTTGTGTTTCTACTCTCCTAAACACACCTTCTAATTGTACTCCAATAATCTCAGTGATCAAGTCCTTTTAAATCATCATACGTACACTGTAGCAGCGGTCTCTTTTTCTGGCTATTCTTTTCTACTTTTTAAAAAAATCCTCACGGGAGGATGTTTTTCCATTTATCATCAGATAAAGTGGGAGGGAGGGTGAGAGAGAGAAAGGGAAAGAAATATTAGTATGAGAGACATCAATTGGTTGCCTCCTGCACTACCCCAACCAGGCTGGGGATAGAACCTGCAACCCAGGTACCTGCCCTTGACCCGAATCAAACCCGCGACCCCCTCGGTCTGTGGACCAACGCTCTAACCATTGAGCACTGGCCATGGCTGATTGTTGTATATTTTTAGCTTTTCAGATCTTACGGTTTCCAAGGAATCCACGCCTATTGAAAGTTAACTCCTCTGTAACCCAATCATTCATCCATCCATCCAGCAAATCCAACACACCTTGATAGTCCTCTTTGCATTAATGACTTTGCTGCTGGGCTCTGAGTGTCCTATGATTTTCTCAAGTTCCCGCCCTCTGTCTACCTGAGGAAAAGGGGAAGAAAATAAACATGTCAGTAAATGAAACTGCTTGGGTCCTCTGAAGGAAATGATCAGCGTAGGGGACCTCGGTTTTGGACACAACCAAACCGGCAGCTCTGCCGCCGGACACCTGGACCAGGCTATCTCAGGAGGGGCCAGGCGCGTGGAGCCCGCACTCCAGGACGGTTCCAGCGGCCAGCCAACTGTCACGTCGCGCTGGGTGCGTGCCGCCGAGCAGGCGTGCAGTGACCACTGTGCCTGAGCCAGGCAGTGTCGCCTGGCTCTTCTGCGCAAAGAGGAGGGACGGGAGGAGCCCTTCCAGACCCTGGGGAAGGCTGCGGCACAGCGGCAGACAGCGTTGCGGGAGTGAAAACTTTCCCGGGCCGCGCGCACGTCATCGAACAGCTGCCCTCCCCTCGCCTCCAGTCGCACGCGCGGAAGTAAACACCGGCACGTCATCAGGGCGCGTCTCCGCCTTTCCCCGCCCATCCCTCCCATCTCCCCACATCGGTGGACGTGCTCACCTCCGCTCGGGGCCACGTCTATGTCCCGGTTTCCCGCCGTCGCGGGCAGGGCGCCACGGCGGCAAGAGGAGGGCGAGCGGTCCAGAGAGCCCCAGGAAGAGCGGCCTTCGGCTGTTTCCAGCGCTGAGAGAGGTGCGGTCCGCGGGACGCCGCGCTGCCGGCGAGAGTTGGGGCTGGGGGGCTGGGGCGCTGGGGCGGGCATAAAAGTCTGCCTGGGGCAGCCGAGGAGAGCGGGAAGGAGGCCGCAGCGTTCTCCTCGCCCTCCAAGCCGGAGGCGAACTTTGCGTCCAGCGAACACTTCGGTGTGGGGAGGGCGGTCCCGGACCCAAGTTGAGCGAAAACCTTTCTGGGGTACAAAAAAGTGAACCCCGATGCTGAGACGCGCTCTGCTGTTAAACAGCCTCATAAAGCCTTTGTTCTCTACCCGTCTATCCTCCCTCCCCCGCCCTCGGTCGGGCGCCAGCCTGCCTTTGGGTACGGTATAGAGCGAGCCAGTTTCCAGGAGCCAGTTTCCATGGTTACCCACCACTTGGCCTTCTGGGATATGTCACTCCGAGCAGGGACCTAACTTGAACCATGAATCAGAAGCGAACACAGTTGGCTTTTAATTCAGCTGACAGTTCTCTGCTGTGTTCCAGTTTTTGGTCAATTGTTTAATAAAACTGGGTTTTGTGCTTCTGTACAGGTATGCTGGCATATACATTGCCTTGTTCTAGGCTTACTTTGTCGAGTCCTTTTGAGTCACGCATTAGCGAATGCTCAAGTTGTTAGATTTCACTAAAAAGTTGTTCTGGGCTTATAAACCCTCAGTTACAAATTAGACTTAGGTGATTTGGTTGATAAGTCATTGGCTGATGTTTTCCAACCTTAAAATTTTACTGTCTTTCTCTTTTCAGTCCTGGGAAATTGAGTCATTGATATCTTTACACATCTTTTAATTGCACAATTGTTTTTCTCTCATTACAGAAGAGAAAGGATGCACATCACAGGAGGGAGGAACTACTCCAACTTTTCCTATTCAAAAACAAAGAAAAAAACTTATTCAGGCTGTGAGGGACAATTCATTCCTTATTGTTACTGGAAATACAGGAAGTGGTAAAACAACTCAACTTCCAAAATATCTATATGAAGCAGGTAATGGTATTCACGGATAATATTGGGAGTATTTTAAATATATCTTCTTAAAGGCTAATATGACTTCTGTGTAGCACAAATCCCCAACATTTGTTTTACAGTCCTAATTCTTCTTTTGGCACACCCTCCCTACATCTTCCTTGCTTCTTTGTGGTTTTATTTCAGATGGTATTAGTTGAGGTGGCAAGTTTTCCATTAAAAAAAAAAAGTTTTTATTGATTTTTAGGGAAAGAGAGAGAGAGACAGACATGGATCAGCTGCCTCCTGCACGCCCCTTACTGGGGATCAAACCGGAAACCCTGGCATGTGCCTTGACCGGGAATCAAACCAGGACCTCTCAGTTAATGGGTGGATGCTGAATCCACTGAGTCACACCTGCTGGGCACAGGTTTTCTGTTTTTAATTACCATAATCCCAAATAGAATTATAGGTAGATACTGATTCTCTGCCATAGAATAAGGTTGTCTTGCAGGACACTATTAACCATTGGGTATTGAAATTATTTTGGGGGGAAGAGATATATTGATATCTGTTGCTGACAATATTTCTTGGTTCTTTCTCCAGAGCATTATCAGGTAAGGATTTATTTCCTGTCTCTGCTAACACTAAGCCAGATAACATGCCAACACTAAGCCAGATAACAAATTACCCTGAAAGTGTCTTCACTTTATTGTGGTAAAACTTTCTAGCATAAGGTTAATATAGAACAAAATTATATTGGATATTATTCATATAAAAAAACAAATTTATTAGCTTATATATTAATGTATTCTTATGCATCAAACCTAAGATACCATCAGTTAAGACATACCACCCTTTTACGTTCCATTAATAAGGTAAAACTGTTATCAAATGTAAGATTCATCTCCCTTTCAAAGATATTTAAAATTATTTTTTAAAAATGCCTTTAGAATCTATGTAAGGTGATATATTTAAACTTCTGTGACAGGTAAATCTATTTTAGGAAGTATGTGGAATGTTATGGATTCCTAGAGATTAAAAATTTTTGGCTTACTCTTTAGAGTAAATCTTTATATTGGATTTAAAAAAAAATCAAGCCTAAGTAAAGTATATACATTTTGAATGATTATTAATATGTATTCTTATTTTTAATTCTTAAATTTCCATGATGTAATATAGTATGTTGTTAATTTGCAGAGTTTTAGAAATACTCGAATAGTTTGTATTGATTGGCCAGAAACAATTTAGCTCTAATAGGAAGCAACTGTTAACATTTTTATGTTTTTTTAACCTCTGGTTTTGATAGGGTTTTCACAACATGGTATGATCGGTGTGACTCAGCCACGAAAAGTAGCTGCCATATCAGTTGCTCAGAGGGTTGCTGAAGAAATGAAATGTACTTTGGGATCCAAAGTAGGATACCAAGTGCGTTTTGATGATTGCAGCTCTAAGGTACAAAAGTTTTGTTGGTATTTGTTTAAATACTGTAAAGTTATGGAAAGAGTGAAGAAAATTATGAAGGATTTTAACCTTGAAATTCTATTTATATTTTAATGAAACAGAGCCTCAGATTACAATTAATTTTTGTTGCCCAATGTTAATGCTTTAGCTCTGTAATGTGTAATATTTAACCAGTTTTCTCTCTTTTCAATTGCTTTATAAGTTATGTTGATTTTTCTTAGGATTCTTTAATTATATTTAGCTGCAAGGATCCTTACAGCTAAATTACATTTGTATACAGTAACTTACATTTGTATTCTTTTAAAGACCTTTTTTGTAAAATAATACATAACATGAAATTTACCATTTTAACTATGTTTAGATGTACAGTTCTCTGGAATTAAATACATTCACAATATTTGTCACCATCACCACTATCTTTTTCAAAACTTTTCATCATCCAAATAGAAACTCTGTATCTGTTAAATAGTTAACTCCCCATTCCCTCCTCCCGCCCCAGCCCAGGTGACTTCCTGTTTTCCTTTCTGTCTCTATGCATTTGCTTGTCCCATATAAGTCGAATCATACAATATTTTGTCCTTTGTATCTGGCTTATTTCATTTACCACTTTTCACTGACTTCATTGTATCTCCTTAATTGGTCACTTTTATTGCTTTATCCCAGAATATGCACCTTAGTTCCTTATCTCTGTCTCTGTATAGATCATAAGTTTCATAATTTACCATCCTTGTAATTAGACTATTTTATGTGCTCTTTTGTTTAGTTAGATTAATTTGATCACTTAATCATTAAGTCTTAATGTTTGTACATTTTGGAGGAAAATTTAGTTTGCAAAACGGGTGAATTTTTGTGATACTATATGTGTATATATGTATGAGTTGATATACTTTGTGTTTTGAACATTAGGAAACAGCAATCAAATATATGACTGATGGATGTTTACTGAAACATATTCTGGGAGATCCAAATCTTACCAAGTTCAGTGTCATAATTTTAGATGAAGCCCATGAGAGAACTCTGACTACAGTGAGTATTTTAATATATTGGTTATCTATTAGTTTACTTTTTACTGTACAGAGAATTGCCTCCTCATAATTTTTTTTTGTTTTTGTTTAAAAAATTTTTTTTCTTTATTAATTTTGTAGAGAGGGAGGAAGAGAGAGGGAGAGAGAAATAGAAACATTGATGAGAGAGACCATCGATTGGCTGCCTCCTGCATGCCCCTCACTGGGGATCAGGCCCACATCCTGGGCATGTGCCCTGACCATGAATCTAACTGGCAACCTCTAGGTGCATGAGTTGATGCTCAGCCACTGAACCACACAGGCTGGGCTGCTTTCTCTTACATTTTAATCTATTGAAATAAGGATTCATTGGTTAGGAAAGCAAAATATTTAAAAAGAGTTGGTTGTTATGTATACTTGTGACTTATTAGAAATTTACTTTTCTTTCAGGACATCTTATTTGGTTTATTGAAGAAACTATTTCAGGAGAAGTCTCCCAACAGAAAGGAGCATTTAAAGGTCGTGGTGATGTCAGCAACTATGGAATTAGCCAAGCTCTCTGCATTCTTTGGAAATTGTCCAATATTTGATATACCTGGAAGGCTTTATCCAGTCAGAGAAAAATTCTGCAATTTGATTGGCCCACGAGACAGAGAAAATACTGCATATATTCAAGCGGTATTACTTGGCATCTTTTTTATATCTGTGATTCTAGTTGATTGAATAGTTTAATAATTTTTTGTTCCTTATTATTATTATTATTTTTAATCCTCACCCAAGGATATGTTTTTATTGGTTTTTAGATAGAGAGGAAGGAAGAGAGAAAAACATCAATGTGAGAGAGAAACACCGATTGGCTGCCTCCGCTAATGAGGACCCCGACCAAGATCAAACCTGAAACCTTTTGGTATATGGGACGATGCTCCAACCAATTGAGCCACCCAGCCAGAGTAGCTTTCTATTATTTTAATGGCAGCCCTTATAGGTTCTAGGACTTTTGAGAACCAAATTTAATTTTTCTGTGGAACAAGGGTGAGGTGGGGTAGGGGAGCTGTATTTCCACTAACATATTATGCTTGTGTTTTATGCTTTAGATTGTGAAAGTGACCATGGATATCCATTTGAATGAAATGGCTGGAGACATCTTGGTTTTTCTGACTGGTGGGTATTCAGTATCAGGTTTAAAATTACTAGTTATAAGAGGGTATGTAGCGCCACGATACAGTATTATCCTTAGGAAATCTGGGCACTAACATTGCCATAGCTTTTTATAATCTAAATAGTTTAGATTTTTGTATCTTACATAATTCTACACTTACATTAAAAATGCCAGTCTCATTAGTAAACATGTGAAACACACTGACCTTTTAGTAGAAAGGTATTAAATGGTAAAACATTAATATTTTTATTAGGTCTATCTTCTATAGAGGTATCACCACACTAAACAGTCCTAATATGATTAATTCCATTATTTCAAAAGACAGTCTACCAGCTCCTTTCTTCTTTGACAGGTGGGACGGTACTGCATTATAGCAGTACATATGGTGTAGAATCCATGTCTCATAGATGAACCTTTTTTGGAAGTCAGAAATAGAATAGTTAAATCCCAGATTAATCTGATTCTTCAAGTAGCATCCTATTAACAGAAATGAATCATTTAATCACTCACCTCCTACTCTGTCTTGTGCTGATGTCAGAAGTGAGACATTGTAACTGTTTTTTCCTTTTTGAGGTTACTTAACTATTTTGAAATATACCTAAATTCAGTATCTACTGAAGATTATAAACATTTTTTCCTTTAGAGGTTTATATTCCTTGGAAACTAGTGTTTCTTCTGTATTTTATCTTACTGTTGAGATTTGGTATAACTTATGTGTCCATTGCCTTTAGATCAAATGAGAGGTTTAAAATAATTATTATGCAAAAGTGATTTTAATTTAGAGGGCCTTTTTTTTTAACTCTTAAATTAATTTTACTATTCAGTTGCTAAAAGTGTTTTCCTCCCTCGTTTCAGGTCAATTTGAAATAGAAAAAAGTTGTGAGTTACTTTTTCAGATGGCAGAGTCTGTTGATTATGATTATGATGTTCAAGATACCACTCTAGATGGCTTGTTAATATTGCCATGTTATGGATCCATGACAACAGGTAAATCCTCAGTAGAATCGAAAATTTGACTGATTTTTAAAAAATGTTTTATTGAACCATCACATTTATGGAGAAAAGTGCACAGATACTAAATGTTTATTTTCAAGTCAATGATTTCATGTACTGAATTCACCTTGGTAATTAACACCCAGAACATGAAACAGAATCAGCATCCCTTAAGAGAAGTAATTTTTTTCTTGAAGTCTTTTTACATTTTCAAGAGCCTCTTAGTATTATCAAGAGTGACCTATGTCTTCTCCCACCAGAACAAAAATATTGTTGGTAATTTTTGACATAATTTCTTGATAGTGGTACCATAAGTAAAACTTTATTTACCGCAGCCATAGTTTCTAGAAATCATACATATCCCGATATATCTGAGACTAAACACATTGGAGTTTTGTTTTAGAGAGGGAGAGGGGAAGGGAGAAACATTGATTTGTTGTTCCACTTATTTATGCATTCATTGGTTGATTCTTATATGTGCCCTGACCAAGGATCGAACCCACAACCTTGGCATCATAGGATGATGCTGTAACCAACTGAGCTACCCAGCCAGGGCAGCACAGTGGGTTTTTAAAGTATCCACACATTAGCCTACTTTTCAAGAATGATATAAATTCAAAGAGCAAATGCAAACGCTTATTCTGATACTTGTTCATGATAAATATTAAATGAGGTTTAGAGATTTAGTATAGCCCTGGCTGGTTTGGCTCAGCGGTTAAAGCTTCAGCCCGTGGACCAATGAGTTGCGGGTTTGATTCCGGTCAAGGGTACATACCTTGGTTGCCGTTTGTCCCCGGCCCTGGTTGGGTAGTGTGGGAGGCAACAAGTCAATGTGGCTCTATCACATCAATGTTTTTCTCTGTCTCTCTCCCTGCCTCCCACTCTATCTGGTGATAAGTAGAAAAATATCCTCAGGTGAGGAATTAAAAAAAAAGAGAGATAGAGATTTAGTATAAAACTTACTTTATTAGGGATTTGATATGTAAAACTAAAGGGAAATTAACCTTAGCTGCCTAGAGTTTGATTGGAATTAGCATTTAATGTAGCATTTATATGTTTTTATATTTTATGTGTATTTTTGTTTTTATTGAATAGGTGGTTCTCATATTAACAAAATAAGTTCAGGAATGTATGGGTTGGTAGATAACCATAGACCATATGCTATTATGGAAATTTTTTTGTGATGATATTTGGCCCCTGCTCTCAATATTAAAATCTGTTTTTAGATTTTTACATCTTAAAGGGAATTCTTAAGGTCATTATTGGATATTTAAGGTTCTTATTGTTTTCTGGGGATTTGATCTAATGGCTCTTAAAGTTTACTTTATAACTGATAAGGTAATTAAAAACAATTATGGTAGCTTTATTGTTAACCATTAACTAACTATATTTTTTCCATATAAAGTAAATAATTTTATTCTTTCCTTCTTATTACCACATTGAAAATAATGTTCTATATCTGCTATTGCTTCTTGTTTAATATCCTGAAATCCAGTTTTTATAAAGGCTACTAAGTGACTTATTTCTCAAATCTCATGGCAATAATGTATTTTGATTTTGTGATAATAATAAGTCTCTTTGAAATGCTCTTTTGGGATACTGTTTAATTATCTGGTTCTCCTGACCAATCTTTCTCTAAGGCCTCTGCCTTCCCACCCTCTAAGCCTTTGTTCCCTTCTAAATGTGACTGTTTTCTAAGGTTTCATTCTTAGCTTGCTGTTTTCTTAAAATTCTCATTTTCAGTGAAGTTGGCTCCTAGGACACACCTGTCACTTCTCTTTGGACAATTCCTGGCAGCTCTCTCTAGTTCAGACTCACTCCTGTAGTCTAGACCTCCTGGGTCTCCTCACTGTGCATCTATCATCTAGATCATTCAATCCAAACAAGGTGCAATTTCTGCAGGTTTCTTTTGCCCTTGTCTTATCTAGATCATTCATTCTTTTTCTTTATCATTGTTAGAACTGGGATCCTGAGTTTGCTTTTCTGAGTTGTTAACATAGCCTGCTAGCCTGTTTTCCCTGATTTCATTTACCGTCCTACATGCAGTGGTAAGCATAATCTTCCAACAGCACAGCACTCATAGTGTCAGTCTCCTGTTGGGTACCTTCAGCCATTCCTTATTACCAGCTGAATTAAAATGCCAACCTAATAACTTGGCATTCAGTATCCTTCCAGCATGACTTCTACCTGCTTTCAGTCTTAATTGCCAGTGTGTATGTAAACGGTAAAGATGTGTGAGTAGAGGCATTACCGATGGGTTTTGTTTATTTCAGTTTCCTTTCTGGTTCCAAGGGCACTATAAGGGTGAGCTGCTGGTGATCCATTATAAGCATAATAGTATTTATTACAGCAGTTTACAACAGTACAAAATGGCATTCAGATGGTGCTGATGAGGTACTAAGTAATGGGTGAGAGGGAGTTAGATGAAGTAGGGAGAGAGTGTCGGGTTCCTGGGACCTTAGGCTTTCTTTACAAGCCTGCTTAATACAATACAGTATTTATGTATTTATTTTATTATTGCTACTTTGGGTGGTAGGGAGAGACACTGTTATCATGTTATTTCCTTTATTTCCTATTATGCTTCAGGAACAGAAAACTTGCACTTGGGAGTAAGGAAAGGGAAGAAGGGTTTCTTGCTTCTGGCCTGTCGTGAAGGGGGTTCAGAAATGATCCATATCTAGGTTTAGTGTGTAGGTAAAAATTATAACATGGATATATTATATTTGCCTATTTTTGGCTAGTCATAAGGGTGGGTGGCTGACTGTTTTAAAGAGATATTGTAAAATGATCCTAATTTGCATAAAAGTTATCTGTCAAATGAAGAGGTGCCGTGGTGTCCTTTCTGTTGCCTAGGTTACATGATCTTGCTCCCTGGGCTGAACTCCCCCAGCCTCCACCCTTTGTGATGTTCTCGCAATCTAGAAATGCTGGTGGAATTTTTTATTCCTTTTCCTCCTGCATCTTTTTTTGTGACTGCTATTTTCTTAACTTGAATTCTTCCTTTCTCTTTTATTCTTCCCTCTCACTGGCTGAAATGCTACAGTTTTGTTTCACCAGTTCCATATAACTTTTCCTGATTTTCCTCCTCATAACTACCTTTCATCTCTTCTTCATTTTGATGAACTTCGTGCTTCGCCTTACCTCATGTGACACTTAACACATTCTGCCTTGTGTTGTGGTTGTCTCATCCTAAGAGATTGTGAACTTCTTTTTATTCAAAATATATTTTATTGATTTTAGAGAGAGAAAGGGAAAGGGAAAGAGAGAGAGAAACATCGGTGAGAGAGAGAAACATGGATCGGCTGCCTCCTGCACACCCCTGGGAACTGAGCTTGCAACCCAGGCATGTGCCCTGACTGGGAATGAAACCAGTGGCCCCTGGGTGCACAGGATGACACTTAACCGACCGAACCACACCGGCCAGGGCAAGATTGTGAACTTGAAGGCATGTACAATATGTTCAAAAAGTCCTGATTAAATATTTGTTAGACTGAGTTCAAGATTTTTTACTTTCTGCAGGACCTTCTTTGAATGTGTTAGATCAAATGCTATGTCTAGAAATTTTTTCTTGTTTCTCTCAAATTTTTTTGCTCTTCCGACTTCCTTTTTTGGTTTGAGGTATAGCAGTTCCTCATGTTTGTTATGCATCTAGGGAAAGCTGAACTCCATAAAAATTTATGAATGGAAATATACCTATTTTTATATAAGTGACAAATAATTTGCATGGAATTAGACAATTTTAGCACTAAAAGTAATATCTGATTCAGTGCTCCTTAGCCTCTTTTGGAGGGTAGGATCTTCAGATTCTTTTAAAAAAGGTATCGAAAGTCATGGCTTGTTTCTCTAGAAAAGTGCACATATACCCACACACACATATATATGTTCTTGCATAATTGGATTACTTTATTTTACAGATAGAGGATAAGTGGTGTTCCTGAGGTCACATGGTCCATCTATATTTGATAACTGGTATTTATTCAGTAGTATGTGATAAAGCAGAACTTGCTTCCAGAATACATGAAGAAAATTAAAGGAGTTTTACCTGAATTAGTGTGTAACATTTTAAAAGTGGAAAACTGCTCACTTAGATTATTGCATAAATCCCAAAATAGTTTTCTTTCTTCCTGCAAAACAAAGACATTACCTCATTGTGGTGGGTACCTAGAATTTACTTTGCTTACAATAGTTTCTTTCTTTCTTTCATTTTTTTTTTTATCCTCACCTGAGGACATTTTTCCATTTTTTGTTCAGATAGAGGGAGAGAGAGGAAGAGAAAGAGAGAGAAACATCGACGTGAAAGGGACACATCGATTGGCTGCCACCCGCACAACCCAACCAGGGCCGGGGACAAACTGCAACCGAGGTACATGCCCTTAACGGGAACCGAACCTGGGTCTCTCTGGACCGCAGGCCGACGCTCTAACCTCTGAGCCAAACTGGCCAGGGCTATAATAGTTTCTTTAAATGTGAAGATTAAAGGTGTAGGGGGAATAAGGTTAATGAGCTTCACATAAAAATTTTTACTCTATGTGGAGCCTCCCCAAATGGGAAAAATATTTTTGTCTTATAAAGAAATACATACTTTAGCCCTGGCCGGTTTGGCTCAGCGGTTAGAGCGTTGGTTTGCGGTCCAGAGAGACCCGGGTTCTGCTCCTGCTAGGGGCACATACTTTGGTTGCAGTTTGTCCCCGGCCCTGGTTGGGTCGTGTGGGTGGCAACCTCTCGATGTGTCCCTTTCACATCGATGTTTCTCTCTCTCTCTCCCCCCCTCCCACTCTATCTGAATAAAATATAAAAAAAAAAAATCAATAAGAAATACATACTTTAAAAAAAAAAGCCCTGGCCGGTTTGGTTCAGCAGTTGGAGTGTCGACCTGCAGACCAGAGAGCCCCGGGTTCAGTTCCCACTAAGGGCACATACCAAAAAAAAAAAAAAAAAATCAAAGTAAGAAAAGTTTAAACTTAGATCCCACCAATATGGTTAAGTAATATCATTATTAATCTTTTGAAGTATATTCTGGACATTTCTTTATTCATTTAAATGAATTTTTATTGTTCAGTTTTTTAAACAATAGATGAAACTATATGTGTTCTTTTATGTTTTTCTTTTTTGCCCTTTGTAGAAAATTTAAAATTATAGAAAAGTACAAAAAAAATTCATTTCCTACTATGTAGAATTAGCACTGTTAGTGTCTCAGCATATTTGCATCAATTTTCTTTAAAGAAAAATTACTTAGTGGAGGAAAAATTACAGTTTCATTATAAAGAATTGGAGCAGTGTACAAAATTACAAAGGTAAAGTAAAGAAATCACCTCACATTCCTCCATCCAGAAATAACCATCTGTAATGTTAGGAAAACCATTATTCAAGTGTGTGTGTGTACACACATAGAAGGATAACTAAATAGGTAGGTTAATAGAAATGCTTTTTATTTTTATTGATTCTAGCAAGAGTGAGAAACCTCAATGTGACAAAAACATTGTTCAGTTGCCTCCCACACACGCCCAAACCGTGGATCGAACCCGCAATCTGAGTATGTGCCCTGACTGAGAATTGAACCTGTCACCTTTTGGTGTATGGGACAACATGCCAACCAACTGAGCCACACTGGCCAGGGCTAGAAATGCTATTTGAAAGTGAGATTATACTATTGCTTTTTAATATTTTATTTATTGATTTTTCTGCACACGAAAGAGGGAGAAACATCGATTTGTTGGTCCACTTATTTATTCATTCATTGATTAATTCTTGTATGTGCCCTGACTGGGGATCAAACCCAAAACCTTGGTGTATCAGGATGACTCTCTAAGCAATGAAGCTACCCAGCTAGGGTACTATTGCATTTTTAAAAGGTATTTAATTTTACTTGAATTTACTGGGAGGAATTGTTAAACTTCAAGTAAATCTTTACTAAATGAGATATTTTATAAAAGATTGCTTTAAAGTTTAAAAAGATGAAAAATATTAAGAAGGTAAAATTGCCAGGCCAGTGAGTTCAGTGGATTAAGCATCGTCCCATGCACCAAGAGGTCACCAGTTCAATTCCCAGTCAGGGCACCTGCCCAGGTTTCTGGCTCAATCCCCAGTAGGGAGTGTTCAGGAGGAAGCTGATAGATGTTTCTCTCCTTCTCCCTTCCCCTCTCTTAAAAAAAACAAACAAACTGAAATTAATGTGTTTTTAGACCATATTTGATTGGAGATGTTATCTGTTAACTTATTCTGATGAGGACTTAAGTACTTTACTCATCTATATCCTTCCCTTCTAATTTTTGCTAGTTATTTTTATTTTTTGTTTTTATTTTTTTTTATCCTCACCTGAGGACATTTTTCCATTTTTTGTTCAGGTAGAGTGGGAGGGAGAGAGAGGAACAGAGAGAGAGAGAGAAACATCAATGTGAAAGGAACACATCAAGTGGCTGCCACCCGCACGACTGACCAGAGCTGGGGACAAACTGCAACTGAGGTACATGCCCTTAGCGGGAACCGAACCCGGGTCTCTCAGGACCGCAGGCCGACGCTCCAACCGCTGAACCAAACCGGCCAGGGCTAATTTTTGCTAGTTATTTTTACATTATTTAGATGTATTTGAGGTTCAGCAATTTTTTTTAACTGTGGGTTTTCCATTCCTATGTTATTCCCAATTACTTTTAGATTGGCTGGATTTTGTTAACTTTTTTTTAATAGAAGGGCTCTTGAGTGTTATTTTCTGTTGCTCTCTCATGTTTGAGAATGTCTGGTTTTTGCCTTTATATTTGAACTACATCTTGGCTGGGTTTTATGTTCTTGGGTCCCACTTTCTTTTTCTCAGAACTTGGTAGGCGTTGTCCAGTGTCTTCTGGCTTTGAATATTGCAGCGGAGGAGTCTGAGGCCAGCCTGATTTTTTTCCCCCTCCTTGTAAGTGCTTTGCTTTTTCTGTCTGATTGTCTGAAAATTTTGCTTTTTATCCTTAAAGTACAATAGTTTCAGGATTTTTTTGGTGTTGAGTGTTTTCTGAAATTGGAGTGGTTTTTAAAAAAAATAAACTTTATTGAGGTATAAAGTTTTGTATTGTATTTACATACAATAAACTATGCCCGTTTTAAGTATTATATAGTTAATGGGTTTTGACAGATGTACATACCTGTGTAACCACAACCACAAACAAGTTGAATTTTGTCTTTAAATATAATTTTTATCTATTTATTGGTTTCTCTACATCAGGGATACCAATTATTCTTATTTTGGATTGCCTACCTTCCCTGTTTCTTAGCTTTCTTTTTAGTTACTTCATCTTTTTCAGCTTCATTTAATGATTATCTCAAATCTTTTCTGTGTCTGGAATTTCATTTTTGGCTGTGTTAGCAAGGATTCTCAGAATATTTTTGACTTATGCAAAAGTGACGTCTTAGGCAGTGGTAGTTTGAGTTGAGCAATTTTAACTCTTTGTTCTGTTCCAGAATCCTCACCCTTTTTCCTCCTTTGAATGACAGTTTCTATTTATTGTTTTCAGTTATGATCCTTTTATTCTCTTTGTCTCTCAGACATATTTCAGCTTTGGGATCTTTGGGCGTAATTTGGGAAAAGAAATTCTATAAGAAAGCTTCATTTGGCCTTAAGTATATGTCATATACATATATATCGTAGGAGTTTTTTTGTTTTGTTTTGTTTTTATCCTCACCCGAGGATATTTTTCCATTTTTTGTACAGATAGAGTGGGAGGGAGAGAGAGGAAGGGAGAGAGAGAGAGAAACATCGACGTGAAGGGACACATCGAGTGGCTGCCACCTGCACGACCAACCAGGGCCGGGGACAAACTGCAACCGAGGTACATGCCCTTAGCGGGAACCGAACCCGGGTCTCTCCGGACCGCAGGCCGACGCTCTAACCGCCGAGCCAAACTGGCCAGGGTATCGTAGGAGTTTTAAACGGTCTTTCCTCAATATCCTTATTTCTTGGTAGGCTTTGGAACACCTTTCTGCCTCTGCCTCTGCGTCCATTCCACCCACCCATCCCCAACCCCTGATTAGTAACATCCAAGTATCTTACTATGTTCTGATATGGGTGGGATATCAGAATCTTTCTTAGGTAGGAAAATCAGGGAATGAAAGTAATAGGAGAATTACTACATCTTAATGAAAGAATTCACTTTCCCCTTTCCTTCCTGGAGGATGAGAATGTGCTTTAATATGTATGTATTGAATATTTCCAAACCTTTATAAAAAACGTAAAACTGGTATTTGTTTATGCTTGTGGAATATGGTGTTAAAGTGTGTGGATAAAATGTAAAGGTGAAACAAATATGAGTTTTGTCAAAAGAGCAGTTTCAGGACTTTTTAATTGATTATAGTAAACATCATGGTGAAGAAACTTAAATTTTGCTGAAGAAAAGCAAATTAGGTACTTTTAGAAAATGGGTTGATTGAAAAATAGACTTGATTATAGATCAGTATGTTCAGAAAGGATATTTCTAATGTAAAATTTTAGGGTAATATGAATTTTTAAAGTAAAAGAATCTTAATTTATTATTTGTATAATGCATTTCTAATTTATCTATTCATTCAGCTTTATTTAGCACCTTGTATGTTCTAGGAGCTGGGGATATGTCTTGTATAAAAAAAGTTCTTATTCTCATAGAATTATCGATTTACACTATTACAGTGTATTAATAAGTAAATGTATAAACATAATTTGAACTACTCCTTTGAATCATCTGGAAGATACAAGCTACCTAAATCTAAGACCTACTAAAAAAGTAATTTTTAACACTTATGTTTTTCACCAGATTCTTCAACTCTGAAAGAAATGGGTCTTTTTTTAATTATTATTTTATATTTATATCAAAACTGCTCTACAGGTGGTTTTGAAAATCTGCCTTTCTAGCACATTTTTACTTTGATATTAATTTCAGAGAATAGCAACATTGCTCAACTTGGTTTTATTTTATTTTTTGATTGATTTGAGAGAGAGAGAGAGAGGGAGAGAGGAGGGGGAAGGGAGAGAAACATCAATTTGTTGTTCCACTTATTTATGCATTTATTTATTGCTTCTTGTATGTACTCTGACTGGGGACCAAACCTGCAACCTGGACATATCCAACGGAGCTACTTGGCCAGGGTAACAGCTTGGCTTTGTATATTTATTTTTTCCTTCATTGATTTTTTAGAGATATAGGAACAGAGAGGGAGAGAGAGATAGAAAAATCGATGAGAGAGAACATCAGTTGGCCATCTCTTGCATGCCCCCCACTGGGGAGTGGTCCCACAACCTGGGCATGTGCCCTGACTGGGAATCAAACCAGCGACCTCTTGGTGCATGGGTCGATGCTTAACCACTGAGCCACACCAACCTGGCCACAGCTTGGTTTTAAATTATCCTGTCTATGTGGGCAAGCCACTTGACCTCTGGGTTTTAGTTTTCTCATTTGTGAAGTGAGATGGTTGGCCTAGTTCCGTGATTTTTTTTTTTTTTATCCTCACCCAAGGATATTTTTCCATTTTTTTGTACAGATAGAGTAGGAGGGAGAGAGAGGAAGAGAGAGAGAGAGAGAAACATCGACATGAAGGGACACATCGAGTGGCTGCCACCCGCACGACCAACCAGGGCCGGGAACAAACTGCAACCGAGGTACGTGCCCTTAGCGGGAACTGAACCCGGGTCTCTCCGGACCGCAGGCTGACGCTCTAACTGCTGAGCCAAACCGGCCAGGGCTAGTTCCGTTATTTTAACACTGCTCATCTGTGCCTCTCCTTTTCTCTTGTAATAGTTCAGCTTTTGTCTGTATTATATATTGTGAACATATGGATCTTTGTAACATTTTATTTGAAAACAAGCTTTGTACTTTATTTGAAAACAGGTTTTGTTAAGGTTTCCTTGGCTGCTGAAAAGAAAACAACTTGAGGTTGCTCAAGGAGAAAAAGTGAATTTTCTACAGAAATATAGGCTCATCTGTGGAAATAAAATGCAGCCAGGCATTTAAAATGTTTTCCTTTTTAATTTTTTTCTTTATTAATTTTAGAGAGAGAGGAAGGAAGAGTGAGAGTGCGAGATAGAAACATCGATGAGAGAGAACATCGATTGGCTGCCTCCTGCATGCCCCCACTGGGGATCGGGCCCACAACCTGAGCATGTGCCCTGACCGGGAATCGAACCAGCAACCTCTTGGTGCATGGGGTCGATGCTCAACAACTGAGCCACACCAGTAAAATGTTTTCCTTTTTATAATATATATATGTACTTGCTGTTCTAATATATAATGTACATATAAAATAAAGTTTTAAAGAATATTATGAAAAATATAAATAGAAATGCTCATAATTACTTTTCATGCCCCAATGGGTGGATTTGTGTACTCCCTGGAATGATGATTCCTAGTTTTCAGAGATCTTTTTTTTTTTATCCTCACCCGAGGACATTTTTCCATTTTTTGTTCAGGTAGAGTGGGAGGGAGAGAGAGGAACAGAGAGAGAGAGAAACATCGATGTGAAAGGAACACATCGAGTGGCTGCCACCCACACGGCTGACCAGAGCCGGGGACAAACTGCAACCGAGGTACATGCCCTTAGCGGGAACCGAACCCGGGTCTCTCAGGGCCGCAGGTCGACGCTTTAACCGCTGAGCCAAACCGGCCAGGGCGAGAGATCATTGAAATAGATCTACCCAAACCCCTTGCTTGGAAGTTCTTTGACTTCTTTAGTTTAAGTGATTTCTACCTTCATCCCACTTCAGCCACCGATTCAGAAGTTTATGTCCTGGCCTTTGTCATTACCATCATTTCTGATGAGTTTTAAACATCTGCCTGGTGATTACTTCCTGTTTTGCCAACTGACTCTACTGTTCCTAAGTCATCAATTTTGAAAACGCATCGAGACTTGTCCTTTATCAGCCTTTACCTGTCTCCTCTTGCCCATACTGTAATCATGTCCTTGCAGAAATTCTTAACTCTTTTATCCAGTTCTCTGCGTAACTTGGCAGGAGAAGTCTGGCCACATTAATCTTTTTTATTTAATTTACACCCAGGCCTGGGAAGTGTCAGGAACCCAGAAATATTCTCGTCAACTCTCATGGCTGATTCATTTTTTTCTCTCTTTAGACTAGCTATCTCTCCTTCATTTACATTAGTCATTTTTCTATGGTTCACAAGTTTATTTTCTTCTTTGCAAGAGACTAGCCTAATCAAATTAAGCATCTCTTGGATCTCTTCCAAATTCACAGGAGAATCAGATTGGCCCAGCTTGGGGGGAGATGTTTATCTTTGGTGCTACAAACTGTGGCCCGAGCAAGGTACCATACTACAAGCATTGCTGCTGGGACCCACCTTTCAGAATGTGGGGGTAGTGGAAGTGTGTGTGGTGTTACTTGTTTAGAGATGTAGTCATGAGTTGGGCAGACATCGAAGAAGTAAAAACCACTTAGCTAATCAGTCTTTGTCAGAAAGAGGTCCTTAATCAGTTGTCCTTGGATAGAAAGTGTTGGAAATTTGTGTGTGTGTGTGTCTTATAATGGAGAAGAGGTCCACGGTTTTAAAATATTCTCAAAGGGAGCTATGACCTACATAGAGGAGTCTGCTATAGGGTTTAGTTTAGCAATAGTAATCTGTGATTCCATGCATCTAGAAACTTTAACAGTGGAAGGTGAGGAAAAATAGTTTTGCTATTATATTTTGGATAATTAAAGAGGTGAAGAAAATACTACTTTTAATGGAAAGAAATTGGATTTCAGAACTTGACTTTGACAAATGGATGTTATAAATTGGTATTTTCCCTTTATGTATATTTTAGATCAACAGAGAAGAATATTTTTGCCACCTCCACCTGGAATTAGAAAATGTGTCATATCCACTAATATTTCTGCAACATCTTTGACAATAGATGGAATCAGGTACAATTTAAAAATTTAAAGCCAAGAAAGACACTTCAGTAATCGTAAAACATTGAATTTGCTTCTTTTTGCTCTCCACTAATTCTCTTCTCACCTGCTTAACTTGTAATGACCTGTCATCTTTGTAATTATCGATTGCAGTGAATAGGAATTGGAGTAAGAAGTACGCATAATGTTTCTGTTCACATTTTTGAACTACTCGTACATGGCAACTTGTAGCTTTCTCTTCCCAAATTTAAGAGTATGCATACTATTTCATGGGTTTCACTAAATAGGAAGCCAAATCTGTTTTTTTGTACTTCTATTACCAGCATATACCCACAATGATCTGTTCCTTTCTCACTTGGCAGCTCTACTTGGTAGAGTATGCTTTGTATGCCCAACTGTTTATCTGAAGATACTGTTTCTCACTTTACACCTTTTCGTGATATGAACTATGGTGCAAGTCTCTTATTTTAATGTAATCGATGCCATGAAATTTTTGGGTAGATATAGTGGAGAAACACTTGGAAAGTAAGTCTAGACTGATAGCTAATGTGAATGAAGTACTTTATAAAGTTCTTTTAGACTGTTGAACCACATCCCTTTCGGATATTATCTTTTTTTGTTTATTTGTTTTTAAATATGTTTTTATTGATCTTTTAGAGAGGAAGGGAGAGAGAGAGAGAAACATCGGTGTGAGAGAGGGACATTGATTGGCTGCGGTCTGCATACCCCTGACTGGGGATCAAGCCTGCAACCAAAGCATGTGCCCTGACCGGAATTGAACCTGAACCTCTCAGTCCATGGGATGATGCTCCCTCCACTGAGCCACACTGGCTGGGCTGGATATTATCTTTTTCCTATTTTTTTTATGTCCTTAGCTAAGTCTGTCTGCCACAGGAAGGCTGGACCTGAATCCCCCAAATCCTACATATTTATTCTGGGTAAAGTGATCATCCAGATCTGAGAGGAAGTTTAACTTCTGCTTTTCTCTTTCCTTTAAAAACAATGGTTGCACTAGGGCTTAGGGGAGCAGCCCTCCTGAATAAATTAACCTCTGCAATTTCCTGTTTCTAGCGAAGGCAAAGTTTTTAAATAGTGTGTTTCAGAATGTTCCCTTAGTATAGACTCACTGCTATTTCTAATGTAGTTTTTTACCTAACTTGTTCTCCATTTAATTTACTTACAATGGTATTGTTAAAGGCTAGCTGGAATTAGATTCTGAACCTGTTATAATAGTCTAGAGCTGACTTTCAAGTTTTTTGTTTTTTTTTTTAAATATTTATTTTATTTTATTTTTTTGGTACATGCCCCGAGTGGGAACTGAACCTGGGACTTTCTGGTCCACAGGCCGATGCTTCAACCGCTGAGCCAAACCAGCCAGGGCTCAAGTTTGTTTTTTTTAGAGAAGAAATTCATATAAAATTAACATTTTAAAGTGAACAATAGGTAGTGTTTAGCATTTACAGTGTTGTGCAACCACCAAGTCTGTCTCATGTTAAAACATTTTTATCACCCCAAAATTAAACTCTGTACCTTTAAGCAGTAACCCAGAATATGGTATATATTCCATTATATATATATATATATACCATAATTTGTGCATCTGTTTATCCTTAATGGGCCATGGACATTTAGGTTGTTTCTACCTTTTGGGTCTTGCAAATAGTGCCACTATGGCCCTGGCTGGTTTGGCGTGATTAGAGCGTCAGACTGCGGACCAATGAGTCGCAGGTTTGATTCTGGTCAAGGGCCCATACCTCAGTTACGGTTTGGTTATGGTTCGTCCCTGGCCCTGGTTGGGGTCATGTGGGAAGCAGCCAATCGATGTTTCTCTCTCTCTCTCTCTCTCTCTCTCTCTCTCTCTCTCTCTCTCTCTCCCTCCCTCCCTCCCACTCTATCTGAAGATAAATAGAAAAATATCCTCGGGTGAGGATTAAAAAACAAAACAAAAAAGAAAGAAATAGTGCCACTATGAATGTACCTCTACAGGTATTTGTTGAATACTGTTTTCAGTTCTTTGGGGTACATATTTAGGGAGGAATTTCTGGGTCATGTGGTAATTCTGTGTGTGAACGTTTTGAGGAACCTTCAAACCGTTTTCCACAATGGCTGACCATTTTACGTTTCCAGCAACAGTGTATGAGGCCTGCAATTTCTTGACTTTCAAGTTTTACAGTTAACATCAAAGTCATTGTATAGTAGTTAGTTTGGTGGAAAAGGAGGATCTAGAGTGGTTGAAAATTAACAAGTCTTTCCTTATTTTCTAGAAACTTAACTTGTTTCCATTCTCCTTAGATATGTGGTAGATGGTGGCTTTGTGAAGCAGTTAAATCACAATCCCAGATTAGGGTTGGACATCCTGGAGGTGGTTCCAATTTCAAAGTAAGTATCTCTCTCATACCTTTTTGTTTCAAGAACAGTTGATTAGATCATTTGTTGTTGGTTCAGGGGTGGGAAGTGAGTTGCTTAGGAAACCCACAGAACATTATGGGGACTTTTGTTTTGTTTTTTTTCTTCTAAAGGAGTGAGGCGTTACAGCGAAGTGGCCGAGCTGGTAGGACTTCCTCAGGAAAATGTTTTCGAATCTATAGTAAAGATTTTTGGAACCAATGTATGCCCGACCATGTGATCCCAGAGATTAAGAGAACTAGTTTGACTTCTGTAGTTCTGACCTTAAAGTGCCTTGCGATACACGATGTTATAAGGTATGTAGACAGCTTTTAAAAAAAGGAAAATGTGTCAGGGTGGAGCCAGGTTATTTTTCAGAAATTCTTTTGATGTATTTGGCTCAGACATCCCTACATCTCAGGGTTCAACTAAACCAATATAAAAAGCATCTTTATGTTGCTTTATTTGAATTCGATCCCTTTCTCATATTTTAACCTTGGTTTAATGGTGTGCCTCATGCTGATATTAGTTGGGTCATTTAGTGACCACGATTTATCTGTTATGAAAGGTATAAAATGACCCTAATTCCAGATAAAATATTTTTTGTTTTCTTTTTGTTCTTTTGGTAATATCTTTTGTATGGCCAGCTTTGTACCACGCACTGTGAGAGAAGGGTCATACTCTAGTAGTTTTTTGCTTTCGCTAAACTTAAGTTGTCTTGGAAAAACAAGATTCAGATACATGAAACACGAATAGAACTATTAAATTAATCTAATGTTAAACTATATAATTGTTATAGGACAATATTATTGTAGAGGCTTGAAATTTCATATTGCATATACATGGTAGAGGAAGTAATGAAGGCAGGTACTGTCTTACTCTTAGTTTTGGTCTTGTCTGGGAATGTAAAAATGTTAGGAACTTGGTAGAAGGTGGCCATGCATTCTTTAGATTCGTAATAAGAGGGGAAGTAATTACTAGATGCATCCAAATATATATTGTATACTCTTGGAAAGTCAATTGAAAAAATCTTTGGATAGTTACCATAAGACTAGAGATTTTCTAAATATGAATATAGATCCTAGAATGAGGAAAGCATGTAATATGTGAAATTCTAATTGTAATCATAAATGATATCTGTGAAGAACCATTTAAAGAAACCTAAATGGCTGGTGCACGGGACGATGCCCAGCCAACTGAGCCTCACTGGGCTCCTAATAAGCATTTTTAATGAAAATATTAAAGAGTTTGAAATCTTGATTATCAGATTTCTGAAAAATGTCTTGATATCTAACTGGTAGATGATTAAAACCAAGATTTAGAATGATCTCAACAGGTCAGAACCTTGGACAAAAGTCACAAGATTAAAGTCTAAAAGGCTACATCTTAAATGCTGTGTTTTGGTTGCACATTAAAAAAATTCACGTGGAAAATATCTGAAATTATCAGATTACCAATTTTAAAAAATTCCACTGACATAGACTTTGGTTATATTAATAGGCAGCAATAAGGAGTGCTTGGAAAATATAGTAATTGGGAGAAAACTAATTGTAGTTTTTACAGCTCTGAAACGGGTCTTATATAGAAGAGGAAGCTGCTTAGTTTGGTATTTCCCTAGGGCAAGGGTCCCGAACTATGATCTGGGCTCACTGACCGTTTTTCTAAATAAAATTTTATTGGAACATAGCCATACCCATTCATGCATGGCTACTTTCGCTACAAAGCAGGGTTGAGTAATTGTGACAGAAAATATATGGCCTGCAAAACCAAAATATTTACTATGTGCCCTTTTACAAAAAGTGTTGCGGACTCAGACCAGTCTGTGAGATTTTTATTTATTGTTAAATAGAGCTGTTAATCTTGGAATGGACTTTTATGTAAGGTCTTAGACCTTTTGTCCTTTGTTGAACCTTTTTCAAGGTTCTGAAAAATTGAAATAGATGATTTATTATCTCAAGATTTATGGTGTAAAAAATAATCCAGTGCAGAAAATATTCAATAACTATATTCCTATTTAAAAGTATACACACACACACACACACACACACACACACATTCATGCTTGGTTATATGCTACTGTTACCCTTGGTAAATATTATTAATTGTCCTATGATCATTAATGATATTGTGATAATGTAAGAGAGTGTCCTTATTTTCCATGGGGCATTTCGGGGGTGAATTAGCATTGTATTTGCAACTTGCCTTCAGAGTTCAGGAGAAATTAAATACATACAGAAATAGAAAGCAAATATGCAATTAATTGAATATACTTGCCTTTTTATCAAAAGCCATTTTGAAATACTATTAAACATTTTGTAATTTTTGCCACTTCCAATGAATTTTTCTCCATTGTTTTATAAAATTGTAATAAAAAGTGTGGCTTAAAGAACAGAGTAGAGTTGACCCGGGCTGTGAAAATGGGGAAGGGTTAAGATGAGCAAAGAGGAACGGCGAGAGTAGTGTTCCAGTTGAGATCAAAGAGGTGCTTCTTGAATTAATAGAAGGGTATGATTCAGAAAAAAAGTATTTCCTCCTTTGCTGATGCTGATTATGATCATAGAATGCCTGAAAAAAGAAGAGAGTTTGAAAAATAAGAGAGCTAAACCTTGTAAAGAAAGTTTCAAGTCTAAAATCTTACTGTGTTCAAGAAAGGGAATCTCATTTTATATCTCATGTAAACACAGGTTTCCCTATTTGGATCCACCTAATGAGAGACTTATTTTGGAAGCCCTTAAACAACTTTATCAGTGTGATGCTATTGACAGGTAAACAAACAAATAAAACCCCTCCCCCAAAACCCAACCACAATGATGTTAATCTCTTTTTAAAATAGGGTTCTTAATACTTTCCTTTATAAGTAGAAAATTATTTGTTTGAATTGAATGGATTGTTTTACCTGAAATTAGAAATTGTGCTCAATCTTTCTTTATCACAATTCTGAATTTACAAATTATACCATAAACTAATTTTGTTTAATATTGATACTATTTAACAAGTAATTTTTGAGTACTATTTCAGTGCCAGGCATTATGCTGAGTATGTCAAAATGATAAGAGAGCCATAGTCCTTGTTCTCATGATGGTGTGATGGGGAAAGATTTGGTAATTATTGTTTTCTCATTAGTTCAAGAGAACTGTTTCTGTAGCATCTGTGTCTTTTATTGTGCTACTTTATTCTGCATCATCGTTTAGTTTTTTGGATGTATTGGCTCTTGATAGCAAGGAATTTATTATCTTCTTTTTTTTAAGGATATTTATTTTTTTAAGGATATTAATTTGTTTAAAATAAGTTTTATTGCGCTGGTCAGTTTGGCTAGTAGTTAGAGCATTGGCCTATGGACCAATGACTCATGGATTTGATTCCGGTTAGGGGCACATACTCCATTGTGGTTCGTTCCAGGCCCTGGTTGGGTCGTGTGGGAGGCAGCCAGTTGATGTTTCTCTCACTCTCCCTCTTTCACCCTCTTTCTCCTTCCCTCCTCCTCCCTCCTCTTCTATCTGAAGATAAATAGAAAAATATCCTCAGATGAAGATTAAAAAAATAAAATATGTTTTTGATTTTTTTAAGAGAGAGATAGAAATATCCTTGTAAGAGAGAGACATGGATCGGCTGCCTTCTGTACACCCCCTACATGCCCACAACCCTGGGCATGTGCCCTGACTGGGAATCGAACCAGGACCGCTCAGTCCATGGGATGACACTCAGTTCACTGAGCCACACTGGCTAGGTGGAATTTATTATCTTTATGGTTCTCTTACCAATGACCACAGTGTTACCATCTTTCTTACATTGAATTGAATTTCTGGGGGTCATTGGAGGTAATCTAAATTATGTCTGAGTTACTCTGAATGATGAACATTTTATTTGTGCTCTCCCAAGGTAGAAAGACTAAAGAACTTTTTCTTTCTATTAAGGAGTGGCCATGTGACCAGAATGGGTTTGTCTATGGTGGAATTTCCTCTCCCTCCACATCTGACATGTGCAGTAATAAAGGCTGCTTCTCTGGACTGTGAAGATCTACTACTTCCAATAGCAGCAATGTTGTCTGTAGAAAATGTCTTCATTAGACCTGGTAAGAAATTTTTAGAAGAGGTTTACTTTTTAATTAATAGACTATAATCTTGGCTGAGTAGCTCAATTGGTTAGACTCTAACCAGTGGTTCTCAACCTTCCTGATGCTGCGACCCTTTAATATAGTTCCTCATATTGTGGTGACCCCCAACCATAAAATTATTTTTGTTGCTACTTCATAACTGTAATTTTGCTACTGTTACGTCTTAGGTGACCCCTGTGAAAGAGTCATTCGACCCCCAAAGGGGTCATGACCCACAGGTTGAGAACTACTGGGTTAGAGCATTGTCCTGCTATGCCAAGGTTTTGGATTTGATCCCCAGTCAGGGCATATATGAGAATCAACCAAAAGCCTTGGTCGGTATGGCTCAGTTGGTTAGTTGTTGTCCTATGCACCAAAAGGTTGCTGGTTCGATTCCTGTTCAGGGCACATGCCCGGATTGTGGATTCCATCCCCGATAGGGGACGTGCAGGAGGCAGCCAATTGATGTTTCACTCTCACATTGGTGTTTCTCCCTCTCCCTTCTTCTTTCTCTAAAAATCAGTAAAAAAATCTTAAAAAAATAATCAACCATGAATGCATAAGTAAAACAACAAATTGATGTTTCTCAAACTCTCCCCCCTCTCCTCCCTTCCTCTCTATCTAAAAATTAGTAAAAAATAATTAATAGGTTTTATTTTTTAGAAGTTTTTGGTTTATACAAAAATTGAAGGAAAAGTACAGATACACACAGTTCCCCTTATTATTAACATCTTTCATTACTGTGGTGCATTTGTTACAATTGATGAGCCAATATTGATACATTACTATTATTATTATTGTCATTATTTTGTTAATTCTCACCTGTGGACATTTTTTCATTGAGTTTTTTAGATAGGGTGGAAGGGAGGGAGAGAGAAACATTAATGTGAGAAAGACACATCAATTGGTTGCCTCCTGCATGACCCTGAACAGGGCTGGGGATTGAACCTGCAACCCAGGTATGAGCCGTTGACTGAGAATTGAACCTGAGACCTTTTGGTCCTTGGGCCAGTGCTCTAATAACTGAGCCAAACTGGCCAGGGTGATACATGATTATTACTTAAAGGGATCACTGTTTGTGTTGTATGTTCTGTGGGTTTTGACAAATATGTAGTGGCACCTATCCACCATCACAGTATTACACAGCAGAGTTTCACTGCCCTAAACATTTCCTGTGATCCACCTATTCATCCCTACGTCTCTTCCCCCAAGCCCCTAACAACCACAGATCTTTTTACTATCTCCATAGCTTTGCCTTTTCCAAAATGCCATATTGTTGGAATTGTGTAATAGGTAGCCTTTTCAGATTGGCTTCTTTAACCTAGCAATGTATATTTAAGGATTATCCATATCTTTTGTGGCATGATAGCTCATTTCTTCCTTCCTTCCTTCCTTCCTTCCTTCCTTCCTCCCTCCCTCCCTCCCTCCCTCCCTCCCTCCCTTCCTTCCTTCCTTTCTTTTTTATTCCTCACCCAAGGATATTTTTCTAGTTATCATCAGATAGAGTGAGAGGGAAGGAGAGAGAGAGAGAGAGAAAAACATCAATGTGATAGAGCCATATCGACTGGTTGCCTCTCGCACAACCCGACCAGGGCCGGGGACGAACTGCAACCGCGGTATGTGCTCTTGACTGGAATCGAACCTGCAGTTCATTGGCCCGCAGGCCAATGCTCTAACCACTGAGCAAAACTGACCAGGGCCCTCATTTCTTTTTATTGCTGAATAATATTTCATATGGAATTTGTTTATCTATTCACCTTTTTTTTTTTTATCCTCACCCGAGGACATTTTTCCATTTTTTATTCAGATAGTAGGAGGGAGAGAGAGGAAGAGAAAGAGATAAACATCAATGTGTAACAAACACATTGAGTGGCTACCACCCGTACAACCCAAACAGGGCTGGGGACTAACCACAACCGAGGTGCGTGCCCTTAGCGGGAACCAAATCCGGGTCTCTCCGGACCACAGGCCAACTCTCTAACCGCTGAGCCAAACTGGCCAGGGCTCTATTCACCTATTGAAGAGCATCAGCATCTTGGTTGATTTCAAGTTTTGGTAATTATGAATAAACCTGCTATAAATATCTATATGCAGGTGTTTGTGTACACATAGGTTTTCAACTCATTGCTGAATAGTATAAAAATATGTTTAGCCCTGGCTGGTTTGGCTCAGTGGTTAGAGCGTTAGCCTGCAGTCCAGAGAGACCCGGGTTTGGTTCCTGCTAAGGGCATGTACCTCGGTTGCAGTTTGTCCCTGGCCCTGATTGGGTCGTGCGGGTGGCAGCCACTTGATGTGTCCCTTTTACATCAGTGTTTCTCTCCCTCTCTCCCTCCCACTCTATCTGAACAAAAAATGGAAAAATGACCTCAGGTGAGGATTAAAATATATATATATATATATATGTTTAGATTTGTAAGAAACAGGCAAACTATCTTCCAGACCTTCTAAAGGTCTGCATCATTTTGCATTCCTTCCAGCAATGAATCTGAGAATTCCTGATGTTCCACAGCCTCACCAGCATTTGGTGTTACTTGTGTTTTGGATTTTGATCATCCTAGTAAGTGTGTAGCGGTATCCTATTGTTGTTTTAATTTGTTGTTCCCTGATTTCTGATGTCAACCATCTTTTCATATGCTTATTTGCCATTTGTAATCTTGGTGTCTGTTGAGATCTTTTTATTTTGGGCTTTTATTGTTGTGGGCTTTAAAATTTTTTTTATTTATTGATTTTAGAGAGAGAGAGATCGATTTGTTGTTCCCTTTACTTATGCATTCGTTGGTTGATTCTTATAATATGCCCTGACCAGGGATCAAACCTGCAACCTGGGGCTGACACTCTAACCAACTGAGCTATCCCTCCTGGATGCCTCTTATTGTTGAGTTTTAGGAGTTCTTTGTATAATTTGGATAACTGTCCTTAATCGGGTATTTTTTGGCAAATATTTCTCCCAGTCTGTGGCTTGTCTTCTTATTTCCTTGACACTGTCTTTTGCAGAGCAGAAGTTTTTAATTTTAATGATGTTCAGGTTATGAATTATTTCTTACATGGGCCATGCCTTTGGTGTTTTATCTGCAAAGTCATCACCATACCCAAGGTCATCTAGATTTTCTCCTATGTTATCTTCTTGGAGTTGGATGTCCATTTGTCCCACCCCATTTGTTCAAAAGACTATCCTTTCTCTGTTGAAATGCTTCTGTTCTTTGTTAAAGATCATTTTACTATATTTGTGTGGATCTATTTCCACGCCCTGTATTCTTTCATTGGTCTTCTACTGTCAATACCACACTGTCTTGATTATTGTTGTGTTTTTTTTTATTATTATTGATTTTTAGAGAGAGAGGAAGGAAGAGTGAGAAAGAGACAGAAACATTGGTGAGAGAGAATATCGATTGGCTGCCTCCAGCACGGCCCCCACTGGGGATCTGGCCCACAACCTGGGTGTATGCCCTGACTGGGAATCTAACCGGAGACCTCTTGTTGCATGGGTCCACGCTCAACCACTGAGCCACACTGGTTGGGCCCCGAGGATATTTTTGTATTTGTCTTCAGATAGAGTGAAGTGAGGCGGGGAGAGACATCAGTGTGAGAGAGACACATCACTAGTTGCCTCCTGCACAACCCCAACCAGGGCCGGGGACTGAACCACAACCGAGAGAATGTACTCTTAACCGGAATCGAACCCGCAACTCTTTGGTCTGTGGGCTGATGCTCTAACCGCTGAGTGCAAATCTGGCCAGGGCATTGAGCATGTTTTGATTACCATAAACCTAGCCCTGTGGAACATGAAACTGAGGACAAATGGTTTTACATTCTGTTATCCTTTAACTTACTTGTTTGATCTAGGGAATATAATATTCCTGGCTGAGAGTTAATTTTCTTTCACTGGTAACGGAAGATGGTATGGTGAAACTTTGCCTTGTTATAGTACATTAGTGATATATTAACTTTTTTTTTCCCCAAGAATCAAAAGAAATGGTAGTTCAGCCTTTGTACCCTTAGAGAATTGTTTTGAAGTTTTCATGTCTTTAAACATCTGCTGCTTTCTTTTCTTAGTGTGTCAGTATGGGACACAGCTTAGTTTGTCACGTGTCAGCTTTGCTCTCCTAGAGGGGTGGGTCACCATTTTTTATTTGTAAAACCAGGGAGTTGGATTAAGGTGGTCAAATTCTAATAGTCTTGTAAAGCCGGAAAAAGGAAATGTTTTTCCTTGTTGGAATATTTAAATAGGTGAAACCAGTTTGGTGTTAACCTACTTTTCTTGGGTAACGTTTTGTAATACAATTTTAAACTTACAGAACTGTTGAAAGAATATGACAGGCCCAGGTCAAGTGGCTCAGTTGTTTAGAGTGTCATCCTGATGTGCCAAAGTTTCGGGTTCGATCTCCGGTCAGGGCACATACAAGAATCAACCAATGGCCTAGCCGGTGTGGCTCAGTTGTTGAGCATTGACCCATATACCAAGAGGTTGCTGGTTTGATTCCCAGTCAAGGCACATGCCCAGGTTGTGGGCCCAATCCCCAGTGGGGAGCATGCAGGAGGCGGCCAGTCGATGTTCTGTCTCATCGAAGTTTCTCTCTCATCGATGTTTCTCTCTCTCTTCCTTTCTCTTCCTCTCTCTCTAAAACTCAATAAAGAAAAAAAAATTATAAAAAGAATCAACCAATGAATGCATAAATAAGTGGAATAGCAAATCAATGTTTTTTTCTACCTCTAAAAAGCAATAATTAGCCCTGGCCGGTTTGGCTGAGTGGTTAGAGTGTCGGCCTGTGGTCCTGAGAGACCCGGGTTCGGTTCCCGCTAAGGGCATGTACCTAGGTTTCAATTTGTCCCTGGCTCTGGTCAGTCGTGCGGGTGGCAGCCACTCGATGTGTCCCTTTCACATCGATGTTTCTCTCTCTCTCTCTGTTCCTCTCTCTCCCTCCCTCTCTACCTGAAAAAAATAAAAATAAAAAGCAATAATTATAATTGAACTCCTTTATATCTTTTATTTAGTTTCAGCAGTTTTTTATTTTATTTTATTTTATTTTTTTTTATCCTCACCCGAGGATATTTTTTCATTTTTTGTACAGATAGAGTGGGAGGGAGAGAGAGGAAGGGAGAGAGAGAGAGAAACATCGACGTGAAGGGACACATCGAGTGGCTGCCACCCGCACGACCAACCAGGGCCGGGGACAAACTGCAACCGAAGTACGTGCCCTTAGCGGGAACCGAACCCGGGTCTCTCCGGACCGCAGGCCGACGCTCTAACCGCTGAGCCAAACTGGCCAGGGCGGTTTCAGCAGTTTTTAACACTTTGCTGCATTTGTTTAACTATTCTCTCTATATATATACGTCTGTATTTATAAATATATATTTTCTTCTGAATTATTTGAGAGTAAATTGGAAATACTGTGCTCCTTTACTATAAAATATTTACATGCATATTTACTAAGAACAAGGGTCATCTCTTATTTTACCAAAGAGATCAAAATTAGGAAATTTAACTTAGATACAATACTATTCTCTGGTCCAGAGTCCATATATAACTTGACCATTGTCCCTAGAGTATGCAAAGTAGTTTCACAACTGCAAAGCTATACACCATTGTGAAAGGCAACCCTATATAACTAGAGTTCAATATTTAGTTACAGGCTTTTTGCGGGGATGGAAGGGACCTGATTTTCACTGACTGCCCTGCCTGGATCCTCCCCATAGGACAGAAGGTTGGGGTGGGAGGTGGTGGGAACTTCTGGTACCAGCCCTGACCAGTATATATCTTCCTAAGTACAAAGGCTGGCAAGATGGGATCTGTGGATATATACTGGCTGCCAAAAAAATTAAAAAATTCTAAAATACCTAAACAGCTCTAGAAAATGGAGTTGTGGGAGCTACCACTCAGCCACTGAACTCACTGGAATATCTTCTACAATACAGAGCTGTCAGGAAATGGCGGACTGCACTGTCATTAGCTGCACCCTGTTCACTAGCTGTGCAGCCTTGATCCCCCGCACAGAGGAAAAGTACAGAGTAGAGACGGGGTGGGAGCAACACTAACACTTGAAGGCTGCCAAGCCCTCTGAATTAATTCTTCACACGGAGTTGTGGGGTAATGACTGTATTACCTGTTTGAATGCGACGCTTCCTACTCTTACTGAATTCCATAGATTACGTTTATTTCCAGAGACTTTGACCATTCCGACTAATTTAATAGATGTTCTCTGGGAGGGAGGTTCTGCCTATCTCTTCACACCACCATTCCCAATATATTGTATAGTTAAAAATTCAAACTCTACAAAAGAAATTAAATGAAAAGTAAGTCATCTTCTCCTAAATATGCCCCCAGCTCTGATTTCTAGAGGCAACAATTACTACCAGTTTCTTATTAAAATTTAAAGAAATAGTCTTTTTTTTTTATCCTCACCCGAGGACATTTTTCCTTTTTTTTTTTTTTGTTCAGGTAGAGTGGGAGGAAGAGAGAGAGAGAGAAACATCGATGTGAAAGGGACACATCGAGTGGCTGCCACCCGCACGACCAACCAGGGCCGGGGACAAACTGCAACCGAGGTACATGCCCTTAGCGGGAACCAAACCCGGGTCTCTCTGAACTGCAGGCCAACACTCTAACCGCTGAGCCAAACCGACCAGGGCTAAAGAAATACTCTTGTTGTTAATCTTCACCCAAGGATATTTTTCCATAGTTTTTTTTTTTTTTTTATAGATAGAGTGGAAGGGAGGGAGGGACAGAGAGAGAGAAACATCCATGTGAGAGAGACACATCATTTGGTTGCCTCCCACACATCCCGGGGATTGAACCTGCAACCCAGGTAGGTACCCTTGACCAGAAATGGAATCTGAAACTCCTCAGTTGTCGGGCCGACACTCTAACCACTGAGCAAAACTGGCTAGGGCAGCATCTTCAGTTTTGGAGCGTGTGGCTTCCCAACTCTTGTTTACATTCAAAGTGTGTATTGGCTTTCCAGCTGCTTCTAAGTGTATTTATAGTCTTCATAGGTTAAGCAATCCTTTTTGACTTGGTTCTTAGTCATTGTAGATTTAGTTAATTATATACTTATTGGTAAAACTAGCTAGTATTCTCAGATCTAACATTGAATGAATAAAGATTTTAAATGTCAAAATGATACTGTCAACATTTTTAGTAAACGTTTTTTGTGGTTTTTTTTTTGCTGTAGTAAACTGTATACAATATGTTATATATATATTACTTTAGAAGTCAGACAATGGAGAGAGGACTGTTAAATAATTTTTAGGTGGTAAACAGCTTTGCCTTAAAATGGAACAAATTTAATATAACATTGGGTTGGTTTTAAAGTTTTTATTTTAATTACTTTAACTGTGCTATTTTTAGAAATAAGAGGTACTTTGCCCTGGCTGGTTTGGCTCGGCCATTAGAATGTCAACTCAAAGACCAGAGGGTCTCAAGATTCGATTCCTGGTCAAGGACACATACCTGGGTTGCAGGTTCAATCCCCAGCCCCAGTTGGGGTTGTTTGGGAGGCAACCAAACAATCACATCAGTGTTTCTCTCTCCCTCCTTCTCTTCCACTCTATCTAAAAGTCAATGGAAAAATATTCTCAGGTAAGGATTAACGAAGGAAGGAAGGAAGGAAGGAAGGAAGGAAGGAAGGAAGGAAGGAAGGAAGGAAGGAAGGAGAGAGAAGGAAGGGAGGGAGGGAAGGAAGAAAGGAAAGAGAGAGAGAGAGAGAGAGAGAAGGAAGGTAGGGAAGAGAAAGGAGGGAAGGTAGGGAAGAGAAAGGAGGGAGGGAGGGAGGGAGGGAGGGAGGGAGGGAGGGAGGGAGGGAGAAACTTTATTTGCATGTGACACTATAGTCTTATTCCCGCAGTTCAGTTCTGAGGTCCATTGTTGAAACCGTTTCTGTGTCATTGTTTTGTTTATTTATTGCCATAAAGAAAAATTTTGAATTATCTTCCCAGTTTAGCTGTAAAGCCTTATTTTTCTGCTTTAGCTTTTTATTTATAGTTTTTGCCTCAGTCGCATCTACCTATTTGCATGAGGTAAAACTGATAATAGAATTTCACCTGAGGAAGGATAAGAAATGAATAATCTACTGGTTAAGTAATTAAAGATGGATAGTCAAACTATTGTTTAGTCAGAGAATAAACTTGCTGAGACTGCGAACTGTGTGTGATACGGACTTCAACTTGACCAGATTCTTTCCCCTGTTGTCTCTAGCTGCTTCCTTCAGTTGCTACCTAGATAACAGGTGGAAGCTACTTAATGCCTGGGATGGAAGACTATATATTCTGGAGCTTTTTCTCTTTTTTTGAAAAAAATCCTCACCCAAGGATATTTTTCCATTGATTTTTCAGATAGAGTGGGAGAGAGGGAGAGAGAAACACTGATGTGAGAGAGACACATTGATTGGTTGCCTCCCAAAAGGCCCTGAGGGAATTGAACCAGCAACCCAGGTACATGCCTTTGACTAGAAATCAAACCCAAGACCTTTCATCTCTTTGGTCCTCAGGCCTACGCTCTTAACTGTGGTGCCAAACCGGCCAGGACCTGAGCGTTTTCTTTAATCAGATTGTTTTCCTCCTAATACCAGGAACTGCTGTTTGGAGATTCACAATGCAGCTGTTTCCTGGAACCAGGAATGTGGTGCCTCTGGTAAATCTAGGGGTGACGGGTATACTGAAGCAATAGGAATTGTGGTATGATGTGGTACAGTGAAGGGAGGAGCCCTCAGAAATTTTGGAAAATGGGACTCTGAAAGAAAATTAGCCTGGGTTAAGTGTTACGTGGAGAACTTGGGCTATCAGAAAACACATCAGTCAGTAACAGATAAATCTCAAAAACAAAATCTTGAGACTTGGCTGGTGTGGCTCAGCAGTTAGAGTGCTGGCCTGAGGACCAAAGGGTCATGGGTTCAATTCCTGGTCAAGGGTACGTATCTGGGTTACAGGTTCGGTCCCAGTCCTGGTCAGGGTGTGTGCGGGTGTGTATCTCTCTCACGTTGATGTTTCTCTTTCTCCCCCTCTTTCCAGTCTTCCATTCTCTCTAAAAATCAGTGGAAAAAAATATCCTCGGGTGAGGGTTAACAACAACAACAACAAAATAATTGAGCTAAAGAAACAAGACACACAAAATATATTTATACATTTAAAAACAGGCAGCTCTGGCCGGTTTGGCTCAGCGGTTAGAGCGTCGGCCTGCGGTCCTGAGAGACCCGGGTTCGGTTCCCGTTAGGGGCGCGTACCTCGGTTGCAATTTGTCCCCAGCCCTGGTAGGTTGTGCGGGTGGCAGCCACTTGATGTGTCCCTTTCACATCGATGTTTCTCTCTCTCTCTCTGTTCCTCTCTTTCCCCCCACTCTACCTGAACAAAAAATGGAAAAATGTCCTCGGGTGAGGATAAAAAAATAAATAAATAAAAACAGGCAAAACCCTTCTTTGAGGTTAGAAGTCAGATTGGTTATCCTTGTAGCGGGATATAGGTTGCTATTAGAAAAAGAGCAAAAGGAGGGCTTCTGGAATGTTGGTGATTCTGTTTGTTAATCTGGGTGTTGGGTACATTAGTATGGTATGTTTGTGAACGTTCGCAGACCTGTGTCATACTTCCACATAAAGTTAGAAAAGTAAAAAGTTTGTAGTGGTGCCCTGGCCACTTTTGCTCAGCGGTTAGAGCGTCGGCCCGCGGACCAGTGAGTCTCGGGTTTGATTCCAGTCAAGGTCGTGTACCTTGGTTGTGGTTCGACCCCTGCCCTGGTCGGGTTGTGCAGATGGCAACCGGTCAATGTGTCTCTATCACGTCGATGTTTCTCTCTCTTGCACTGTCCCTCCCTTCCTCCCACCCTCCCTTCCACTCTATCTAATGATAAATGGAAAAATATCCTCCAGTGAGGAATAAAAAAATTTTTTTAAGTTTGTAGTGGTTTAGTTCTGCATATTTGGCCGTCCTAATTGCCCATGATTCGAAATTGAATAAATAGGACTGCTTAAATTGTGTTATGTTTCTTATATTCCTGGGGAATACAAGGTAGCTATTTTTGATAATGAATAATTTTATCTGTACTGACATGAAGTTATTAAATAAAGCAAGTTTCCGCACATATATCCCATTTATGTTAAAATAAGTCACTATACTTATGTTTGTATACACATAGAAAATTCTTAAAGAACACACACTAAATAATTAACAGCGGTGCCTGGACGGTGTGGCTTAGTTTGTTGAGCATCATCCCATGCACCAGGAGGTCACTGGTTCAATTCCCGGTCAGGACACATGCCTGGGTTGCAGGATCAATCCCCAGTAAGGGGGCATACAGGAGGCAGCTGATGTCTGTTTCTCTCTCTCCCTCTCCCTTCCTCTCTCTTTTAAAAAACCAATAAAAACATATTTAAAAAAAATAAATAATTGCCCTGGCCAGTTTGGCTCAGTGGTTAGAGCGTCAGCCTGTGGTCCAGGGAGACCCGGGTTCAGTTCCCGCTAAGGGCGTGTGCCTCGGTTGCGGTTTGTCCCCGGCCCTGGTTGGTCGTGTGGGTGGCAGCCACTCGATGTGTCCCTTTCATGTCCATGTTTAGTTTTCTCTCTCTCTCTCTCTCTCTTCCTCTATCTCCTTCCCACTCTGTCTGAACAAAAAATGAAAAAATGTTCTTGGGTGAGGATATAAAAATAAAAATAAATAGAAAAATAACAGTGGTTAGCCTTGAGGGTTAGTTTATGGGTAATGTGACAAAGTAGAGAACATTGAACTTTTACATAATTTTACTTTGAGCATGGATTACTCATGATAAAAATGCATTGAAAAAATATTAAATACTACTTTAAAGGCAAATGGATTGGGAGAAGTAATGTTGCTATATCTGATAAAATCTCCAAAGTGTGGTTAAAAGAAGAAAAGGAGCTGTGGGAGTAATTAGAGTACCCCCGACCCTGCAAAGTTAATATAGTTCCACCTTATTCTACCCCAGAGGGTGAGACAAATTTTAATGAGCTTGAATAAACAAAGTGAATGTAGGTACTTGATGTAAAGTAGAACTAAATTGCCTCTGCAACTTGTCATTTTAGTTGATCCAGAGTACCAGAAGGAAGCAGAACAGAGACATCGAGAATTGGCAGCTAAAGCTGGAGGATTTAATGACTTTGCAACTTTAGCTGTCATATTTGAGCAGTGCAAATCAAGGTATGTGAGTTGTATATACTGGAAATTATCAGTTTGAAATATAGCTCCACTATGTACTTAACTATATGACTTTAGACAATTAGGTTCAGTTGGGATGATATTGACCTTCAGGTGTTTTTATGAACATTAGTGAGATATATCTATGTCATGTGACTGTTAATTAGTAGGCATTTATAATGTTAGTTTTTTCTTCTCTCCCTAAACCTTTCCTGAAAATTACCTTATAGAATTTTGGTTCTGTGTAAGTAGCTTAGATGAGAAAATGATTGGATATTTGTTAAAACATATGTGTATAAAAAATCAATTTGCAAATTTGCAGCCCTGATCTGTGCATCAAAAGGTTGCTGATTCAATTCCTGGTTAGGGCACATGCCCAGCTTGCAGGCTCAATCCCCCGTAGGGGGTTTGTAGGAGGCAGCTGATAGATGTCTTTCTCTCATGTCAATATTTTCTCTCTCTCTCTCTCTCATGTCAATATTTTCTCTCTCTCTCTCTCTCTCTCTCTCTCCCTCTCCTTTCTTGTTTCTCTAGAAATCAATAAAAATATTTTATTGATCCACTTACGAATAATTTTTTTTTGACGTTTTTCTATTTTTTGTTCAGATGGAGTGGGAGAGAGAGAGAGAGAGAAACATCGATGTGAGCGAGACACATCGAGTGGTTGCCACCCACACAACCCAACCAGGGCCGGGGACAAACTACAACCGAGGTACATGCCCTTAGCAGGAACTGAACCCGGGTCTCTGGACCGCAGGCCGACGCTCTAACCCCTGAGCCAAACCGGCCAGGGTTACAAATAATTTTTAATTCATTCAGAGGCAACCACATTAATTTAGTTGTTTTTTCAAATTCCTTCAAGTGCTTTTTCAGTCATTGGACAGGTCTCATAAAAGAGCTGACAGTTAGCCCTGGCTGATTTGTTCAGTGGTTTGCACGTCAGCCCATGGACCAAAGAGTCTTGGCTTCGATTCCAGTCAGGGGCACCAAAAGAAAAAAAAAGAGCTGACAGTTACTTTTGGGTTTCTAGTTTTATGATAAAAATGAGGATGTTAGACTCTCTTTCACTTACAGAAGGTATTTTCAAGATACAGGTATTTTTGTTTTACAGTGGAGCTCCAGCTTCCTGGTGCCAAAACCATTGGATTCATTGGAGGTGCTTATTTTCTGCATTTCGTGTTGAAGCTCAACTTCGAGAACTAATCAGGAAGCTTAAACAGGTAATTGCTATAATGGCTCTTTTCTTGAGTATCATTTGGGCAAGACCCTCTGAGTACCAAAACCATGTAGTCAATTATGAGATGTTCTAGTCTGGCTTGTAGTAACAGGTGTCATTCCTAACCTTGTGTGAACACCAAGCATTGTAACCTCTTATCCTTCTAGGACAGCAGTTCTCAACCTGTGGGTCGTGACCCCTTTGGGGGTCTAATGACCCTTACACAGAGGTCACCTAAGACCATCGGAAAACACATATTTCTGATGGCGATTCATAACAATAGCAAAATTATAGTTATGGAGTAGCAATGAAAATAATTTTATGATTGGGGGTCACCACAACATGAGGAACTGTATTAAAGGGTCGCGGCATTAGAAAGGTTGAGAACCACTGTTCTAGGAGGTCCTTTACCTTGTGTTGGTAGTTTCCTCACATTCATATGCTAATCAGTTTTCAGCTGAAGACTGATCACTGGAGTTCTCTATGCTGGTCTCTTCTCTCCTGAACTCTGCCTGTGAACTCTAGTTGGTTTTCCTGGACTCTCAGCTCTGTTTCTTTAACTCTGGGAGTTCTCTGGATTCCACTTGGGTTTTTCCTTTTCTTTGCCTTGATCCAGAATTTCTTTCAAGGTTGACTAAGCTGGGGCGGTTGTTGGGTTTACTTCATTTATTTCCCCTTATTTATTTATTTTTGTTAATCCTCACTGAGGATATCTTTCCATTGATGTTTAGATAGTGGAAGGGAGGGAGTTGGGGGGGGGGCGGAGAGAGAGAAACATCCATGCAAGAGGGGCATATTGACTGGTTGTCTCCTGCATGTGCCCCAACCAGGGCTGGGGATCAAACCTGCAACCCAGATACATGACCTTGCTAGGGCTGACACTCTAACTGCTAAGCCAAACCAGCCAGGGCTATTTATTTTATTTTTAATGAATTTATTGGGGTGACATTGGTTAACAAAATTGTATAGGTTTCAGTTATACAATTCTATAATACATCTCTATATTGTATTGTGTGTTCATCACCCGAAATCAAGTCTCCTTCCTCACCATTTATCCCCCCTTTACCCTCTTCTACCTCCCCCCACCTCCCTTTCCCTCTGGTAATCACCATACTGTAGACTGAGTCTATGAGGGGTTTTTTTCTTTTCTTAATCCTTTCACCTTTTATTGTTTTTATTTTTTCATTCTTTTAGAGAGAGAGGAAGGGAGAGAGAGATGGAAACATCAATGTGAAAGAAAAACATCAATTGGCTGCCTCCTGCACGCCCCCTACTGGTGATCTAGCCAGCAACCCCGGCATGTGCCCTGACCGGGAATCAAACTGGGACCTCTCAGTCCATGGGACAATGCTCAATCCTCTGAGCCACACTGGCTGGGCTCCTTTCACCTTTTTTACCCAGCCCTGAACTTCCCCCTCCCCTCTGATACCTGTCAGTTTGTTCTCTGTATCTATATGTATTTGTTTCTATTTTGTTTGTTAGTTTATTTTGTACATTAGATTCCATATGTAAGCGAAATCATATGGTACTTGTCTTTCTCTGATTGGCTTATTTTACTTAGCATAATAGTCTACAGGCCCATCCATGCTATCAAAAAAGGGTAAGATTTCCTTGTTTATTACAGCTGAGTAGTGTTCTCTTGTGTAAATGTACCACAGCTTTTTTATCCACTCATCTACTGATGGGTGCTTTAGCTGTTTCCAAATATTGGCTATTATAAATAAAACTGCCATGAACATAGGGGTCTATATATTCTTTTCAATTAGTGTTTCGGGTTTCTTCGGTTATATTCTCAGAAGTGGAATTGCTGGGTCATGAGGCATTTCCATTTTTAATTTTTTTTGTATTAACACCATACTGCTTTTCACAGTAGCTGCACCACCAATCTACATTCCCACCAACCCTGCATGAGGGTTCCCCTTTCTCCACATCCTTGATAACACTTGTCTGCTGATTTATTGATGATAGCCATTCTGACAGGTGTGAAGTGATGTCTCATTATGGTTTTAATTTTCATTTCTCTGATGATTAGTGACATTGAGCATTTTTTCATATGTCTATTGGCCATTTATATGTCCAATATTGAGCATTGTCCCATGGACTGAGAGAGGTCCCAGTTTGATTCCCGGTCAGGGCACATGCCGGGGTTGCTGGCTAGATCACCAGTAGGGGGCGTGCAGGAGGCAGCCAATTGATGTTTTTCTTTCACATTGATGTTTCCATCTCTCTCTCCCTTCCTCTCTCTCTAAAAGAATGAAAAAATAAAAACAATAAAAGGTGAAAGGATTAAGAAAAGAAAAAAACCCCTCATAGACTCAGTCTACAGTATGGTGATTACCAGAGGGAAAGGGAGGTGGGGGGAGGTAGAAGAGGGTAAAGGGGGGATAAATGGTGAGGAAGGAGACTTGATTTCGGGTGATGAACACACAATACATTTTTTCACTTTTTTAGTAAGATAGAGTGGGAGGGAGAAAGAGGGAGGGAGGGAGGGAGAGAGAGAGAGAGAGAGAAAGAAAGAAACATCGACGTGAAAGGGACACATCGAGTAGCTGCCACCCACACAACCCAACCGGGGCTGGGGACAAACTGCATCCGAGGTACGTGTCTTTTGCAGGAACCAAACCTGGGTCTCTCTGGACCGCAAGCCGATGCTCTAACCGCTGAGCCAAACCGGCCAGGGCCATCCTTCATTTTATTTATGTGATGTATTACACTTACTGATTTGCAGATATTGTACCAACCTTGCATCCCCAGGATAAATCCCACTTGATCATGGTGTATGATCTTTTTAATGTATTGCTGGATCTGATTTGCTAATATTTTGTTGAGGATTTTAGCATCTATGGTCATCAGGGATATTTGCCTATAATTTTTTAAATTTGTAGTGTCTTTGCCTGGTTTTGGAATTAGGATAAGGCTGGCTTTGTAAAATGAGCTTGGGAGACTTCCCTCCTCTTGAATTTTTTGGAATAGTTTGAGAAGGATAGGTGTTCTTTTATGACTGTGAAGTTATTTGGTCCAGGACTTTTGTTTGTTGGGAGTTTTTTATTTTTTTATTTTTTATTACTGCTTCAATTTCATTAGTTGTATTCTTTTTGTTCAGGTTTTCTGTTTTTTCTTGATTCAGTTTTAGAAAATTGTATGTTTCTAGAAATTTATCCATTTCTTCCAGGTTGTCCAATTTGTTGACATGTAATTGTTGGTAATATTCTCTTAACAGTTCTTTGTATTTCTTTGGTGTCTATATTACTTCTCCCCTTTTATTTCTGATTTTATTCATTTGGGTCCTCTTCTTTATTTTTCCTTGATGAGTCTGGTTAAAGGTTTGTCTATCTTGTTTATCTTTTCAAAGAACCAGCTCTTTATTTCATTGATCTTTTGTACTGTTTTTAGACTCTGTTTTGTTTATTTCTGCTCCGATCTTTATTATTTCCCCCCTTCTAATTTGGGCTTTATTTGTTGTTGTTTTTCTAGTTTCTTTAGTGTAAAGTTAGATGGTTTATTTGAGAGTTTTCTTGTTTCTTGAGGTAAGCCTATAATGCTATGAATTTCCCTCTTAGGGATGCTTTCCCATAGATTTTGGGTTGTTGTGTTCTCATTTTCATTTGTTTCAAAGTATCTTTTGATTTCTTCCTTGATGTCATTGTTAACCCATTCATTGTTTAATAACATGCTATTTAACCTCCATGTCTTTGTGTGTTTTTCAGTTTTTGTTTGTTTTTAATCATGATTGATTTCTAGTTTCATACTATCATGGTCAGAGAAGATGCTTGATACGATTTCAGTTTTCTCAAATTTATTGAGACTTGTTTTGCAGCCTAACATGTGGTTTGTCCTAGAAAATGTTCCACGTGTACTTGAAAAGAATGTATATTCTGCTTTGGGGTGAAATACTCTGAAGATATCAGTTAAACCCATCTGATCTAGTATGTCATTAAAAGCCACTGTTTCCTTGTCGATCTCTGTCTGGAAGATCTATCCATTGATGTCAGTGGAGTGTTAAAATCCTCTACTATGACTGTATTGCTATCAATCTCTCCATTTTTGTCCATCAAGATATGCTTTATATATTTAGGTGCTCCTATGTTGGGTGCATAAATGTTTGCAAGGGGTATATCCTGTTGTTGTATTGCTCCCTTTATTGTTATGAAATATCCTTCTTTGTCTCTTACTATAGCCTTTGTTTTAAAGTCTATTTTGTCATACACGAAGTATTGCTATCCCAGCTTTTTTTTTTTTGGTTTTCATTTCCATTTGTAAGAAATATCTTTTACCATTCCTTTACCTTTACTCTGTGAGATCTTTTGTTCTGAGGTGGAGTTCTTGTAGATAGCATATATGAGTTTGTTTTCTTATCCATTCAACTACCCTATGTCTTTTGATTAGAGCATTTAAGCCATTTACATTTAAAGTGATTATTAATAGGTATGTATTTATTGCCATTTTTTTCTTTTAATTGTGTTTCTCTTTTTATTTTTCTTCTTAAAGAAGTCCCTTTAACATTTATTTACTTTTTTAAATCTTCACCTGAGGATTTTTTTTAACTAATTGACTTTAGAGAGAGGAAGGGAGAGAGAAACATCAATGTGAGAGAGAAACAGTGATCCGTTGCCTCCCATATACACCCTGACCAGGGGTCAGACTTGCAATCTAGGTATGTGCCCTGGCAGGGAATCAAACCCGCAACATTTTGGTGTATGGAACAATGCTCCAACCAACTGAGCTACCAGGCCAGGGCCCTTTAACATTTCCTGTAACACTGGTTTGGTGGTAACAAATTCTTTTGGCCTTTTTTTTTTTTTTGGTGGGGGGTGGGGGCGGTTTTGGGAAGCTCTTTATTTCCCCCTCAATTTAAAATGATAGCCTTGCCCTGGCCGGTTTGGCTCAGCGGTTAGAGCGTCGGCCTGCTGTCCCGAGAGACCCGGGTTCGGTTCCCGCTAAGGGCATGTACCTCGGTTGCAGTTTGTCCCCGGCCCTGGTTGGGTGGGTGGCAGCCACTCGATGTGTCCCTTTCACATCGATGTTTCTCTCTCTCTTCCTCTCTCTCCCTCCCACTCTACCTGAACAAAAAATAGAAAAATGTCCTCAGGTGAGGATAAAAAAAAATAATAATAAAAATAAAATAAAATAAAATAAAATAAAATAAAATGATAGCCTTGCTGAGTAAAGCAGTCTTAGTTGTAGGTCCTTACTTTTCATCATTTTGACTATTTCATGCCAATCCCTTCTGGCCTAAAATGTTTTTGCTGAGAAATCAGCTGATAGTCTTATGAGAGGGAGCTCCCTTGTAGGTAACTGTCTTTCTCTTGCTGCTTTTAAGATTCTCTCTTTGTCTTTAACCTTTGCCATTTTAATTGTGATACGTCTTGGTATGGGGCCTATTTGGGTTCATCTTGTTTGGGACTCTCCCTTGCTTTATTTATTTCTTAGAGATCATTATTCCTTATTGCTTGATATATATACAATATTTTAGAAATCATTATTTCATAAGTTTTGTCTATATTTTGGTTGTTTCAAGCACAAGGGAAATCTGATCCCTCTTACTTCATATTGGCCAGAAATATAATCTAGAAATGTGGATTTTTCACAAAAAAAAGAATATTTTAAAATGTTCTGTGAGATTTACCATTGTGTGTATATATATATATATATATATTCTTTCTGTAGCAAAGTGATTTCCCAAGAGAGACCTTTGAAGGCCCTAAGCATGAAGTACTGCGAAGATGTCTTTGTGCAGGCTATTTCAAAAATGTAGCTCGAAGGTAAGGAATATGAGCTTGAGAGATGGGTAAAGAAATGCTACTTTATTTGACTATACTATTGAACTGTTTAGTATTAAAGATTGATGATTTGACTCTGGCTGGTTTGGTTCAGTTGTTAGAGCATCAGCCTGTAGACCAAAGAGTCGCGGGTTCAATTCCGGTCAAGGGCACATACCTCAGTTGCAGTTCAGGCCCTGGCCCTGGTTGGGGTCATGTAGGAGGCAACCAATTGATGACTCTCTCACATTGATGTTTCTCTCTCTCTTTCTCCCTCCCACTCTATCTGAAGATAAATGGAAAAGTATCCTCGGGTGAGGATTAATAAAAACCAAAAGATTGGTGACTTGATTTAAGCTCTGTGATTATGATGACATGTGTTACATTGATCCTTTTCATAGCTGTGACTTGTGCAGGGAGAGCTGCAGTGGCTCAGAGTGGAATATTAGAGCTCAAGTGTGGCAGGAGGGGTCTGAAGGCCAGATTTCCAGCATGGGTATCAGTGCCTAAGTTGAGTGACAGAGCTTTTCTTGCAGAAGAGGGTGGCTCTGCTTGGGGTGTGAAAGCCAAAGGTTGAGGATGGCATCCCTGAAGGTTGATGTGGAGTGGCAGGGCTTGAGCAGGATGGAGAAAACACTCACATGGGAGTTGTTCAGTAGTGAGTGTCAGAGTGAGGAGGGCATCTTTGTCAGGTTCATGATGGGAGAGTCATTATATACAGAGGAATTGATCACATAATTAAATATATTAAGGATAATAGTAAAGGAGTTGGAAACACTAAAAGGGAGAAAACACGAATGAGCTCTGTGGTGTTGGATTGGAACTTTGGGGTGTCATTGTGAATTTATGGTTTTGTTTTGTATTTTAATCCTCACTTGAGGATATTTTTCCATTGACTTTTTTTTTTAGAGTAGGAGGAAGAAGGGGAGGGAGGGAGGGAGGGAGGGAGAGAGACAGAGAGAGAGACTCGTTGATGTGAGAGAGACACATCGATTGGTTGAGAATGAAGGGGAGGGAGGGGGAGAGGGGGAGAGAGAGAGAGAGAGAGAGAGAGAGAGAGAGAGAGAGAGACTCGTTTGGTTGTCTACCACATGACCCCAACCAGGGCTGGGGATCCAACTCAAAACTGCGGTATGTGCCCTTGACAGGGACTTCTTGGTCCGTAGGCCAACAACGCTCTAACTGCTGAGCCAGACCGGCCAGGGCAAACTTAGTTTTTTAATATAGTTAGATGGATGGATAGATCAATATGGTAATAAAAACAGATGTTACTGTGAATATATATAAAACATGTATTTGTATGTGTGCAAATATTTATATACATACATACCCTAACTCTAAGATCGACTAGGAGCAATGACACCATAATAGCAAGGAAGATACTTAATGCCCCAATTTTGACTTGGAAAAATCATCTGCCACTTGAAGGATTCATGCCTCTGGGAAAGTACAAGATGAGCCCAGAACATCTTATTTTGCCAGCGAGCACAGAAGTTTGTTGAGGCCATGTCAGAAGTTCATAAGAGCCAGTTTGAATAGGTGCCCACTGATCAAATATGGAACATTTTGAGAATCAAAATAAATGATAGTAATGGATTATATAATCACTGAATAAAATGTGAAGTCGTGTCAGTAAGTATAAAAATTAGTCAATGAATAAGTTAAAAGTTTAATGACAAATATAATTATTTACATAGTTGAGCATCTCTCTACAAAATTCTTGTTAATTACAAAGAGAGAAGTAACTTTTCAGTGTAAAGGCCTGGCAGATGCTACCTATGTCAGATAATCAAAGTGAATATTATCAGTTGTGAAACAAATCAAAGTCATGTTTTTCCTGATAGGATATAATGAAAACTTTACAGCATCACTTCTGTGATATTCCTGCCAAAGATGCATAACCTGAATCTAACCATTCTGAAACAGACAAACTCACATTGAGGGACATACTACAATATAACTAGTCTATAATCTTTAAAAATGTCAGAATGGCTGGCTGGTGTGGCTCAGTGGTTGAGCATCAACTATGTACCAAGCGGTCTCCAGTTCAATTCTCAGTCAGGTCACGTGCCCAGTTTGTGGGTCCAGTCCCCAGAGGGGGGCATGCATTCAATGTTCTCTCACATTGATGTTTCTGTCTCTCTCTCCCTCTCCCTTCCTCTCTCTCTAAAATCAATTTAAAAAAATTGTTTTTAAAGTGTCAGGATTATGAAGGTCAAAGAAAGACTGGGGAAGTATTCCAGGATGAAGGAGACTAAGGGGACATGAAAAGTAAAAGCAATACATGATTTTTGAACTGGATCCTTTTGCCATAAAGGATATTATTAGCCCTGGCTGGTTGCTCAGTGGTTAGAGCATTGGCCCTCCGACCAAAGAGTCTCGGGTTCAATTCTGGTCAAGGGCATGTACTTTGGTTGTGGTTTGGTTCCAGCCCTGGTTGGGGTCATGTGGGAGGCAACCAGTAGATGTGTTTCTCTCACATTGATGTTTCTCTCTCTCTCTCTGTCCCTCCTTCCACTCAATCTGAGGATAAATGGAAAAATATCCTTGGGTGAGGATTTTTTTTAAAAAGGATATTATTAGAATATTTGATAAAACTTTGGTGGGGTCTGAGGATTAAATGTTAGTAATATATCAGTGTTAATTTTCTGGTTTTGTTGTATGTGTTATGATTATGTAGAAGAAGGTCCTTGGTTGTAGGAAATGCACACTCGGGTATTTGGGAATGATGGGGGTATAAGGTTGGCAACTAACTCTCAAATGATTCAAGTAAAAAATATTTTTGTACTGTACAGATATATTAACAATTATAATCCTGTCTGATCTGGGTTATAATAGGAATATATATAATGTACTAGAGGAAATCAATTTTTTTTTTTTTAATCCTCACCGGAGGACATTTTTCCATTTTTTTGTTCAGATAGAGCAGGAGAGAGAGAGAGAAACATCGATGTGAAGGGACACATTGAGTGGCTGCCACCCGCACGACCAACCAGGACCGGGGGCAAACTGCAACCGAGGTACGTGCCCTTAGCGGGAACCAAACCCGGGTCTCTCTGTACCACAGGCCGACGTTCCAACCGCTGAGCCAAACCAGCCAGGGCGAGGAAATCAATTTTGATGATTGAACTAGGGCTATTATTTTAACAAATGTTTGGAATAACATTATGTAGGGAAGTGTAGAAGAAGGTAAGAATTTGAAATTGACATGAATTAGAAAAATTCATGCAATATTCTAATTGTCAGATTTTAGAATAGTGAAAATCACTTATACCTTTAAAAAGAGATATAAATAACACCATGTTTAAGTCAGAAGACCTATGATTGGGATTTGCTTTTAGCATACATTGGCTCTGTGACCTTTAGAAGGCTAGCTAATTTGTTTGAAATCTCACTTTTGACCTTAAGGTGCCTGGCTCTCAAAACTCCTCCATTGTTTTGAGCCTTTATTAGGAAAGTATTTTGGAAATTTTGGAAATTCTAAAGCACAAACAATATTATTGGTTTGTTTTTTTTTAATCCTCACCTGAGGATTTTTTTTTTTTTTATCCTTACCCGAGGACAATTTTTCATTTTTTGTTCAGATAGAGCAGGAGGGAGAGAGAGGAAGAGAGAGAGAGAAACATCGACGTGAAAGGGACACATTGAGTGGCTACCACCGCACGACCCAACCAGGGATGGGGACAAACTGCAACCAAGGTACATGCCCTTAGCAGGAACCGAACCCGGGTTTCTCTGGACCGCAGGATGATGCTCTAACTGCTGAGCCAAACTGGCTAGGGCCCGAGGATTTTTTTTATGTATCTACAGATAGAGTGGGAGGGAGATAGAGGGAGAAAGGGAGAGAGAAAGAAACATTGACATGAGAGGGACACATTGACTGGCTGCCTCCCACACAACCCCAACCAGGGCAGGGACAAATTGCAACCCAGGTACGTACGTACCCTTGACGGGAATAGAACCCGTGACTCATTTGTCAGTGGGCTGATGCTGTACTGCTTAGCCAAACCAGCCAGGCCAATATTATTGTTAATATTACTACTTATTAACCAAAAATGTTTATACTTAAATGACTGTTTAAGTTGTATCAATAGTTTAATTTGAATTGGTAGAAAAGTACTAGTGACACTTGAATAAACTTAAACCTCTGTTTATGGTGCTCTTTGTAGCAGAACATATAATAATTGTTTGTTTGACTTAGGTCTCTCTCTATGTCTTTGTTTTGCTGATGGTGTCTTTATTCTTTGTTTTTTGTTTGTTGTTTTTTTTGGGGGGGGCGCTGTTTAGATCTGTTGGAAGAACGTTTTGCACAATGGATGGGCGTGGAAGCCCAGTTCACATTCATCCTTCCTCAGCAGTAAGTACCTTATTTTTAATAAAGAGAAGACATTTGTAAAGATGTAGGATTAAGTGATATACAGATGTCTTCTACTTTTCGCTTTGAGGTTAAGTTTACAGTTTATCTATATTACATAAGGCTGTAAAGTTATTGAGTCTTGGGTCTCTGCATCCTGTTTGAAACATAGAGATTAATTCAGAAGAGTTTGGGCTAACAGTATTTGGTTGGTCTAATGTGGAACAAGGCAGTTTATTGAGTTATCATCCTTAAATGAATTCTTTTGTACAGCTTCACGAACAGGAAACCAAACTTGAATGGATCATTTTTCATGAGGTATTAGTTACCACCAAAGTCTACGCAAGAATTGTGTGTCCAATTCGTTATGAGTGGGTGAGAGACTTGTTACCCAAGTTGCATGAATTTAATGCACATGATCTGAGCAGTGTGGCCCGACGTGAGGCAAGAGAAGATGCAAGAAGGAGATGGACGAATAAGGAAAATGTAAAACATCTGAAGGGTGAGTGTAACACTTGTTCTAGTGATGTAAGTCCAGGAAACACAAATGTCCAAATTCTTATATAATTATAGAAATATTGTTATAGGACTTAGATTCTGGCTTTATCTACCCAGAAAGCAAAGAATTATGAGTTTCAGACTTAGTTTACTTTGACTTCCTTCTTTCCTTCCAGTAAATCTTGTTTTTCTTAACCCCTCTGTCTAACAACATTACTAATAAGAACATATACTGAGCTTTTACCGTATGCTAAAAAGTTATATTACCCCACTGAATTTTCATAATAACCCTATAAGGTAAGTATATGTCCCCACTTTATACATAAAGAAGTACTTAGCAGTGTACAATAATTTGCTGAGAATCCCATAGCTCATAATTGGTGAATCTGGATTCTGAATCCAAAAACCTGATTCTGTGACCTATGTTCTATTATGCCATACTGCTTCCCAGTAGTGCTTTACTATTTTTAGTTGGTTTATAAAATTTTGTAAATTACCTCAGAATATCTTTTTTCCCATGATATGTTAGGTCCTTAGTTGGGAATAAACTGTTGTGGTACTGAATTAGGACAGAAAGCTTAATTCTTAGCTCACATACAAAAAGTTTTTCATTTCAGTAAAGCTATTTGAGGCTGATTGATGAAGCAAGTTATTATCCTTATTTAACATCACTGAGAAATGGAATGGGGAGGAATTTTGTCCAAGATGATAGAAGAGTCTTTTAGTAATGTTAGACACTAGGTGTTTTGTTGCAGTGTATAACTGTAGTGTATAAATGCTTGAATAGGGTCAGTTTTTTTGATTACTTAGGCCTCCATGCTCTTGTTTTTTAACCGTAGACTACATCGTTTTCTTTTTTTTTTAAATCCTCACCCGAGGACATTTTTTCCATTTTTGTTCAGATAGAGTGGGAGGGGGAGAGAGAGAGAGAGAGAGAGAGAAACATTGATGTGAAAGGGACACATCGAGTCGCTGCTGCCCACACGACCCAACCAGGGCCGGGGACAAACTGCAACTGAGGTACGTGCCCTTAGCGGGAACTGAACCCGGGTCTCTCTGGACTGCAGGCTGATGCTCTAACCGCTGAGCCAAACTGGCCAGGGCTCTTTTTTTTTTTTTATCCTCACCGGAGGACTTTTTTTTTCCCCATTTTTGTTCAGATAGAGTGGGAGGGAGAGAGAGAGAGAGAGAGAAACATCGACGTGAAAAGGACACATTGAGTGGCTGCCTCTTGCATGACCCAAACCAGGGCTGGGGATGAATTGCAACGGAGGTATGTGCCCTTGGCCGGAATTGAACCCGTGACTCATTGATCCATGGGCCGACGCTCTAACCTCTGAGCCAAACCGGCCAGGGCACATCGTTTCTTTTGAAAGGGCAGAATTTAATTTCATTTTACCCTGAACATTGAAAAATCAGAGTATCTCTTTCTCTTAACATTTCTAGCACTGAATCTCAAAACTAAAGTTTTAATGGTTTAATTTGTAATGTTTTCAGATGGAATATCAAAAGAAGTCCTAAAGAAGATGCAAAGGAGAAATGACGATAAATCTATATCTGATGCACGTGCTCGTTTCCTGGAGAGAAAGCAGCAGAGGTCCCAGGATCACAGTGACACACTGAAGGAATCAGGCTAAGCAGTAACCCCTCCAATTCAGGAAGTAGGAAAAGCAGCCAAGAAATGTGCTTCTACTTTGCCATTTATGTAAGACCGCACTACCAAGAGGAAGTGGTCAGCAGCTGTTATTAGCATACCAGCTAAAAGCAAATCAAAGCTCATTAATACCAATGAATGGAATTTTCAAAGAAAACATTGGGTTGCCATAGTCATAGGCAATGATACATGAAACCAATGAAAGACAATACATGTGATATTTTTCTCACTTCAATTTTGCTGGCCTTAACTGGTATCAAATGCTGTTGTGGAGATATTTTCAAAGAACATTGAATTTTATGTAATCAGCGTGTATTCCATTTGCATTGAAGCATTAAAAATTATTTTCCTTAAATCTCTTTAAGGCCTTCTTGTTGCTATTAGAATAGTATTATATCAGATTATCAGGTATGTGACCATTTCCTTCAGAAGGCTTGAACATAAGAAGTTTTTACTCAGCAATACTTAGATGTCTGTTTAATTGCTAAAGAGCTTTATAGATATTTAGAAAAAAGGCGTAATTAGTAAATAAGAAAATTGCCTATGGCAAGGTTCTTTGTTGAATTAATATTAATCCTTAAATTGATTTTTCTGGTATTATACAAATTCCTTTTTTATATAAAAGTATATTGTTTAAAACAGTAGCTATAGCCATTAACCAAAGGACAGATGATATGTATATGTTCTTTTTGTAGCTGTCCCTACATACTTGTATCAGCGCCATGTATGTAGGTGTGACGGTGTTTCAAACAGCCCTTCCACCTGGCCTACTCTCTTGCCTCCAGCTGCTTGGGTAGGACCATTTAAACATCTATTATGCAGATCTTGAGATGGGATTTTTAAAGCAGCCAACATTACATGACCAGTGTTTCAAATTGGAACCTCGAGGCTAATTAGTATCACACTCAGGCCACATTCAACACTTGCCCACTCTGTTGTTTACTGCCTTGTATTCTAGTTATTTGTGTATTTGTCTTTCTCTCCTACTAGATTATACGCTCCTTGTGGGCAGGGACTATGTCTTTTTCATCTTTGTATCTTTCATGGCACCTAGCACAGTGCTTTGCACATAGTAGTCACTCAGTGTTTGTTAAATAAAGCTATTAGTGTATTTAAAATGCAAAAGGCAGTATAATGTGTGTTTTTAGAATTTTTTGTAAAAATTAAGAATCTAATTTTTTTATAGGTAACTAACACTTTTGCAATTATTTCCTTTGGCATCTAAATAGTTTTCTGTTCAATATTAGATACTTGAAATCTTTATTGAAAAATTACATGAGGATCCATATCCATGTGTTTATTCTTGAAGTAAGGTGAGTGGTGATGGTTTCTCTGAGCATTCCTAGCATTGTTAAATGTTCATTTTCATCTGCAGTGCTCCAGACAGTTTCAGCACATTAGTCCTATCAGTTCCTCCTCTCAGGTATATGTATCAGTGCATTCCTTTGATGTGGCAGGGGTGTATGTGGATTCTTGGAATGAAAGCTCTTTTATTTCCATAAACTAAGCACACATTCAGTAATTTAAGCAAACGTTCTAAATCTATAGTCCATCCTCAAATTTTATTAGTTCTCCTAATAAAGTCCTTTATAATGTTTTTCCCAGTTCAGGACTTAGTCAAGAATCACGTATTTAAAAAGAAAATGTTTGTATTGATTTTAGAGAGAGAGGAAGGGAGAGGGAGAGAAACATCAACAGATTGACTGCCTCCTGCATGCCCCATGCCAGGGACCGAGCCCACAACCTGGCATCTGTCCCGACCAGGAATCGAACCAGTAACCCATTGGTCTAGGGGTCCATGCTCAACCATTGAGCCACACTGGCTGGGCAAGAATCATATTATATTTAATCTCTTTTAATCTGGAAAAAGTCCTTAGTCTTTCTTTGTCTTTTACATTTAACATTTTTGACATTTTAAAATTATACAGGCTAGTTATTTTATAGAATGTTCTCAATTTGTATTTCTCTTCAGACATCAAATTTGGAAGCACGTGTTATTTACCCCATATTGATATTAATTTTGATTACTTGGTTAGGGGTTTTTAAAATTTTATTTCTTCAGTAAAGTTACTCTTATAATTAATAAGTAATTTGGAGGAAGGATACTTTGAGATTATGTGAAATAGCCTATTCCTCATAACTTATTACCCTCTGGATTTATCATCAACTGATGTTTCTTGCCTGAATCAGTTTTATTTTTATGGTTATAAAATGATTTTCCCCCTTTAATTCTTTCCTATATTTATTTGTTGTTATATTGTAAGGAAGAGCATTCCTTGAAGAAGAATTTCTGATAAACAGATGGATGCTAGGAAGAGCATAGATCAAGACAGAGATTAGAAAGCCCAGGGAATATTTGAGAGATGGCAAACAGTCCAGTTTATTTGGTGCATAGAGTACATATTAGGAGAATAAGAGGCTGAAAATGTTGGTCGAGGAGAGATTATGGAAGACTTTGAAAGCCACCCTGTAGAATTTGGATGTTTTTGTACTACATATGAATTTATTGGAGGAGAATGACATAATTTCAGTGTTAAGGCATAACTGTGGCAGTGGTGTCGATAAGAGAAAATTATTCCCATTGAGAGGGTGAGAGAGTAGTAGTGTAAAAGTAATAATACTGGATCTAGTTAAGAAATGGAAGGAGCCTTGGAAGAAAGGTGGGGATTATGAAGAAATTTGTTCTTTAAAAGAATGAGGATTCACCTTTAAATTACTCAATGAAACAAAACAAAAAGAAACAAATGAAGACAAGTGTTATCATAGAAAATTGGGCAAAAGATCCGGTCAGACATTTCATAAAAGAAGAAATATGAATGGTCAATAAATAAGATACTGAATCTTACTAGCAATTAGGGAAATGCAGTTGAAAATAACAGTGAGATGCCATTCTTTTCCATCAGATTGGCAACAATAATATGCCTGAAAAGTGTTGACATAGAATAAATTGTTTATATTTTAGGGAACATTTCGGGCAATATCTAGTCAAGTAGAAGATGTGCATAACCTGAGACCCAGAAAACCTACCTTTATTTATTTTATTTATTAATTTTAGAGAGAGGGAGAGCGAGATAGAAACACTGATGAGCCCTGGCCAGTTTGGCTCAGCGGTTAGAGCGTTGGCCTGTGGTCTGGAGAGACCCGGGTTCAGTTCCCGCTAAGGGCACGTACCTCGGTTGCAGTTTGTCCCCGGCCCTGGTTGGGTTGTGCGGGTGGCAGCCACTCGATGTGTCCCTTTCACATCGATGTTTCTCTCTCTCTTTCTCTCTCTCTCTCTCTTCCTCTCTCTACCTCCCACTCTGTCTGAACAAAAAATGAAAAAATATCCTCGGGTGAGGATTAAAAAAAAAAAAACATTGATGAGAGGATGTGAGGGCAATCTGGCCGTGTCATCTGTCACCCCATTCATTGATCGCCAGGGTTGATTCGGCTGATCTGGCTGGCTAGGCGGGTGTCCCCCTCCTCCCTCAACCAATCCATGTGCGTCCCTCCTGACCTTCCCCCCAGAGGAGAGGACCAGTCTTTTTGGTCAAGGGTATATGAGTAGCTGCGCTCCCCTGCTACAACCTCCAAACAAGCTCTCAAGAAACAATGATGAGAGAGAACATTGACTAGCCGCCTCCTGCATGCTCCCCACTGGGGATTTGGCCCACAACCTGGGCATGTGCCCTGACCGGGAACTGAACCAGCAACCTCCTGGTGCAGAGGCTGACGCTCAACCACTGAGTCACACTGGCCGTGAAAGCCCACCTTTAGATTTATATCCTAGGAACTCAGAAATCATATAAAATACTCTATTCCTCATAGGATGTGACTCCCATAGATTTAGCATAAGTTGATGATTTATGTTAAATACATAAAATCTTAAATACAGCATTCATAAAAATGTTATATATGCCATTGTTTCTAATAGTAAAATATTATAAACAATGCATATAGCTATCATTAGGGAAACGGTTGAATAAACTGTGATAGGTTCTTACGGTTGAATTCTTTACAGCAGTGAGAGTGATCTTTGAGACTACTGATGCCTGTTCCTAAACTGCTTTGCAGAACAGATGAACCTGTTTACATTCCTAACAGCAAAGTAATAAAGTGCCTGTTTTATTGCAGCCTTGTAGTTCCTCAGAAATACTCTTTTAGTGATAGATCAAAACAGGTGCCTCATTATTGTGTTAATTTACATATTTAAATATTCAACTTTTTCCTTATATTCAAATTGTGTACAGGAAATAAAATCAGCTGATCTGAATTTGATAAGGCCAGATAATAAATATTTTAAGCTTTCAGGCCATACATTCTTTGTTGCAACTACTCTGCTGTTATAGTATAAAAGCAGTCATGGATAATACATAAACAAATGGATATGTCTATGTTCTAATAAAACTTTATTTGTGGACAATAAAATTTTAATTTCATATAATTTTTTTACCACTTGCACTCTAATCCAGGGAAGCAACTTTTCACCTACCTATTCTAATTAAAGTGATTTCATTTGCAAGAAAAGACTTTAAAATATTTCAATTACAATTTACAAGAAAAGATCTTAATTTTGTGAAATATCAGACTTCTTTTACTTTTTCTTCATAGAGCTGATGGATTACATAATGTAAATCAGTAAATTAAAATTTTAATCTTTATTCTCCCAAAAATTTTCAAATTAATCTGTATTGCTTGTTAGCTGTTCCTTTAACCTTAAAATGTGAATAATACAAAAGTCTCTTATGAAGCTATTTGAAAATTTTTCAAAGAAAAGAATCCTATTACTGTTCAGATAAAATCTCCATATGTTTCTTAACCTGATTTTATTTGTTCCTCAGCTAAAACATAGAAAATGTGGTAGGTGAACCCAAAATATAACCTGGCACCCAGTTTGGTGTTTTGTTTTTTGTTAATCCTCCCCTGAGGACATTTTCTCATTGATTCTTAGAGTGGAAGGGAGGGAGGGAGGGAGGGAGGGAAGGAGGGAGGGAGGGAGAGAAGGAGGTTTGTTGCTTCCTGTGTGGTTCTGGTCAGGGCTGGGGATCCAGCCTGGAACCCAGGTATGTACCCTTGACTAGGAATTGATCCTGTGACCCCTTGGTCTGAGGGCTGATGTTCTAAACGCTGAGCCAAACAGGCCAGGGCCGGTTTGGTGCTTTTTGTATATACTTGTATTTATAAATGATTGTTGTGCTAACTCCAGGTGTGATTATTAGTTAGATATAGTTAGCCTAGGCTTCAAAATAAGTAGGTGGTATAGTTAGTAAATGTTATTAGCTTAAGAAGTAGGGTAAATAGATTTCAAACAGATTTTAAGGAAAAGTAGGACTTGGACTACAACAAAAGAGACAATTAGTCTGTCTGGGGAAAGGAATCAGTTAAACAGTGGAAAGATTGTCGCCTTGAGAAGGGCTTTTATGAAGGGTTTTGCAATTTTTAGTCTGTAACTTGGGTTAACACTCAGTAGGTCAAATGAAGAATAATTTGAGTGCCACTCATTCTTGCAGATAATAAATTTGAAAATTAGCTTGGACTGGGGTTTTCCTTTTATAACGTGCAGCACTTGGAGACTGTCATTGTGTGCCAATCTGCTACTCCATCTAGTTCCCCTTCAAGAAAAGGGGTTTTAAAGCCCTCCTCAATAATGAGGAGTATCTCACCTCTATATCTGATCTGATGGTTAGTTAGCTAGCTAGTCTGAAAATACAGAGATGGTAAAAGGCTGTCTTTGTCAGGTTTTTATTTTCACCCAGTGAAAGCTTTATATTTGAGTGGCTGGTGTATCTAACTTGCAAAGACCTTTTCATGCTTTTTGGTGCTAACACAGTTGGCTCAGCAAAGAAAAATAAAATTTAAATCAGTAAATATGAGGTAGGCTCATATGAATACTACATATTTTTCATTACTGGAGTGTAACGGACAGAGCAGTAGTTGTATGGTTGTATACTGTACAACATTAAAGTCGCAGTTACTTGGAATATGAGCGATCACGAAAAAGAAATAACCAGGTTTTTGGTTATTTTGGTTCACATAACCCACTTTTATCAGTCATGTCACATTGGGGTAAAGCATTTTTTTAAAAAAAGTAATTTCTAGCCCTGGCCGGTTTGGCTCAGCGGTTAGAGCATCAGCCTGTGGTCTAGAGAGACCCAGGTTTGGTTCCCGCTAAGGGCGTGTACCTTGATTGCAGTTTGTCCCCAGCCCTGGTTGGTAGTGTGGGTGGCAGCCACTCGATGTGTCCCTTTCACGTCGATGTTTCTCTCTCTCTCTCTCTCTCTTCCTCTCCCTCCCACTCTATCTGAACAAAAAATGGAGAAATGTCCTCCGGTGAGGATAAAAAAAAAAAAGTAATTTCTAGTGTTCCCTACATTTGGTACCTACTCAGATCACACCACATTTGCAGAACTATACAAAAACTTCAGTGATGAACCTGAGACTTTTTTTTTTATCCTCACCCGAGGACATTTTTCCATTTTTTGTTTAGATAGATTGGGAGGGGGAAAGAGAGAGGGAGAGAAACATCGACGTGAAAGGGACACATCGAGCGGTTGCCACCCACACGACCCAACCAGGGCCGGGGACAAACTGCAACAGAGGTACGTGCCCTTAGCGGGAACCGAACCCTGGTCTCTCCAGACTGCAGGCCGACGTTCTAACCATTGAGCAAAACCAGCCAGGGAAGGCTTTTTTTTTAAATCCTCACTCGAGGATATTTTTATTGATTTGAAAGCAAGCGAGACAAACCTTGACATGAGAGAAACATGGATTGGTTGCCTCCAGCATGCACCCCAACCAGGGAACGAACCCAAAACCTAGTATGTGCCAGTCTGGGAATCGACCCTATAACCTTTTTGGCATCCAGGACGATGCTCCAACTTAGTGAGCCACCGGCCAGGGCCTTAGGCCCTTTTAAGATTCAGAATTGCTTTCTCTATATAAAATATTTTTTTAGAAAGCCTTTTCAAAAATTTTTAATATTGAGTAATTTTTTCGTTGGATACATTGAAAAGTGTTTGTTGACCAAGTGAATTAGATTATCCTTCCTTGAAACTCTGTATTGAGTTAACCAAAACTTTGTTTACCAAATTTGAGTCCTTAACCATTCTGTTCTATGGAAGAGTTTACTACAGTAACAAGTCTGCCTGTGTACATTGCTCCTGGTAGAACCACCCCTGAAGTGTGACAGAATTTTAAGATTGCTTAGAGAACATGTTTGCAGGTCATGCCATGCTTTGGATTGGAGACAGTAAAATCTCTAGGAAGTGAAAAGAGTTAGTTCTACATATTTAGAAAGGAGAAAATTAGCTCCCATTGCCCCTTCACTTTAAAGTTTCTTTTGCTTTTGCTTTTGGATATGAAAGGGATGTTGTGATGTGGCATCTGACTCATTGATTAGTAGGGTAATAACTGGATTTTTCTATCCACAATGCCCTGTGTATCACTATATTTGGACCAACTTTCCTGAGATGACTTTTTAAGATACTGTTATAAGCCACTTCATTCCTCTGCCAGGATCTGATTTAACCTTTAGAAAATATGGGGAGGGACTATAGTATGACTAGACTCCAGACTGTATTCCCACAGGGCTAGTCACTCGGAATATGCTCAATTCTGACACAGAATAAAGATTCACTTGATCTTATTGCCATCCATGATACATTATAAAACGTGTCTATATAAATGAGGTTTAGGACAAGCTTGAGTGAATGATTAAGTTCAGGTCCATTTCATTCCAAAAAAGGCTATGAAAAATTCTTTTCTTGCCTTGTGTTTCTTTTTGGGTGAGCTTTGCCTATAATCAGTTCTTTGTACAGGTCCAAAATAAAGTGGGCACTGTATATTGACATACCTGAGCCACTTACTGGGTGTTTGATGTGTGCTGCTCTTTTATCTAATCCTGCTGGGATTCTTATCAGTGGCCCTAGGGGGCCGAGATGTTTCAAAGGTTCTGTTTAAATGTCAAAACCACTTAGCTTACCTGGGTAATGCTAAAGTATACCCTGTTTGGTTTCACTAAATTTAAATTTTAAATATTTGTTAGGTACCGTGGGTTAGGTTTAAAGTCTGCTTTAAAATTAATCTCTTAATGTTTGAGAACTGCCTTTACTTTGTGGCTTTTGCAAAGCAACTAGCTCATGCTATTTTTAAAAGGTCAAGTTAAAGGGAGGGGCCTTAATTCTGGGGCTGCTTGAAGATGAACAACTACAGAGGAATCTTCTACAATGAAAAGTTTTTCTGGAGGTATTCATGTATATACTATAGTTACTGGCATAAAATATAAAGCCGGGGCACAATAAAGGTTTTGGAGAAACTGGTACTCCTCAAAATAGCATATGACCAATGCAGTTTTTATTAAAGGCACTTTCTGTGACCCTACTATTGAACATTCTGCTAAAAAAAAAAAACCCTTCAAATTAAAGAACTTAACCATTTATTTGGAAAACATGGCTACCTTACTATTTTCTGAAACCCAAAGCCAGGATGATGATACATTTATAGCAGTAGTCTTATTAAAAGATTTTATCATGGGGGTGGGGTGGGGGACAAAACCCAGCATTTGTTTCCTGATTTTTTCTTCTCTAACTTAAAGCAGGCAGTACCTTAAAACAGAGTCATTCAGTTACTGCTCAGGTAACTGTTAACAGCGACTCAGCCTTTGGGGGCTTCTAAACCAAGGATTGACAATCTTTTTTTTTTTGGCCCTGCCTTTACACCATTAGCAACAACAGCGTACCACCATAAAAATCTCTTATTACCTCAGCCAAAATTATTGATCTTTAAAGCCGCAGGCTTGGTGTAATTTTTATCATTTGGACCAGTTTTTTTATCTCAAACAATTTTGGATTTATTGATTTGAAGGATATAGTGTTCAAAATGAGCTTGTATATTGTAATCTCTAAATGATTTCTGAAAACAATGTATTTAGTAGATTTCTGTGTGTGATGACACAGCAAGTCACTTGAATAGAACCTCACCACACTTTTGGTTAGATATTCCACAACAAATATCCAAGCTAAAATCAATTGCTTTGGGGATCCTAAATATACTTAAAATTACAGATCTGTATGAAAACGCAAGACAGTTATTAATTAATAAAGAACATTTCTGTGGCTCGTTCATGATATCTCTTGTATCCCAGATTCCGAGATTGGAAATGTTACTTAAGCTAGTACTTTTACTGTAGTAAAACAGTAACTCCTTTAGATTTTTAATTTAGATTTTGTGTACTTCCAGAAACGACTGAAAGCAGCTACTATTAAAGTTGGTATAAGAAAGGTTATTTCAAATGTTGGAGGATACAGAACATCTTCAAGTATTTAGCTTAACAAAACAAAATGAAATTTTACCAAACATAAAAATATTCACTCATGACATAGCAGCAAGTCTTGTCAGAACGTTCTCTCTTTGTTTTCTTACCTGCCAAAGATTCTCTCATTTTTAGTGTGTGAGATATATTTTGGGGAAGATACTAAAAGCAACTTAAATGATTAAACAAACTTCTCCAGGCAAAATTGCTTAACAAACAAAATTACTGTCTACCTAATAGGGGTTTATGTTTAACTGGAAAGGGCACTACAAATAATCTTTGTATACTTGAGTTTTTCCTTTAGGCCTTTTTATTTTTTGGAAAAATAATCACCTCTTATAAAGATGAAAGGCACAGAACTAAACTCTTGTCTTTTATTGTATTTGTGCTATTATGAAATATTACAGCTTACATTTTAGCAAGAAGGTACTGGGAAGGTTATTAATCGATAATGAATACCTTAGATACATTAATGCTGTTAAAAGGCACGACAGACACTCCAGCTTTTAAACGCATACATTCCCAAACACTGCTAATTTACGAGGAATGAGGAGGTGGTCCCACACACAGTGAACCCCTTTCTCCAACAGTGTACATTAGTCACACCGAGAAGAACCTTAAGGTTTTACCAACCTCCCTTAACCTAATTATCTTAATCTGAGACTCATTACTTGATGTGGCCAAAAAAATCCTCCTGCTGCAATTTTGGTCCAGTTCTTTCGCGTATTTATGATACTCAAGTTCTTTTACACCAAAGTCAGGAGTAAGGTAGACCGACATACATGTCCTCCAAAATGTCCGCAGAAACGTTCAAAGCTATCACAAGGCCAGCTGGAGGGCGAGCCAATGATTTAAGGAACACCCGAAGAGGCTGCTAGTTCGCGTAAGAATCCAAGCGTCAGCTTTCCAACCGTCAGAAGGGCGTTCATGAGGGCAGGGAGGCTTTTTAAACCCAGTTCAGTCCCCCTCCCTGGGCTGTAAGAAAACACCCACTAGATGAAACTAGGCGGGGGAGGAGCGCCGCAGCCAGCTGCTGGGAGCGCGCTCTGCAGGGAGGCCGTTTCCCTGAGTCACCGAGGCGGCGGGAGGCTGGGCCCATCTGCCCACGCTACGTCCTCTTCCTAAAGGAGTCAGTTTAGATAGGCAGGGCCCACAGGGAAAGGGAGCAGCACCACCATTCCTCCAGGCGGCCCAACAGACACCGCATTCCCAGGAGACTCCACATTTCCCTAGAACTCGTCCTGAATTCCGAGAGCAACCAGCCGACCTTCCCAACCAGCATCACGTGCGCCCGGAAGTACGTGGGTGGGACCTAAAGCGCCAACGGAAGTGACGTCGTCCGCCCCTAGTCGCATGATGTGGCAAAATGCAAAAAAAAAGGGGGGGAGGAGGGAGGGAAAAGCAGGAGACTAGGAAAAGTGATGAGTCCAAAAAAGTAGTCCCTCCGCTGCCTCCTGTTACCCTCTTGTCGCAGCAATAAGCGAAGTCTCGAACGCACTGCGTCCCGGATTCTTGCGCCCGTTGCACCGCGGCGCTCCGTGGAGGGGTACATAAGACGGAGGGCGTGAGGTGACCTGGGCGGAGTTCTGTCTCCGGGATCCCTCCGCAGGGCTCAGCCGTTTCCGGAGTCTGCGCTGCGCCCGGTTCCGCCATTGCGGCTCTCCCGGACCCTGGAGCCTCCGCCCCCGACCCGAGCTCTTTCGTCTGCCTGCCAGTTTCCTGCGTCCCCGGAGAGTATCTTGCTGAGCCCAGCCTACCCCCTCCCCTTTCTCCTCCTCTCCCTTGGAGAGCCCGGGCAGCCACTGCCCCGCAGCCCCAGTGACAGGAGACCATACCCCCGACAGCGCCATGGCCCAGATTCTGCCAATTCGTTTTCAGGAGCATCTCCAGGTGCGGCTCGGCCGGGGCTGGTGAGGGCTGTGGAGAGGGTGGTGAGAAGGAAAAAGCTGGAGTCTGGGCCCAAGCAGAAAGCAGGATCGGAGGTGGGGGGGCGGTGTTGGTGTCTGGGGTAGATGGAGGATGGGGGCGCTGTCTTGGAAAGAAAGGGTTAAATTGTGTGAGGTTTGGATGGAAAGGGTGAGAGTCGGGGTGCGAAGGACAGCGAGGCCAGTCCTGGGTTCGAGGGCCTTTATATCTTCGCTTCCTGGGTGGCAAGAACTGCGCATACTAACAACACCCCCCCTCCCAATTTTATTCAGTTCATTCATTTGGGTAGGCTGGGGGTGGAGGGGGGAGAATTCTCCCGCGTTTCTTCCGGAGCGAGGATCTCCTCGCCTAGGCCAGTGGAGGGCTGTCACCTCCCATTGCTTTTCTCTTCCTTTTTCCCCCTCGTGCCTGCACCCAGGAGTTGTGGGGCGGGTGGTTGGGGAGGAGCAACCTTTTTTCTTCCTCCCTTTGCGGCTCTCAACTGGGAAAGACACCTTCCCCGGGGGGTGGGGGAGACGGCGGTGCTCGCCTCTTGCCTTCACCGAGGCAGCAGGGACAGAAGGTCACTGAAGGAACCGAATGAGGATAAAATGGGGAACGTATTTCTCAGGGCCGTATCAGTCTCAGAGTGTGTGGGGTCAAGGTCCCTAGGGGAACTCGCCTTTTTTTCCTTTTCTTGATTTCTCTGAGATAGTGTGCCTCTTATCCCCACTTTGGTTCTAGACGGTAGGAAAGAGTTATTCAGAGGTAATGTTGGAGTCTGCTGGAGTTTAGCAGGTAGTTGTGGGGGTGAGTACCTCCCTCCCTCACGATTGCGTGGAATTGAACCAAGCCCTGTGGAAAGAGCACACCTACTCTGAGATATGCAATGTTATCTCGCCTGCAATTGGTTTCCTTTTAGTAGGTTCTAGAATTCTTCCCCATGGTGCATTATCCTGTAGGCAACATACTGTCTTATCTGGCAGCATGCCCATAGAGGGCCCAGGCAGGTATTCGTTGGAGGGCTTGATGAATTAAACCTTTTCTGAGCTTCTGAGTTTCCTGGTTCACCAATCCTGGTTTCACTTTGGCTGAAATAATTTATTCATGTTAATTTTCTTTCTTCCCAAATATCCCTTAAAGAGGCCTGCCTCAGCTCTATCTTCTGAAGGGCTAATTTCTTGATAAAAGATACCATGGCTTGACATGACACTAATATTAGTGACCTTTCGGACACTTTACCACCGAAGGCCAATTTTATTTACTTTCTCCCATTGGTATTATGTACATAAAGGATTCTTGTTAATAAAAAGGTTTCATATTCAGGATATCAGTAACATAATTTCATATTTCTTTACAGATATTATGATCTTTGCTTAAATCAGCAAGAAATTCTTTTAAGTCTTGAAATGTAATGAATATATTTAATTTTTTTTTAATTTATTGATTTTAGAGAGAGAAACATTGATTGTTATTCCACTTATTTATGCATTCATTGGTTGATTTTTGAATTTTTTTCTTTTTTTTTTTTTGGTACATGCCCCTAGCAGGAACCAAACCCAGGCCTCTCAGGTCCGCAGGCTGACGCTCCAACCGCTGAGCCAAACCAGCCAGGGCTCATTGGTTGATTTTTGTATGTGCCCTGCCTGGGGATCAAACCTGCAACCTTGGTATATCGGGCAGCGCTCTAACCAACTGAGCAGCCCAGCCAGAACAATAATCTTTACTCAAAAAATGAGTTAAGCAGTGCACTTTCTTAAGTCATCTGTGGTTGTCAGCTCATTCATCTGAAGTAATGGAATATTATTTTACAATAAGTTAAAAACATTAAGTGACAGAATGGACACAGGGAAACTGTATGTTCAATCTAACATCTGATGCATAATCTTTCTGCAGACCAATATTTGTAAGATCACACACAGAGAAGCAGGTACAATTACTGTTTATAAAGTGGAGGAATAGCCCACTAGTAAATCTCATTTTTTTTTCTTTTTTAAAAATAATGTTATTGACTTTTAGAGAGAGAGAGAGAGGAAAGGAAAAGGAGAGAGCCAGCGAAACATCCATGTGAGAACACATCAGTCGGCTGCCTCCTTCACGCGCCATGACTGGGAATTGAACTGGCAACCCTTTGGTGTGCAGGATGATGCCCAGTGGCTGAGTCAAACAAATCTCATTTCTTCACTAGTGGTGGTTTGGGCAATAGTTTTTAATTTCTATTAATGAGGTAATAAGAATTGTTAAGTAATCCCAAAGATTGGAATCCAACCTTGTCACTAATTGAAGACAGATTTAATATGGGTGTGTTTTCTAAGGGATTCAGAATGTATGCAAGTATTTGAGTGAAGCCATTTCCTTTTCAAATAATTTGAAGATTTGAATGTAAAGTAGCTTTTCAATTACATTTGAATTCAGTCATCCATTTTTTTGGAGTATTATTCCATGCCTAAACTTAAGCTTGCTATTTTGACTGTATGCTTCAGCTGATAATAATTGTGAAAAGCCCCAGTTGCCAGCCTCTTCCAGGAAGGATATCTATCTCCTGACTTCTCATTTTTATCTCTTCCCTTTTTAAAAATTAATGAGGATTATTTTAATTGGCATTTTAGGTCTTTGACATCTGAGTCCCTACCAGTTTACTAAGTAGCAAAAAACACTATGAAATACTTAGGATAAAAATTAGGAATAGGAATTGAGGAACTTGAATGTAGAGTTAGCTTTTGAAAGTTTCAAAAAATGAACTGGAAATGAATTTATTTTTATAATATGTAACTACCTTGGCCAGCTGAAGGATCTGTCATTAGGGATCTGTCATTAGGGTTTGGAACTATATAGCAAATGAATGTTAATATTTTAAGTTATGAAGGTTTTTTCCTTTCTTTTTTAGGATATTTTGGCTGATAGCAGTCAATTGATGAATGCCTAGTTGAGGAAGGAAGACATGGTTAGAGTTGCAGATTTGGGGTGGGGGTGGGGGAGGATCCTAAGCTGTACATGTAAAATTTGCCTCCACTTCTCAATTCTTGGCACTTTAAGTATGTTTATGCCAATTGACACATTACCACTGTGTCCCAGGTTCCTTGGTCTGCAATGAAAAATCTCCCAACCCTGTTCTTTCCCTTTAATCCATAAATGCAGACCTGGACTATGTTGTGAGTTGAATGGTAGGGGTTCTTGCTATGGTTGTTTTGGTTTTCAAAGAAAAAATGCTAAGTATTGCTAGGGTATGCTATATGCTTAACTGTTCTGCCCAAAAGAGGCAGCTGCCTGGAATTATGCTGCATTCTACCCTGAGAATAGCTTCCAGCTCTAAGATGTATCATGTTTTTTAGAATTTTCCTAATGGTCAATTTACTCAGCTTGAAGTAGTATGGCTAATTCTAGTGACTGTGCTTTCACTCTCTAGGAAATAATTTAAGACATGGAAGTGTGTGTGTGTGTGTGTGTGTGTGTGTGTGTAGAACCACAGTCATTTTCATTTTAGTGTGCAGAAAACTACATGATTTCAGGAACCTCAACCCATGTTACCTGAATTATATTTCAAAAGATGTTTTTTTTTCTGTCACTGTTACTGATGTGGTTTTTGCTTTTTGAGAGATACTCTCCAACAGAACTTTCTTCCCATGATGAAAATCTGTACTAGCTACACAGGGCTGTTGAGCACTTGAAATGTGGTTAGTATGACTGAGGAACTAGTTTTATTTTTATTTTAAATGAATTTAAATGTAAATAGCCACATGAGGCTATTGACTATGACATTGGACTGCACAATTATAGGCCATACTGATGTGCTTTGTGAGAGTAAAGATTTATCTTACCACTCATATTTATTTGTTGAGAACATTTTGTTAGCTAAAATTAAAACATTGTTTGAAAGTGTTAGTTGAATACTGTCTCTTGGGGAAGTGGTGTTGATGAACAATGACTAATGAATGGAGGCAGCAGCAGACTTCTTGTGAGAGCCTCTTGTATCCTATGAACATGGCTGGGTGCTTTCAGTACTTCACTTAATCCCTAGACATCCTTAAACAGTTGAAGAAAGTGAGACTCAAACACAGTGTCAACCTAGGTCTCTGACACAGACTCTTTCAAAGAAGTAGAGTGGTTGGCCTCAAGAGAAGTTACACAGCTCTGGCTATAATTAGAGTTATTAGAGCATTCTCCCCATATGCCAAGGTTGCAGGTAGACCCCTGGTCAGGGCACATAAGTGGAACAACAAATCCGTTTCTATCTCTATCTCTCATCCTCTAAAAATCAGCAAGTTTTTGTTTTTGTTTTTGTTTTTGTTTTTGTTTTTTTAAGAGAGAGAAGTGATGCAGTGTCCTGGTATGCTTTTTTGGTTGTTGGACTTTGCTCCAAGAAATGATTTCTTTACTGGTTTAACATGTGTTTAATAATGTAGTATAATAGACAGATTAGGGATTTGGGGGTTGTCAGGACCAGTGCTGTCCAATAGAAAAGTAATAAGAACCATATATGTAATTCTGCTTTTTCTAGTGGCCATATGAAAATAAACAGGTGAAATTTATTTTGGTATTTTTATGTAACTCAGTATACCCAAAATGTTACAATTTTTAATCTGTAATCAGTATAAAATTTTCAAATGAGATATTTTACATTCCTTTTTGGGGGTGTACTGAAATTTCAAAATCTGATGTTTTACATTTACAGCACATCCCAATTCATGCTCTGTTTTTATTGGAAATATTTGATCTGTATTAGCTTTTATAAAATTTACAGTTGGAAGAGCGGATTTGGATACCTAGATTATTTCAAGCATACTTACATTTTCCACAAATAGCCTGTCATTAGTAACTTAATTTTTTTTTTTTAGCTCCTCACTCGAGGATATTTTTCCATTTATCTTTAGATAGAGTAGGAGAGAGGGAGAAAGAGAAAGGGGGAGAGAAAGATCTATGTGAGAGACACATCAATTGGTTGCCTCCTGCACAACCCTGACCAGGGCCAGGGACCGAACCACAACTGAGGTACGTGCCCTTGATCAGAATCGAACCTGCAACTCTTTGGTCCTCAGGCTGACGCTCTAACTGCTGAACCAAACCGACCAGGGTGTAACTATTTAAATTTAAAAATAAATTCAGTCACAGTAACTACATTTCAATGCTCTGTATCACATATGGCTTGTGAAATGTAGTTGGAGAACGCAGGTTAAGACTGACCTCTTGCTGCTGCTGCTTTGTAAAATAGGCATAAGTGCCTCACAAAGTCACTGTGAAGGTCTGAGATCTTGAATCTTGGTGTAGCACTTTCAGAGCATTGAATGTTAGATAATTTGTGTCCAGTACATTTTTTTCAGGTATCTTTGAACCAATGACACAATGTTTAATTTGCATACCTAGATTTTTATGGTTCATAAATATTTGGTATCCACCTAAGATTTGAGTATTTATCACATAGCAGCAATTGTGTTAGCCTGAGGAAAACATGGTGAACAAAACTGACTGCAGTTCGTATTCATGCTTGCATTGATTAGTTTACAAAGATTGTCCACACAATTGGCAGCCATGGATGTTATTAAATGTTTGATATTGTGTGGAATTTAATGCAAATATTAATGATACAAAATAGATCGTGCTCAGAGACTGTGCCCAAAAGAAAGAATTTTAAGTCTTTTATTATGACCACTCATTGTGTACCACTGGTATTTTTTCAAGTAGTGTTCCTTGGTCAAATACTTGAGAGACCTAATCATATCTGATAAAATACCCACGTGGAATGCAAGTCAAGACCTTTGTGTTGTTTTATATGTCCTTCTCTAAGGTAGTAGTATTGAAGTAAATGTTCTCACTTAGATGGAAAAGAGTTCATTGCTGATAGATCTTTTAGTTTTGTATATTAGAATGAGACTATTTCTCTAATTGATTTACATACATGCCACGCTAAAGCTACTTTATGAAATCAATTTGTAAATCATGGCAAAGTTTACTGCTCTAGGTATCTTTTCTCCCCCCTCTTTTGGCCACATGCCTGTGGCTAATGCTCTTAACTCAATGGGATGGCAGGAGGTTTGGAGCTGAATGTATTATGCAAAACCCATCTGTCAGACTTGGATTTTTGTGTCTCTTTTGTATTATGAAAGATAAAATTTAAGATATTTTATCCTAGTTTTAGAGGGTATAACTGTCCATCAAATCTTAAGTGCTCTGAAGTCTATAAAATAAAAATAAATAGCTATTTGAGCACCTACTGTGTGCCAAGAACTCTACTAAACACTTTATGTTCATGATCTCATTTTATTAGCAAGATAGTCCCTTCGGGTAGGTAGGGTTAGACTTATTTCACAGACGGGAACAAGTTCATAGTAGTTACCTAGTAGAGTCACACAGTTAATGAGTGGATGGTCAGACTAATACGTGCTCTTCTTTCAGTGTGGCACATTGCCTCATTTGGTGAGTGATCTGAATAATTTAAACTGCAAAATATATGACAGTTTATATGTATACTGTGGTGTTCTTTGATGTACACATTCTATTAGTAGTTTGTTTTTAGGTTGGTAGTTTTTATATTTGAGAACTAGGGGCCAGTGAACGCACATTTGATTTTTCTATGCCTTAAACAGTTATTTAGGTGATGTTTTTATAGGGTTTTATACAAGTTTCTAATAGAAAATTGTGTGGAATGATTGGATCGTATTAACTTGTAACCAGAATTATCAAATCACTCTCATAAGACTGAACTTCTTAAACTTCTATAGACGTTTCCTTGATGACAAGAGGGTGAACATGTTCCAATCTGAAGCCACTTGTGAAAGCAGGAAACTTCTGCTTTCTGTTTTACTAAATTATGCATTATTTTTTATATACTAATGTAAAGTTGAGTAGAGCTGTAGAAAGATGATTGTGCTTCGGGAGGAGGAAAGTGTGAGTAGGACATGCTTGCTCAGTTTATAACTAGCATAACCACAGAGGAGAAAATGATTACGAACTTGTGCTTGGGAAGGAGAACTTCCAAGTAATATTAGTACTTCCTGTTCTGAATAACTGGGTAAATAAGGATATTTCTTTAAGTCCTAGTTAAGTAAAGCAGATTTTAAAGCTTATTTCTGAAAGGATAGAAAATGAGTCCATTAAAACCATTTCATCATATTAAAACATTTAAATTCTGTAGTGTGTTATTGTGGAAAATATATCAAATATTTAATTCAAGCTATGTCTTTTGAGCTTTTCTCAACTACCTCATTTATTAAATTAAAATAAAACTTTGTGTGCTGGATGGGAGTCTCTTCATCCATTTGAGTTGAACATATGTGCCATGCTAAAGGAACAAAACCACCATCTACCTAGTTACGGAAGTCAATATCTTGAACTTATACCAGACTCTTCCCTCCTCATTTCCTATTTCTAGTCCATTTCTGGAGTCATAGGGAAGAACTCTCAGTGATACACACTGAGGTCCTGGGCATTGCAGGGTTTTGTTGTTGTTGTTGTTTTTTAATCCTCACCCAAGTACATTTTTCCATTTTTGTTCAGATTGAGTGGGAGGAAGAGAGAGAGAGAGAGAGAGAGAGAAACATGGACGTGAAAGGAACACATCGAGTGGCTACCACCTGCACCACCCGCACCACCCGCACGACCCAACCAGAGCAGGGGACAAACTGCGGGAACTGAGCCTGGGTCTCTGGTCTGCTGAGCCAAACCAGCCAGACCGGCATTGCAGTTTTTGATGACCCCATCAATTGAAATTGTGGGGATCTTAGTAGATGAAAAATAGAAATTGGGTTGAGAGTTGCTTTTGTCTATTTCTGACTAGCTGCTCATCTAAGAGGGCTTAAAGCCTGGCTGGTATGGCTCAGTGGTTGAGCATCGACCCATGCACCAAGAGGTTGACGGTTCGATTCCAGTCAGGGTATATGCCCAGGTTGTGGGCCCAGTCCCCAGTGGGGGGCGTGCAGGAGGCAGCCAGTTGATGTTCTCTGTCATCGATGGCTCTGGCTGGGTAGCTTAGTTGGTTAGAGCGTCGTCCCCATACACCAAAGGTTGTGGGTTTAATCTCTGGTCAGGGCACATACAAGAATCAACCAGTGAATGCATACATAAGTAGAGCAGCAAATCAGTGTTTCTCTTTCTTCCCCTTCCTCTCTCTCTAAATTAAAAAAATTTTCAGTTGAAAAGAGTCAACCAATGAATGTGTGAGTGGAACAACAAATCAGTGTTTCTCTCTGTTTCTTCCCCCCTCTCTCTCTAAAAATCAATTTAAAAAACCCCCAAATCACCAAAGTGGACAGAGTAAAGCCAGAGACTATTCATATACCCTCACCTTGGCAAAGAGCTGAATATTCCTCAAAAAGCAATCCCTTAGGGGTATGTTCCTAGAGATCATAATCCATACAAGTGAAAACAACTCTCATATATGCAAATAGAAATTCGAGGCATGTAAAAACATTCCAGTGATTGTGTCATAATGGATTTTAAAAAATGTTTGATGGAGTAGAGATGACTTTTCAGTGCTCATGAAGGCACTGATGTAAAAAATGTTTATGAAGAGTTTAAATAAAATGGTTTCTGAAATGTGAAGAGAAAAATAATTCCAAGTTAAATATTTCATAATTCTAAATATCTGTATAACTAAGTCAGATGATTACTTGAATTATATATTAAGCATGTATAATTTCTAGGAGTTTATACTCTACTAGGACCAAAAGCCTTTTTAAATTGAGGTAAAATTCACATGACTTAAAATGAATAATTTTAGCCCTGCCCGGTTTGGCTCAGTGGTTAGAGCGTCGGCCTGCAGTCCAGAGACCTGGGTTCAGTTTCCGCTAAAGGCACGTACCTCGGTTGCAGTTTGTGTCCGGCCCTGGTTGGGTTGTGCGGGTGGCAACCACTTGATGTGTCCCTTTCACGTCGATGTTTTTTTTTTCTCTCTCTCTCCCTCCCACTCTATCTGAACAAAAAATGGAAAAATATCCTCGGGTGAGGATTAAAAAAAAAAAAATTAACCATTTTAAAGTGAACAAATTAGGGATATTTCGTACATTCACAGTGTTGTACAGCCGTCACCTGTATCTAGTTCCAAAATGTTTTCACCTCCCCAGAAGACCCTATATCCATTAAGCAGTCTTTCCTTTTTTTATCCTCACCTGAGGAAATTTTTCCATTGACTCCCCCATCCACCAGGTAGAGTGGGAGGGAGGAGGAAAGAGAGAGAGAGAAAGACATATTGATGTGAGAGAGACACATCGATTGGTTGCCTTCTGCACAACACCCACCAGGGCCAGGGATCAAACCGCAACTAAGGTACGTTCGCTTGACTGGCATTAAACCCACCACCCGTGACTCTTTGGTCTGAGGGCTTAAGCTCTAACCAAGGGCTGAGGCTCTAACCGCTGAGCAAAACCGGCCAGGGCCATTAAGCAGTCTTTCCTTCTCACTCCTCCTGTCCCCTGAAAGCCACTAATGTGCTTTCTGTCTCTGTGGATTTACTTGTTCCTATAAATGAAATCATACAATATGTATCTAACTTCTGTCACTAGGGATAATGTTTGAGGTTCATCAATGTCGGACTGTGTACCAATACTTCATTCCTTTATGGCTGAGTAGTACTTCTTTGAATGGATATACCACAATTTATTTGTTATTTCATCAGTTGGTAGATACTTGGGTCTTTTCCACCTATTGGTTATTATGAATAGTACTGCTATGAACATGAATGTACAAGTTTTCGTTTGAATACCTGTTTTTCAGTTCTTTTGGATATATACGTAGGAGTGGAATTCCTGGATCATGTGGTAATTGTATGTTTTAACTTTTTGAGGGATTGGCCAACTGTGTTTCATAGCAGCTGCACCGTTTATATCTCCATCAGCAGTTTATGAGAGTTCCAGTTATTTTCGCATTCTCTCCAACACTTGTCAATAGTTTTTTTTCTTTCTTTCTGGGGAATAGACTACTTGGGAAATGAATACCCTATTTGGGCATATACAGTATTTTTAGTTCTACATGTTCTCTCCCAAGCTTTGTAGCCCTGCCTTTCTTTACATTGTGTGCTCTGCTTCAGATTGAATTTCCATTTCTTTGGAGGTACCACACATATCTCTACATACATCTGGGCTAAGCATGGGTCCCTGTAACCTCATGGCCCTGTTGTTATTGCTGCATACCTGTTATGCAATGAGTAGAAGAGATCATATCATTTACTGTAGATTTCTCTGTATTAGTATAGTGTCTAGCATACAGTGGCTGTCCAGTAATTGTTTAAATGTGTGATTAGAAAAAGTGCTTCAGAACTAGGAAGAGAATGGAGGAAATACCTTAAAGGTTTCTTTCTACCAGAACCAGGAAAAATCTTTAGAGAACTGTTAGCATCATCTGTGACATGCAAAAAACCACTGGATATAATACAAGCAGAAAAACCCATGGATAGAAATAACAGAACATGTACAGAAACAGTTGATCCTGAAGGCAATTAGTAGAATTGCCCTTGTGGAAATCTGCAGTGTGAAAGATTAACTTGATTTTTCTTTTTTAAGATTTTAAATTTAGATGGAAATTACAGAATTAAATACAAATGGAGGTGTGGCATAATAGGTTATAAAAACCAAAATAATTGGAGTGGGTGCTCTTTTCAGACAATGGAAGAAAACTTTCCTGATATGAAAGAGGGAAGGTTAAAGGGTTTGGTGTTTGAGACAGGCCAGGGGAATGAATTAAAGAAAAAATTTACAGGCATCCAGGGCACACCCTTTCTGTGATCAAAAAAGCAAACCAATCTTAGTTTTTAACACTGAATTTCACACAGTGAAACAGTAGAGGGTTTTGAGATGATGGAAAGTTGTTTTTTTTCTTTTTTCTTTTTAGAGGATGAGCTACAAATTGTGCCCTCAAATACCTCTGAGCCTAAAACCTGTTTTTCACCCTATAGGTTGTTAACCTAAGTAGTAATGACAAACTTATAGTTTAACACAAAGTAAACAAAGAAGACATTTAACATAAAACTTGTACTTCAGTAACAGGTTATAAAATACTGAATTGATAGTTAGTTGCCAAATAATGCTCATTAGTGTTAATAGAAAATAAAACAGTCATTTAATCATTTTAATGTTGTTTTGAACTCCCTGAATTGGTTAATATTAAATGATTTTGATAAGTGTTTATTGTTGAATGTCATTTCATTCACTCAATTGAAGTTGAATTTTTTGGCATTTAGGTTCACAAGGAAATATTGCAGTGACTCAAATGTAAAATAAAATAGTTCTGGTCTTGTAACTTGGAGCACCTGGGATCTGATCATGCTTTAAATGATTGAACCAACTAGAAAAGTGCGCAACACAGTGTAATGTCTAATTTCCTAGCAGATTTGTCATTACAGGGTAGAAAAATTCTTGAGTATCAGTGATGAGGTTGAGCTGAATCACTGGGCTCCCACTTGAAATAATGTTTTATGAAGTTGTTGGGAGGTTGTGTCACAGAATGAAGTTTCTTTGGGACCTTTACATTTTTAACAGTAAGGAAACTGACCAGATGTTTTGGTTATTCATACCAGAATACCAAGCCCTTGTTATCTGACCAGGACATTCAGACCATCCTTTAAAGATCTTTGTGTTAGGTCAGTACTAAGTATTTATTCTAATCTTGAACCCTCAAAGTAAGCCTCATTCTGGTTCTTTGAAAGGAACGTTTGGGTAAACTCTGCCCCAAACCCCCATCCCCTACTGTGAACACACAGACACACCTATAATCACATAGCTTTGGTAGCATGCAGGTGCTATGCACCAGCTGAATGCCATTTATACAGGAAAGGGTATTATCTTGGAAAGTCATACTGTATCTGTAAGATTTGGGGCATAAAAACTTCCCTGTCCCTTGCAGCTTGGCTAAAATTAATATATATTTTGTCTACTTATGAATTAATATTTTTAAAGACTGAATCAGATTTAAAGTTTTTAAATTTTCTAGTCAATACTAGGCTACAAGTAGGAAAAATTCTCCTTGAGTTTTCTGATAGTTTACCAAAGCTATTAGTCTTCAGTTCCTGTCTCCAACTGTGGTTCTTCCTGAATATATTACTTAACAGTTTGACCCTGGTGGGGTAGATCAGTTGGTTAGAGCTACAAATTGTGCCCTCAAATCCCTCTGAGCCTAAAATCTGTCCTGATATGTCAAGGATGCGGGTTCTTATCCCCAGTCAGGGCACATACAAGAACCAACCAATGAATGCATAAATAAATGGAACAACAAATCAGCATTTCTCTCTTTCTCTCCTTTCTTCTCTTTCTTTAAAATCAATAATAATAGTAACAATAAAAAGAATAAAACAGCCCTGGCCAGTTTGGCTCAGTGGTTAGAGCGTCAGCCTGCGGTCCAGAAAGACCTGGGTTCGGTTCCTGCTAAGGGCATGTACCTCGGTTGTAGTTTGTCCCCGGCCCTGGTTGGTCATGCGGATGGCAGCCACTCCATGTGTCCCTTTCACGTCAATGTTTCTCTCTCTCTCTCTCTTCCTCTCTTTCCCTCCCACTCTATCTGAACAAGAAATTGAAAAATGTCCTCCGGTGAGGATAAAAAAAAAAAAAAAGAATAAAACAATTTAGAGTAAGTGACCAGAGTCAGGAATTCTCCCAAGAAACAGTAATAGCCTCAGAGGCTAACAGGGAATATAAGCAAATCTATAGGATTAAAGGCATTTTTATTTGTTACTTGAAATGTGGAGCACACAGAAAACAATGGCTGGTATCCTGTGGATAGAAGAACTAAAGGAATGCTGCATTTTCAGCATTTTTCTTTATTTCCTGTAGAAGACAGCAACTGCAGTTTTTATGTGACATTCTGCTAGTTTCCTGGAAGGGCTTAATGAAGTAGCTTCTGTCAGCATATTTTTTCACTGTGATTGATACTAGTTAAGGTACAGGATGTTTGGAACTTGTAAAAGAAATAATGCTGAGTGAAATACCTGGGATAAGAAATTAACCAAATCTTCAGGCCCTTAACTTAAAAATATCTGTACTGAGTGACATCAAAGTATCAGCAGGTCTCGCTAAAATTGTTGACTTCTTAACTTTGTAGTGGTAACACCTATCAAGTCTTTATCAAGATACAAGATTCATTTACATACGTAAAAGAAATAGGACTGTACGTAGAGCATTTACAGGATAGCTTCATCTGAAATAAAGTAGCTCATACATACTTCCTTTTCATCCTAACCTCAGATGAAAGAAGGAGGAAGGATCTGTAAAGTGTAAAGCCAAGCACTAATTGTGAAACATAAGTTCTTAGTAATGCTGGCATAAACACAAGTTTTAATGTATTTTGATTTTCAGCTGATACAGCTGGTATATGAGTTCTGTTCTGCGTTTACCAGTCATTCATTAGGAGGCAAACTGCCCAGATATGCTTATAAAAAAGCCTGTTTCCCATGAGTGTTCCTATCTCATCAAATGTAAGACCTATTGGTTGAAATTAGTAGGCTTAAAGAAAACCTCTCACTCCTTTAATTATGTGATGTTTGTAGGCATAAACACAATTGTGATTGATTGCTGAGACAGACTTTGTGCTAACGGAGATTCTTGTCTTTAGTCAAAGAATTGGGCATTGAAAAATACTGTGGTTATACTTGGTTGGATTGTCTTATGCTAGCATTTTCTGCACTTTTAATAAATGTATATAGTATTTGGATTAGATAATACTCATAGTTCAGTACTTTTAACATTATTTTCATAATTTGATCACTAATATATTCTAATGTTCTGACTCACCATCTCTAGGTTTCCTGATTCCTTGATGTATGAACATTTTTCTAGCTGTCTTTAATAACATGTTTTGAACAAAGCAGATTGGCCTGCCCAATGACTGTATATTGTTAGAAGCATGACATCAGAGCCAACCTGTTTTAGAAAAAGGTTATGTCATGACACCATAGTCCCAGAGCTAGATGACTGTAAAAGGACAGAAATCCCTAAAATAGAGAGTCTTAAAATAGAGAGTCCTTCTGTGCCCCCCCCCCCAACTGTTCTAAGTGTTTGCTGTATGTTTAGTCACTTTGTTGCAGCACCTAGGCATTCCTTGGTCCTCCTCAAGCAAGGATGGATGCCTTCTCTTTTGTGTTTGCCATATTGACAATCAAATCAAGTAAGTATAGCTTCAGAATCAAGACAGGAAAGACAAAGCTTAATGTGTTAAAAACTGATGAGCATTTAACTTAGATTTCTGAATATAATATTGCTGAATGTAAAATAAATTTTTTAATCATATTTCTTTGATCTTAATACAGTCTCTCTCTTTTTTTTAATCATTATCTGAGGATATTTTTCTGTTTGTGTTCATATAGAGTGGGAGAGAGGGAGAAAGAGAGAGAGGAGACATTGATGTGAGAGAGAGACACATCAGACTGGTGGCCTCCCACATGGCCCTGACCAACTGAGGTACATGCCCTTGACTGCAACTGAACCCACGACTCATTGGTCTGTGGGCCGAGGCTCCAACTGCTGAGCCAAACTGGCCAGGGCTATATAGTCTCTTTCATACTAACCATTTTTTGAAATAGGGGATTCATCTTACAGTTAGTTGTATACTCTTTCCCCAAAAGCTTTATGATATTGATGAACATTTTAGAAATTGAGGCAGTTTACCAAGCACAGAATCAGGCCTCTCTTTTTCTCATGTCCTTTGAAGAAATTGCATCTTAACTACACCTGCACATTCTCAGTCTGGCTCAGTTCCTGGACCTCTGACATTTGAATATTTAGTGATTTATTGAGAGTAAAGAGGCACCCATACTGAGGAGTTTCTCCTTGGGCTCTTTTGCTAGCACTGAACTTTGACACACAAATACACACACACACGGCTCTTTTGCTAGCACTGAACTTTGACACACACACATAAACACACCCCGTCCACATTCCCCGCTCCCCCCAAGCCTCTACAAATATCTGGACTCTGAAACCTGAAAGTTCTGCTTTTTTCTGTTTCTTCTTGGCTTGTCTGAAATTCTTGTATAAGATGAGTGTGTCTCTATACCAACTGTTCTTTATATTTTTCCAGAGTTTAATGTTAAAGTTTTTCTTTTCTCATTGTTGGACTCTCAAGAAAAGCTCCTGAAAACAGGGCTCTCTAATCGAATTGTGCACTGATGGAAATGTTCTATATTCTGTGCTTTCCAGTATGGTAGTCATATGTGGCTGCTGAGTACTTGAAATGTGACCAGTGTGACTGAGGGACTGAATTTAAATTTTATTAACAAAATTAAATACCTGCATATAACCTCTGGCTGCCATGTTGGACAGAGTAGCAAACCTTTCCATCCAGATTGGGCAGATATCCAGTGTATACAGCTCCTTTATAGAGCTTGAGTTATTTCATTCTGTGACTGATTTTCATGTTTACCTTTTAAAGTTGTAGTCTTCTTTCCTGCCCTACAGGTAAGTTGCCTGATAGAAGTCTACTCCTTCCAATTTAAATTTCAAGTTCTGTAACCTATAGAAAAGTAGAGATTACTCTCTTTTTAAAAACTTTAAAAAGAAATTTACAAGCTTTCATAAAACTGAGGAGAATCATGTACCCAATCATCTAGAATTTTAATACTATTTTTGCTATATTTGCTTTTGTTGTTTTACTTAAATATTTAAAAGAAATTCAGGCTATCATGACATTTCACCTCTAAATACTCCAGCATGCATCTTTAGAAAATAAGGAAAAATTTTTATAATCATGGAATCATTATAGCCTCCTAATATACCTAATATAACAATCTCTCAATATCAAAAAATCAGTCCAAATTCAGATTTGTCTGATTATCTCCAAATATTACTGGTTTGTTTAAATCCGGATCTAAGCAAGATCTGCATGTTGCTTTTAATTGCATCTCTTAAAATTCTTTTAAAATACATTTTTTTACTGAGTTCGAGATTTATAGGAAAGTTAGAAAGGTGCAAAGAATTCCCATATACACCCTTACCTAGATTCTTTAGTTCTCAACATTGTTTTTACTATATCTGATTTATCTGTCCTCTTTTGTCTCTGTACATATTATTTTACTAAACTGTTTGAAAGTAATTTGTAGATGTAATACCTCTTTACCACTACATGCTCTATTATGTATTTAGTAAGAATAACAAAATTTGTCTTATATAGACACTAAAATGATCAAACAGGAAATTGACTTTTACAGAATACTGTTATCAAATTCAGGTTTAATTCAGATTTCATCACTTGTTCTGATGATGTTCTCTTATTTAAATTTAATGTTATTTTAGAGAGAGAGAGAAACAAAAACAATGCTTTGTTTCCCACTTATTTATGCATTCATGGCTTGATTCTTGTGTGTGCTCTGACTGGGGATCGAACCTCCAACCTTGGCATATCTGAGCTACCTGGCCAAGGCTGGGAATGTTCTTATGTGTAAGAAGATTCTGGCTTTAATAACCTTAGTTAGGCTTATTAAAGAGCATAGATGGAAGAGGTTTTCATTCTTTAAGCAAGTTCTTTCATTTGAGGAGCTTAAAAGTTTAGTTGGATAAACTGACGTGGAAGTGTGGACCATGGGCAGATTAGGAATCATTGAGATGCTTTGCTTTTGGAAAGGTGTGGTACAGGAATGAGAGAGTCTTTGAACCAGGTGGCTTTAACTCTTCTGCACATTGAGGAGAGAAATGCTGTGCCTGCTTTCCATTTTTCCTTCTGTTTCTCTTTAGGGTAAAGAGAATTTTTGATGATACTGGCTGTGTGCCATCTGTTTGTATTAGTGTTCTCAGCTCGCTCACTCAGCATACTGTTGAAGACATGTTTGTCAGGTTTGTTAGAAAGCCTTAGCAATACCATTATGTCCATGATGCCCCTAAAAATAGGAATTAAAATAGGGTTACTTAGGATTAATGTGTTACATGGTTCCATGTTACATGGTATGGAAAATTCTGGTTTCTACCTAACTTTAGTTAGGTAAATTAAAGGGCAGAATTGGAAGTTTTTAAGTATAATTTCCTTTTGTCAAAATAAAGGGCATTTCTGTATCTGAGTTAAGCACTCAGAGACCACTTATCTATTATCAGTAGTCAAGAGAAATTCACACCCAAAGTTTAACCAACGTTTAGGACACCTGAATTAAGCAGATAATAAAATGAAAATATAGCCCGGCCTGTGTGGCTCAGTGGACTGAGAGGTCCTGGTTTGATTCCTGATCAGGGCACATACCCAGGTTTCGGGCTCAGTCCCCAGTAGGGGACATGCAGGAGGCAGCCAATGATATTTCCATCTCACTCTCCCTTCTCTCTCTAAAAAATAAATAAAAACATTTTAAATAAATAAAATGAAGATACAAAAGAAACTAACCTTGAGCTGTGTTGTATGTGATAATAGTATCTATTGAGCCTTTACTATGTGTCAAGCATTGTTCTGAGCACTTCACATTAAATCCTCACAACTCTGGGATAGGTACTGTCATTTCAGATGTTTCAGATGAGGAAACAGGTCCACAGAGATAACTGATTTGCCTATGCTCTATTACATGGCAAAACGGACTAAACCCAGACCTTTGGGCTCTTTTTTTTTTTTTTTTAAGAGAGAGAAGAAGGGAGAAGGGTAGAGAACTAGAAACATCAATGAGAGAGAACATCGATTGGCCACCTCTTGCATGCCCCCCACTGGGGATTCGACCCACAACCTGGGCATGTGCCCTGACTAGGACTCGAACCAGCGACCTCTTGGTGCATGGATCAGCGCTCAACCACTGAGCCACACTGGCCAGGCCAGAACTTTTGGTTCTTATGCAGTCCACAGAACCAGCTAATAATTCTGGATGGCACTTGTATTTTATAATCAAAAGTTATACAGTAATTGTTTACTTGAATGAAGAACTTTCTTTGTTGTCTAGATTATGTGGAATCTGAAATAATATCTCTCACTAATATCTAAGACTGTAGTTAGTGTCTTACTTTTATCCCCAGGCATGCTAATCTAAATTGGGGTGAGGAAGGGAGAAGAGGAAAAAGGAAACACTTTTATATCATTTATAACCATAACTGTAGGGCACTTCAGAGTTTTGGGTTGGCAGATTAACAGTAAATCTGTTACTTGCTTTTTGGAATCTAAACTAGACATTAAGTGTTCAGCCCTAAAGTTGTGCCCACTTGTAGGCCAGTGTCAAAATCTAGTCTGGAAACCAAATGGGTTAACAGTGTTTGGGTGGTTTTCTTTAACAAGAGAGCAGATAATAATTTGTATAATTTTGTGTATGTGCCATTAGTGTTATTTTTTAAAGGAAGGATGGAAATATGCATAGGTTGTCTACTAGATGGAATTGCTGGGATGGGGAGGTACTACTGAAAACGTGGAGTTGGGTGACTTTTCATAGTATATACTCTTTTGAATAGTTTGAATACTTTGCTGTATACATAAAATAACAAAAAATAAGTAACCACTTTTTTTGGACTTAAATTTACTGACTTATAGTCTTATATCAGCTAAATACAAGTTCTTTAAAGTTAAAACAGTTTTTATCATAGAAACGTCCAACCATATCACAAGAGTATTCCCAGCATCAGCAAAGGGAACATTTACCAATTGAGAGGATATAAAATGTGGCTATATTTGGATATTATTGTATTCTTTGAAAATATCTGCAGGTTTGGAAACTGTTAATATCCTCTGAATTTATTAGTGGTCTGATCCACAGTCTGTAATTCATTTTCTGTGATAAATAGCTCCTATATCATCATATTTCATAACTGACTAAATATATTTTATGGTTAGCATGTGCTGTTTTGAAAACAAATTTTATTTAAAACAGTTATATTGCATTTTGAAAGTTTTGATCTAGCCCTGGCCGGTTTTGCTCAGTGGTTAGAGCATCGGCCTGTGGTCCGTAGAGACCCGGGTTCAGTTCCCACTAAGGGCACATACCTCGGTTGCAGTTTGTCCCCGGCCCTGGTTGGATGTGTGGGTGGCAACCACTCGATGTGTCCCTTTCACGTCGATGTTTCTCTCTCTCTCTCTCTCTGTTCCCCTCTCTCCCTCCCACTCTACCTGAACAAAAGATGGAAAAATGTCCTCGGGTGAGGATGATTAAAAAAAAAAAAAAAAAAAGTTTTGATCTATATAAATATTACTAGACATAGTTATCTAGCATAATAAGCCTTTTATATGATCCTTTTTTTTTTAATCTTAAAAAAAAATTTTTTTTTTCTCTATCAGTTTTAGAGAGAGAGAGGAAGGGAGAGGGAGATAAAAACATCCATGAGAGAGAACATTGATTGTCCACCTCCTGCACGCCCCCCACTGGGGATTTAGCCCACAACCTCTGTACGTGCCCTGACTGGGAATCGAACCGGCGACCTCTTGGTGCATGGGTCTACGTTCAGCCACTGAGCCACACTGGCTGGCTTTAAATACTTTTTCAAATATGTTTTTATTTTTTTTTATCCTCACCCGAGGACATTTTTCCATATTTTGTTTAGAAAGAGTAGGAGAGGGAGGGAGGGAGGGAGAGAGGGAGGGAGAGAGAGAGAAACATTCACGTGAAATGGACACGTGCGAGTGGTTGCCACCCGCAGGACTCAACCAGGGCTGGGGACAAACTGCAACCGAGGTACGTGCCCTTTAACGGGAACCGAACCCCGGGTCTTTCTGGACCGCCAATGCTCTAACCACTGAGCAAAATTGGCCAGGGCTTGTTTTGTTTTGTTTTTTTTTAGAGAGAGAGAAACATCGATGTGAGAGAAACATCAATCAACTGCCTCCTACACGCCCCCCTCTGGGGCCTGAAACCTGCACAAGTGCTCCCACTGGGAATCGAACCACGATCTCTCAGTCCAGGGGATGATGCTCAATCCACTGAGCCATACTGGCTGGGCCATATGGAGTATTTTTAACAGTACTAGTCCATTCTTGATAGAGAAGATAAAAAATATATATGCAAAGCTTTCTTGATAGAATGTGTTTGAGAAAAGACTGTAACAATTAACATGGATTGTAAGCAGTGTGGGAACCCCACCCATTTTTAACCAATTCTTTGCTTTTTCTGCGAATAAAACATCTCTGAGGCTGAGGGTCAGTGCTAACTGCTGACAACATGCTTTTTGTAGTGCATTTATCTGGAAATAGGAAACATGGGTTTCTCAACTTTCCTTTTTTCCCTCCACTTTACTAATAGTGTTTTCTTTTTTCTTAGCATTGTCTTGCACCTGTCTCTGAAGTGGAGGGGTAAAAGGAATCTATTAGAATAATTCATGGGTTCAGTTAGCAGTGTTTGTGGTTTGCGTCCTTGTTTTACTTTTAATATTTGACTAACACTATTTTGTTCTTTTTTTGTTATTGTTAATCCTCACTCGAGGATATTTTTCCACCGATTCTCAGAGTGAAAGGGAGGGAAGGAGAGAGAGAGAAGCATCAATGTGAGAGAGACACCATTGACTGATTGCCTCCTGCATGACCCAGACTGGGGCTGGGAATCATACCTGCAACCCAGGTACATGCCCTTTACCAGGAATCGGACCTGAGACCCTTCAGTCTTTGGGCCAATGCTCCAATTGCTGAGCCAAACTGGCCAGGGCACTTCCTCCCTTGGTTTCAAATTAAAAGTCACTGTAAAACTAGAGTCAGGAAGAAATGAAAACTAGTAACTCATAAAGTTTTATTGTAACCAAATTCATTGTAAGTTATATATCTCACAGCTTATATACATGCCTTGCATGGCAGCATATACTTGAGCTTGTAAAGCTAATCTTCTTCTTTATTACCATGTTTGTATTAATAGTTAGACAATTGCTTGACTCCTTGCCCTGGTGTTCAGTGACTGAGTTCCTGTAACTGCTTTGTAATTGGCTGTGTTTGCAGTCATTGAAGTATGGGAGGGAAGTGAAAGTAAAATGGAGTCTCTTAATCTTAAGTTTCAGATCCTAACTTGGTTATAATTAAGCATTATTAGCAGAAGAGTTTGACAAAAGAATTTAGATAGAATATGTTAACTTGGGTCAGCCAATCCTTAGAGAATAGTGATAGTGATGATCTCTGGGGAGGGAAATTGGATATCTGGGGAACAAGAGAAGAAAGACTTGGTTTTTTTTTTCCCTGTGATATTTTTGTTTGTATTTTGTTCCATGTGAATTTATTATCTATTGTGGGAGGGGGGAACTAGTCTGGCTAAGGCTAATAGAGCCTTCAAGCAGCCTTTTAGTGGGACTTAACCTGTTATACCACATTTAATCACCCAGAGTGTTAATGGCTGACTCTGATAGAGCTCTCCCTTTTTTTTTGAGAGAGAGGAAGGGAAAGGGAGAGAGAGAGAGACATCGATGAGAGAGAACATCGACTGGCTGCCTCCTGCATGCCCCCCACCAGGGATTTGGCCCACAACCTGGGCATGTGCCATGAGTGGGAATTGAACCGGCGACCTCTGGTACATGGGTCGACATTCAACCACTGAACCACACCAGCGGAGGCTAGAGCTCTCCTTCTAATAAATAGGTGCCTTTTGTTCTTATACACTTAATTGGTTTTCAAAGACCTACCATCCTTAGATCCTCTATATTTGTTTAGCAAATACTTGACTATCTCCTGAGTATACACAGCAAATCTGATTCCATTATTTTCCTCATTAAAACCCCTTAAGTAGCTTCCTTTACCTAAAAAATAAATTTAGGATATTTAGTGGGGTACATTTAACTTATCAGCTTGGCCCTTGCTTATCTTTATAGCCTTAATTTATAACCATGTTTCTAGTTTATACTCCTAGAGTTACAAAAGTACTTGTAGTTCTCTAGCTGACCATACTTTCACATCGCTGAATTTTAGCTTTGTTCTGTCAAGCATTCTGTAGTCTCCCTTGAACACATTCCCTTAGCTGTGGGTCTTCTTTGACAAGGTCCCTCTTACATATCTTTGTTTTGGCACTTTTTGCAAAGTATTATAACTTTGTTTACTTGTCTGTCTGCTCTTGCTGATCTAAGTTCCTTTAGATCGAAAACTTTGTAAGATTTTAAATTTCTCTTCTTTTGTGCTGTGACTTAATTTTTCAGATTCTGAAATCTAATGCAAGTGAACAATTACTAAATGGTAAAGAGGGAAAGAGAGGACAGTTCAAAGATACTAAACTAAGAAACACTGACCTCAAATCCCTTGAACCATAAAGGCTAGCTCTTGGTTATAACTCTTTCCTTTACTATTTATTTTGCCTCTTAGGTATAACCACAAGGTTATACATCTCTAGTTATAACTACAAGGTTATAACAAAACAATTGAATGCCATATTTGTTGGAAGAACAGAAGGTCCATTATTTGACTACCAGTTGCCTCACTTGAATCAGTGTAATGGAGTTTTCACTGTTGACTTTGAAGCATTAATGGTTAAATAAGGATTTGTAGTGATGGTGATACATGAATATCAAGTCTAATTCACTTTGTAACGTGGTTTATTAATGTATGTTTGTTTGTTTGTTTGTTTGTTTTTCCTACAGCTCCAGAACCTGGGTATAAACCCAGCAAACATTGGCTTTAGTACCCTGACTATGGAGTCAGACAAATTCATCTGCATTAGAGAGAAAGTAGGAGAGCAGGCTCAAGTGGTAATCATTGATATGAATGACCCAAGTAATCCAATTCGAAGACCAATTTCAGCAGACAGCGCCATCATGAATCCAGCTAGCAAAGTAATTGCATTGAAAGGTATAAAAGATTGTGGGTTTCTTTTTCTTACAGTTCTTATGTATACTTTTTCCAAATATAATAATTAGGAGTTCTTTTAGTATTTTAATTAAATGTAGTTAAATCTGCAAAGTTAAAGCTATTACTGATTTTGATTTTGACTTTCATGGCTTTTAATTGGCATGTTTCTATAAAATGTCTTACTTTCTATTCAGCATAGATCTACTTGGAAAACTTTAAGTTTTAGATTAAATGAATTTAAATTTTATTCCTACAGTGATAAGACTGTGCTTTAAAAAGAAGAGCACCACACACAGAAGATATAAGGGATTAGTGATTCATATTCTGGAATAAAATATACTTTGCTAATATTAGCACCTAAACGTTACAGAATTTTGTTATGATTATAAACTTACTGCTTAGGCTGTACCCTTTTTATACTTCTGTCTTGTATTTCACTTCGGTTATTAAGTTTTAAAAATGGCTTGAGTTTACGCTGATTGTTAAAAGTGTGTCTATATATAGGTGGGTGTTAAAGTTTTGAAAACTCGGCTGTTAAGAGTTTATTCAGGCTAACTTTTTAATTATCATAGGGAACTAAACAACGTGTTAGTCTAAACAGAGTTCAGAGAACCTCATACTGTCTGGTATCCTATATTAATTTTTTCCTTTGAACTTTAGAGTAAGAATCTAATTTACTCTTTAAAAAAAACACAAGTTTCTAAGAGGGCTTGGTGACAAATTGGCTAACAAAGGCATTTAACTGCCTGTTTTTCTTGTTGGTGTAGTAGGAAGAGTTCAGATTCCTAGTAATTTTTTTTTTTTTGGACATTTATTACATACCAGATATTTTAAAGTGTCTTTGAAGCATACATGTAACTTTTATGAAGAGTACTTGAACTTTATAGCATAAATACAATTGTCTTTACATAAGAAAACTGAGACCTTGTTCAAAATCACCCCAGTAAATTCAGTGAATTTTCTTTTAAATCACATAGCTAATGACTGGGGACCTGTGTTTATAGATAGAGACATTCTTTGCTAAATGGTGTGCAAGCATGCTTTCAACCCTGTCTCTAGCAGGTTGACCTTGGATAAGACATAGTAATATGCAGGAAGTCTATTTTTCATTCATTTGTAAAATGAGAGTGTTAGGTTAGGTAATTTTCTAGTTCTTTTTAGCTCAAAATCGTAGTAATATTTTGTGGATGAGTTGTAGGAAGTGCTGAAGTTTTTAAACAGACTTGTTTTCACATTATTTAAACTTTATATTTAGTAGTAATATTGTTGGAGATTAAATAGGGTGGTGGTGGAGGGGCCGGGCAGGGAGATGGCCAAGCATATTCAAACAAATATCATCACTACATATCTAAGATTAGAGTTGATCTCATTTCAAGGAAAGATGATCCATCCAGCTTTCACCTGGGACCACATGCTCTGCAGCAATAAGCTTTTTGCTTCTGTTAAACAATACATATTATACTTTAAGATATTAAGCTCCCTTCAGCCTCCTTAAAGAATTTAAATAAAGCTTAGCAGCTCTCACACCTCTGTTAAAAGGCCATCGTTTTAATTTTCTCAATATTCTTTTCTATTTTTAATGTTGTTGTTATCTTATCACATTTCTTAATGCTTTCTTATGTGTGCAGATGGTGAGTTATCTTAAATAAGATTGTATTAGTTATTGTCCTGTTTTATAAAAAGAATGAAAAGATTTTTCAGAGCATTGTACAATAATAGCATTATAGATTTGTACACATATGTGTACACTATGGAGTTAAGCCGTCATCCTTTGCCTTTCTCCCCAAACCTCTTAGTAACATATACTCCAACCCCTTTCATGTCAAAAAGAATAAAAGTCTTAATTAGGGGTTGTGGAAGGCAGCAAAGTAAAGTAACTAATTTTCAGATACAGCAGGTCCTCGAATAATGTTTGGATATAAGGTTGGTGAGATGCCATAGGAATTTAACTCGTTTATATCAGTTAGCCTGTGGTAAAATTGGTTTTGTTATTTGTCATTCCGCTTAAAGGCATAGAACCTATCGAGGGCATACTGTGCCGCTTCCCTTTGAAGCCAGTTTTAAAGCCCTTGGTTTCTTTTTATAAACAGGACTATAACTCTCACAACTTTTCGAGTCTGGTTGTGGTTTACATATTGTGTGGGATGGGAATAACATTCTTTGTTTTATGGAAGAAGTTCTTACACGTGTGGTAAGAAGGGTCCTGGTACAAAGCTGTGTGTTTTCTGTCGTGTCCCATCGCCTCTCTCCTTCCCCATACTATTATAATTTTTGTTCTTCAGGATCCAGATTCTCTGTGGCTCAGGAATGGAGTTTTCCTTAGTCTCTAAGGACTAATCTGGATTAGATAGCCTAGTGATATCTGTGGGCTTTGACCTTTATTAATTTAAACCAAATTACTTTGTGGACCATGATGGAATTCAGATTACAAATACAGTGCCTTTGCATCTGATTCAGTGAACTCTTAACACTCAAGACAAATTTCATCCTTCTTTTACTAAATATTTGCTGTCTTCACTGGATGTCTGAAGCTTGAACTTTGTTCCTATCTCCAGTATATTAACAGTGTCTGAAACTGTCCTCCTTTGTCTCCCTCTTCTTTCCTCTAGCACCTCTACTACCTTTCCCTTTGTATCTTAAACCTATTAAATGTAGCATGCACTTCTCTTATGTGCTCCTGGTGCAAGGCAGAGTTGAAGTAGATCCTCTTCCAAAAAGCAGTTTCCACGAGATTTAGTTGGGTGGGGGATGACTGCCTTTAACAAAGTAATCATTTTCCCTTGTATCAGATTTGCTTTGTTCTGTTTGCCTACAGCTAACTTATTTAATATGTAAACATTCTTAATTGTAAATCATAAAATTTCAACCTTGTTTTCCATCATTGGTAAGCAAGCTATTATTTAGACTCGTTTTTAGTGGGGATTTAGAATTCCACAGAATTTTATGCTATCTGTTTAAAATGTCTTTAATAGAGCTAATATAATTTTTACTTCAGATGTAGATATAGATTGTTTGCCCGGTCTCAGCTATCTTTTCAGCAGTTGCTGCTCTATCAATTTGACTTCTGTAGTTGGTTATTGAATAGTCTCCCGATAGTACCATTTATTGGGAAGTTATAGATCTTGTTACAGAGCTAGTCTAGCTAGATATTAATTTATCCTGAACTTTGCTTCCTTAGTGATTCATAATTCTTAATTTTTGTTTTTAGCTGGGAAAACTCTTCAGATATTTAACATTGAAATGAAAAGTAAAATGAAGGCCCATACCATGACTGATGATGTCACCTTCTGGAAGTGGATCTCTTTGAATACGGTTGCGCTTGTTACGGATAATGCAGTTTACCATTGGAGTATGGAAGGAGAGTCTCAGCCAGTGAAAATGTTTGATCGCCATTCTAGCCTTGCAGGTTGCCAGATTATCAATTACCGTACAGATGCAAAGCAAAAGTGGTTACTTCTGACTGGCATATCTGCACAGGTAATATTTTTTTCCAATTTTTAATAAAGAAAGATCTAGAGAACTAATATGCCCAGAATGTAGTTTATTTTGAAATTTGGTTTATGCTTAGTCATGTTGAATCTGACTTATTCTGGAAGACCTTTTTTAAGAAATAAAAAGAGCTGGCTTAATGCCTTTATAATGACATAGTTGTAGAGTTATGTACTCTTACCAAGTGTTTTTAGATCTGTCTTGCAGATTAAGTGGATATGTTGAGTTCCTCTATGAATGATTTGTTATTTATTATAGGTATTTACTGCAGAATGAGTACTTCTATACATATATTTTTTAAAGATAGCATGAAGAGATGGTTGTATATAAGGCACATTTTAAACATTCTTGTCAAGCTTTAATAAGATAATGTTTAGAGCTAAATTTTAAATGAAGAGGTATCAAATCTACACTGAAAGACTAACAAAGAATTATAAATCCTGTTAAAGATGATAAAGCAATTCTAATTATTTCACTAGTTGATGAATCTGAGAGTTATTGGTTCATTGGGTCCCCAAACTTTATTGTTTGATCTTTTGTAGCAAAACCGTGTGGTGGGAGCTATGCAGTTGTATTCTGTAGATAGGAAAGTATCTCAGCCCATTGAAGGACATGCGGCTAGCTTCGCACAGTTTAAGATGGAAGGAAATGCAGAAGAATCAACATTATTTTGTTTTGCAGTACGTGGTCAAGCTGGAGGGAAGGTAAGTTTTGGCTTTGGAAGGTATTTTAGTGAGGATTTCTTTGTTTTTCTGCTACTAATTAGTCACCTAGTTTCAAAATGGTCTTTTCTCTTCCTTGTTAATTTGTTTCTAACATTCAAATTTGTGGTGACTTTGTTTAAATTCTGCTTCTAGTGATACTTGTCTAAAATAAATAATATTCTTTTTTTTTCTTTTTTATCTTCACCCGAGGACATTTTTTGTTCAGATAGAATGGGAGGAAGTGGGAAGGAGAGAGAGAGAAAAACATTGATGTGAAAGGGACACGTTGAGTGGTTGCTACCCTCACGACCCAACCAGGGCCAGGGACAAATTGCAACCAAGGCATGTGCCCTTAGCGGGAACCGAACCCAAGTCTCTCTGGACCGTAGGCCAGTGCTCTAACTGCTGAGCCAAACTGGCCAGAGCTAATATAAATAATATTCTTTAACAACCGTTTCAAATCAGCTGTTTGTAGTAAGATTTTGTTTATTTTTATTATTTATTTATCTATCTATTTATTTTTGTTAATCCTCACCTGAGGATATTTTTCCATTGATTCTTAGAGAAAGTGGAAGGGAGAGAGAGGAAAACATTGATGTGAGAGAGACCCATTGATTGATTGCCTTCCAAATGACCCTGACCATGGCCAGGGATTTGAACCTTCAACCCAGGTATATGCTCTTGATGGGGCTGAGTCTGAGGGCCAGTGCTCTGACCATTGAGCCAAACCAGCCAGGGCTAGTAAGACTTTATTTTGATTTCCTCTACCAAGGCCTTAATTCTGTTTTTCAACCTACCATGCATAAGAATTATTAGGGTTGCTTAAGTATACATTTGTGTGCCTTAAAATCTAGCGAATCAGATTCAGTAGGTGGAGCTCATATTCTGCATTTTAAAGACCGTAAGTGATTAGGTAGAATGTGGCCTTCAATTTGAGTAACATGTCTCTAAGTCAGAGCTTGTTAACCTTGGCTCTGTGTTGGAATTGCCTGGCAAACTGAAGTACTTTGTAGTTATGATTCAGACAGTAGGAACAGGTCTGGTTGATTAGAGCATAGAAAATTTACTGAAAGGATAATGGATAGTTTACAATAGCTAGGAATGTTTAGAACCAAGCTTGGAAGATGAAGAAGGAATCTGGGAAAATGGGCAGTCGCCAAGGCCGAAGCCAAAAGACCTGCCACAGAACCCTGAGAACTCTGTTGCTGCCCTGACTGCGGTGCTGGATGACACAGCACTGCTGCCTTCACTGCAGACTAAACTCTCTCAAGTCTTCATATTTTTCCATGCTTAAAAACATTAAGATAGTGATTGCTTAAAATATGATCATCTATGGCTTCTCAGTAGGAAGAGAACATATGCACAGAGTTATAATTCTTCCTAAAATTTCAGAGTAAGAATCCGTGAACCAAGGAATGATCCTACCAACTTCTCAATGTGACAAAGATCGAAAACATTGATGTATAAATCTGAATTGATGTGTTACAAACAAACACACATTGTAGGTTTTTTGGTGGTTGTTATTTTATTATTTTTTAATCACCCAAATATGTTTTTTATTGATTTTTTTTTTTTTTTTTTTTGAGAGAGAGAGAGAGAGAGAGGAGAGAGACATCATTTGGTTGCCTCCTGTACATGCCCCAACTAGGGATTAAACCTACAACCCAGGTATGTGCCCTGACTGGGGAATTTAACCCAAAACCTTTTGGTGCACGGGACAGTGCTCACAAACTGAGCCACCCAGCCAGGGCTGACATATCATAGTATCTTTAAGACATGAGGCTGATAGTTTTTGAAAAGTCCTACTGTAAAGAAAAAAAATCAATATAATTTTTATAGTTTCTGAAAACATGTTTATAGGTTCTTGAGCCTATTTGATTCATTGTGCTATTGCTTTTGTAGTCTGCCATGGCTTTTGAAAGACCATTTTTAAAATTTACTTATATTTTGGTTCGTGCCCCTAGCTGCTAGGGCCTAGCGGGAACTGAACCCGGGACTCTGGTCCGTAGGCCGACGCTCCAACCGCTGAGCCAAACCAGCCAGGGCCATTTTTTTTTTTTCAATATTGCTAGTCATTCTAATTAAGGATGAAAGCCTGTAACTTTTATACGGTATGTATCTTGAAAACTGAATTATTTTTTGTCTAAGTCCATTTCTGACATGACTAAGGAAAATATATACTACTTACTCTTTTATTGATATTATTTACTTTCTCTTGCCTGGCTGATGTGCAGCATTAGACATTTTCAACCAAAATGTTCTCATCCAGTTTATGATGTCTGTGTGATTAGAGTGACAGCTCAGCTTTGATGCATACTTTCCATCTGTGTTAGAGTAGATGTACAAGCAGAAAATAATTTAACAACTAGATCTCTATTTGGAAATGCTAAGTTGTAATGGAAAGCCATGAGAAAGCACCTCTGGTAATGTATTACCATTTTATGCCATTAATTCAAGGGAGATTGTGGCGTGATTGTTTCAGCTATTCAACTGACTTTTAAAGTTTTTATTTTGAAATAATGCACAGTCATAGGAAGCTACAAAGACAGTACAAGGATCCCTTTTTTTTCAATCCTTACCCAAGGATATTTTTCCATTTTCAGACAGAGTGGAAGGGAGGGAGGGAGAGAAAGAGAGAGAAACATTGATGTGAGAGAGACGCATCGACTGGTTGCTTTCCACATGACCCTAACCAGGGCCTAGGACGAACTGCAACCGAGATACGTGCCCTTGACCAGAATCGAACCCGCGATTCATTGGTCTGCAAGTAGACTCTAACTGCTGAGCCAGACAGGCCAGGGCAGTACAAGTATCTTTGACCTACTATCCCTCAGTTGTTATATCTTAAATATATTAAAAAAAAAACACAACAAATTAAAGTTAGTACAATTGTATGATTCTTTGTCACAAGTAGATTCAAGATACATAATATTCTGTCACCTCAAGGATTTCATACTGATGCTACTCCATTATAATCCCACCCATTTCCCTACCATCTCTAACCACTGACAACCACTAAATTACTGTCCATTTCTGTAATTTTGTCACTTCAAGAATGCTGTAATCCTGACTGGTTTTGCTCAGTGGTTAGAGCATTGACCCACAGATCAAAGGGTCTCAGTTGGATTCCCGGTCAAAGGCACATACCTGGGTTGCAGGTTTGATTCCTGGCCCTGGTTTGGGCTCGGTGGCAGAGGCAACCAATTGATGTATCTCTCTCACATCAATGTTTCTCTCTCCTCCTACCTCGCATCTCCCCACTTCCATTGTATCTAAAAAATTAATGGGAAAATATCCTTGGGTGAGGATTAACAAAAAAATTTAAAAAAAAAAGAATTCTGTATAAATAGAATTATATAGTGTGTGACCATTTGAAATTGGCTTTTTCCCCTACTCAGCATAATGTTCATGAGAGTAGTTTTTATTGCTGAGGAGTATTACCTACCATGGAAAGAATGGTGAATATTAAACTTGTTGGAGGACATTTTGCAAGTTTGAGGTCACAAATAAAGCTGCTGTTATAACTACTAAAATCTCTAAGTTCCTATAAGTTTTATTTTCTTTTGAACAGTTACATATCATTGAAGTTGGCACCCCACCTACAGGGAACCAGCCCTTTCCAAAGAAGGCAGTGGATGTTTTCTTTCCTCCAGAAGCACAAAATGACTTTCCTGTTGCAATGCAGGTATTTTAAGCAAAACAAAGGGACTTTTGAAATCTCTCCTCTCAACAAAATTAATTCAAAAACTATTATTACTAAAGTCAATATAATTTAAGTGGGGCTTAAAAGAATACCTTTTATTTTAAAATAAAATTTATTAGTGAAACTTTATAAATACTCTAATATATAAACTTGGATTATCCTAAATTATTCAAAATTGCTTTCTCTTTTATCTTACACATTTTATTCATATTCTTGTGTTTTATGTATTAAAAACCTTGATATACCATATTTAAATGTGCTGTAAAAATGAGGAAACCATAAATATTAGCTTTTAATTTTTCATATAAACCTCTTGTCAGAATTCTAGAATTTCACCATCTCTAAATTGGAATTGGTCTAAATTTGCTGTTTGTGGATTAATTATTTTAAGTGTTGATTTAAAAAAAATTTTTTTTATACAGATCAGTGAAAAGCATGATGTAGTGTTCTTGATTACTAAGTATGGTTATATCCACCTCTATGACCTTGAGACTGGTACCTGCATCTACATGAATAGAATCAGTGGAGAAACAATTTTTGTTACTGCACCTCATGAAGCCACAGCTGGAATAATTGGAGTAAACAGAAAGGGACAAGTAAGGAAACCTTGAAACTTAAATTAAGCAACAAAATAACACTTACTTAGCTTTTTTTTTTTTTTTTTTTTTAAGTAAATAGTAACTTTGGATGTCCAAAAATAATATATACCTAAAAATACAGAAGCATATGATGCAGTCTCTTTAATTCTGTCTCAGAGAGAGAAACTGGCATATAGCTAGGATTGTGTTTATGTGTGTTTATTGTCAGAAGACAATTTTATAGCTTTATTCACTTTCTGTAGGTTGTCAAGATTGCGTTTCTCAAGAATCTATAAATCATATTGAATTCTTTTTCAGAGCTCAATTAAATGGACATTTTGTAAGTTTGGACAGTATAAAGTAGGGAGTTATTTATATTACAGAATGGCCATATTTTAGGCGCCCCCAAATGAGTTAGCACCCTTTAGTTTTCTCTTCTTGCCTCTTTTTTTCTTTTTATTTAATTTTTATTTTTTAATGGCAACAAAAAAGCAGCTGTCACAATTTTAATACCTTTGCAACTCGGTAGTAATCAGCTCTAAACAGATTTAGTATCATTAGTATCCAGATGAACATATTACAACTATTCATTAATCTTTAAATTGCAGGTTCTATCAGTATGTGTGGAAGAAGAAAACATAATTCCTTATATCACTAATGTCCTACAAAATCCTGATTTGGCTCTGAGAATGGCTGTACGTAACAACTTAGCCGGTGCTGAAGAACTCTTTGCCCGTAAATTTAATGCTCTTTTCGCCCAAGGAAATTACTCAGAGGCAGCAAAAGTGGCTGCTAATGCACCAAAGGTAAGTAGCCATGAAATGAAGTTGCCATGATTGGATTAACATTCATATGCCATATTTCTAGTACTGCTAGAATTGGAGGCAGCTCTCCATGGAGAAACTAATCTTTAGGTTGTGTTTTTCTGAAGTGGAATATGAGTTACTTATCAGTGCCTTTAGATTTGGTTAATTTTTCTGTGCTCTAGCTTTGGTTAGCTTTTTAAAAGTCAGAATGTTAGAAGGATATGTAGATCTAGCAAGGTATGATGTACTTAGATGTTGTAATGATTAGTTACTTAGTTGTAATACTGTTTGACCTTATCAATGATAGCCACCCATTTTTTTTCCCCTGTAAAAAGCTTTGTTTCCATTTGGTCCGCAGCTTGGGCTCCAGGGTAGTTAAAAAGCTGTCTAGTAGCTGCAGGGAGAGGCTCAGGCAGAAGCCCTGACACCAAGGAGATACCAGTAGCGCCCCTGAGAGGCCACTGGGCTCTTGCTAGAGGGTGGACTCAGCTCAGTTTGGAGGCCAGCCAGCCTGCAGAGGTCAGGTGGTCACCCATCTTGATGAGTTTCACCTCCTCATCTAGGAAGTGGCTCTCCAGGAAGTCACAGAGATATGGGCGTCTGTGTGGGCTGAATCCAGGGCATGCAGATCCAATAGGCCTGGTTCAGGTTCTTCTCCAGGACCATGGTTTTATCACACTCATCGTGGGATATCTTTTGCATGTCCTGGAAGAGGGCATGGGCACTGTGCTGGCTTTGCATATTCAAGAGACGCTTGGTGCCCTCCGCTTCTTCTCAGCCAACTCATAGAAAAAGTGGCCCATGCCTTCCAGAGCCACATCTTCGCATTTGAAATAGAAGCCCAGAAGAGAGGTAAGTAGGAGGCTTGTAGATGAAGGTTATTCAGGCAATTAACAGTGGCTTCCATCTCTGTGGAACAATTTAGACAAATCTTGGAGCTCACAGTTCATAAGAAATAAGGAGCTAAGTTCAAAAAAAGGTATTGGCTGGTCCTGGAGGCAAAGGATGGCTGAGAAGATGGTTTTTAAAGTTGCCACTGGTAAAAAGGTTACAGGGTGGTCGAAGGCTGGAAGAAGGGGCGTCCATGGGTCTTTTCTGTCCAAACACTGTTGATGCAAGAGACAGGTGCACAGGGCGCACTGTCTGGTAGTACTGATTTTATTTCCAGAAGTTGAAGATTGGACAGATTGTTAAATTTATAGTAAAAAGAGTTGTCTCTAATTGAGCTGAGTTTATTCTCATCACCTTTGTATTATGTTGGAATAAATTAACACCTTACATCCTGATCAGTATTATGAAATTTTCACTTAATGTGAACCTGGAATAATAATAGCTAGCTATAACTACCTTACACTTATTCTGTTACATATTGGCATTGTAATTCGGTTAGTGTATTTCTGATTCTGAATGACCTCTTCACATTGAACTGGGGTGTGACAGATGTTGACTAAATCTTTGTTATTCAACATGTTGAAGATTTGAAATTTGGTGTTAATAAATGGAATCATGCTTTTAAGATTGAACTAAAGGACTCATGGAATTATTAGTGTGATGTTGGATCGATCACCTTTAAAAGGAGTCTTTATCATTTCTCTTTCTTAAAGGGAATCCTCCGTACCCCAGACACTATTCGTCGGTTCCAGAGTGTCCCAGCCCAGCCAGGTCAAACTTCTCCTCTACTTCAGTATTTTGGAATCCTTTTGGACCAAGGCCAGCTAAACAAATATGAATCTTTAGAACTGTGTAGGCCTGTTCTTCAGCAAGGACGGAAACAGCTTTTGGAGAAATGGTTAAAAGAAGATAAGGTACATTAGCTTCAGTTAACATACTTTTGCTTTGATTGTATTAAATACCACCTTAGCAAGTTAAAAACATCTAGGCTGCCCCAAAACAACTGTATCTATTAGTTAATGCTTGTAGGAATAGAATAAGGGTAGACATTGCATGAGATGCATAAACTTATTTTCATAACATGTTAAGGTAGGATATCTGTGTTTAGTATTTTATGTAGAGTCCAGGATTTGTACTGGGTGATTAGAACTACTAACCTGGAAGCAAATTTCTATCCTTTTGATTGAGGAAAAGCTTAGTGTGAGATGCTTACTTTAGTATGCATTCATATTTGTCAACATATGTAACACTCATTTGGATAAGAATATATTACTATCTTCCATATCTTACATTTAATATGCACAGTAGTTTTCAACCATACAAATATATCTTTTCTTTGAGAACTTGCCAAGCATTATCAAAATTGTGGGATTTGTTACTGGTAACTATGTTTGGGTGTGAGAGGGAAACGTAAAATGTTGGACCATAGATATGTTAACAAGACAGCAGGGCTGTCTAATTAACTGTGATAAAAATTCCCATAGAGATTTTTACAGTATGTAAATTGGCATTACATGGGAAAATATTTAACATAGTTTCTTGAAATTTATTTAAATATGAACCTTTAAAAAATGTTAACCAGCTTTCTTTACTATAGGATTTTTCATGCCTTTTATATTTACTCATACTTAACTAATTTATCTTTACATAAAGCATCTAATAGCACTTTATTTTCTAGAACACAATATGAAAAATGTTGCTTATTTGCAAGGCAACTAACAAGTTTGAACAGTGTATCAGTGTTGTTACTCCTTTCATGCCACCATGAAAAAGCCTTTCTCGATAAAGTGGCAGTATTGAATTGCCATTTCTTATGCTATTATCAAGAATGCGGTGGTGCTGTTTAAATCATTCTTAGTAAATAACTTAATGCTATCATACCTTTCAACTTTAGTGTATGTTGGTGATATCTTTATGTTACTAATTCTAAGTCCTTGTTTCTTGACCCAGCATCTGACAATCTTACAAGATACTAGAGAATAATACTTCAGAGTTGGGTGCTTGGACAGGAGTCTCTGCTGAAGAATAGTTAATAGCCACAATAGCGAGTATTTGAGGTCCATCTTAGTTGTTTAAGATAAGGGAGGATTGTAACAGCCAAGGTAACTGAGTTGACCTATATAACAGTATGACAGCTTTTTGGATATTACTACCTTTTTTTGGTGAATGGTCATATGGGATCCATGTATAGTAAAAGGGATATGTTCAGCTCATTAGTTAGCATGTTTAGTTAAGAGATATCCTTCTTACTTCTCAGTACTGAAAATCAATGATAAGGGCCGTTCTCTGACATAACCGTTAAAAATACAAAATCAACTCTTTTTTTTTTTTTTTTTAAATCCTCACCTAAGAACATTTTTGCATTTATCTTCAGATAGAGTGGGAGGGAGAGAGGGAGGAAGAGAGAGAGAAACATCGATGCGAGAGAGACACATCGAGTGGCTGCCACCCACACAACCCCAGTTGGCCAGAGACAAACTGCAACCAAGGTACGTGCCTCTAGTGGGAACTGAACCTGGGATTCTCCGGTCCACAGGCCAACACTCCAAACACTGAGCCAAACCAGCCAGGGCAAAACTCAACTCTTAATATGCAAAGCAAAACTCCTTTTAGGGAAGCTGCTTTCCAGATTGGGCAGCCGACTAAAGCAAGTTGAATATGTAGAGCAGGAAATCTACCTGTGTACCACCTAAAAATGCAAATTTTTTCATCTGTTTCATCTTGTGAAATTGGTGTCTTGCTTTACAACCTTAAATCCCAAAGTTAAGAAAATGGAGCTTAGATTCTTAAGACGTACAAATTATACCCTAATTTTAGTAATGATCCTTATGGTAAGCCTCATCTGGTTCTTTTTTTTTTTTTTAATTTTTTTGGTACGTGCTCCTAGCAGGAACCGAAACCGGGATTCTCTGGTCTGCAGACTGACGCTCCAACCGCTGAGCCAAACTGGCCAGGGCTGGTTCTTTAATACCAACTTTTCATTTGATAACATTATATTTAAAGTTACTTTTTTTTTTTTTTTTTTTTTAAATTAGGGGGTCATGTGCATCTGATAACTGAATATTCTTACTGCCATAAGATTCTGCTTTTTAAGTACGTGAAATCATGTTCAGCTTTTTATCTTTAGGTAGGATGTGTGGAAAATTCTACTGAGACATTGCTATGAATATATTCTGGGACAATTGAGTAACTGAGTGCTTACCTTATTATTTATAGTGGAAGTAGTATTAACTACTCATTTATAAAATAACTCCTGAATTACTAAACAATCTCTTTTTCCTTTGGACAGCTGGAATGTTCTGAAGAACTGGGTGACCTTGTGAAATCTGTGGATCCTACATTGGCACTTAGTGTCTACCTAAGGGCTAATGTCCCAAATAAAGTCATTCAGTGTTTTGCAGAAACCGGTCAGGTTCAGAAGATTGTTTTGTATGCTAAAAAAGTGAGTTTAATGAAACAAATTCTCAACAAAAATTTATTAAAACATAAAGGAGAAATTAGCCTGTAGAAACTCTAAGTGACTTTAATAGTATATTTCCTTAAATTTTGAATTACTGGAAAAAGTATAAAAACCCTATTTTAGTTCTCTTTTTAAGTAACTCTGTTAAAGTTACTCTTATATGGCTTATCAAAACTTAAGATGGCAGGGGCATGTTTAATCTGGTAGAATAAGCTTTTTAAAATAGTCATTCATCAAAAATGAATAAGCCAATTATAAATATGTACAGCTATTTTTTCAAATATGTTATCACCAAGGTATCTATTTGCCTAATATAAACAAAGGTGAAATTGAACATCTTAAATTAAAACTGAATTTGTACTTTCACTCGTAGTTCTATATTAGTAAGAGTCTGTTGTAGAAAAAAAACTTTAAATGATATAAAAGTGAACTTTTCAGTGGGGTTTAAATTTTTGTCTATTTGTAGGTTGGATATACTCCAGACTGGATCTTTCTGCTGAGAAATGTCATGCGTATCAGTCCAGATCAGGGACAGCAGTTTGCTCAAATGTTAGTTCAGGATGAAGAACCTCTTGCTGATATCACACAGGTAAAGACATTAAAATGTATTCTGTAGAAGGTGATTTAAATGGAGAATGGGGGGATCTGAGTTTAAACAGCTTGGAGAAGAATGGGTTAACCTTTCAATTTGTAGAAATCAGAGCTTTGTCTGTCTACATAGACAACGAAGCAAATTGTACAAGAATGGACAGTAAGATACCATCTATATACAGTTTTTGTTTGTTTTTAATCATCACCCAAGGATATGCTTTTTGTTGTTGTTTTTTTAATCCTCAGCTGAGGACTTCTTTTCCATTTTTTGTTCAGATAGAGTGGGAGGGAGAGAGAAGAAGAGAGAGAGAGAGAGAGAGAGAGAAACATCAATGTGAAAGGGACACATCGAGTGGCTGCCACCCGTACAACTCAACCAGGGCCGGGGACAAACTGCAACCGAGGTACGTGCCCTTAATGGGAACCGAACCCGGGTCTCTCTGGACTACAGGCCCACGCTCTAACTGCTGAGCCAAACTGGCCAGGGCGCTTTTATTGATTTTTTAAAGAGAGAGGAAATGGGAGAGAAAGAGAAACACTGATCGGCTGCCTCCCATATGCAATCCAACCGTGGATCAAATCCACAGTCCAGACATGTGCCCTGACTAGGAATCAAACTCACAACCCTTTCAGTGCATGGGATAATGCTCCAATCAACTGAACCACATCTGGTCAGGGCTGTATACAACTTTAAAATATACAAAATGGACTCCTTGTTTAGAGATGTATATGTATTAAAAACATGAAAAAAATGTATGGGAATAATAAAACACAAAGGATAGTTGTTGCCACTGGGGGGGGGGGCGGTATGTATAGAAAGTGGGAGTATCAGAGTCCATATTTGTGCTTCTGTATATTTTAAATAGTTCATCAAAATTTTTAATCTAGTCCTGTTTGGTGTGGCTTAGTGGTTGGAGCATTGGCCTTCGCATCAAAGGGTCAAGGGTTTGATTACTGATCAAGGACATGTGCCTGAGTTATAGGTTTGATCTCCAGCCCATATTGGAGTCTGTGCGGGAGGCAGCCAATCGATGTGTCTCTCTCTGTCTCGCTCTCCTCCCTTCTCCTCTCCCCCTTTCCTTCCACTCTCTCTAAAAAACAATGGAAAAAATATCCTCGGATGAGGATTAACTAAAAGAATGATAACAATAAGTAAAAATTTAAAAGTTATATAAAAACAAATTTTAAATCTATTCTTTGTATTCTGCTATTATATAATATTTTGAAATATCTTGTTTTTACTAGTTCTCTAGAAGACAAAAATTTTTGTGTTTTTAATTTAATTGATTTTAGAGAGACAGAAACAGAGAGACATCGATTTGTTGTTCCACTTATTTGTTCATTGGTTGATTATTATATGTGCCCTAAGCAGGGATCGAACCCACAACCTTGTCTTATCAGGATAATGCTTTTTATCTGACCAACTGAGCTACCTGGCCAGGGCCAAAAATTTATTCTTAAATTATGAAGTTATGTTGTTCAAATAATATTTTTTAAGTCTGGCGTTTGGTCTGGCAATTTTTTATATGTAAAAAAATGAGAATGTTTAATTCCTTTTTATTTACATATTATCAACAGTATTATAAAGCAGTTTTTAAACATCTTAAAACAATATTTTAAAAATCTTTTTGCAGATTGTTGATGTCTTTATGGAATACAATCTAATTCAGCAGTGTACTGCATTCTTGCTTGATGCCCTGAAGAATAATCGCCCATCTGAAGGTCCTCTACAGACTAGGTTGCTTGAGATGAACCTTATGCATGCACCTCAGGTACATGTTTTCATGCTTTAGAGATATGTTTCTGACACTGTTTTAGTATTTACTCAGAGCTTTTTAGATTAAGTTATTTGAAGCTGTTGAGATAGCAATTCTTTATTTAAGAAAATTTAGTAACATTCCTTTGTGTTTTCTCTCCTTTATCAATTTGATATTGAATCTTTATATGTAACCTGGATATGGAATTACTTATATAAATGGACTAATAGAATCAACTCATCTTGTTTGTGGTGTTATAGGTTGCAGATGCTATTCTAGGGAATCAGATGTTCACGCATTATGACCGGGCTCATATTGCTCAGCTGTGTGAAAAGGCTGGTCTGCTGCAACGTGCTTTAGAACACTTCACTGATTTATATGACATTAAGCGTGCAGTTGTTCATACCCATCTTCTTAACCCCGAGGTATTTCATTTTCTCACCTAACAGATGGTCTTAGTTATGATTAATTGGTATACTAAAATGTGTGGTACTGAAAGACAATTTCATATCACCATTAGGTTTATTGTTATTTCATTTATTTATTTACTTATTTATTTCATCCTCTAGTGGTTAGTGAATTACTTTGGATCCTTATCAGTAGAAGACTCCCTGGAATGCCTCAGGGCCATGCTATCTGCCAATATTCGCCAGAACCTGCAGATCTGTGTTCAAGTGGCTTCTAAGTATCATGAACAACTGTCAACTCAGTCTCTGATTGAACTTTTTGAATCTTTCAAGAGTTTTGAAGGTAATTAGTAGTTTCTGAGTTGTTTTTTAATTAAGATAGCAAGAGGGGTATTGTTATGATCACAAGCTGTTAGAAATTTTGTCTATAAGTTTAATTTTAACATTTATTAATGTTGTCAAGCATCTTTTACATCAGATTCTAGGGGTATGCATGGAATAAGACTGGATATTTTATAATTGAAATAAAGGCAGAATTTTAAGATACAAATATGTAGTGGCTTTGTCATAATTGTATAAGATGAAAATATTAATGTTTAGTGATCAGGTATATTAAAATTTCAAGCTATTTTGTGTGATTCTTATGTTTCTAACCATTAACTCTATAGCAGGTATTTCATAACTTTATACTATAGACATTTTGTGCTGGATAATATGTTGGGGAGCAGGGTGCATGCAGAATTTTTATCACCACCTCTGGCTTCTAGTCACTAGATGGCTAGTGGTTCACCGCCACCAGTTGTGACCACAAAAAATGTCTCCAGACATTGTCAGATGTCTCCTGGGAAGAAAATCACCCCAGTTGAGAACCCCTGTTGTACTGAGTATTGCTATAATCACTGTTGGGTGGCTGTTATTTCATTAGCTAAACTTCTAGTTCCAATCACTTTTTCTTCCTCTTTTTGTAATATTGCTCTAGACAGAGGGAATAAGATTTCTATGAGTTTTCTCAGTTTCTGTATGTTAACTATGCACTAAATGTATATTATTCATTGAGTATAGTAATTACTGGCCACATGTAGCTATTTAAATCTAAAGTAATTAAAATGGAATACAATTAAAACTTTAGTTCTTGCCCTGGTCAGTGTGGTTCATTGGTTAGAGCACTGGCCCACAGATGTACACCCAAGGGTCTTGGGTTTGATTTCCAGTCAAGGGCACGTACCTAGGTTGCAGGTTTGATCCCCAGATCTGGTCTGTGTGCATGAGGGAAGCAACCATTCGATGTGTCTCTCTTTCTTTCTTCCATCCCCCATTCCCGCCACCCCTTGCACTCTCTAGAAATCAATGGAAAAAATATCCTCAATGAGGATTAACAAATCAAAACAAATTTAATTCTCATTCACACTAGCCACATTTCAGGTGCTTGATAGCCACATGTGGTTTGTGGCTACTGTATCGGACAGTACTGCACTAAATTCTTTTCAAACTGCTTTTGTATGTTTCCTGTTAACTGCATATGGAAAAACACCTGCTATAAAGGACTTCATTTAAAATTTTTCATATGGAATATGGTGTGATACTTAGTTTTGGTATTAAGTAGCTGCCTATTTTTCAACTACTAGAAAACATTGGATTGAATTTTCTGTTTCGTAGGGATTAAAGTGCACATCCATTTTTTGAACTGAATACTGGATTAATTAGTATTCTTGTGGAGCTTTTTGAGCAATCTTTTTGTTTGTTTGTTTTGGTTTGTTTTTTTAATTTGTTTTTTTATTTTTTATTCTCAACTGAGGACATTTTTGCATTTATCTTCAGATAGCACAGGGGGAGAGAGGGAGGAAGAGATAGAGAGAAACATCAATGTGAGAAAGACACATCAAGTGGTTGCCACCCAGACAACCCCAACTGGGGTTGGGGACAAACTGCAACCTAGGTATGTGCCCTTAGCCGGAACTGAACCTGGGACTCTGGTCTGCAGGCCTACATTTTAACCGCTGAGCCAAACCAGCCAGTGCTGTTTTGTTTTGTTTTATTTTTAATTGATTTTCTTTTTTTTTTTATCCTCACCCGAGGACATTTTTCCATTTTTTGTTCAGGTAGAGTGGGAGGGAGAGAGAGGAGGAGAGAGAGGAACAGAGAGAGAGAGAGAAACATCGATGTGAAAGGAACACATCGAGTGGCTGCCACCCGTACGACCAACCAGGGCCGGGGACAAACTGCAACCGAGGTACGCGCCCTTAGCGGGAACCGAACCCGGGTCTCTCCGGACCGCAGGCCGACGCTCTAACCGCTGAGCCAAACCGGCCAGGGCTTTAATTGATTTTCTTAGAGAGAGCGAGAGGAAGGGGGAGAGAGAGAGAAATCGATGAGAGAGAGAAACACGGATCGGCTGCTTCCTGCACACCCCCTACTAGGGATAAAGCCCACAACCCAGGCATGTGCCCTGACCAGGAATCAAAACAGGAACTCTCAGTCCATGGGATGATGCTAAATCCACTGAGCCACACTGGCTTGGCAAGCAAGCGGTTTTTATATGGGAGTATTCAGTTTGTGTTTATTGTATTTTGTTAAATTGAGGTATAATTGACGTAACAATGTTTTTTAATTGTTTAAATATTATACAGTTCTGTTATTTTCAAAAGTATACCTATACTTAATTTTAATTATTTGTTCTTTTAAGGTCTCTTTTATTTTCTGGGATCCATTGTTAACTTTAGTCAGGATCCAGATGTGCACTTTAAATATATTCAGGCAGCTTGCAAGACTGGGCAAATCAAAGAAGTAGAAAGAATCTGCAGAGAAAGCAACTGCTATGATCCTGAGCGAGTCAAGAATTTTCTCAAGGTAAGTGATTTTAAGTAATGCTGTTTCTGATTGGGTTGAAAATCGGCAGTTCTACAAGGGTTTGGTTAGTTTAAGAAAGTTTTCCCCCTAGATGTGAAATTCTTAACATTCTGAAATTGTATGCTGAATTATTTCTTCCAAATTTAATACTCTGTGGTTTCCTTTGAAATAGGGAAGGAAATTGGTAAGTAATACTTAAGAATGACCATCTGTTTAAAAGAAGAAAAAAATAGCACTATCTCAAAGAAATTTCCTTTCTTTCACTTCAATTTTGTTAGAAAAATTTTGAAAGTGGTTTTAGACTCTCAGTGTTATTTTAGAATATTACTTAGTTTCCTGAATATTAAGATCAGTTTGGCCTGTCATTTTAAGGAGCCTCTGTTTTCTAAAGGACATAGGTTTATCTCTGTCATCAAATTAGCCTGACTCTAGAAACTAAATATTAATCATATATAATTCATAAATTGAGGGTAAGATCAAACCAAAAAACCTCAGATTTGTGACACATTTAGTTATAGAGAAGTAAGAACTGCCTTTGTTGGAGTGAATAGTAATGGTTTAAAGATTCTTAGCTCTTTAAAATATAACTAAGGGCAGTTAATTTTGCTTAATGTTTAACTTAACGTTGGCTTTATTCTCATTCCTAATAGTTACTTTGTGAGGAAAATGAAACTTTAAAATTGTCAATTGCCTCTAAAACTCAGGAAATCTATAGAACACTCAGTTTATCCCCCAAACATATATATGAAACTATTCCAGAGACTGAATATAAAGTTGTTAAGCATTTTTTGTTTGTTTTTTTAAAGAATTTGATATTGAAACTAACACCAAAATGTTTAATGTGTTATTCAGTAGAAAAAAATGTTTTTCCTATGCGTACACTGTCATCATTTTTAGTTAATCTATAGTTGTATTAACTGATTGTTCTCTTAAAGAACTTGCTACCTGCACCTGGCTGGTGTGGCTCAGTGGATTGAGCTCATCTCATGGACTTAGAGGTCTGGGTTCGATTTTATCGGTCAGGGCACATGCCTGGGTTTCTGGCTGGATCTCCAGTAGGGGATGTTCAAGAGGCAGCCAATCGATGTTTTTCTCTCACATCAATGTTTCTCTCTCTCCCCCCCCCCCCACCCTTCCTCTCTCCCAAAAAAAAAATCAATAAAAACATATTAAAAAAAAAACAAAACACTTGCTACCTGGGCTCTAGAATAGGTAAAACCTTAGGGATGTCAGTGTAATGAGGTAGTCAAAGTGCTAAAGTAGCCCTGTATTATAGATTAAAAGATAAACTTTCCCAAAAAGTATAGCTTTATAATGTCTTGACCATTATAAATATTCTAAGTGGCCTGGCTAGTATGATGTGTTTGAACTCAAGACTTTGCTGGTGTCAAAAAAAATTCTCCAAATGAAGATGCTTTATGCTTGGCTAATGTACCCCTAACACCAACCAGTTCAGTTCCTCCTTTGAGTATCAGTACTGTTTCTTTTTTAAAAAAATACTGCCAGGTTCTTAAACTGATTTATTTTTTTAATGAAGTTTGTAGCTTTTATGCTTCAGTCATAATTTTTTTAACATTGGGTTTTAATATTTTAATTATGATACACACACACACATATATTTGTAAAGCAGGACTAAATTATTTTTACTTAATTATGCTGTTCTTAAACTTAAAAAAAAATGATCTGGGTACTAGGATTGTGCAGCCTTAAGTTGCTTAGTGCATGAGATTTAATTAGATGAGGATTCCCCCTCCGCACTTGTGAATTGGGTGCAAGCCTGATAGAGTAGGGGCATGGATATGGATTATGGGTTTTTGAACCATTCAAACCTGTTTCAAATTCCATTTCTTTCTGTTATTAGCTATTGTTTGTTCATTCAGTATGTCTACCTGTTACCTAAAGCAAATTAACTCAGCCTTGGTTTCTTCAGCCACGAGTTTTGTTTTCTAAGTCCTTTATGTGCCATAGATGTTCAAGTGATAACAGTTGTCAATAAGCTTTGTTGGTAGGCCTTAGAAATAAGGTAGAGTCAGCCTACATGTGAATTCCATTAGGCAAGTTTTGTTTCTTTTTGGTTTTGAGTTATTCCTGACTCCTTGAAGGAATTTTAATTACAGTCTGAGTTAGAGGTAAACCTGGTGTCTTATCTGTAAATAATGTGAGATGGGACCTCAAACTAAGATGCTACTATTATATCCAGCCTTTCACCCCAGTAGTAAGAATGAACATACCAGACCATTTACTCCCTTTTTCTTATTGGGAAATAGTATGGCAGCTATAATGTTACATCTCATCATCACTATCACTAAACTTTATTTTGGAGTTACTAGCTGTATCATAATTGACTGGTGTTATATGTAAACTCTTTGGTGATAAGAAGAATACTTCTCTGAAACTGATCTTGAACATTCAGGTGCCAATTATGTGCTAGCCACCAGGAATGCAGAGATTGATAGAATATGACTTCCCATCTCTGGTACCCTGGGAGCAGGAAAAAATGATGACATTAGCATCATTTGGCTCATGGCCTAAGTTATCGTAGAATTATAGCTCTCCATGATTTGCTTCTTGCTACCTTTAATCTTCTTTTCTGTCATTTTTCTTTTCCTGGTTTTACTTTAACCACACTGGCCTGCTTGCTATTTCTGGAACTCCCCAAACCCTCTCCTACCTCAGGGTCTTTGCTTGTGCCCCTTTCCTCTCAGGTTATCCTAACCTATCCTTTCTTTTTTTTAAGTTGAGAGTTTTTGTTTTTTTAAAATATGTTTTACTGGTTTTTTAGAGATAGAGGAAGGGAGAGAGGGAGAAACACTGATCAGCTGCATCCTGCATGCCCTCTACTGGGGACTGAGCCGACAATCTGAGAATCGAACTGGGACCTCGTAGTCCATGGGACAACACTCAATCCACTGCGCCACACCAGCTGGGCTACTAACCTATCCTTATTCCATCCTTACCTCCGCCATATTCTACTTTTTTAAGAATAACACCTAACACTATGAGTCATTGTTTCTTCCCACTACAGTGTAAGTTCTTTGAGGGGATACTTACTTTGTTCCCTGCTATATCTCTAGTGCATAAGTACAGTGTCTGGTATGTGAGCATTCAGTAAATATTAGTTAAATGAATAACTCCATGTTTATGAAAACCTGAATATTTTATGTAATTTTAATTTTGATATTAAAATCTTTAACCATAATGGCTAGAAGCTAACCTTTTAAATAATTTAAAATATTAATAGCATTACTTACATGTATGAAATCATGTGCAAATTTGGGCAATCAAGAAAGTATTTGTTCTAGTTTTTGTCTACCTTTTCAATTTTAAATTTTAGTGGGGAATACAGTATGTTTGTTTTGTCAGCAGAAATCTTAAACACCCATGCATGAGAATAGAATGCCTAAGTTATCTTAAATTACTTGCAAGTGTGTTTTCTGCCTAAATGGTGAAATAAAAGTATGTAATGCTTTATATTTATATTAAGCAGGACAAAGAAGATTAGTGTGACCCACTAACTTTTTTATGTTTATTTAGTAGGAAATTCTTGGCTTACTGAAATCTTTTGCATAGGTAGATGAAATATTCTTTCTAGAAATGATTGTAGCAGCTGTTTAGTACAGAGTTTCCATGCTGTACTAATACTTGGCTTAAATACTTGGCTTTAGACTTTCCTTAATGTGAAAAATCTGCAGCTGGACTTGCAATTTAGATTTACAGTTTCCTTACCTCCCCCACCCCTCTGCCACACACACATTCATATTCTCTCTCTCTCTCTCTCTCTCTCTCTCTCTCTCTTGTGCTTCAGTGCCTACAGACTATGGGCAGAGGCCAGGCAGTGGTTGAAGGCCACAGTTTGCTGTGGCATGGGGCACTATGAGACTCAAGGGGCCTGCCAAAAATTCAAACCTGTGTGTGCCATTTTGATCTTTTTTATTCAGGATTTCTCATGACTCTCAGATTTAATTTTGTGTTCTCCCAGCACTTCATAGACATACCTTCAAATTATTTATACTTGGGTGACTGATGTGCTAGACTTAGGTACTATTTTATTCCAACCTTGCAAGTAATGTTCTTAGTGGCTGTCCTTGGGGGAAAGTCCTAGCCTGCTTAGTTCTACTTCTTCGTAGATTGTCAAAGATGAATCATTTATTGAGGAATGTGTCACTGTATGTAAATGAATTCCTGATGGAAACTGTTGTTTTTTGTGCTTTACCTTATGTCTGTGGGATGTAACAGGACATGTATCAGGTAAATGCCCAGTACAGGTCTTACCTCCTGTCTGTAACATCTATGTCAATCTATAAAGTAGGAGTATAGCTTCATATTTGTCATGGTAAAAGCAGTAGGCAATTTAAAGCTGTCTTTTCTTTAAGTGCTTTCTTTTTCTTAACGTTTTTCTTATTATAGTAACATGTGGTGTGTTTAAATTATGGCTGTCACCATCAGGCTGCTCCTTGTAGGCTTTATTATAATAGAATGTTAGAGGCTGGCCATATAGAATGGAATTGGGAAGGGGTGAAAATAAGTCATCAGTTTAAAATAAGTACGAACCATTTGTGCCATCATTTTGACAAAGTGGCTATTGGTCTTAAATCAACTCAGTTGTATTTTATTACTATTAATGAAAGTCCTGCTGTGATTATTTTATATCCTGAATACCAGTGGTGGCATACAAACCTTATATGTTACTTTTTTTTTGTAAAGGGTATGTGAGGAAAGGATCTGGTATTTTGTTGTGACTCTAAGCATTGATAAGGGAAATTTTACTGAAATTGTGATGGGCACTTTCCAGCAATTGGGACATTTCTTTCTTTAAGAGAACAGCCTCTCCCATCAGTATAAAGCAGATTGTCATATTTTACATAGATTTGATAACTCACAGAAGAGAAAATGAAAGATTCTTTTCTTTTTTTCAGGAAGCGAAGCTAACAGATCAGTTACCACTCATCATTGTGTGTGATCGATTTGACTTTGTCCATGATTTGGTGCTCTACTTATATAGGAATAATCTTCAAAAGTATATAGAGATATATGTACAAAAGGTAAGTAATACTGAGATAACTTAAAAATTAATTTTTTTTTTAATCCTCATCCGAGGACATTTTTCTATATTTTGTTCAGATAGAGTGGGAGGGAGGGAGAGAGAGAGAAACATCGACGCGAAAGGGACACGTCGAGTGGTTGCCACCCACATGACTCAACCAGGGCTGGGGACAAACTGCAACCGAGGTACATGCCCTTAGCGGGAACCGAGCTCGGGTCTCTCGGGATTGCAGGCCGATGCTCTAACCGCTGAGCCAAACCGGCCACGACACCTGAGGATATTTTTCTATTTATCTTCAGATAAAGTGGGAGGGAAAGAAAGAGAGAGAGAAACATCAATGTGAGAGGGACACATTAACTGGTTGCGTCCCGCACAATCCCGACCAGGGCTGGAGATAGCACAACCGAGGTACGTGCCCTTGGCTGGAATTGAACCCAAGAGTCATTTTGTGGGTCGACCCTCTACAGCTGAGCCAAACCAGCCAGGGCTATTATTGAATTTTAAAGCTGAGCCTGAAAGGGGGGAATGTTTTATTTTTTATTTTAGCTATTCATTTGTGGGGCTTTTTTTGTTTTTGTTTTTTTTCTTTATTGATTTTAGAGACAGAGGAAGGGAGAGGGAGAGAGAGATAGAAACATGGATGAGAGAGAACACTGATTGGCCACCTCCTACATGCTCTTGGGGATTTGGCCCACAACCTGGGCTTGTGCCCTGACTGGGAATTGAACCAGCGACCTCTTGGTACATGGGTTGATGCTCAACTACTGAGCCACACCAGCCAGGCTATTTGTTTATATTTTAATTTTATTAATCCTCACCTGAGGATACTTTTCCATTGATTTTCAGATAGAGTGGGAGAGAGGGAGGCAGAGACAGACAGACAGACGGACAGAGAGAGACATCTGTTGGTAGCCTCCCACATGACCCTAACCAGGGCTGGGGAATCAAACCACAACCAAGGTACTTGCTCTTGACTGGAATCAAACCCATGACTCTTTGGTCTGAGGGTCAGTGCTCTAACTGCTGAGCAAAACAGCCAGGGCAGAAATGTTTTATTTTTAAAAACTCCTTTTTGCTTTGTTTATTAATAATGTAATGGCATTGTTCTTTTTTTTTTTAACCCTTAGGTGAATCCAAGTCGACTTCCTGTGGTTATTGGAGGATTACTTGATGTTGATTGCTCTGAAGATGTCATTAAAAACTTGATTCTTGTTGTAAGAGGTCAATTTTCTACTGATGAGCTTGTCGCTGAGGTTGAAAAAAGAAACAGGTGTAGTACTGTTTAACCTTCATAACTGGGACAGATTAGTCTCTCAGCATGGTAATAGATTAAAAATATAAGCTGTTAGTTGCCTAAAAGCTACTCAGAAATAAGTGGACCATAATTCCTTGAAAACACCTAATTTAGAAATAATAAGCTACCTGTAGCATTGATTTTTTTTTTTTTTTTCCCTATTGTCTGGAACATCATAGGTGTCATACAGAAAATCTGTTAACCTGATTGATCACTTGTTTTGCATATTTATAATTAACAACTACATGAGTTGACTTTGTATGTGTTTCTAATGTAAACTATGTGAAAAGTCTCCTTTTAGTTAGGTATGATATCCCTGTATTTACTAACTAGTTGTTAGATAAATTATTCTAAAGTATAATGAGTAAAGAGTTCCCTAAGTAACTGGGTTAAATTGTGTTGTTGTTTTTTTTCCTTTGAACCTTAATATGATAATACTAATTATGAATTTCCAGTAGAGGAGAACATGATCATGTAAGTGCTTCTAATACTTATACAATGGAGTCTTATTTTAGCTGGGACATTTTAATGAACTAGTGTTCAGAAAGTGTTGATGTAGTAAATGAGGTTTATGGGTTGGTATAGCAGTGGGAAGTTTCTCTAGCTGTGAAAAATATCAAGAAAGCCTTATGGGATTTAATTTTAACCTGGGTTGGTGGAGTGATCATATGACTACTAGAATTATTAAACCCAGAGCTTCTAAAGATACCAGGTTTTGTTCCCAGTGTATATTTAGGATACTGCCTCCTTGGACTGTAGGTAATTGTGTTAAAATGGAAAGAAACCTCAGATAATCTGGCCTATTTTCTCATACCACATCCCAGTCCACCCCTAAACAAGACTGATCGAAAATCTAGATATTTTGTCCAGTATAAAAAAATAACAGTTTATAAGTCAGTAATCTCTTTTTTCTACATCCTATCTACATAGGTAAAGATAGGCCTTGGAGAGTATAATGATAGTCTTTTGTGTTCTTGGGCAAATCATTTAACCATCTCTGACTTAATTTCCCAATTTGTAATAGAGTTGTGAGAATTCAAAATTATATATGGGAAAACACATTATAGACTCTAAAGTACTTAAATAGTTAGCATGTCAAGAGTGTGTTATTTATAATACAGGATGTGTGTGCATGTTTTTTTGTTTGTTTGTTTTTGTTTGCTTTTAATAGGTTGAAACTGCTTCTGCCTTGGCTAGAGGCCAGAATTCATGAGGGCTGTGAGGAACCTGCTACTCACAATGCGTTAGCCAAAATCTACATAGACAGTAATAACAACCCAGAGAGATTTCTTCGTGAAAATCCTTATTATGACAGTCGTGTTGTTGGAAAGTATTGTGAGAAGAGAGATCCACATCTGGCCTGCGTTGCTTATGAACGTGGCCAGTGTGATCTGGAACTTATTAATGTGAGTACCACTAGCTGAATGTGTAGAGAAGGCTGCATTTAAAAACTCCTGTTATTGCCCAGCTGGTGTGGCTTAGTGGATTGAACATCGTCCCATGAACTGAGAGGTCCCAGTTTGATTCCTAATCTGGGCACATGCCCAGGTTTCAAACTCAATCCGCAGTCGGGGGTGTAAAGGAGGCAGCTGATTGATACTTCTCTCTCTCATCTTTGTTTCTATCTCGCTTTCTCTCTCTCAAAAAATCAATAATGATATAAAAATATTTTAAAACTTGTTAAATAATGTTAGGTTAGTGAATTTTAAGAGTTTCAGAGTGGTTTTAATAACTACAGAGCATTTTTGGAAGACATGTGATTTTAAATAAATTTTATTTACACCCTGGCCAGTTTTGCTCAGCAGTTAGAGTGTTGGCCCATGGACCAGAGAGACACAGGTTCAGTTCCCACTAAAGGCATGTACCTCGGTTGCAGTTTGTCCCCAGTCCCATTTGGGGTCATGTGGCTGGCAGACAGTCAATGTGTCTCTCTCACATCGATGTTTCTCTCTCTCTCTCCCTCCCACTCTATCTGAAGATAAATGCAAAAATGTCTTTTGGTGAGGATAAAAATAAATAAATAAAAACTTGCTAGTGACATCTTCAAGGCTGTATGTAAAAATAGTGGATTTTTTTTTTTTTTTTTTGCCTTGGCCAGTTTGACTCAGCAGTTAGAGTGTCAGCTTGTGGACCAAAGTGTTACGGGTTCGATTCAGGTCAAGGGCATGTGCCTCAGTTGCAGTTCAATCCCCTGCCCTGGTCAGGATCGTGCGAGAGGCAACCAACTGATGGGTTTCTCTCACATTGATGTTTCTTTCTCTTCTCCACCCCCACCACTCTATCTAAAAATCAATAAAAAAAAATCTTTGGTGAGGATTAAAAAAAAAAAAAGTTTTTTTTCCTCCTACAAAACAATAAACGGTATACATGATAGGAAATAACCTTTAAAACTTATAAAAAGTCTTCACGTCTTTTCTTGAAATTAATTTTTAATCTCTTATTTAGGTTTGCAATGAAAATTCCCTCTTCAAAAGTCTTTCTCGATATCTGGTACGCCGGAAGGATCCAGAATTGTGGGGCAGTGTGCTGCTGGAAAGCAATCCTTATAGGAGACCTCTAATCGACCAGGTAAGGGTGGTAGGTGCATTAAGGGTCATCTTTTCACTATGAATAAAACCTTTTCTTAAAAAGGCTAAAAATTAATTAATTAATTGATAATTACCTAACAATAACTCTACCCTTAAACAGCTACGTCCACAACAAATACCACGCACAGTGGAGGAGGAGGGTGATTTATTGAGCACATATTACATGGTTTATAGTCACTGTTCTGTTTAACCCTCTAGCAGCTCTGTGAGGCATTTTTCATGACATACCTCTTTTACAGATAAGCAAATAGGGGTTAAAACTGCTTTCATAACTTCTGCAGGATCATATGAGAGGAGGGAGAGGCCCTGCGAGGACCCACACCCAGGCCCTGCTCTTTCCAGAGTGTCAAAACTTTTCAAATTTCCTCCAACCAGACAAGAAGCACTTATAAGCCTAACTGGAATGTTCTGTTAAAATCAAATAACTTATAATGATAGCCTTTTTTCCAGTTTGCACAAAAAGTTTATTGACAGAATTCTCTTAGTTAAAAAAAAGAAAGAAACCTTTTCTTTTCCTGCATCATACACCCAAATGGGTCATATTTAAATATGAGAAAAGGCAGAAGGAAATGTTTAATTATTAAAAATATATCATAACCCTGGCCAGTTTGGCTCAGTGGTTAGAGCGTCGGCCTGCGCTCCGGAGAGACCCGGGTTCGGTTCCCGCTAGGGGCGCGTACTTCGGTTGCAGTTTGTCCCCGGCCCTGGTTGGTCGTGCGGGTGGCGGCCACTCGATGTGTCTCTTCACGTCGATGTTTCTCTCTCTCCCTTCCTCTCTCTCCCTCCCACTCTATCTGTACAAAAAATGGAAAAATGTCCTCGGGTGAGGATAAAAAAATATATTTTATATATATATATATAAAAATATATATATATATACACACACACACACACACACATATATATATATATTTCATAAATGTTAACAAAAAGAAAATGCATCCCAAAGGCACATGTTTAATTATATAAAATTCTCAATTCATCATTATTAAAAGGAAAACAACAAATTAAACATTTAATAAAATGAGTAAAAATTGCTATTATTAATAACTGAGAAGTGACTAAATTGATTGGAAGTATTTAAGACAATGGTAAGTTAGCCAAAGATAAGACTTGATAGGAAATCATGTTAAATATCCCTAGTAAGCATGGAACTACAAAAGAGATGCAGGCTTATAACTAAATAGAACTGAAAACTTTTTGTGTGTGTGTGTGGTATATGCCCCTAGTGGGAACCAAACCCAGGACTCTATCTGGTCTGCATGTCGATGCTCAACCGCTAAGCCAAACTGGCCAGCGTTGAAAACATTTTTAAAACCCTAAAAATTAAAGGTTTATTATAATAGTTCTTAAATTCTTATAGAATTATAAATATGGAAGAGAATAAAAGCTTTCTAAGGAAAATATTTAAGTAGATACAGAGTTTCCCAGAAAAAATATCGCAGCATCTGGGAACCATGCAAATAGCCAAAAACAGGAATTACTGAGTATATAATGCCACATCTATGTAGTTGAGTTACATGAATTACATGTAGCCATTAAAATAATAATGAGGAATGGTTATGAGTAATGTTTTAATCAGGGAAAAGATAGAAATTACATAATCGGTAATTTTTCAGAAGAATGGAAGTACATGTCAACTTGTGTACAAAGACCTTTGAGTGGTAAATTTAAAGGTATATTTTTTTTGCCTATTTTAAGTTTTCTAAGAGGCCAACTTTCTTTTATTGGATATCATCTTTTAAAATCACCTTGAGTCCTGACCAGTTTGGCTCAGAGGTAGAGCATCAGCCACAGATCAGAGTCAACAGGTTCTATCTGGTCAAGGGCATGTACCTCGGTTGCAGTACGTTCTGGCTCTGTTCTGGTTTGTGTAGGACACAACCAGTTGATGTCTCTCTTTCTCATCAATGTTTCTCTCTCTCCCCCTCCCTCCCACTCTATCTGAAAATAAATAGAGAAATATCCTCTGGTGAGGATTTAAAAAATAATAATAAAATCACCTTGATTCTCGGTACTTTTCCCCTATATATCTCCTGTAGGTTGTACAGACAGCCTTGTCTGAGACTCAGGACCCTGAAGAAGTGTCAGTAACTGTCAAGGCTTTTATGACCGCAGACCTTCCTAATGAACTCATTGAACTGCTGGAGAAAATTGTCCTTGATAACTCTGTATTCAGTGAACACAGGTATGCCATGAGAGGGGTCCATTATCTATTTAAATGCAGTATTTCATTATGGCCTGTCAGTTTTGGGAAGGAACAAAGAGACAGATTTGAGAATGTTGTCTGATTTCTTATTATTTAATACTATCTCTTCTTCTCACCCTACCTCCTGAGACAAAAGACTTTATAGCCACAGTGTTAATTCTTTAAAACTAATGAGCTTTTAAAATACTGCATTTGAATATTTTTTTTCTTGAAGGAATCTGCAAAACCTCCTCATCCTCACTGCAATCAAGGCTGATCGTACACGTGTTATGGAGTATATTAACCGCCTAGATAATTATGATGCCCCAGATATTGCCAATATCGCCATCAGCAATGAGCTGTTTGAAGAAGCATTTGCCATTTTCCGGAAATTTGATGTCAATACTTCAGCAGTACAGGTAAATAAAATATCAGATTACCAAAGTTGATTTACTAAATGTGATGACTTCTCGTGATGCAATATATGGATTGTCCTTTGAGGATGGGCATAATCAATTGCTATGTCATAGAAGAGCAATAAAATCCTAACCGTTTAAATGTAACAGCTACGTGAGAAGATTCATTTTACTGTAACACTAATTCAAAAATTGGTTGCCTAGGTTTTAATTGAACATATTGGAAACTTGGATCGGGCCTATGAATTTGCTGAACGCTGCAATGAACCTGCGGTCTGGAGTCAGCTTGCGAAAGCCCAGTTGCAGAAAGGAATGGTGAAAGAAGCCATTGATTCTTACATCAAAGCAGATGATCCTTCATCCTACATGGAAGTAGTTCAGGCTGCCAATACTAGTGGTGCGACTTCTTACTGTTATGTTTGTGACCTCAGAAAATGTACCGAAATATATGTTTAAGCTAAGCATTAAGATAATTATGTATTCTGGATTAAGTAAGAGTTAGATACTGCAAGATTACTTGTAAAACATGTAGCCCTCTGTTTTAGTCCATATAAAGAGAGGCTGCATTTTGTGAGTTTGTAAGGTCCATGGGGAAGATTAATTTTCTGTTTTGAAGTCTCATAAAATTCTGATGGAGCCCTAATCTTACAAGTTTAAGGGAAAGAAATGTGCACTATTCATTTGGTTATGGAAAATACAGAAGCATAATAGAAGTTTTGCTATTCTAGTATTAATTTTTTTCTTTTTCTATACCTAGGAAACTGGGAAGAACTGGTAAAGTACTTGCAGATGGCCCGTAAGAAGGCTCGTGAGTCCTATGTGGAGACAGAATTGATATTCGCACTGGCTAAAACAAACCGCCTTGCAGAGTTAGAAGAGTTCATCAATGGGCCAAATAATGCTCATATTCAACAAGTAGGTTTCTTGCTCAGAACTTTTTGAAGAATGTAAAAAATAGTTGATCAATGTCATTAGCTTAATAGAATCAACACATCACAGCTGAAGATTTTCAGGGCAAAATCTTACAGGAATAATACTATTTCTCAGTATTAAACTGAGTTGCAACTTCGGAGAGAGGATTGAGTTTAGGCTCACTGAAAATGGATTGTCTTTTTTTCAGGTTGGTGACCGTTGTTATGATGAAAAAATGTATGATGCTGCTAAGTTGTTGTACAATAATGTGTCCAATTTTGGACGCTTGGCATCTACCCTGGTTCACCTGGGTGAATATCAGGCAGCTGTTGATGGAGCTAGGAAAGCTAACAGTACTCGAACATGGAAAGAGGTAATTTCAACACCCATTTGAGTGAAGAATTAAGATATTATTTAGAAATTGAATTAACCAGCCATGTTTGCATTTGAGTTCACATACTTGAAATTTTTATTGTAGGTCTGCTTTGCCTGTGTAGATGGGAAAGAATTCCGTCTTGCTCAGATGTGTGGGCTCCATATTGTAGTACATGCAGATGAATTAGAGGAACTTATCAACTACTATCAGGTAATGAAAAAGAGACTTTTATATTGAGATGTGCCACAGATATTCCTATCTTTAACTTCATGTCTTTCTTATTTAGGATCGTGGATATTTTGAAGAACTGATAACTATGTTGGAAGCAGCACTGGGACTTGAACGAGCTCATATGGGAATGTTTACCGAATTAGCCATTCTATATTCTAAATTCAAGCCACAGAAAATGAGGGAGCACCTGGAGCTGTTCTGGTCCAGAGTGAATATACCTAAGGTAACCAACCTTTAACATTGTGAGGCAACTCTATAACTAAAACTAATACTTTAAACTATCCTTTTTTAGGCTACTGGCTAGAATTAAAGACTCAGATCTAAAGCAATCAAATCTTTGTTACATAGGTGCTAAGAGCTGCAGAACAAGCTCATCTTTGGGCAGAATTGGTGTTTTTGTATGACAAATATGAAGAATATGATAATGCCATAATTACCATGATGAATCATCCCACTGATGCATGGAAAGAAGGGCAGTTCAAAGATATAATTACCAAGGTTTGTACCGTCTTCAGAAGACAAAACAAAGGCTTCAGTATAAGTAAGCTCATTAGAAAATAACTCTGACTTATGTGTGGATTTTTCCCATTTTAGGTTGCCAATGTGGAACTATACTACAGAGCAATACAGTTCTACCTAGAATTCAAGCCTCTGTTGTTAAATGATTTGCTGATGGTGCTGTCTCCACGGTTGGATCATACTCGTGCAGTCAATTATTTCAGCAAGGTAATGATTTTTTAAAACTTCAAAAAGTTATAACAGGAATCTTAAGACATATTTGAATAACTTTTGTCTGTGGAGCATAAAACATGTGCTACATTTATAACAAACTATTTATTTTAAAAAAGGTTAAACAGCTACCACTGGTGAAACCTTATTTGCGTTCAGTTCAGAACCACAACAATAAATCTGTGAATGAATCACTGAACAACCTCTTTATTACAGAAGAAGACTATCAGGTAAAATAATCTTTTGGTTCTTGCATATATCCTCAAAACTCAGATTATAATTAGGATGTAAAGTTGATATTATCCTTAGAATTATAAACAGTGGGTATTTGTATACCTAGGATCTAAATTTAATGAGGTTTTCACAATTGATAAATCTGACTTTTCCCCTAATTAAGTGCCAAGTTTGCAGAATTTTGCTTAGATCTTGTCTCACTGTAGAACAAAAAATGGTTACTTCATCCTGAAACATCTGGATTATAGGCAGGGTTGAAAAAAATCTGTGATCTCTTAAGTAGTCCATAAAACTTATTTGGTATTAACTACATTTATTCACTGCTTTTCTTGCCCAGTATCTGTCTTTTAATAAACTTTCCCTTGTGAAAGAATTCACAAGAACAAATTAGAGTTAAGATTCAGCGGGTTGTTGTTTTCTCTTTCTGTTGATGTCAGCATTTTCTTTTAGGCTCAGATCCATTGCCATTTGTATGATTGAATATCATATTGAGTTGTACCAGCAGTTTCCCTACAGCATGAAATCTTATCCTTCAAATCATAAATTTTCTCAATTTTGTAACCATTTATGTCAGTCCTTGATAGGAAAACCTTGGAGAAAATTGTACCTTTAGAAATCTTGTAGTACCATGAAGGACTTAGATTGAAGAAACTTGGTACTTGTTTAGATTACAACTTTGTGGTTTGATGCTTGAATGTAGGCTGTAATTACAATAATGGTTCATTGGTCATATTATACATATACAGTATATTGATCAAGTCATATACAATCAGTTATGTACACTAATGGCTCATTGATGGAACATAAATACTATATGGATGGCTTTTTTTTAGGCCCTGCGAACATCAATAGACGCTTATGACAACTTTGACAATATCTCACTTGCTCAGCGTTTGGAAAAACATGAACTCATTGAGTTCAGAAGAATTGCTGCTTATCTCTTCAAAGGCAACAATCGCTGGAAACAGAGTGTAGAGCTGTGCAAGAAAGATAGCCTGTACAAGGTGGGTGAAGTTGGTGGGGACAGGGCCATGAAACCCACTACTGGATGATCTGTTTTAACCCTGAAGTGGCATACTACAAGTGATTATGGTCTATAAAAGTATTGGTTTTATGAATATGAGAATTGCCCTTAAGCCCCCATTTGAGGGAATCATAGTTAAGATGATTTTCTTGACTTTAAGGGCTATCTTATGTTTATTCCAAACCTTTATTTTTTAAAAAAAAATGCTTTGCCCTGCCCCTTTTCTTTCAACAAATCTTTTAATGATATACCTGGGAGTTTTTCCCCGATTGTATTACTTGGTTTACCAGTTTCAGTATATTTGAGTTTAATGTTTGACTTTCACCCTTTCCTTTGAATAGGATGCAATGCAGTATGCCTCTGAATCTAAAGATACTGAGTTGGCTGAAGAACTCCTACAGTGGTTTTTGCAGGAAGAAAAAAGAGAATGCTTTGGAGCTTGTCTCTTTACCTGTTACGATCTTTTAAGGCCAGATGTTGTCCTGGAAACAGCCTGGAGGCACAATATCATGGATTTTGCCATGCCCTATTTCATCCAGGTCATGAAGGAGTACTTGACAAAGGTAATGGCACCTCTGGGTATATTCAGAACTAATTATTTTGAATATCTAAAACTTCATGTGCAGACTTATTTTTTTCCAAATGTTTTTGCTCTAGAAAAAGTAAGTTATTTAGGTGATTAAAAAATATTCCTGTTCACCAGAAAATTTTAATATTTGACAAATTACATTACATAGAAAAGGAAACTCAAACATAACTTGCCAGAATGTTTATTATTCTCAGTGTATTTCTGAGGATGAATAGTATTACTTCTACATTGTATGTTTATTTGTTTTTTAAGCATTTCATTAAAAATATTTTTTTTCGCCCTGGCCAGTTTGGCTCTGCGGTTGAGTGTCGGCCTACGGACCAGAGAGTCCTGGGTTCGGTTCCCGCTAGGGACACGTACCACCAAAAACAAAAAATTTTTTTTTTTTTTTTTTCCAAAATAATATCTTATTCAGATCAGTTCTTATAACTCAGATGTCTATAACTTAGTAGTGTAGATTCCCTTTATTTAATTGGTTCTTGACTTTTATATAATATGTATGCCTGTTTCCCCCCGGGGGAAGCTACATCTCTATTCTTAACATTGTGTTAATCTTTTTAATATTTTGATAGTTTAACCCCTAATTTTAAAATATCATAGGAGGTTAACAAGTAATGACACATTTCCCAAAAGTGCATTAAACAAGCTGGTGATACAATCTTATAAAAGTCACTTATTCATCTTAGTGTCCCTTTTTGATGTTAGAATATGTTTTATTCACCCTATCTTCAACAGTTACTAGTTTTCTTGCTGTAGAACATTTAAAAATTACCCTGAAGGATCCATTTCATCACAGCAAAACATGCTTATTAAAATATGTTTCACATCTGTTCTCTTCAGCATGCCTGTTTAAAGTGGGATAAATAGCACACTACTAACAACCCCCAGGATACTGAATATTTTCTTAGGCTACCATCTGAGTAGATAACATTGTGTTCAGTAATGATTTTTTAAGAATTAACACTTTCTGTGTATAAACTGCTTAAAGTCCAGTGTATCTTAGGCATAGATGAGAATAGCTTCTTTTCTTATGCATAATGCCAACTTGTGAGACCTGGCTCTGAGCTGCTGTTAACCGAAGTGCTGTAAATTTTACTAGCGATTAAGCTGCTTTCTTTCACACTGACTCTAGCATAAATTCTTCTGCATTGAGCTCTGAAGTTAAAAAAATATATATATTTATATTCTAAATTTTGCTTACAGTATGCCCTTTATTTTCTCTTTTCTCATACCTTTTTTAGTGGTTAGATGTTTCTCCCCTAAACCTTTGTTGCTGATTCTACCTTTTTATGCTCAATATGGAATTTGATTTTTTTCTAAGCTGCACCTTCTGAATTCCTTTGCAGGTTGATGCAATAAAGGAAAAGGTGAAAGTTGATTCTTTTCCATCTTTAAGTCTGGAGGACTAAGTCTAAGGAATTTGCATGATTTTTTTCCTTCCTTTTCTACACTGCTGCTGCTGCTTTTTCCCCCCAATAAATTTTCACTAAAGCCTCTGCAAGTCCCTTGAAACATAACTATAATAGAGCTGTAGGACATTAGTAGATGTTTGGTACTAATCAGCTAATAGGCTTTAGGAAGGGCAGGAGGCTAATCAGTAGTTGGTTCACAGTCTCTCTTAACTATATTATTAAAAATCGAGCATGGTGAGTTTCCATATTAATTCCAAAGTTTCAGGAAATTTCTCTTCCCTGTCAGGGTATCTGGACCATAATAGGATTTTCTCAATACTCTAAATAAATTTAAACAGCCTCTGGTTTTATTTTGTGAGCTTGCCTGACAGTTGTTGAATTTATATATGTATATACATGCCCTAAAAGGCTTTTTGGGGTTTTTTTTTTGTATTGAAGGACTGTGATCCAGTTTCTGATCTCTTGATTCTTACTAATTTTTTGCTGAAAGTAGATACAAGAAATACTAGCTGCTTTCGAAGAGACTTTCCTCATGTTTCTTCTCCAGGTGTCCAGTTCTTATGGTGCTAGTCCATTTTCAAAAAGAATCAAAAGTTTTTCAATCATGAGAGTAGCTTGCTGTAATTGTTGCTAAGCAACATAGATTATTTCTATATATAATGAAGCAATATTCACTTCTGTGTTTTGTAATAAGGCACACCTCTGAAGACACCTAAAATTTGCTTTCTTAATTATCTGTTGGCTTATCCAGTGTAAATTTAGGCACCTTTTGGTTGCTGCTTCCTTAATTGGCTTGTCTCCATCCCTATATAAATGAAACCAATTTACAAACTTGTGTCTGGTATCAAATTGTGGTAAGAAAAGGGTGGGAAGATAAAAGAGAGCTGAAATAAATTTAAAAGAATTTGGGTGGGGGGGCAGTGTCCTGGAATTAAGTTGAACCAAACCGGAGTCACCATTGGAACTTAGGGCAAACCTGAGTAAAATGCATTGTGTGAGGCCCTTCAGCAGCTAGTAAGCAAGGCAGTTAGAAAGCGTGTGTGTGAAAAACAGGTAATTGAACTGCAGTGTTATGCATTGTTTTAAATCAAGCATGTACAACAGTCATTGCAATTACATCATACTATTGAAACTCTTAAAGCATTGCTGTGGGCTGTGTGTGTTTCTTGAGAGCCTGTATAGCAGCGGTCATCTTCAGATCTCACTTCTTGCTTCAGTACTTTTGCCTTTTTTTCATGCACACATACACCAAAATAACTTGACTGCATGTTGACTTTTCTCTGCAGCATATTGCAGTCTTTGTGGAAAAGCCTTTTACATTATAGTGAATTTTCAATAGTACAGGTGGAATGCAGTGATATGCTTACCTCTGATTTTTCTTTTTAAATCCAAGGATCAGAAACTTTTGTTACAGCTCTTAACAAAAGCTTGTGTTCATAACAGCCTTCTCTGCTTTTCTGTTTTTGAGCAATCTAAATTGGGTCAGTGATTTCAAAAATTCAATGTTGCTGTGCCAGAGGCTGTCCCATTATATAGAAAAACCAAATATTTTTTGCTTAGCTTGGTGCTATTCCTTCAGAGTTCTAATTTTTGTTTTTTCCTATGCCCAACCTGCCTATGTCTGTGCCTGGGCATTGTGGTATTGCTAGTTCTTCTAAGTCTTACATGTACTTCTGTAACAGGGACTTTGGTCTTCAACATCTGACTCATACATTAACTTTTAAACACGTGTTCACTTTAGATTCTTTTCCTTCAAAGTCTGGAAATGTATTGTGTAGTGGTGGGTTTTGGTCTTTTTAGTTGTTTTGTTTTTCTTCTTAGAAGTTATTAATGTACACTCCCATGTATTTTTTTGTACAATCTCTTTAGCTCACTCTCAAATACTGTTTAGGTTAGCAGAACTCCATCTGACCCTTGATGGCACATACCGTGCTTTAAAGAGGGTATAACTATAATAATTTTTGTTTTAAGTTTGGATACCAAATAGTGGGTATTTTTCATTGTACTTATACTTGATAGTGGTCTTTAGTTTGACACTGGGTAATTTATAACAGATGAACACTTAGGCTAAAAATGGGAAAATGTATGCAAAAGGAAATTACCCCATCTTCCTAGAGTGGGAAAACCACATTTTATCTGAAGGTGTCTAGATTCTGCTTCAGCTTACTTTTCTCATATTTTGTTCCTGGACATATTAGGATGTATTAGACCCATATTTGTGATATTTAATATGAAATAGTTAATATATATATATATAAAGTACTGTCCTAACCTTAAGGGCCTATCTGAAGACTCCAACACACTATTTTAAATAGTTTCAAAAAGAAACTAGAGGCTGCTCTAACTTTTTTAGGACCCTATCTTTATAGCTTTTTCACTGATGTTTGCATGTCTTCTTTTGTGAGTGATTTTTTTCACTATTTGCCTTTTTGAAGAACTTGCAGTGAACATTTCATACAAAGTTCCTTTCTGCACTGCCCCCATCTCACTCAGCACACTCATGGCTTCGAAACCACTAGCAGTAATAACCTTGAGATTTGAAGTGTAGTTTTACTTTAAGTATAATGTAGCTATGCTTTGGTCAAGATACCAACTTTTAAGTAAAGTTTAAAAGACAAATACAGTGTAGTTCAGAAGGCAAGTGGAAGTGTGCAGTGGAGATTCCCTAATCCCGGTGTTCCTGGTGCCTTGTTCCTAAGTCTTCACAGAATTACAGAATTTAATTATGTCAGTCCTAAAAGGAACTTTGCAGATTATCTCATTCAACTCTCATTATATAGACAAGGAACTTTTTTGAGGGGCAGTGCAGTGGTTTGCCAAAGTCACACAACTAGTTAGTGGAAGGACCTATGTATTCTAGCTCCTTTCTTTCACTAATACATTTGGACTCCTCTACAGTCTTATTTCTGTCAGATAGTACCCACTTTTATTTAGAGGAGTTAGCATATAATAGCCATTTACTTTGGTTTAATTAAAAGCAACAGATTTATTGAAGAGTTACTTCTTAGAAAATAGGACATAAAACATGCAGCCTGTCTTTATATTAAAATAATCAAATATGGAGCCACTTGAGTCTTAAACTTCACTCCATACCTATAACCAATATCAGCAAAAGTTGTACACACTGGGCAAAGATAGTTTATTTTGCACAAGTATTTGTCCAGTCATTAGACTAATTTTACTTTTTTGAATACCATTTCCTTTGGGGAAGAAGTCTTGCCAGGTCATGAATTCATTATCATTGATAGGGTTTAATCTTTATTTGAAAAAGTGGTTCCTTCTCATGAGCTCCCTCCCTCAGGCTGGCTGCAACCTAGCATGCCCAGTTTTAGCCTGGCGTGTGCTTTTATGGCATTTATAAATCCCTCCTTCCTGAGGGTTTATAATGACAGTGCTAAAAATCACCTTGACTGAAGTATGAACATTGCCATTGAATTTGAGGGGGCCTGAGAATGTTCTTTCTAGTCTGTTTGACAAAATTTAACATACTAAGGCTTTTCCACTTTCTGCCATAAACCTAGGTTTATAATACTTTTGAGGTGCTAATTAACATTACCTGTTTTTCTCCAGGTGGATAAATTAGATGCTTCAGAATCACTGAGAAAAGAAGAAGAACAAGCTACAGAGACGCAACCTATTGTTTATGGTAATCTCTATCTCTTTTTAACCTCACAGAAACATTGTAGATAAGTGTTTTATTCTTTAGGGATTCTACTTCAAATAGAAATATAATAAGCTTCTAAACTGCAAAATGCTTGCTGTTATGAAATCATTCTCTCTACTCTAATTCCCCACCCCAACCTGAAAACAGCCTAAAGCAGGCATTGACATTATTCACCAAGGTAATCTTAAATGCTAACACAATCTCAAAAAACTTAAGATCATAACTTCAGTTTTTCTATTGCCTGGTTACTGTTTTTTGTGTTTTTTTTTTTTTCTTTTTTGGTTAATCCTTACCCAGTGATATTTTTCCATTGATTTTAGAGAGTGGAAGGGAAAGAGAGAGAAACATTGATGTGAGACAGACACAGCAACTGGTTGCCTCCTGCATGTGCCCCATCTGGGGCTGGGGATCGAAACTGCAACCTGGTGCGTGCTCTTGACCAGAAATCAAACCCGCGACCCTTCGGTGCACAGGCTGACATTCTAATCACTGAACAGCACTGGCCAGGGTGCTGGTCACTGATTGATTTCTTCATAAATTACTAAGAAAGAAGTATTGATGAATTAATTTTCAGAATTGCCAAGGCTGTTTTTAAAAAATTTTTTTTTTTCTTTATCGATTTTTAGAGAGGGAGAGAGAGAGATAGAAACATCGATGAGAGAGAACATCGATTGGCGGCCTCCTGCATGCCCTCCACTGGGGACCCAGCCCACAACCTGGGCATGTGTCCTGACCGGGAATGGAAACAGCAACCTCTTGGTGCATGGTGTGACCACTGAGCCACACCAGCCAGGCCCAAGGCTGTCTTTAGTATGCTTTACATAGAGGACATCCTCTCTTTAAATTCTAACTGGGACAGAGAACTTGGCTAGAGTTTCCATTTGAGAACTTTCCAAAGAGCGAGGATCTTCAAACTCTCAATGAATATTTAAGGCAATTTAGTTTCTTCTTACACATTTACATCTGAACTACTTTTTTCCACTTCAGTCTTGGTGAACAGATTCATCTGAACAATGAATTTGAAGGGTATAGGTTATTGCATTATAACCAGGTGTTCTTTGAAGGAAGGCATGAAATTATGACCATTGTATCTCATGCTGTTAAAGGAAATTATAATATTCAAATCTGTTGTGGCATTATCTCCTTTATATTGTCAATATAAAGGACTTTGGGAATTTAGAGAACCAGGATAGTTTTGATTAAGTTGGAGAAGGTTAAGTAGATGGTTAGAGATTTGAGCAAGGTGTTTCAAAGTGTGGTATTTGAGATAGGAAACAGCAGAAAACCAGGGCGAGTGTAATAATTTGGGGGTGCCTACTAAATTTGGTTTGCCTTTAGGGTGTTTAAATGGACAGGCCTTGTAGGCAGTTGACAGGTTGAAATTTCAAGATAGAGGTCAATATCAAGGTTAGAAGTGATTTTTATAAACTGCTAGTTTCCAAAAAGAATTTGCTCACTTAAGACAGTTTTCATTGTTACTCAGAGACATGAGGCTGCTTGGGCTAGGAGAAATCTTGTTCTAGGATTACATTCTAGTGGGAGGTTAAGTATTTTTGTGGTGGTTGGGAAGAGGTGTTACATGTTTTCTCCTTCTAAATAAGCCAGGTTCTCTATAGGTCATTTTCTGTATGTGGTCAACAACTATTTAAACTTTCTAAGAGTGGTAACAAAGTATTTGAAAGATGTTGTATACTCTATAATGTATTTCATTCCTAATGTATATTTGAATATGTCTTGCTATTTTTAATTGCTTTCTCTAAATTAGCATTAGATTCTTTGTTCAAAATGCATTAAGTTTTATTATCATTTAGATGTGTTTAAATCAGAAGTTTAAATATAGCTTTAAAAGTTCAGTTATGTTAAAACTATGTCTTTTAAAAAATTGTTTTCCTATGCTAATTATATTGTCACCAAATATATTGTGCAAATACCATGTAAAAGGCTTATTAGCAGATGTCTTGCCTGATCATGTCAAGCATGCATGTGCATATTGCTTTAGATTATATGAAGTAACATAGTTACTGTTACAGTTCTGGCCTGTGGCTCTGCACTGTTTGTTGGTTTTTCAGGCATGACCCTTCTTAGGGTGACTGTCATGTGCCAAAATGGTGGCAGTCACAAGTGCCCCCTCAAAACTCAAAAGTTGTGATTATGCTGTTAGAGTAGGGGAGATTGGAGTGTGCTAATCCTACAATACTAACAATTTTACTGCCTCCTTGCCCGGCCCTTGCTCCTTTTTGTTTTCCATCTTTAGGTCAGCCCCAGTTGATGCTGACAGCAGGACCCAGTGTTGCAGTCCCTCCCCAGGCACCTTTTGGCTATGGTTATACTGCACCACCCTATGGGCAGCCACAGCCTGGCTTTGGGTACAGCATGTGAGACGGAAAGCTGATCCTGTAGTCGCCTATTTTCGTACCGAAACATCGTCTCTACCCGCTTCTCAGTTTATAACAGAGGAAAACAGGCACATGTTGTAACCTTTATTTCATGAAGGACTACTTTTGTTTCTAACTATAAACTTGGATCACCTATGTTAAAAGCTTATTTCACATTCCGCATCATTTTAGAATTTATTTTCAAAGGGGAATAGTTTCAATGTTTTATTCACTTTGGCTTTTTTCTTCCCTTTTGTTCTTTGAAAAACTGCCTAATATTCAATCTGTTGTGAAGAACCTGATTTGCACTCTGTAGTGTTTAAAGAAAACTCTAATATTGAAGCTCTTAAATTTAGTGTATGTAAACAGCTTACAATATGTATTGTCTAAATGCATTTAAATCTCTTTTATTCAAAGAAAAGCTAAAGCAAAAATATTGGTATGTGACCCTGCGAGACTGTCAGTGCAACAAAGACAACACTAATCAGCACATCCTACACTGGACTACAGTGCTCTCCAAAGTATTGGGAAAATGCATTACAGACAACTTGCCTGACTTTTCAATGAGCATAAGAGGCCCTCTAACCTATGCAGGTTTCCTCATTACGCATATAGAAAATGCTAGTGTGTTTTTGCTCACTCCATATGTAACAGGTGCCCTTATGTTGTGCTGTATCCTGTGCTTTTTCTGTGGGACCATTCCATCAAGAACAAAGAGCACCATGATTCCAATCTGTGTGTATTTACTAACCCTTCCCTGAGGTTTGTGTATGTTGGATATTGTGGTGTTTTAGATCACTGAGTGTACAGAAGAGAGAATTCAAACAAAATATTGCTGTTCTTCAGTTTTGTTTGTGGAATTTGAAAATACTCAAATTTAAAATAAATTACTGGACTGTGGAAATAACATGTAGAATGGCAGTTTTAATTAAATACCTCTCAAACTTAAACCAGAAAGAACCATGGTTTTGGTAGTTTCATATTGGATTCCAAGGGTAGGGAGGAATGAGAGTCGAAGTAGAATGAGGATTGAGACATGTGAAAACACATGTATCACACATCGTGTGCATAACTGTAGTTAATAAGGGACATGCGGTAGTTTGAAGAACCAGTCAGTACTACAAGTGGGCTACATTTCAGCTATCTCCATCATTTTAACCAAGTGGCACTTTTAAGTTTTATGTAAGCATTTCAATGAAATGAACAAGTCGTGAATGTTAAATTATATTAACTGGAAATAAAAGTATAGAAACACGTAGTTCATGCTATTCCTCACCATGAAATTGTAAGTGTCCTCAAATTATGGGTAGTTTAAGGTGATCTTTTTTTTTTTTAAAACAAGTGTTTGAATCCAACTCTTTGCTGATGGCTAAGAATGTTAAAGTTCATTTCACTATTAATCATCAGTAGAGTTAGAGAGCCCCCTAACTAGCCTTATATTGCTTAGAACCTCCTTTCTTTTCCCATCTTTAATCCCCTTTATTTTTGTTTGTCATAATGAAGGCATCTTACTGTTCAGGCCCTAGCTGTACTTACTAAAAAAAAAATTTTTTTTTCTGTATTGATTTTAAAGAGAGAGGAAGGGAGAGGGAGAGACAGAAACATGGATGAGAGAAAACATCTATTGGCTGCCTCCAGCCGGGCCCTAATTATACTTTTGTTTTAGTTGTATCTCTGCTCCCTTTCTTCATCATCATCAAAATCAAGAATAGTAATGGTCCCAGTGAGCTCATTTTCAGTCAAAAGGTATTGTAGAACTTTCCCATACTTTGAGTCAAATGGTTTTTATTTTCTTTATTTTTTTAGAGAGAGAGAGAAAGGAAGAGGGAGAGATAGAAACATCAATGAGAGAGAACATTGATTGGCCACCTCCTGCATGCCCCCCACTGGGAATTTGGTCCACAACCTGGGCGTGTGCCCTGACTGGGACTCAAACCCCTGACCTCTTTAGGTTATGGGTCAACACTCAACCACTGAGCCACACCAGCTGGGCTGAGTCAAATGGTTTTTAATGAATGGAATTTTTCTCTCTTTTCCCTCTCTTCCCTAATAGAAACAAGTTAAAAAAACTTCAGTAAAGATTTTCTTATATCGTACTTGAAAATTTTTTTTGTAAGAACAGCAAAAAAGCCTTGTCCTGTAATACCGAGTTGCCACTTACCCCATCTATAGTGTACTATAGTAGGAAAAGAAACTGCTCTTGGAACTGCTTTGACTTAGGTTCAAATCCTGAACAAAATGAACTTCTGAGCTTGTTCCCTCATGTGGATACACAGTATGAGTAATTTTCAGAATTATTTGCCAGGAGTATGTTTAAATCACAAAATTCCTAGCTCAAGACTGGACAATAAGTAGTAAGTGTTGTATAGTAAGTAGTAGAATGAATTAATAAGTAATCTGTATTTTAAGGGATCTTGCCTAACATTACTCTGAATAGGATGATGGTCTTGGAGAAAAAATTAAAAACCATAATCAAGGGTACTAAGAGACCTTAGCTCTATAAATGTAACCGAAACAGGACAGAGAAAGAGGAGACATTACTGGGATACTTTTCCGAAGGTAAACATGCTTTCAGTGATCTTCCCTAATATCCAAATACAGCCTTTGTACAAAACCTGTGCTACTTGTTGACAACTATTTCAACATAGACATACATTAGTACAGTAGCAGGAGACTAAACTGGTGATCTCCAAGTAGGGCTGCCTATCTATGCTGTAAATTGATTTAGTTGTGCAGACATTCTTGCTCTAGTCACTCAACCTATGGGTTGCCTAAGACATAACAGTAGCAAAATTACAGTTAGGAAGTAGCAACGAAAATAATTTTATGGTTGGGGGGTCACCACAACATGAACTGTATTAAAGGGTTGCGGCAATAGGAAGGTTGAAAACCACTACTCTAGTGGTTCTCAAGCTTTTTCTTAGGATCCCTTTATACTCTTAAATCATTGAAGATCCCAAAGAGATTTAGTTTATGTGGAGTTGTATCTACTGATATTTACTGTATTAGTTAAAACAATTTTATAAAATTATTAATCATTTAAATGTAACAGTAATAAACTCATTCCATGTTAACATGAATTATGAATTAACCATATTTCCCAAAACAGAAGTCAAGTGATAAGAATGGCACTGTACTATTTTTTATAAAATTCTCTTCAAAGTTTGTCTTAACAGAATACTGCTGGATTCTCATCTGCTTCTACATTCTATCTGTTATATGCTGTTTTTGTTTAAGTATATGAAGAAAATAATGGCCTCATAGATTTGTAATTAGGAAAGTATTTTAATAGCCTTTTTAGATATTTGGGGTTAGTTGAAATGTGGAATCTGAAACCATAAAAGTGAATTTTTTTATACTGTTATATTAAAATCCATTGATCTTTCTTTACGTTGAATGGATCTTTTACCCATGCATGATTCGCACCCTCATGCATTGGTTATGTGTAAAAGACTGATTTACTAAGTAATATAGTTCTTCTAAGTGTTGACACATTATATATTTTAAGGTCATATTTGTGAGGAACACTGATCTTACCAGAAAAGTCTTAAGTTTGAGGAAGCTTGGAGGAGAGGCAGATGCATGTTTTTTTTGTTTTGTTTTATCCTCACCTGAGGACATTTTTCCATATTTTGTTCAGATAGAGTGGGAGGGGGAGAGAGAGAGAGAGAGAGAAACATCGATGTGAAAGGGACACATCGAGTGGCTGCCACCCACACGACCCAACCAGGGGTGGGGACAAACCACAACTGAAGCACGTGCCCCCAGGGGGAACCGAACCCTGGGTCTCTCCGGACCACAGGCCAACGCTCTACCTGCTGAGCCAAACCAGCCAGGGCGCAGATGCATGTTTTCAAAAATTCTGTCAATTGTTATTTATGAGGAAATTTCTGCCAAACACTCAGATCTGGATAACCAGTTTGTCGGTTTTCTTGCCAGAAAAAAAATTATTCCAATACAAAAACAACTAGTTCAGCTCACCACTCAGCCTCACAAGTTGTTTACTCATACTTTGGTGTGCACCAGAAGTGTTTAATGCTACACAGAATATTAAGACAAATAGTCAAATTTAATGATATTGTTACTGCTTTATCAATGACATTAAGTGAAACTTTTTTTTTTTTACTGTGGGTGGAGGGCAGTGAAAACTACTTGTACAGGTAGGTGTCCCTGCCTTAATTTGTGAAAGGTGCCAGCAGTTTTATTCACCATTTCTTTTGTGTCAGCATGGTTAAAAAGAAAAATGTCTTAATATTATGAAAATCGTTTTGACCTCCTGAAAGTGTCTTAGAGAACCCATGAGCTCTGCCCATACTTGGAGATCTGTAAGATTACGAATCCTCTAAAACAAATACTAATATAGGTGGCTAAAAACAAGATGTATTTTCAGAATCACCAGAATTTGTTTACTATTCATCCAAGTAGATTTGCCACAACTTATTATGATTACTTGAATCAGCCACAGCAGGCCGTTCTGTGGGGATGCACTGTTTGAACGTGGAACCATCAGTCTCTAAGGCATGCCTCAGAAATTACGCCAGAATCATGCATTTAGGATTGAGTTCTCTTCAACTCAGTTACATGCTGTTGCATCACTTTTGAATCTAGTAGTATAAACATTCTCTTTAGAAACAGTTGCTACTGTGGCATCATTCACAGTTGCAATTTCTTCTGTGCTGTCATCTGCCAGTGTAAATAGTATAAAACCAACCAAATATTAGAACCTTGAAGACTGGCTGCAGTAGTCTTTTGAGTTCTGCCTGCAGACTCTACTGAACTTACACCTTAGTTGTGCTATCATGCTGCTTATGTTGAAGTTAACTGCTAATACTAACTGTTGAAGTTTACATGGAGAGTTGGAGCCACTTGACATGGTGCCTAGTACAAAATTTCTCCCTGGCAACATCATAGTTCTTAGGTATATACTGAATGTATAAATACTGCCAGGATCCTCCTAAAAGGCTTTCAGGAAAAATGGCTTTTTGCAAGAATAGACTGCAAAAAAGATGGAAACATATAGCTTTGTGTGCTGGGACTTTATATTATGGGCAGCTGGTATAACATAGTAATTGCTGGAATTATGCTAAGTGTATAAAGATCAAAAGGGAAATAAAGGTGCCCATAAATAATTGAATTCTGTAGTTCTTTAAGTAAACAGTGGGATGTTGGGATGACACACTACTTTCACTTCAGTGACCATAAATGCCTGTGTGTGCCCATTACCATCTTCGAGGTCCACACAAGTCACTTAAGTTTTAATGCCTTCACTGTTAGGAAATGGGGGGAGTAAATGTTGAGAAACTTTGGCCACTGTGGGTCAGGGAGATGAACATAAAACACTGCACGGGTGGGTTATATCAATGCTATTAAACCTCAAATTTGAGATGTAAATTAAAAAATCCAGCAGGTTGGAGTCTATACCCATTGTGGGTGGCTATACCATCTATTAATGAAGTAGGCTCTCAGTCATCCAAAAAGTTACATGGGACTACCTTGAACCCCTGATCCTCTCCAAGGGTGACAGCAACATAGTCTTGAAGGAGAGCTATTAACACGCAGAGAGACCTAACCATGCATAGGAAATGCTGTTTCCCTCCTTGTAATCCAACTTTGTCGTGACCTGTTTCTCCTAAATATTTTCTGTTTCAGGACTTAAACCACCAGGGGACAATTTAACCAACTTTTTTTTTCTTTTTAGCCCAAGATAACTGTGTAACTCTGCCAAGTACATGACAGAAGAACACGGGAACAGATTTTCACCTCAAGAATACTTAAATTGGGGGAAGAAATTCAGCTTTTATTGTTAGAATTTGACAGTTTCAAACACTTGTGGTGGTGGGACAATCATCATACAAAATTCTACCTAGTAAAGTTTTAGGTGACCAGAGACTTTGTCAATTAGGTCTGCTGGTCCTGGCCCAATTCCCAGGACAGTTTGAGAGCCTGGTGCAATCTGAGTGCGTCCAGCATCTTGGATTAAACTTACAGTCAGTCCCAACATCTTCGCATGGGTCAATAATGCAATCAGAGTTTCTTCATCAGGGGCTTTGACCACCACTTTGGGCTGACCGCAGTATTCCCATTCTTTGAGCAGTTCAGGGTTTCTCCTTTGAATTTGCTTGTAGGCAGAAACAGCAGCATGAGAACACTGGGCAGCCACTTTCCCTTTCCCCATCTTTAAGTCATTTCGAACCACAAGAATCATTTTGTATTCCCCACTCTCTCCTAAGATGCTTGTTTCGGTTCCAGTCTCTGTGTCTGTCGCATTCACTGAGCTTTTGGGGATTGTACCAAAGCGTACACGGAGACCCCAGCCCAGACACATGCCACAAGCTACTCCAGCAGCCAAGCTGAGTGCACCAGGATGAGCCAAATATTCCATAACCAAGGATTTGGAGAGCATCTTCAAGGAAAAGAAAAAGGTTATTATGTAGCAGTAAAAAGTTATAGGCTTATCAGATAAAACACCTTGATAGTATATAAGCAACAATATTTAAAACTATACGAGGTCATCCAGAAAAAAGGCAAAATATATTTTGGATTTCATGCATGTACCACTTTTTCTTTTCTTTGTACCAGGAAAAATTCAAGAATACAGATGAAGCAATTTAGGTCATTTTGAATCTCAATATGGAGTATCTCTCTTGTTCTTGGATACAAAAAAGCTCTGTTCCTCAGTCTTCTCTAATTCTTGTGGAGAAAGGAAATGTTCTGTTTTACCAAGATGCCCAAAGGTAGCTAAAGAAACCAAGGATAATTTCTCCATCCCCTTTTCTGACATACATTGCTTATTTAGTTGTGTCTTCATAATGCAGTGGTTCTTAATGGGGATGGTACCAGCCCCTCAGAGAAGTTCCTGGCTGTCTATATAATGGGTCTGGGGTGAGGTACCTTGCTGACATTCACTAGACCTGAGTATGGAATACTAAAAGTCTTGCAAGTGAAGATTTGTCCCATTGGACATTATTGTAGGAGCAAAACTATTAATACGCAAGATGAACCCAATTTTATTTTACACAGGAACACAAAGTATTTTTGCATAGTTTTAATATACATTGAATTTACCAGAAGTGCATTATATAAAATAAAGGAAGATCACCCTTTATCCTTCATTATTTTAGATATTCTTGTTACCCCAGCAAAGCTGTTCATGGTATTTGCGTCACCAATAAAACATACCAGTTTACATTTGAGGCTGTTGGAGTCATATGATTCTGTAGCGTAAGTCCTGGAAATACATATTTTACCATAAATGTCCCTTTCTCATGTCAAAATTAGGAAATAGTGATATTTTTAAAAGTATATGGTAGATTATATACAGTATTATAAAATATTTTAATATGAGGCTAGTACAGGGGAAGGGATGTTAAACTTTATAAAATAAATTTACACACTATAAAATTCACAGTTTTTTGTTGTTAAGCCACACCCAAGGATATTTTTCCATTGATTTTTAGACAGAATGGAAGGGAGGGAGGAAGGGAGAAAGAGAAACATCAAGGTGAAAGAGACACACTGATTGGTTGCCTCCCGCATGGGGCTGGGGATTGAACCTGCAACCCTTCAGTCTGTGGGCCCACGCTCTAACTGCTGAGCCAAACCAGCCAAGGTTAAAATTCACACTTTCTTAAAAAAAAAAAAAAAAAATGGCCCTGGCCGGTTTGGCTCAGCGGTTGGAGCGTCGGCCTGCGGTACAGAGAGACCTGGGTTCGGTTCCCGCTAGGGGCACGTACCTCGGTTGCAGTTTGTCCCTGGCCCTGGTTGGTCGTGCGGGTGGCAGCCACTCGATGTGTCCCTTCACATCGATGTTTCTCTCTCTCTCTCTCCCGCTCTATCTGAACAAAAAAAAAAAAAAAAGGAATGCTTCACGAATTTGTGTGTCATCCTTTTGCACGGGCCATGCTAATCTCTGTAGCATTCCAATTTTAGTGTATGTGCTGCCGAAGCAAGCACTAAAATTCACACTTTTAACATGTACAATTCAGTGTTTTGTTTTCAATAGGGATCATTTTGTTTAATCCTCACCTAAGGATATGTTTTCATTGATTTTTTTTTTTTAAGAGAAGAGAAAAAGGGAGAGAGAAACATCGATCGCTTGCCTTCAGTATGTGCCCTGACTGGGGATTAAACCCGCAACCTAACTATGTGCCCTGACCTGTAATCTAACTCACAACCTTTTGGTGTATGGGAGAATCAACCCCGGCCAGGAATTTTTTAAAAATCCTCACTCAAGGATATGTTTATTGACATTCAGAGAGAGGAAGGGGGAAAGAGAAATATCGATGTGAGAGAAACATTTATCCATTGCTTCCTGTACGGGCCCTGACTGGGGATCAAACCTGCAACCTTTTGGTACACCAGATGACAGTTCTTCAGTTGCATTTAACCACATTTCAACTGAGCCACCTGGCCAGGTCAGTGGTTTTTAATATATCCACAAGATAAGCCTAGAAATACAGATTTAAGAGAACTTACATACAACTGAAGTTATCAAAGTGATGAAAGTGAATGAGGCCACTGGGAAAAGTAAATAGAGTGAAAAAGGGCTAAAACAAGAATCCCGAGGAAACAAACATTTACGGTTCAAAAGAGTGATTGACATGGAGTGGCCAGAGGTAAAAGGGTCAGATATGGTAAGTTGTCAGCACCTGGTTTTAGTTCTCAACTGGTGTACAGACATAGGACTTTATGGCTCTAGATGTCTTAGCAGCCAGAAAAGTAAATTATTACAACCCACATTGGGACTTCTCTCTCATAATCTAATGACCAGGCTCCAAAATGAACAATATCTTGACAATTACACAGATTATCTACACCAATTTCTAGGTTGCAAAGCAACTAAACATCCCATATATGAGATTCAGATATTATCTGTAGAAGGGAACTACAGGGTTGGGCAAAAAGTAAGTTTACAGTTGTGAGTATGTAAAACAGATTTGATTCTTATATTATTATTTATTAATTATTGTATTTTCTATTAAAGCAACTATAAACCGACTTTTGCCCCACCCTGTATATACAGAAGACCTATTGGATGTTGAGTAACATTCTAAACCTTTTACTTCCATTACTGTTGATATGAAAATAAAGGGAAGATATTAGTAGCCTCATTTTAAAGATAAGACAAATAAGAATCAGAGAAGCTGTTTATCCACGGTAACATAACTAATAGGAGTAGTATAAAATGTACTCAATTTCAAGGTAATGATAAAAAGCTTCTCAGCTTTATCCGAAACCAGATATATCAATGAGAGTCAACAAAAACAAAGTAGAAAAAGTTTCAGTAATGACCAAGTTTAATCTCTTCCATATTTCATGAGGTCTCTAACTCTAAAATGTTAAAATTAATACTAACATCTTTGTTCTTTTTTTTTCTTCCTCACCTGAGGACATTTTTCTATTTTTTGTTCAGGTAGAGTGGGAGGGAGAGAGGAAGAGAGAAACATCGATGTGAAAGGGACACATCGAGTGGCTGCCACCCGCACGACCAACCAGGGCCAGGGACAAACTGCAACCGAAGTACATGCCCTTAGCGGGAACCGAACCCGGGTCTCTCAGGACCGCAGGCCGACACTCTAACCGCTGAGCCAAACCGGCCAGGGCAACATCTTTGTTCTTTAGAATGTTCTAATCTTATATCAACCCAATCAGATTATTGTCTAACTCCACTAAAAGGTGTTTCAGCCTGTCCCCTTTTCTGTGTATCTATTATAAACATATCAATAAACCCAGTGCTCAAAACTAAGGTAAAAATAACTAATTTTAATCTCACAGATGACCCTGGGCAATGATGGCATTGCAAATAGACATGTCCTATAAAACCCTCCTCTTGGTGCCTTCTCTTCCTCTGCCAGACTAAACTCCTTTCACCAATGCTTTTGATCCCGTTACCTCCTGAACCATGCTCCATCCATCAATCCCACTACACTGGCTACTGCCCCTTGGCCTTTTCCAACCTAAAAACCTTTCCCATTGGACTTTAAATCCCTGCCTCATGTTTCCTCTTCTGTCATCCTCTAAACTTTTTCAGTTACCTGCCTCCCTTCCCAGTCAACTGAAATTGCTAAGGAATCAGACAGTTGCTAACTGCCAAATATAGTTGAGTTTTCTGCACTAGTCACTGATAACTATTTTTTTTTAACTTTCCTCCCTTATATTCTTTAACCCAATTATTACCCCATTACCAACCTACCTTTCTGATAGCTTTTTTCCAGTTTCCCCCTCTGGCTCTGTTTTCCCCTGATGTATATATAATACAAATTTACACATTTGGCTCTCTTTTCAGGCTATACCTACATTGTCCAATACAGTAGCCATTAGCCAAATGTAATTATTTAAATTAATCAAAACTAAATAAAAATTCGGTTCTTCAGTTGCATTTAACCACATTTCAAATGCTCAGTATCTCAACAACTTAAAAGTGGCTAGTGGACACTTTATCAGACAAAAATATATAACATTTCCATGACCAAAGAAAGTTCTATTGGACAGTGCTGATTTATATACTCTCTTTCCATTAAATCAATGTTTATTGAGGGCCAACTGTGCACCAGGCACTGCTCTGGACTCTGGAGATAGAGCACAGAACAAAACAAAGTCCCACTCTTCCTGAAACTAACATTCTAGCAAAAAGAGACAGACAATAAATAGTTTGTCAGACGGAGAATTTCACTTATTCCCAAATCATCAAATGCTGAGGACTCCGAAAACCTCTCTTGGGCTCTAACCTTGATTTTCCAGCTTCTGCTAGATTTCACCACGCAGATACCTATGAAGTACTCTAAATTGTGTCTGAAACGGAATGCAGTATCTCCCCTTCCCTCTCAAACTTCCTTTTTCTGTATTCCTGATTTCTGTGTAACCTTGGATTTTTTTCTCTTCTGTCCTACTACCAGTCTTATCTGTCTTGAACCATCTCATCTTTACTAGCAGTGCCCTAATTATCTCCTGGCCAAAAGCCTCCAAAATTCACTGCCTCTAATCTTTCCACATTTCCTTCACTCATGCCCTAGTTCATCCTAGTCCATCTGCAATTAAAATTATACTTCAAAAACACAAACCTGAGTCTGTAATCTCCCTGCTCAAAAATCACTGGATAAATGCCTCCATAAAACATAAATCCCTTTGCACGAATTTACAGCACCACACAATTTGGTTACAACCTCCTTTATCCGTCTAACCTAGTCTCCTGCTGTACTGTCCAGCCACACCAAATCACTAGGTCCCTTCAAGCAGCAATCCTTCCTTGCAATTATTTCGTTTTCTCCACCGAAACGCACAAACACAGACAAAAACATCCTCTTCACCCGTGAAGACGTCGTTAAAATGCCAGTCTCTGAAATCCTTACCATCCCCCAGTCTTGATTATTTATTCTTCAGAGATGCTGTAACATTTACACATACTGTGGATCATTGTCTCGGCATCTAGGGCAGTGCCTGGGGTATAGTATTAAGGAATTAAATGCTTCTCTAGGTATTATGTCTGAGAACCAAATCTTCGATCATATTTTTAGAAACCTTTTTCCCCTCGTGGGAACCACTTGATACGTTAGGGGGTATTCAAAAAAGACTCAGCAGAGCGCGAGGCCTGCTCGTATTGTCTCACATTCGGAGCGAGCACAACGCTGCTGCCTGAATGGGGGCTTCGTCTGGGAAATGAAAATCCTGGGTCCTTCTCGTCCCCAGCACCTTGGTCCCCTCTACCAAAGGACCACTGGCAGAACCGGGCCGGTGGCTCCGGCAGCCACTGGGCGGAAGACAACTTCAGAAAATGAAAGGGTGGGGTGGGGTTACAGAAAGAGGTGGGAAGACACATCCCGACTGGAGAGAATGGAGCGCGACACGCCTCTCCTTCGCCCCGGGAGGCCCGACCTACCTAGAGCGCCTCTCGTCGCCTCACTCGCGTCTTCGCGTTCCCCACTTCAGAGCAGCGAGCACGCCGCTACCGCACGAGGTACCTCTTCCGCGGTCCCTTGATAACAAGTTCCGGATCAAGAACTGCGAAGGGAACAGTCATCCTTCCTCTCGCCCCGCCCACAGGTCCCGAACCCAAATCCTGCGACCGTCGACCGAGGTTGCCGGAAAGAAGTGGGAACGTTTCTCTTCAGGAGGCGGTCTCCCGGGGGAACACGGACCGGAAGTGACGCGGAGAGTTCCGGTTGGACGGACCCCCTGCGGCGGGTGTGAGTGTCGGTCAGGTGCCGCTTCCAGGATCCTGAGATCCAGAGAAGCCGGGGTCAGAGCGGGTAGGTAAACGAGCGCGGGGAATTGGGGACGGGAGCCTGAGACTGTCCTCGGAGCTCGGCTTCTTCTAGAGCTCTCCCACTTAGACTGTGCACATCTGGGGCACCGTGAGTTCGACTTCAAGCAGTGTTTGCGGGTGCTGCTGACTCGGGATGTCTCCGTGAGCCGGTAGCCAGGTTGTGTGGGACGCCTCTCCATGGTTGGCCGACGGTACATGGAACCCATACACTGGATTCCCGACCTTTCGCTCTGACCGCCACTGAATTGGAAGCGGTTCTAAGCTTCCAGAGAGTACCCATCTCTTCTTCCTCCCGGGGTGTCTGGGACTTTAGAGTAAATGGAGATTTTCCCAGCTGATGACCAAGCTGTTTAGAAGTACCCGATTCTAAACAAGATTCAGACGTGTAAATGCCATCTAAAGCCCTGCTAGCCAAGAGGGTGGAGCCTTCGCTCCGTAGATCTCTTGCAGAGGACCTTCACATATCTCCCACTACTTTCATGAAGAATAGGGTGCTTTACCTTTTCCAAATCCCTTATCCCTTCGACCCCTGTTTGGCATTACAGTGGAAGGATTTGCCATAAAACGTGAAGGTCGGCTGAATCGCTAAAATTCCAAGAAGCCGTATGTGGCCCTGTACCACACTGCTAAGATTACTTATGACCTCCATTGGGTTTTACGCTATTATCTTTTATTTTCCTGCAAAATCATTAGAAAATCTCATAGTGTATAGGCTCTGGCACTGTTTATACCTATCTTGGCAACATTGCTCCTTTTCCTAACTTTAATGCCTTTCAGTTCTCCTTTGGAGCTTGTCAGATATTTTGTGAACAGACTGCACTGATCTTTGGCGAAGCTTGTGCAAGTGTTTCTAGACTAATGATAGGAAATTTGATGTTCCGACTGCTACCTATTCATTGTATTATCATTAGTTCTGATTTTAGTTGTATATTCTTAGCATAAATGAAGATAAGAAATTATTATTTACTAGGCAACATTTAATGCATTCTAGATTATGTTTTTATAGACCTTTGAAAGATAAGTGCTGGTATCCAGACAAATGTGGCCAATTTGTGTAGGTGAAATGATTGTTTGTTGTTTAATTTACATGTTGTTCTTATTTTTAATTTAGAAAAAAATTTCACACTTTTCTGAAACGAGATGACAAGGTTTTTGAGATGTGGAATTGTGTAAATTAGAGGTTATTGTTGGTTTTAATGTCTAGTAAATTTTCTTATTGACACTATAACTGCCAAACTTGATCTTACATTCTTTTTCAAAAATTGATTTCAGAGAGAGGAAGGGGGACAGAGAGAGACAGATGTTAGAGAGAAACATTGATCAGTTGCCTCCCATGTGTGCCCTGAACAGGGATAAAACCCACAACCTGGGTATGTGCCCTGACTCGGAATCGAACCCCCACCTTTCTATGTATGAGAGGATGCTCCAACCAACTGAGCCACACTGGCCAGGGTTGATCTTATATTGTTTTTGTTCAATTCATTTGTCGAGAAACTGATTATTCAAATCATCTCACTTTTCCACCTTCTTCCTGCCTTTGGTATGAATAACCACTTTTTTTTTTTTTTATTCTCACCCAAGTACATTTTTTTGTTTTTGCATTTATCTTGAGATAGAGCGGGAGGGAGAGAGGAAGGAAGAGAGAGAGAAACATTGATGTGAGAGAGACACATCTATTGGTTGCCACCCACATGACCCCAACTGGGGCTGGGAACAACCGAGGTATGTGCCCTAAGCGGGAACTGAACCCCAGACTCTCTGGTCCATGGGCTAATGCTCTAACCGTTGAGCCAAACCGACGAGGGCATGAATAATCACTTTTTAGAATTGTAAAAGATCATCAAACTTGAAATCAGAAGACCTGGCTTGAAGTCTGGGCTCCAGCATTTATTGAGTGAAGGTTGACAGGTTACCTAACTTTCTAAGCTGGAGTATATTGATAAAAGTACTGCTCACTTTATTTCATAGGATTGTCACAGTGACTGAGATAGAAAATGTGAAATAACTATATAAATGAAAATATGATGATGTCATTTTACTCTGAAATCTGGATGTGTATCAGTGTAGAATACTGTTGCTTTGCATCATTTCAAAATTTGATGTTTTATATTGTGTGCTATTTATCTGAAAATATTATCATATGTTTTTCTGAGATGATCTTTGCCCTACTTTTGAACATAGTAAAAGCTAGCCAGGAGTAGTTTGATACTGTAATCTATTGAGTTAGTCACCTTGATTAGTAAGTAGGTGACCGGAAAATGAGTGTAGCTTTGTGTTTGAGAGTCTAAGTCTGATATTTTGGTCATCATGTATTGTCACTTAAGAATTTACAAGTGCAGAGGAAACTGAGGTTTTTGGTGCTTACATATGGTTAAATACCTACTGAACACAGCATTTAGAAGTAGAAGCAACCTCTGTGAACATATGATTAAATTCTTCTCACTTAACAGGAGAAAATTGAGGCCCCAGAAACGATCAGTAATTGGCTCGCCTGAGGTCCTATGGCTTAGGTAGTGCCAGACCTGAACTGGAAATGAGATCCCAAGTGTTCTTTCTGTTCTGCTCAGGTTGTCTCCAGGCATCTTTATATGGTTTGGTAATATTTCCTGGTTTGCATGGAAATGATTTCTATTATGTAGTAAAGAGATCTGTATGTGTGTATACACCCCCACACACACCCTTCTTTAGCTGATTGAGTCTTGTAAATTCTTTGAAAATAAAAGCACTGTGCTTGGCAAGATTTGCAGTGAAATGTTATAAGGAAAGAAAATTAGTTCTATTCTTTAGAACAGTTATTCTGAGTTCATGCTTTGTTACTATCAGGTATCAAGGTGTCTTCTTTCTGGCAGGTGGAAAAGACAGGATCTTTGTAACTTATGTCTCACCAAGTGAATATTGTTGCTAATCAGTATGAGGGAGCTGTGTTAATTACTTTGCTCCTGCTAAAAGAATTTCTCTCAGCTGTTTGTAATTTCATCATCCTATTATATTAGTTATCTCTTAATCAATGGCATCATTTCTGTAATTATTTCATTCTGGGTAAATAGCCACTGTAGAAGAGTTCATTCTATGTCTTGTTGGGAACTCTTTTTGCCTCCATTGTTTTCATGCAACTATTTAGTCTCTTCCCTTTCTTGGAGATTGTCGTGCCAGGTACTAATTTTCACTGCTTTCTTGCCCACATAGTCTATGTTGGTCTCTCTCTCTCTCTTTGGTACAGAAATAAACTCCAGATTAGAGACTCCTGACTAACCTCAGAAACAAACTGAATGAATTGAAATGATAACTTGTTTGTTGTTGTATTAGTTAATAATCTGCTTTCACAGAGACTTACAAATATTTTGGAGGTAAAGTTTTAAGGAGTTTATTACTTAAAGAAACTCCTTATCTTTCTGAGAAAGCAACTTTGATTTTTTTTTTTTTTAACCCTCACCCGAGGACACTTTCCCATTTTTTGTTCAGGTAGAGTGGGAGGGAGAGAGAGGAACAGAGAGAGAGAGAGAAACATCGACGTGAAAGGAACACATCGAGTGGCTGCCACCCGCACAACCAACCAGGGCCAGGGACAAACTGCAACCGAGGTACACGCCCTTAGCGGGAACCGAACCCGGGTCTCTCAGGACCGCAGGCCAACGCTCCAACCGCTGAGCCAAACCGGCCAGGACTGAGAAAGCAACTTTGTATAGAGTGTACTGAACTGATGTTATGTCTTATGTAAACCCTTATTTATTTTTTTATTATTTTTTTTTTCCACATCTTTATTGTTGGATGTAAAATGTATTACAGATGTTCCACATTTTTCCCCCATTGACCCCCTCTTCCCCCCTCCCGCCCCCCTCCCACCTTTTCCCAAACTATTGTCCGTGTCCATTGGTTATGCATATAAGTTCTTTGGTTTATTTCTTCCCACCCCCCCAACCCCTTTCCCTTTGAGGTTTGTCAGTCTAGCAATGAATTTGTGCTTCTTAATTCCTTCACCTTTTTCATCCATTCCCCCAACCCCTTTCCCAACTGGCAACCAACAAAATGTTCTCTGTATCTATGAGAATGTTCCTGTTCTTCCTGTTCATTTTGTTTGTAGATTCCATTGTTGATAGATATGTACTCATTGCCATTTTGTTTGTTCATACATTTTATCTTTTTCTTTAAAAAGACCCTTCATCATTTCATATAATAACGGTTTGGTAGTGATGAACTCCTTTAACTTTTTCTTGTCTGGGAAATGTAAACCCTTATTTAAAGCTAATTTAAAAATATGCTTCCTGCCCTGGCTGGTTTGGCTCAGCGGTTAGAACGTAGGTCTGTGGACCAAAGAGTCATAGGTTCGACTGGTCAAGGGCACGTACCTCGGTTTCAGTTCGGTCCCTGGCTCTGGTCCAGGTCATGCGGGAGATAACCAATCGATGTGTTTCTCTCAGATCGATGTCTTCCCCCTCACCCCCCAATTCCACCCACTCTATCTGAAGATAAATGGGAAAATATCCTTGGGTGAAGATTTTTTAAAAATATATGCTTTTTGAAAGTTTTGGAAATTTGAACAGGTGATACTTTTCTGTGTTAGATAAAAGATGATACTTAAAGCTTAAGGCATTTTTAAATTAAGCAAGAGCAACCTATCAAGTAATCCTATCCTAGCTGGTGTAACTATAATTGCTGTGGAGTTTGTCAGTAGTATTCCAGAAATCCATATTTTTTAGTAGTTCTTTATGATGTTTTCTCTTGTTCTTCAGGTTCATAAATAATAACAATAACCTTGGTCTTTATAAATTTTTCTGAAAGGACTGGGCAGGTAGTGATAAGAGTCAAGGCTATGAAGCTAAATTGCCTTGGTTCAAATTCCAGCTCCACTACTGTGCAACCCTTGGGCTACTTAGTCTCTTGCTGTCTCAATTTCCTCCTTGATAAGGTAGTCAGTGCCTTTCTTGTTAGGGTTAAATTAATAGATTTAAGTAAAGCATTTAGAATAGTGCCTGCCATATCGTTAACTGTGATTATTATCAGTAGCGTCATCATGTGGTCTACTGAGCAGTTGCCAAGAACTCTTTCCCAATCCTCTTCTGAAGGTATGTCTTTATGTTGTTGCTTACTTGATTATTATTTGCTTATGATTAATGAAGTGTCAGTAAATAACAATTTCATTTTGTGAATATTTTACAACATGTGGGATTCTTAACAAAATGAGGCATTCTTGTAGGTCATTTTCTTTCACCTTTTTGTATTATTGTTAACAGTTTACATTGTAGGGATTCAGAACGAGTCCACCCCAAGGTGTGCCTCTGTGGTATGCGGATTGTTTTGAGCTAAAGATGACAGACCCTGCAGGACCCCGAAACTTCTTCCACCCAGTTCCCCTAAACTACCTAGAAGAATTTGAAATTTGAGCTTGAACAGGATATTATCAGAAATAACCTCTTTTGGCCTATCTATATGGCAGGGCAAACTACTAATTACTGAATATCTGCTGTAACCACCTTACAGTGACATTCAAGATCCAAGGTACCTTACCTCATCCTAAGACCAGAATGTCATATATACCTCATTTTTCCTTTCTGTCTCTGAACCTCTTATGTATGTGGGGACTCACTCTCTGCTGTATATGGGCTTCCCATGTGCATGAAATTAAATTTGATTTTCTTTTGTCAATCTGTCTCATACTGATTTGATTATTTGGTGGTGTTTTTTTTAATATGTTTGAATTGATTTTTTTTAGAGAGAGAGAGTGAAAGTGAGAGAGAGAGATAGAAACATCAATGTGAGAGAGAAATATTGACTGGCTGCCTCCAGCACGTCCCCTACTGGGGATCGAGCCCACAATCTGGGCACATGCCCCGACCGGGAATCGAATCGGGACCTCTCAGTCCATGGGACGATGCTCAGTCCACTCAACCACACCAGCCGGGCTGATTTGATTATTCAACCAGCCAAAAAGAACCAGAGGAGAGAAGGGAGAATTTTTCTTTTCCTCCCACAACATTATCTGTGTAAGCCCTAACTTGGAATTTGGGAATTGAAATTTGGTGTTTAGGGATGTCTTCCAGCACTTACTTTCTTTGCATGGGAAGATCATGTTGCAGTGACATCTATTGCCATAACTGTTCATTCATCCAGTCAGTGAACAAAAAGTACTTTGGGTCCCAGGTTTTGGGGGAAACAGTGGGAAACAAAGACAAACAGACACTTTAGTGAGCTTGATAGAGAAAAACAAAAATACAGAAGTGAAAGACTACACAGTGTAATACATGTTATAAAGGAAACATGAAAGGGTCTGCGAGAGTTGAGGTGGATTTCTGCCTGTTTGAGACCAGCACAGTACACCTATAATCAGTGATATGAAATGAAGGAGGAAACAGGCATGGTTCAGGTTATGCAGAGCTTTGCAGGCCATGGAAATAAGTTTGGATTTGATTTGAGTGCAGTAGGAAGCCATTCTACAATTTCAAGTAGGGAGTAATATAATTTATATGAAATTCACTATTGCTTACATGTGAAGGATGACTTGAAGGAGGTGTGAGTAGAAATGGAGAGAGAAGTTAGTAGTTCATTGCAGTAGTCCAAGTGAGAGATGAAGATGGCCTGATCCAGAGCGATGGCAAACGTGGAGAAGAGTGAGTGGGTGGATACTAAATATATTTGGAGTAGGTCTGGGTCTTGGATTATATGTGAGGAGCAAGGAAATGAGAAGAGTCAAAGATGGCTGTACTTCTGGATTTAGTAACAGGGTGGATGGTTGTGCCAAGTACTGGGAGAGGGAGTGTTTGGGGAGGACCAGGGTTGTTACAGGAAGAGGGATGAGGTGAGGTAAAAAAGGACATGTTGAATTTGAGATGCTTAGGAATCATCCAAATGGTACTTCTAGAACTATAAATCTAGAGGTCAGGACCAGAAATACAATTTCAGGCTAGTATGTTAAACTATGGAACCAGCCAGGCTGGTGTGGCTCAGTGAATTGAGCGACGTCCCATGGACCAAGAGTTCCCAGTTCTATTTCCAGTCAGTGCACATGCCCATGTTGCAGGCTCAATCCCCAGTAGGTGGTGTGCAGGGGCAGCCGATCGATGTTTTTTTCTCATTAGTGTTCCTACCTCTCCCTCCCTCTCTTTCTAAAAAATCAATAAAACTGTGTGTGTGTGTGTGTATTTTTTTTTTTGCATTTATCGACAGATAGAACGGGAGGGAGAGGAAGGAAGAGAGAGTGAGAGAGAAACATCGATATGAGAGAGACACATCAAATGGTTGCTACCCACACGATCCCAACCAGGCTGGGAACAAACTGCAACCGAAGTACATGCCCTTAGCGGGAATGAAACCTGGGTCTCTCTGGTCCTCAGGCCGACGCTCTAACCACTGAGCAAAACTGGCCAGGCCGTGCGTGTGCGCACGTGTGTGTGTGTGTGTGTGTGTGTGTGTGTGTGTTTGTGTATAGTTTTTTAAATTATGGAACCAGATAAGTCACGTGGGGAAACCGGACAATGAGCCAGGTCAGGTAAAACAGAGCCAGCAAAGGACACTGACTAATGAGTGTTTGAAGAAAGAATGATCAGCTATATAACACTAATAAAAAGTGGTTACATCTAGCATGGAGCATACTAGACAGATGAGGCACAAAAGGGAAGCAAAATTTTTCACTTTTTTTTTTTTTTTTTGCATGTATCTTTTAAAGCATGTGACTTATTCAGAATTCTTTTAAGAAATATTCAGCTCTTGAGTATATGATATCTTGCTTCCCAACATTGTTGTCAGTTTGGCTCAGATAAACTCTTTTAAAAACTCAGAAAGAAAAGAAAAGAGATGTTCGGCTGTCAGATGTCGCTCTGTGGTCTAGAAGAAGATAGAATCAAGTCACTTCTTCCCTCATTATCGAGTCTGTTTCCATCCAGAAACATTCAGGTCTCCACATTGCAAAAGCCATGTAATCAAGAGAGTGTATGCAAGATTTTCCTACCCCTTATACATTTTTAAGAACTATGGAGATTTTAGCACTGCACTATGGGCAGAGGAATTTTCTTTAATTTATACTAAATAATCATAGATATCACTAGGACCTCTGTATCTACAAAACTCTAATTTTTAGAAATTCAAATATTTGAATTTATCAGTAACCATAATAACTATTGGTAAGTAAAATATGCTGGTGGACTCCTACCTCAAAGTCTTTGTACTTATTTTTCTCTTTCCCTACAGTTCTCTTCCCATATTTTTTTTATAGCTCTTGTCTGATGTCAAATTCTCAGTGAAAGTTTCTTTATCCACCTTGTTAAAAATTGTACACAAACACATACATATGCACACATACCCAATTTCTTTATTTTTCACTGTGGCACTTACCACAGTCTGATATATGTTTGAATTTTTTTTGTTCACTGCTGTCTCTAGTATCTCAAACTAAGCCTGGTATATAAGTAAGTATTTGTTAAATGAGTAAATGGAAAATTCCTTTTCACTGCTGTGTAATATATTTTATTATGTAAGTCTACCCCAATTTATTGATCTGTTCTCATGACAATGAACATTTGAATTGTTTATAGCTTTTGCTGTTAAGACCAATGTTGCTAAAAATATCATTGTACATACAATATTTCACATGTACAAGAGATTCTATTGGCTATATGACTAAGTATAGAATAGCTAGCAAGAGTATGCCAATATTTTTTTAATGTATCTTTATTGTTGAATGTATTACAGATGTCCCACCTTTTTTTCCCCATTGACCCTCCTCCTCCCCAGTCCCACCTCCCTCCTGCCTTCTCCACAATATTGTCTGTGTCCATTGGTTATGCATATATGCATAGAAGTTCTTTGGTTTATCTCATCTGGCCTTCCTTCCCCACTTCCATTTGAGGTTCATCAGTCTAACAAACAACCCATTTATACTTTTTAATTCCTTCATCTTTTTCACCCTTTCCCCCTGCCCCCTCCCATCTGGCAAGCAACAAAAAGTTCTCTGTATCTATGAATCTGTTTCTGTTCTGCTTACTCATGTTGTTTGTAGATTCAGTTGTAGATAGATATGTATTAATTGCCATTTTATTGTTCATTTTTTTTTTTTGTTCTTCAAGAAGACCCTGCAACATTTCATATAATACTGGTTTGGTGGTGATGAACTCCTTTAGCTTTTTCTTGTCTGGGAAACTCTTGATATGTCCATCAATTCTAAATGATAGCTTTGCAGGATAGAGTAATAATGGTTATAGGTCGTTGCTTTTCATCACCTTGAATATCTCTTGCTACTCATTTCTGGCCTGCAAAGTTTCTTTTTAGAAATGAGCTGACAGTCTTATGGGAGCTCCTTTGTAAGTAACAAACTGCTTTCCTCTTGCTGCTTTTAAGAGTCTGTCTATCTTTAACCTTTGGCATTTTGATGATGATGTGTCTTGGTGTGGCCCTTATTGGGTTCATCTTGTTTGGGACTCTCTGTGCTTCCTAGACTTGTGTGTCTGTTTCTGTCACGAAGTTAGGGGAGTTTTCTGTCATTTTTTCAAATAGGTTTTCAATTTCTTGCTCTCTCTCTTCTCCTTCTGGCACCCCCAAGATGCGAATGTTGACACACTTGAAGTTGTCCCAGAGGCTCCTTACACTATCCTAATTTTTTGGATTCTTTTTCTTTTTGCTGTTCTGATAGGCTGTTTTTTTGCTTCCTTATATTCCAAATCGATGATTTGCCTCTTGGCTTTACCTACTCTACTATTGATTCTCTAAATTATTCTTTGTTTCAGTTAGTGCATCATTTCTGACTGGTTCTTTTTCATGTTGTTAATGTTCTTACTAAGTTCCTTGGAGTTCTTTTTAAGTTCCTTGAAGTTCTTACTAAGTTCCTTGGGCATCAACCAGTATTTTGAACTCTGCATCAGATTGATTGCGTATCTTTATTTTGTTTAGTTCTTTTCCTGGTATTTTGTTCTTTTCTTTCATTTGGGATATGTTTCTTTGTCTCCTCATTTTGACTGCTTCCCTGTGTTTGTTTCTATGTACTAGATAGATTTGCTGTGTCTCCTAGGCTTCCTAGGGTGGCCTGTTGTTGTAGGTGTTCTGTGGGATCCAGTGGCACAGCCTCCCTGATCACCCAGCTTAGCCCTCAAGGGCACCCCTAGTGTGGACTGTACACTCTTCTGTGGTAATTGAGTCTTGATTCTGTTGGCACGTCAGTGGGAGGGATTTACTCAGACTGATCAGCTGCAAGGACTGGCTGTGCCCACTAACCACCAACCTCAGACTACCTTGGAGGATCAGCTGTGTAGGGGCCCACCACACAGTGCAAGACTTAGTTTAGCAGGGTTCTGGTATCCACTGAGTCCACACATTGAGTGTGTCACTTGTGGAGGTAGTTGGGTGGTGGTGCTTCGATGTGGTCTGAAGCTGTCCACTAGGGTGTGCTGGCTCTGGGACAAGGTCAGCCACTGGCTGCTTCTTGTGCTGGGCTTGGAGGTGCCCAGGAAAAGCCAAGTTGTGAACCAAGGCTGGCTGCTTCTAGTGCCAGGCCTGGACCACTTAATGAAAGGTATGGGGCTCGCTGAGACCAGATGCTGCTTGTTTAAGAGATTTTAGGAAAATCTGAAGCAAGATCCAAGACAGGCCAATCCTATAGTAAAGCCATTGGAAGCAGCTTGGGTGGGCCTGAAAGTTGGGTGGGTCGGGGCCTCAGGGAATCACCAGGGCGGGGCTACCAGTGTGAGCCCGGTTATTGGAGTCCCAGATATGGCGGCTGTCTGCTGCCCCAGGGAAAGGCTCACCAAAGGAACATCAGCCTCCCGCAGCATGTCTGTCTGAGAGAAAGCCGCTTTTGTAGCCCTTGTCTGGAGGCCAAACAGCTCAGTTCTCCCCCATCCCCGCCACACGGGGGTTTGGGACCAGGTTGTCGGTGCCTCCCCCATTCCTACCAGTCTGGATGTGGCTTCTTTAATTTCATAGTTGTAGAATTTCCATTCAGCTCCATTTCAGATGGTTGTGAATGGTGGTTGTTCTGCAGTTTAGTTGTAATTTTGATGTGGTTGTGGGAAGAAGCAAGGACCTTATTTACCTATGCTGCTGTCTTGACCGGAGTCCCAGTATGCCAACATTCAGCTTTACAAGTGCTATTGTTATCCTTCCTAATTTTTGTCAAAGGAATGCATGTAAAGAATGCTATAATGGGCCCTGGCCGGTTTGGCTCAGCAGTTAGAGTGTTGGCCTGCGGTCCAGAGAGACCCGGGTTCGGTTCCCGCTAGGGGCATGTACCTCGGTTGCAGTTTGTCCCCGGCCCTGGTCGGTCGTGCGGGTGGCAGCCACTCGATGTGTTCCTTTCACATCGATGTTTCTCTCTGTCTCCGTTCCTCTCTCTTCCTCCCACTCTACCTGAACAGAAAATAGAAAAATGTCCTTGGGTGAGGATTAAAAAAAAAAGAATGCTATAATGGCCCTGGCCGGTTTGGCTCAGCCGTTAAAGTGTCGACCTGCGGTCCAGAGAGACCCGCGTTCGGTTCCCGCTAAGGGCATGTACCTCGGTTGCAGTTTGTCCCCGGCCCTGGTCGGTCGTGCGGGTGGCAGCCACTCGATGTGTTCCTTTCACATCGATGTTTCTCTCTGTCTCCGTTCCTCTCTCTTCCTCCCACTCTACCTGAACAGAAAATAGAAAAATGTCCTTGGGTGAGGATTAAAAAAAAAAGAATGCTATAATGGGCCCTGGCCGGTTTGGCTCAGCAGTTAGAGTGTTGGCCTGCGGTCCAGAGAGACCCGGGTTCGGTTCCCGCTAGGGGCATGTACCTCGGTTGCAGTTTGTCCCCGGCCCTGGTCGGTCGTGCGGGTGGCAGCCACTCGATATGTCCCTTTCACGTCGATGTTTCTCTCTCTCTCTCTTCCTCTCTCTCCCTCCCACTCTATCTGAACAAAAAATGGAAAAATGTCCTCGGGTGAGGATAAAAAAAAAGAATGCTGTGATGGATTGTAAAATGGAATATTAGATTGTGAAATCGTCACAAATTCTCACTATATGCATACCTCTTCGCAATATGATTTTATTTCTAGAGTCTGTTATTTCACCCCTTGACTTTGTACTTGGATATGTGATTTACTTTGGCTAAGGGGACATTAGCAAGTGCAACACAAACAGAGGCTTTGCAATGTAAGATTTTTCAGCCAGAGAACCCAGAGACAGAGGCTGATAACTCCGTCATTACATTAAGAGTTTATTAATGGAACGTACATGCAAATGGCAGCAAGATGACATGGATATCCTCTGTGCCTTCCATCTCCCAGACTCTGTGTTTTATAGCTAAAAGCGGTGAGTCTGCCTGTGGGGAAAGGAATGTGTGTTTAATCTAAGGGAAGGAAAACCATCAGGTGCCGAGAGGCTGTGGTGCCGGAGCTGGTTGAGAGACAGATAGCCAAGGGCTTCTAGTTCCAGAGACACAGCCCAGAGTTCTTGTGAACATGTGAGGAGTGGGGCTCATCAAGATGGTGGATTAGGTTCCGCTGAAGTCAGCTCTGTAGCACAGGCTTGAAAAGCATTTGCACATTGGGACCAGTCTTCTCTTACCGCTCTTTGGAACCCTTAGCCCTTGCGAAAAAAGCCCAGGCTAACCTACTGAGGCAGAGCAAAGACAAGGCATCCCAGCTGAGACCTACCTAGCTAAAGAGCCAAGCTAGCCCAGACCAGAACTGCCCAACCTAATTCACAAACTCATGAGAAGTATTAAATGATTTTTAAATTATGAAGTTTTGGAGCTAAGTTGTCACACAGCAAAATATAATTGATAAAGATGGTATCTCTTGTGATCTGATTTATTTTTTCTCCAATCCTCACCCAAGGACATTTTTTTTCTATTCATCTTCAGAGAGAGGGAGAGAGAGAGAGAAACATCAATGTGAGAGGGACACATGAACTGGTTGCCTCCCACACGACCCTGACCAGGGCCGGGGACAAACCGCAACTGAGGTACGTGCCCTGGACCGGAATTGAACCCACGACTCGTTGATCCACAGGCTGACACTCTAACCACTGAGCCAAACCGTCCAAGGATGATTTATGTTTTTTATGGTCAGTGAGGTCAAGTAGATGTTTCAGTATTGGTCATATATGTTTCCTGTGCTATGAAATACCTCTTCATGTTCTTTGTATATTTTAGCTTTGTGGGGTTATCTTTTTCTTAATATTTAAAATTTTTACTATAATCTTCCTATTAGTCTTTTTCAATTATGTATTTTTGTCATTTATCTTTTCACTTAAGATAGCTTATGATGGCCCTGGCTGGTGTGGCCCAGTTAGTCCCATACACCAAAAGGTTGCTGGTTCGATTCCCAGTCAGGGAACATGCCTGAGTTGTTGGCACCATCCCTGCTAGGGGACATGCAAGAGGCAGCTAATCGATGTTTTGCTCTCACATCAATGTTTTTCTGTCTTTCCTTCTCCCTTCCTCTCTAAAAATAAATAATTTTTTGAAAAAGATAGTGCGTGGTGAATTTGTTTTCTTTATAATATTGTCCATTTATTAGTCTTTTTCTTTATAGATAGCTCTTTTGCATATCTTGAGGAATCTTTTCCTACCCCAAGGCAGAAATATATTTATGGTTTCTTCTAAAAATTTTGCTTTTTGACTGTAAAGTCTTTAATCTTTTTGGAATTGAATTTTTTGCATGGTTCAAAATTTGCTTTTTAAAAAATCCTCACTCAAGGATATTTTTCTGTTTTATTATCAGATAGAATGGGAGGGTGGGAAAGGGAAGGAAAGAGAAAAACATTGATGTGAGAGAGACACATCAACTGGTTGCCTCCTGCATGACCCGACCAGGGCCGGGGCCAAACTGCAAGCGAAGTTGAATGTATTTTACACTTCGTTAAATTAAGTTGAGGAACAGTTTAGACCAGAAATTTATACCCTCGTAACCTGCTAAGCCATTATTGGGAGATTTATTGAGATTTTTGAATGCTTTTAAATTATATTCTACCTTGGAGTTTTAATTTGTCAAATTCCCCAACATTTAGAAAGTTTAAAAAGATTCAAAGAGCCCTGGCTAGTTTGGATCAGCTGTTAGAGTGTTGGCCCGTGGACCAGAGTTGAGGGTTTGATTTTGGCCAAGGGCACGTACCTCAGTCACAGTTCATCCCTGGCCCTGGTCAGGGTCATGCAGGAGGCAAGCAGTCGATGTGTCTCTCTCACATCAATGTTTCTCCCCCACCCCACCCACCATTTTAAGATAAATGGAAAAATATTCTCGGGTGAAGATTGGGAAAGAAAAGATTTAATGAACTTTTTTCATATATTCTCATTCAAATAATGAATTTTCCAGGAATACATTTTTTAACCATCACAACCATGTGCTAGATACAATCTGGCTCTCAGAATCAGATCATCTGATAGTTACTTTGATATTGTGCATGGTGTTTGAATTATCTTTAGTTTTTTAGCTTTGTATAGGTGGAATGCTGTATCAAAACCTCACTAGTCAAGATATATTACTCTTCACCTAGATTATTTGTTAAGTTACCAAGAATCAATTGCAATTTCTTTTCTTTCTTTTTTTTAAAAATTCTCACCTGAGGATATTTTTCCATTTATCTTCCGACAGAGTATGATGGGGAGGGAGAAAGAAAAGCATCTGTGTGAGAGAGACACATTGATTGGTTGCCTCCCACACGACCCCAACCATGGCCGGGGACCGAACAGCAACCAGGGTATGTGCCCTCGACCAGAATCAAACCAGCACTCTTTGGTCCGAGGGCCTTCACTCTAACTGCTGACCCAAACCGGCCAGGGCTAAATTGCAGTTTCTTAATCTTAATAGTTTTAGAGAAATCTACAGCTATTTTGGAATAGTCTGTGACTAAATATACCAAATAATCCTGTTAATAAGGAAAGGCACTTCTGAAAGCAAGAAACATATAATAATCAGGTTTGCTGGCTGCCTTTTATGCCTTGTATGAAAAGCAATGTGTTTTATTGAGAAAGCCAACTTAATATTCTTGTGAAAAAGTAGAATCATTTGGATAGATTATTTTTGTAAGAAGTGTGTTCATTTCATTTGGAACACAGTGGCCAGGAAAATTAGAATCAATGGTTTCACTGATCTTATTTGCTTGTCCTTTTCATCTTGTTAAATTCTCCAGTAACTCTTTGTTGTTAATCCTCTTTTTGTTGTTTATCCTTACCTGAGGATATTTTTCCATTGATTTTTAGTCAGAGTGGATGGAGGGAGGGGAAGAGAGAGAGAGAGAGAGAGAGAAACGTCTATGTGAGAGAGACACATCAACTGCTTGCCTCCAGAATGAGAGAGACAGAGAGAGAGAGAGAGAGAGAGAGAGAGAGAGAAAGAAACGTCTATGTGAGAGAGACACATCAACTGCTTGCCTCCAGAATGAGAGAGACAGAGAGAGAGAGAGAGAGAGAGAAAGAAACGTCTATGTGAGAGAGACACATCAACTGCTTGCCTCCAGAATGACCCCGACTGGGACCTGGGATCAAACCTGCAATCCAGATATGTGCTCTTGATCAGGAATTGAACCTGAAACCCTTTGGTCTATGGGCCAATGCTCTAACTGCTGAGCCAAAACAGCGAGGGCTCCAATAACTCTTATATTACCCAAGGAGTTGCTCTTTTTATTTAATTTTTAAATGTGTTTTGTGTTGCTTTGAGGAACTCAGTAATTTAGTTTCACATTGTTTTAGTTACAAGTGTAGCTAATGTTTAAAATGAATGAAGTATTATAGTCTTGGCACTGGGTATATAGCCTACTCAGCACTATTTTCTAAGGATTTCTACCAGAAACAAACAAAAAAGCCCACATATTTTAATACAAACCTTTTATTTTGAATGCTTCAGCTGTGTTTAAAATCTGTATTTTACAACTTTTTAAGCATTTCTTGCATCTAGATATATCTTCACAATGAAAATTATATTTAATGTTTGAGTTAGGCTTCTTTCCTATTTCTTTCTTCTCATTCCATCCACAAATCTCTAGTTTATTTCAATAACTTGATTCTTTTTTTAAATCTTTATTTCAATAACTTAATTCTTGATACATGCTGTTAAAATTGATATTACACTTTCATTGCAAAGTAAGCGCTATTGAATATCAGGAAGATATGCTAGATTCCTATTTGAGAAGATTTCAATCCTTTAAACAGGTTAGGAATTTTTTGGATTTATTCCCACATACACGAGTCTGATTGATATTGTTTCATCACAGATTTCCAAAATTAATGCTACTGCCTTCAACTGTGAAAAGTGGCTCTCCTTAAAAATTACTTCATCTTACCCTAGCTGCATAGATATGCTAGGGCCTTTTTAATTCCATAATACATTTTAACAAATTGTCCTTTTAGTGCTTTTCAAAATGTTTGGATTAATGAGATAAGTAATTCATTTTTTGTTATCCATCATAACAAATTAAGGTTTTTCTGATTCTGTGGATGCTTCTGTGGAAACCAGTTATGCAGGTTCATGTATAGTATAGAAATATGGAAAACAAGTGTCTGTAAGTGAATGCTCAGGGTAGAATTCACTATGATTATTTTGGAAAATTGTGACATTCGTGAAAAGAACATGAATAAACTTACATTACATGCCTCCTATGTGCCAGTCACTGCAGAAAAATTATAGTATAATGTTTCTTGAAGTAGAGAAACTAAATTCCTGAGAGTCCCCCAAATCAACACAAAAAAACTTTAATTAAGGAAGACATGAAAATAGAAATGGAGATAGTGTACAAATGAACTCAAATGCAAAGGCTTAAATTATTTACCCAAGTCATGCAGCTAGTAAGTACATGATGCTGGTAGGATTCTTTAAGCTCTGAGAAATAAAACTACTTTCAATTGAGAATGAGAAAAGAATTGGAATAGGCCCCAGTGTGTGGAGTACATGTGAAGTACCTAGTCCAAAGGCTGCTTGCCCTAATATGGTGTCAAGTCAGTCAGACATTTTGGCACCTTTGGGGAACCACGTTTTGGTGTTTCCCTGTAAAATTATTCCTTTTATGATGATGGAAAATGATGATGAGTAAGATTAATAGGATATGTTAACACTAGATTGAGTAGTCGCTGTTGCGGTTTGAAGACACATGCAATAAAGTGCTTAGGGTGTTTTCCTGGGTAGAGTCAAGCTTATACAGTTAAGTCCACTTGGGGCACCTGGATCTTGGTATAAATTTCCATGTCTGATTCTCAGCTTTTTAGTTTATAAATTTGAAGTAGTAAATATATTTGAATTGACTGCAGAGGATGGAATTATTCTAGTCAAATTCACAAGCTAGAATACCAATGTATTAATATTACCAAGGAAAATACTACTATCCTGTAATGTGGTTCCCTTGTTTATACTAATCAGCATTGTATCAGTCTGCTAGGGCCTACCATAACAGAATACTATAGACTGGTTGACTTAAACAACAGAAATTTGTTTTCTCGCAGTTCTGGAGTCAAAGTCCAAAATTGAGGTGCTGGCAGGGTTGGTTTCAGATGAGTCCTCTCTTTCTGGCTTGTAGACGGCAGCTTTCTTGAGTCCCCAGCAGGTCTTTTTTTTGTGTGCATGCTGAGAGACAGAGAGAGGTGTCTGGTGTCTCTTTTCACCTCTTTTTAAATTTTTAGAGAGAAAGATAGAAACATTGATTGTTGTTCCACTTATTTATGCATTCATTGGTTGATTCTTGTATGTGCCCTGACCAGGGATCAAACCCAAAACTTTGGTGTATCGGGTTGATGTTCTAACCAACTGAGCTATCTAGCCAGTGCCTTTTTTTTTTTTTTTCCTTTATTGATTTTAGAGAGAGAGTGAAACATCGATGAGCGAGAACATTGACTGGCTGCCTCCTGCATGCTCCCCACTGGGGATTTGGCCCACAACCTGGGCATGTGTCCTGACAGGGAATCAAACTGGCAACCTCTTGGTGCATGGGTCGATGTTCAACCACTGAGCCACACCAGCCAGACTCTTTTCACCTTTATAAGGACACCAGTTCTATTGGATTAGGGTCCCGTTCTTATGATCTCTTTTAACTTTACCCCAACTATAAAAACAGTAAACACATTGTTCAAATAGCATTTGTGGTATTACCTCCATGTTGTTTCTGTATTGTTTTATTTAGTTATAGGTGCAAAGCAGAATTATGTAATGTATCACTGGATTTTATTTTGCTTTATTAGCTCCTCAAGAGTTATTGATCTATGAAATGGCAGAGAATGGAAAAAATTGTGACCAGAGACGTGTAGCAATGAACAAGGAACAATATAATGGAAACTTCACAGGTAACGTATGGTGTTTTGTAGGCTGGTTTGGCGGGAGAGGATCTATGTGTTTAAATAATATCTTTTTCATCAGAATAAAATGTAATATATCTATTACTTGTTATCTTGTTAATAGAATAATACTCTTTTTAATAATACAAGTTTCTTTTTAAATCCTCACCCAACAACATTTTTCCATTGATTTTTAGATAGGGAGGGAGGGAGGGAGGGGGAGAGAGAGAGAGAGAGAGAGAGAGAGAGAAAGAAATATCAATGTGAGAGAGGCACATCAATTGGTTGTCTTCTGCAGGACCCTGACCAGGGCTGAGGATCGAACTCACAACCAAGGTACAAGCCCTTGACTAGAATCCAACCTGTAACTCTTAACCACTGAACCAAACTGGCCTGGGCATCTTTTGTTTATTCTTCATAATAAATTAAATTATGGCCCAGCTGGTGTGACTCACTGGTTGAGCATTGACCCATGCACCAAGATGTTGCCAGTTCAATTCCTGGTCAGGGCACGTGCCCAGGTTGTCAGCCCAATCCCTAGTGGGGGCATGCAGGAGGCAGCCAGTCAATGTTCTCTCTCATTGGTGTTTCCATCTCTCTCCTTCTCCTTTCCCCTCTCTCTAAAATTAATAAAGTAAAATATTTTAAATTAATTAATTAATTAAATTATGGGTCAGAGCCTATAAGGTGATTTTTCACAGTGATAGCAGAAGCAGCCTGGCCACAGTCACATTGAGTATTCTAGGCATAAGATTATTATTTGTTAATCTTTTTGTATGAAAAAGACCAGGATTGACCATGGGTACTAAAAGTGAAGAAAGTGAAACCACATATAAGGGAGGGACTAGACTACTTACAAGCATTTGTAATTTTGAAAGATGATAACAATAATAACTAACTTTAATTGTGCGCTTACTAAGTGTCAAACTTCTGAGGGCTTTACATATATTAATTCATTTAATCTTTATAATAACCCTACAGAGTAAGGACTTTTTTGTTGTCGTTGTTGTTAATACTCACTGGAGGATATTTTTCCATTGATTTTTAAATAGAGTGGAAGGAAGGGAGAGAAGGAGAACGAGACAGAGAAACATCAGTGTGAGAGAGACACATCAATTGGTTGCCTCTTGCACAACACCTATGGCATCCTGGGATTAAACCTGCAACCCAGGTATGTGCCCTTGACTGGAATTGAACGTGTGACCCTTTGGTCCATGGGCCGATGCTCTAACCGCTGAGCCACAAGGCAGGGCTAAAGTAAGTAATATTTTAATCTTCATTTCAAAGAAGAGAAAACCAAAGCATAGAGAAGTTAACCCACATGCCCAAGGTCAAGTGACTAGTAAGTGGCAAAACAAAGATTTGGAACTATGTGGTTTGCCTTCAGTTTTGAGCTCTAAACCACTTTACTCCGTGATATGATGCTAAATTGCCCTTTATAGAGGTGTGATGATTTAGTATTTTATAATGTACAAAAGAGAAACTTGTGTTCTGACAATAAAATAATTGCATAATAACGTTAAGAGTAGCCCTGGATGGTTTGGCTCAGCGGTTAAAGCATCGGCCTATGGTCCAGAGAGACCCGGGTTCAGTGCCCGCTAAGGGCACATACCTTGGTTGCAGTTTGTCCCTGGCCCTGGGTGGTCGTGTGGGTGGCAGCCACTCGATGTGTCCCTTTCACGTCGATGTTTCTCTCTCTCTCTTCTTTTCTCCCTCCCTCCCTCCCACTCTTTCTGAACAAAAAATGGAAAAATGTCCTCGGGTGAGGATAAAAAAAGAGTAGAGCAGAAGCACCTAGCCCATTGTCACAGTGTGAACTACATTGTTCCTTGAGGTTTATACACAGTCCTGCAAATGTGGGGTGGGAAGACAGATGGATTTTAAAAGTGAATGAAAAAGCTAGCATTTTGTTTTAACTGCTGCACTAATGTTTTTCAGACCCCTCTTCAATGAATGAAAAGAAGAAGAGGGATCGGGAAGAAAGGCAGAATATTGTCCTGTGGAGACAGCCACTCATTACCTTGCAGTATTTTTCTCTGGAAACCCTAGAAATCTTGAAGGAATGGACCTCAAAGTAAAGAGTCTTCCATTACCTTTTGTATAAACCTTATTTACTAATTTTAGAAATCTTCAGTAATCTCCTAGTTCCTACCACCTGCTTTATCAAATGAATTAATTAAATTTAGAATGTTACAGGAACATTTATTTTTCTTTCTATAGTTTGAAGAAAAATAGGTTAAGAAAACATACTGCTATTTGCTCACTGGATTATTTACAGTTGACCACTGTCTCATGTTGACTCTTTTATGCAAAGTAGAATCTCGAAAATGAGATTTCTGTTCCTTCTGGCTTTACCTTCAGGTGAAAGGCCTCTGTACGTTGGATACACTGATTCTTTAGTAGGACAAGGTTCAGGATATGTGGCACTGTTACGGATAGTTTGAGCCAATGAGAAAGGACTCAGTCAAGGAAATGTGTTCTGTCTTTAAACTTAGTGCTTACAAGCCCTATTTCAGATATCAAAAAGAGCAAGTTAAACTTTTACATGCCTTATCATTTTTTGGTTTGCCTTTCCGAGTTATTATCTGTGATATTATCCTGCATTTTTGTTGTACTTATAGTTTATAAAACATTTTGTAGCTTTTTTTTAGTTCATTTGATCCTTAAAACAACTCCACAAAGAGGGTAGAACAAGAAGGTAAATAAACAATCAGATGGGTTAAGTGTCTTACTCAAAGCACAGTAAGAGACTTAGGACTCCCAAGTCTTCTTACTTGAAGGCCAATACTCTTTCCATTATATTATAATGCTTTTCCCAATTAGGAGTTTGGTGTAAACAAGATCAGTCTGGACAAAGGAAAGAAATTGAGTTCTATACCCATGTATCTTCCCTTGACCCCCTTCTATACACCAAGAGACTATAGTGTTTAAGGACAAAAGAGCTCATCCCAGAAAGAACTGATACTGTAGCTGAACTAAATAACCTAACTGCTTCAGCAAGACATTGTTTTGAAAATGATGAATCCTGAAAATGAAACTGAGATATTTCATTTATTTTTTTAAATATGTTTTTAAGATTATGGCATCGTCAGAACATTGTGGTCTCTTGTTTACTGCTGCTTGCTGTGCTTATAGCTACGTATTATGTTGAAGGAGCACATCAACAGGTAAGAGATGCAGTAACTCTGATGCTGTTCTTGTACCTTTCCTAATCCCAGACAGTTTCCAAATGGAACTCTGTGGGTTTCATAGAATTTCTACCCTCAGCATTTTTAGGCTTGGTTTTGTTTTTTCAACTGATCTCATAACTGGTTTCATAATGTACTTTTAAGGCCAGATATTTAAAATACTGTTGTGGCAGTTCATGGCTGCTCAGCATTTATATTTGGTATATATCATCCTTTTTGAGCTTTTAGGATTTAAATGTAACTTTCCTGATAGTTTTTAGTCAAACCAGCATGATCCTTTCCTCACTACCAAAGTCTTCATATTTTCTTTAACACATTCCTGTGATCCATCCAAACACATATACTCATCCTAGATTGAAGGTTAGGTTTTATATATATATATAAAGGGAAGTTCCTTTGCCTATGGTTTTTTTGTTTTGTTTTGCTTTTAGAGAGAGAGAAACATCGATGAGAGAGAACATCAATTGGCTTCCTCCTGCATGCCCCACTGGGTGTTTGACCCACAACCTGGGCTTGTGCCCTGACCGGGAATCGAACTGGCAACTTCTTGGTGCATAGGTCAATGCTCAACCACTGAGCCACACCGGCTGGGCCAATTATTATAGTTTTAAATATATTTTTAAAAATATTTTGTAGAAATCTGTGTGCTATTAAGAATTTGCAGGGAACTGTCTTGATAAATTTTACTTGCCAGTGTGAGAGACTGTAGTCTACTATTCTTCCAGTAAGTCCATATTCCAGGGGACTTCAGTTTGCTCCTGTTTGAAAAGCATCTTGGCCTTAAATATACATAAAATAATTTTATTATCATTTATTATCAAGTTTTTACTTGAATAAACAAGAATCCTGTATTCTATTCATAAATACTATATAAATATCCATCTCTTACCACAGTATATTATCATACTTTAAGTTTTTGTAACTTATAAATATCTTGAAAATTGTTATTCTTTTTTTAAATATGTTTTTATTGATTTTTTTAGAGAAAAGAAGAAAGGAGAGAGATAAAAACAGCGATGTGAGAGAGAAACATTGATCGGCTACCTCCTGCACGCCCCCTAGTGGGGATCGAGCCCCCAACCCTGACATGTGCCCTGCCTGGGAACTGAACTGGGACCTCTCAGTCCATGGGACATCGCCCAACCCACTGAACTACACCTACAGGGCGAAAATTTGTATTCCTATAGTTATCTTACTAGTAACTAGCATTTTTGCTATAAATGTCACTGCGATAGTAGAGTTTTAAGGGTCTAGAAACAAGAGCTTTATTCCAATTAGATGAATTTTTTGCTATATCTGCTATTGCATATTAAAGGAATTAGTCTCCTTCAAAGGGTTTTTAATATTAATACTTTCTACTGGAAACTTATTTAGTTGGTTTATCTTATTTTGACTGTAATTGATAAATACATTATGGTTTAAAAATTCTGATTTTGGTTTCTCATCTCATCCTTTTTGTTTTTTAGTATGTGCAACGTATAGAGAAACAGTTTCTTTTGTATGCCTACTGGATAGGCTTAGGAATTTTGTCTTCTGTTGGGCTTGGAACAGGGCTGCACACCTTTCTGCTTTATCTGGTAAGAATAACTTTTAGTAAGCAAGATGAAAAGAGATTATATTTTAATTGGTATTTTTACTTCAGAAGTTACAATTCTAAGATTTTAATTTAATTACCTTTGTGTTTTATGAGTATTCTAATCCTCAAATCAGTGCTTTGAGTTTGATTTAGAATTCTCTTTTGTTTTTCCTTTTGGGCTGGGGATTTAAAAAGAGAAGGGGGGAACCCCTTAAGCAAATGAGATTGTTTTCTTAAATTAATTTAGCCTGGAAATGTTTTTTTTTCTTTCCAGATTTTGGAATAATGGTTCTTTTAGTTGTACAATTGTTGTTTTAATAACTGAAGTTATTTAAAAGCACAACATTTCATGTAAGGCTTAGAATTAATTTGAACAGTTTACTTTCTCTGTTAATCACCAAATGAGAAACAGTGCTTTCTCTCACATCCTCAAACACTGTGTACACACCTAACTATTTACTTGGGCGTTCTTATTGAGTGTAGTTGATGAAGTATTACATAAGTAGTACTAAGTGCTTTCTTAAACCCTTTTAAACCAAAGTATAAAATGTAACCCCTCCTTAAAAATATGTATTTTTTTTAAGCTTAGTTGAAATTAGACAGATAAAAAAATTAGTTTTTCTTTGAACATTGACAAATATACTAGAATAATAGCAGAACCAAGACCAGGGAGTGATGAGCAAGATATCTAGGGCAAAGATTTTTTTTAAAAAATATGTTTTTTGTTTTTCCCTGGCCAATTTGGCTCAGCGGTTAGAGCGTTGGCCTGTGGTCCAGAGAGACCCGGGTTCGGTTCCCGCTAAGGGCACGTACCTTGGTTGCAGTTTGTCGCCAGCCCTGGTTGGGTTGTGCAGGAGGCAGCCACTTGTTTTTTATCTTCACCCGAGGACATTTTTTGATGTTTTGTTTAGATAGAGTGGAAGGGAGAGAGAGAGAGAAAAACATCGACGTGAAAGGGACACATCGAGTGGCTGCCTCCTGCACGACCCAACCAGGGCCGGGGACAAACTGCAACCGAGGTACGTGCCCTTAGCGGAAACCGAACCAGGGTCTCTCTGGACCACAGACCGACTTAAAATATGTTTTTATTGATTTTTTAGAGAGACAGAAACCTTGATGTGAAAGAGAAACATGAGTTGGCTGCCCCACCCTGGGGATTGAGCCCACAATCCAGGCATGTGCCCTGGTGGAATCAAACCGGGACCCAGTCCATGGGATAACTCTCAATCCACTGAGCCACACCAGCTGGGCGAGGGCACAGAATTTAAATAGGCACTTTCAGCGTGTCCAAGTGTGGGATTGATGAGTGAGGGCCTCATTAAATTTTGTGCCCTAGATGCCTCTGTTGTTTTATTCTATTTCTGTCCTTGGATATACTGACAGCAATTCTACATTTGAAAACAGCTTGATCTTGATTGGGGAAAAACAGGTGAAAAGTTGTCACAGCAGTACTGATTGCTGAAAAATGTTTAATTCTGCAAACTCTTCCAATCTCTGTGCTTCTGTGAATTCACTTCTGAGGCAGGTATGATAAGTGTTAAGGAATTATTGTTCTGAGTGCTGTTGAATTAAGTCTAAAGAATAATATGAGAATTAATTTATAATAAATAACTTCTCCACTTTTATGGGAGTTTAAAACCTTGAATTTTAGAATTCTGTTCATGATTGATTGCTGATTTTATCTCAAAGAGATACAGATCCTAGGGAAGTAACCCATATGAGTGTTTCTTTGATAATTATATTCTTAGAAGTATAATGCTACAGTAGAGATTAAGACAGAGGAAAAGAGGAAGAAATTATAGGACACAGGTTACCTTTCTGTTATTTTCTAGACCTGCCCTCTGAGTTTCCTTGGGTAACCCAGATTAAGGAACTCATTTATAGCACTGGATTAATTTGAAAGTATCTAAAAAGCAACCCAGATAATAGATTCTGCTGTACCTTAAAAAGGGTTCTAGTGAAGCTTATAAATTATACAATAAGTTAGAATAAAGAAATTGGAAACATAGAAATTTCATTTTCATATCCATGACAAACCTTTATAACATTTATAAAATGTCTTGATGTGAAAATGTTACTGGTTTAGCCCTGGCCAGTTTGGCTCAGCGGTTAGAGCGTCAGCCTGCGGTCCGGAGAGACCCAGGTTCGGTTCCCGCTAAGGGCACGTACTTTGGTTGCAGTTTGTCCCCGGCCTTGGTTGGTCGTGCGGGTGGCAGCCACTCGATGTGTCCCTTCACGTCGATGTTTCTCTCTCTCTCTCCCTTCCTCTCCCTCCCTCCCACTCCATCTGTACAAAAAAATGGAAAAAATATCCTCGGGTGAGGATTAAAAAAAAAAAAAGAAAATGTTACTGGTTTAGTTCCATTGCTCCGTGTATCCAGGAAAGGATTTAGAAACATACAAATAAGCATTTGTTACAAAAATCATTTTAGTGGGGGAAAAAATCAAGTCTTTGCTTCCATAAATTAAGTAGTTATTACTACGCTTGATCAGAGTATAGGATTTTTAATGGAATGTGATTAAACTTTTCACAAGTTCAGAAGGAATTCTTCAAGAGCTATTTGAAGGAAGGTCATTATTCTCAGTACTATATATAATTATTATTTAAAAATTTTTTTTCTTTATTGATTTTAGAGATAGGAAGGGAGAGGGAGAGAGATAGAAACATCAATAAGTGAGAACATCGATTGGCCACCTCCTGCATGTTCTCCACTGGGGATTGTGCCCACAACCTGGGCATGTGCCCTGACCAGGAATTGAACTGGCAGCCTCCTGGTGCATGGGTCAACGCTCAGTCACTGAACCACACCAGCCAGGCTATATATAATTATCCTTGTTCAGCAAGTATGAACATATAATCAAGGAACATCTGAAACTGTGTTGCATTATACATAAAAGCTATACAAAAGCTTTATGGCATTATCACTGCTGATAATGAACTGGGGTTCAGGGTCAAGTGCCACTTTTTTCAACATTAGGTAAATTTGATTTTTGTTTGTGAGTAAATAGCATTTAGAATTATTTTAAATGCTCTAAAATTACATACAAATGAAATAACCAGATCTGCATTTTATGAATATATAATTAATTCTGGCTATAGAATGGGAGATAGATTGAAGGTAGGAGAGAAGATGGGTAGTTACAATAATCCTGAGAGACATGGGCTTCTGTGGAGGTGGCAGGAAGGGGTATTTCTGAAAAAGAATTTGCATATAGAAGTCAAGCAGAATGGGGTAAAAAAAGAGGATATAAATCTTTACTATTTCAAAAGAATAGTTGGAGTGACAGTGGCATTGTAATGGAATAAGAAAATCTTAGAGAAATTTTTATTGAGACAATCAAAGAGGTGTCATGGTTTATTATGGGGGAAGAAGGAGCCAAAGATAACTTGGTTTTTCACTTTGAGTGAGTAGATGTTGATTTTATTGAATAGAAACAATTATCTGTTCAGTTGTTCACTAAGTACATGATATAAGTATCTGAAAAGTGAAATTTATTTTTATCCTCACCTGAGGACATTTTTCCATTTTTTGTTCAAATAGAGTGGGAGGGAGGGAGGGAGGGAGGGAGGGAGAGAGAGAGAGAGAGAGAGAGAGAGAGAGAAACATTGACGTGAAAGGGACACATTGTGTGGTTGCCACCCACACGACCAACCAGGGCCAGGGACAAACTGCAACCGAGGTACGTACCCTTAGCGGGAACCAAACCCCGGTCCACTGAGCCAAACTGGCCAGGGCTGAAAAGTGAAATTTAAAGAGATGTTGTAATTATATTGCAAGGTAGATTAAATCTTCACCTGATCCAGGTGGGTTGCTGGTGCCAGTGGCTGGATAGAACAAAAAGGAAAATTTATAAAGGACTAATGACACTTTTAAAAAAACGATTAGGCTTTATTGTTTTAGATCAGTTTTAGGTTTAGAGAAAAATTGAGCAGAAATGACAGAATTCCTGTATACCTTTACACAGACGCTCACGTACATGTACACAGTTTCCCCTATTTTTCAAATTCATTCATTCCCTTCCTCCCTCCCTTCCTTCCTTCCTTCCTTTCTTTTTATTGTGGTACATTTGACATATAACATTGTATTAATTTCAGGTGCACAACCTAATGATAGTTTCTCCTATTATGAACAATCTTGCTTAAGTACAGTCCATTTATTACAGTTGAGGAATGAATATTGATACATTATTAACTAAAACTCATTATTTACGTTAGAGTTCACTCTTTGTGTTCTATAGTTCTACAGGTTTTGACAAATATATAATATTATATACCCACCATTACTATATCATACAGAATAGTTTCACTGCCCTAAAAATACCCTTTGCTCCACTTATTTATTCCTGCCTTATTCTTGCCCCTTCACCATGAACATGTAGCAACTACTGATCCTTTTACTGGATACATTTTAGCTTTTCCAGAATGTCATATAACTGGAATTATATGGTATGTACTTTTTTCTGCCTGACTTCCCTCACTTAACAATATGCATTTAAAGCTCCTCTATTTCTTTTCATTGCTTGATACCTGATTTTTTTTTTTGCTGAATAATATTTCATTTCCTGGGTGTGCCACCACAATTTGTTTATCCCTTCACTTACCGAATGACATCATTGTTGTTTCCAGGTTATGAAAATTATTAATAACGCTGCTATAAACTTTTGTGTACAAGTTTTTGTGTGTTTATAAGTTTTCAGCTTTTTTGGGTAAATACTTAGGGGCATGATTTTTGGATTGTGTATATTAATTGCTGGTATACAGGAAAGCCGTTCACTTCTGTGTATTATCCTTTTATCTTGCAACCTTGCTATAATCACGTAATAGTTTCAGGACTTTTTTTGTTAATTTTTTAGAATTTTCTTCGTAGATTAATCATCTCATATGCAAATAAAGACAGTTTCATTGCTTCTTTCTCACTCTGTCTACCCTTTCATTTCCTTTTCTTGTCTTACTGCATTAGCTAGATCTTAGAGTATGATGTTGAATAGAAATCATGAGAGGTCCATCCTGCCTTGTTCCCAGTCTTAGTGGGAAAGCCTGTAGTTTCTCACCATTAAATATTGTGTTAGGCCCTGGCCGGTTTGGCTCAGCGGTTAGAGCGTCGGCCTGCGGTCCTGAGAGACCCGGGTTCGGTTCCCGCTAAGGGCATGTACCTTGGTTGCAGTTTGTCCCCGGCCCTGGTCGGTTGTGCGGGTGGCAGCCACTCGATGTGTTCCTTTCACATCGATGTTTCTCTCTCTCTCTCTCTCTCTCCGTTCCTCTCTCTCCCTCCCACTCTATCTGAGCAAAGAATGGAAAAATGTCCTCGGGTGAGGATAAAAAAATATATATATATATTGTGTTAGCTATAGGTTTATTGCAGATGTTCTTTATGAAATTGATGAAGCTCATCTCTATTCCTAGTTTGCTGAAAGTTTTTTTTTATCATGAATCAGTTTGATTTTATTAAAATAATACTTCTTTAGACAATAGTAATCAGAAATGGATGAAAAGGCCAATATAACAAACCCATTCAGTATGTAAAAGCTTGGGGAGCAATGTGTTAATGTTGGAAAGAAATATAGACACCTAGCATATGCCATTTCCATTTGACCAGTTTATCTTTATTTCTTAGATCTTTTTATTTGGACACAGGCTTTCCTTCCAGGATTCCCTAGGTGTAAAGGGAGAATGAAGAAAAATGAGCATTTACAAAAAATTTTCAGAGAAGTTAAGCAAAAGGAAAATAAAAGATATCACTGATCTTTATTTATTTTTAAATTGCCTGGTTGCAAATTAGATTGCAGGAAATTAAGTACTGCTGTTACTTCCACTAACGACGACGACAAACATTATCTTCCTCATTGTCATCAGAGTAATAATAGCTGAAGTCCATTCTATTATTTTTTTACCCATATTTAGTGTTCATTTTTGTGGTATACATACCTGTGGGAAGATTTTGCATTCCCATTGTATTGAACTCCCGCCATATGATTTACTTTGACCAATGAAATGTGAGTATAAGGGATAGATGTTGCTTCCTGGCAGGAGCTTCAAGGTTTATCATATTCTATTTCACCTACATATTATGTCAAGATGGAGCTTGAGTCTCTGACTGTAATGAACAGATTCCCTTTGCCAACCTGTGATGGATATGTAGAGTAAGCTACTGAGATTTAAGGGTTGTTTGTTATTGTACCCTATCCTGACTGATAGACTGGTTAACATTTATTGAATTAGCTAGGCTCTCTGCTCAGTACTTTACATGAATTATCTAATGTAGCTCTCCCAAGAGCCAAGGTAGTCAATAACCGATAGCAAATGTGTAATAAAAGAATTTTATCAGTAAATATAGTGTCTACTTGTGAACTCTGGCAATTACAGAATAGAGAAATATAGCCAGGAAACCAGAAGCAAAGCAGAATCAAATATAGGTTTAAAAGCTTGATCTGTGTTGTTATTTAAGAAGTTATTTTAAATAATCTTTGGTTAGATTTTAAAAACACTTTATTGATGATAGGTGGTTGACAGTTTTATCCTTATAGATCACCACTCCTTTTGTTTTATATTATTTATGAAATGTGATTGTGTTTGGAAAGTCCTAATTATATCTTCTTCATTTATGAGGCGTTACGTAATCCTCACTTAGGGAGCTGTGATGTTAACATCCTTATGCCATAACGTTGTTGAGCTGATGAAGCTGGCACCTTTTCCATGTGCTCATGTAACTTGTCAGGAAGACACGTGACTGCGTGAGGGGAGTACAACTAAATGCTGATTTGAAAGTGTCACTTTATTTCCTCTAATATTAGATACCTATATATCTGTCTTTAAAATGGAAAGTTTGTCTTGATTTTTAAGTTTATTAATACACAATTTTATTCATTTTTTTAGATATAATTGAAAAGTTATATAATATTCAGATGTCCTGGAAGTCCTCATCACTTCTTTAAACATTAGAAGTAAGAGTAGGTGTTTGAACCACATTAAATTTAATGACAGTCAACATGGAAAAATTACTAGTTTGGGCTACCATCAACTTTTATATGTTGATTTGAAAATAGTGGTAAGCTAGTAGTTTTCAGAGAATACATAGCCACAAAGAAAGAGTTAGGTACTGTCTATGCAGGAATAGTGATTGCTAACCAAAGAGGAAAAGAGGTGAAGAGGGAAATGAATGGATTCCTTCTGTAGGCTCAAAGGGAGTTATTTGGGCCTCTAGGTTAGTTGGCTTGTTCCATTAACTAATTTATTTAATTATTTATTCATTTATATATTTCTATTACAGTTTACATTCAATGTTATTATATATTAGTTTCAGGTGTGCAACATAGTGATTAGACAGTCATATACTTTACAAAGTATTCCCTAGATATTTCCAGTACTCTCCTGGCAGCATATTAAGTTATTACAATATTACTGACTGTATTCCCTATGCTGTACTTTACATTCCCATGGCTGTTTTTAACTACCAATTTGTACATCTTAATCCTTTCACACTTTTAACCTAGATCCCCAAACCTACTTTCCTCTGGCAACCATCAGTCAATTCTCTATATCTATGAGTCTGTTTCTATTTTGTTTATTCTGTTCTTTAGATTCCATATGTAAGTGAAATCATATGGTATTTGTCTTTCTCTGTCTGACTTATTTCACTTAGCATAATTCCCTCTAGGTCCTGGAAGTCCTCATCACTTTTTTAAACATTAGAAGTAATAATAGGTGTTTGAGCCACATTAAATTTAATGATACAAAAGGTATGATTTCATCATTTTTTATGGCTGAGTAGTATTTCATTGTGTATATGTACCACAACTTTTTATCCATTTGTCTGCTAATGGGGCTTGGGTTGCTTCCATTTTTTGGCTATTGGAAATAAGCTACAATGAACATGGGGATGCATGTATTCTTAAAAATTAGTTTTAATAGAAATGAGCTTCAGGAAGTCTGTTAATTCCCTAAAATACTATACATGTTGCTATGTGTCTTTGCAAATATGCATCTTTCTGGCAAAAAAAAAAAAAAAAAAAGACCTATAGTATTAGATTCTCCAAAGACTCCATAATCCATAAAAGGTTAAGCACTAACCATTCTTCTCGAACTTTTTTTTCTAAGTTGTCTATATTTGGCTGCCACTAGGTGGCATTGCTAATACAACCAATACACTGTACTATATTTGCAGGTTCTATTTTGAATGAAGATGAAACCCTCAAAAAAAAAAAAACTATTTAAATTAGAGGGATATTCTATTATTTATCTATATTTATGCCTATGTAATACCAGTTAATGCTTCTAAGTGAAAGTAATTTTTTTTTTAATCCTCACCTAAGAATATTTTTCTATTTATCTTCAGATAGAGTGGGAGGGAGGGAGAGAGAGAAACAGCAACGTGAGAGAGAAATATCGACCTGAGAGGGACACATCAACTGGTTGCCTCCTATATGACCCCAACCAGGGCCGAGGACTAACTGCAACCAAGGTACGTGCCCTTGACTGAAATCGAACCCACGACTCATTGGTCCTTGGGCTGACATTCTAACCACTGAGACAAACCGGCCAGGGCTGAAAGTAACTTTCTTAATAGTTTTCTACATTCATTATTTAGTTTAACAGCCTTTCTTTCCATTTTAACTTATTTATTTATTTATTTATTTATTTATTTATTTTTGATATTTTGTTCAGATAGAGTGGGAGGGAGAGAGAAAGAAAGGAACATCAATGTGAAAGGGACACATCGAGTGGTCGCCACCCACACGAACCAACCAGGGCCGGGGACAAACTGCAACCGAGGTACATGCCCTTAGTGGGAACCAAACCCGGGTCTCTCCAGACCGCAGGCCAGCGCTCTAATCGCTAAGCCAAACCAGCCAGGGCTTGACGTATGTATTTATATGTAGAATATACTCCCATGGCACGCCCAGTTTCAGATATAATAGTATAATTCCATCATTTTCTTTAATATTTAAGAATGTCTATATCTGGCCCACGTGGCTCAGTGGTTGATCCTCGACCTATGCACCAAGAGGTCACAGGTTCAATTCCTGGTCAGGGCACTGGGCCGATCCCCAGTAGGGAGCATGCAGGAGGTGGCTCATCGATGTTTCTATCTCTCTCTCCCTCTCCCTTCTTCTCTAAAATCAATAAAGAAAAAAATGATAGCTGCTATTATGATTATTATTATTCTTACTCTGGTTTTATTTTACATTTTATTTTATTTATTTATTTAACAGGAAAGCAGAATATATATTTTTCCCATTGATTTTTAAATAGAGAAGAATGGAGGGAGTGAGGGAGGGAGGGAAAGAGAGAGAGAGAAAAACATCAATGTGAGAGAGGCACATCGATTGGTTGCCTCCCACAGGACCCTAACGGGCTGGGTATCAAACTTGCAACCCAGGTATGTGCCCTTGACTGCGAATCAAAACCATGACCCATAGGTCCACAGGCCATCGCTCTGCTAAACCATACTGGCTAGAGCTGATTTTATATTTTAAAAGCAACATTTTTTACTTTGCATGCTTAGCTATTATTCTTAAAAAATTATAAGCAACATTTCCCACAGTTGATTTTAATGTAAGCAGTATGTCATAGCGTAGTTGAAAATCACTGATCATTATCATTTCCAGTGACGATAGATTAGGCAATTTGGATCAACTCTCTCATTAAAGTATCATAAAAAGGTTGATAAAATTTAAAAGCATCTGTTCAAAAGCATCATAGAGATAAGAAAAGAGCAAAGAATTACAAGGTTTACATCTATGTTAAAGAGGAAACCCAGAGAGGAGCCTGGCCAAGGATATACCCTGATAAACCCACATTTATTTCAGTCTTAGCAAATGTGGGAGCAGGTTTCATCTCAGAGGATTCAGAACATAAGTAATCCAGAAATGCTTATTTACTAGAGGAAATTATGCTCAGTGTAAAGACAATAAGTTAATGAAAGGAACATGGCTACTCTTTTCCTCTTTTATGCATTTTTGTGTTTGAATCAGTCAAAATTTCCACTTAATAATGACCTGACCCAGAGCTACACAGCCCAGGGGTCGGCACTTTTTCTGTAAAGGGCCAGATAGTAAATATTTTGGATGTTGCAGGCCATGATCTCTTGCAACTCCTCAGATCTGTCATTGTAATGAGAAAGCATTGAAGAACGTTGTGTAAAGGAATGATGTGACTATTTGCAGGTCAATCTTTATTCACAAGAACGGGTGGCAGCCTGGACTTGATCCGCAGGCTATAGTTTGCTAATCCTTGCTCCTGACAGTAGTAAACCGGAAGAAACATTGAGTTTGGGAGCCTTAGTGAACTAGTCACTTTCTAAGGACTTGTACATAACACGTGGTACATTTGATCCTTTCATTTACCAAGAAAGGATTATCTCTTCTTTTTTCTGGATCATAACATTAGACTTAACATGATATTGTAGAAGAGACTATAGTTGTGCAAGTACTTGAATGGTCTAGAAAACCAACAAGGAAAAGAAACGTTTCATGAAGAATAAAATGGAAGAATTTTTCCAAATGAGCTTCCTGATGGCAGAAAAATTTAGTTCTAATATTATGGGATCTTTTTTTATTTGTATTGTAGACACTATTACATATGTCCCCACCCCACCCCCCTTTGCCCACCTCCACCCAGCCTCCACTCTTGACCCCCAATTTTGCATTTTAACCCTTGATATGTGCAGTTATTAAATACTTGTTTTACCACATTGCATTTCTTTTGAGAAATAATTTATGGATTAAGTTTAGATTGTTATAAACAGTTGGGAGGAGTAATGGGATTATTTCCGTAGCCACCGTAGAATTATTTCCAGTATTAGAAAGATATGATTCATAATTCTGTAAACAATCAGAATAGGAACAAAAACAAGAACTTTGGTACTTGATAATGAGGAATGTATCTCAGACATGCTCCTTATGGGCACGTATATTATTACTCATCAGTTTACAAGACAAGCAGGAAATTAAGGAGCCATTTGTAAACTGTGTGCCATTAATGATTTATAAAGTTCCGTTTAACAATAACAAAGAGAATGAATCCCACAAGAATTTGTCCCAAATAATGTGATACATGAACATGTTTTGACACTAGGTGGAGCAGTTTCCCGGAGAAAGGCTTAACAAGCCCTATATTCCTTTCAAATAAGCCCAGCTCCTAGACAAAGAACTCTGAGAAAAAAAAAATCCTGTCAACAATCATTTTTTAATTTTAAAAAGTACCCAAGTATTAAGCTATAAATAGAAGGCTGGATATATTTTACAGGTAACTCTTCTCTTTGTCATATATTTTAACCATTGATTTTCATCACCTTTGGGAATCAAATAGGGATTTCACAGCATTAGAGTTGTCCTATCTTCATGCATTTGGGGTATAGAACTATTTAATTACATTGTAGAATTGATCAGGTTTTATTAGAAGCTGTAACATCAGGGCATTATCATCTTGTTTAATATGGCCGTTTTAATAGAAACAATATTTGGCTCTTTGTTACAAAGTAAATACAAAGAAAGTTGTGAGATATTTTCCCTTGTGTAAGATTCAGAGGCAGTTTCTGCTTTAAAATTTAGGAGTGTTTTCATTACTAAAAAAGAGGGTAAAAATTGTACGTTTAAAAAATCTGACATCTTGATTACTCTCAAATATTTTTAGGGCACCTCTGTAGATAGCACCCCATTTCCTTACTTTACAGTATGTGTATAGTACTTTGTAGACTATTATAAAGCTGGTTTTTTTCCTTGGGCATAGACATATACTTTTTGATTTGTGGCTATTTATTGCCTAAAGTAATTGTTATTTGGAAAACTGCATGTATATGAATTGAAATGAAATAGCGCAGTAGTTTCAGTAAAAGAAATATTGTAGTTGTTTAATGTCATGAGGTGGAATAAACTGTTTTTAAAAATTGTTAGCCAACCTCTTGACCTTTTTTTCTGCTTTAGTTATTGCTTTATTGCTCACCTGTCTATGCCTCTGTAAGACACAAAAGGGAAGAGATTGCCAAAATTAAGTTTCTGGTGTGACTTTATCTTGCTCTGTATAGGTATAATGACTCTGGCTATAAGCATGCAATGACTCAGGCCTCTTCCCGGAAGACCAACAAGCCTTTCTTAGAAAAGGTCTCTGTGCCCTTTTTTGATGAGTACATGATCTGCTCTTCACCCTGTCTTTCCCCAAGGAATGACTCATGTATTAACTCTCATGAACATCACCACATCAAAGAAGAAACCAAGGTCTCCAAGACATGGGGCTGGGTTTTGACCAAACAAAGGGGATATGCACAGACTGGATAACTTCCTGCCTTTAAGTCACTATTAATTAATATGTGCTTCAATGAAAGCTAAGAAGATACAGTTTAGCTGAAATCTGTTCTGTTGACTGTATATTTGAAATAATTTATAACCTTTTTAAAAGCTCTCTCTGCAACTATGTGGTCCATATCGCCTGAACACTTAAATCAGCTTTATGATAAAAAGTTGCTTAGTGCCCTGGCAAGTGTGGCTCAGTTGGTTGGGCGTTGTCCCGAAAGGTTGCCAGTTCAATTCCCAGTCAGGGCACATGACCAGGTTGCAGGCTTGATCCCCAGTTGGGGGAGTGTGGGAGGCAGCCAATCAATGTTTCACTCTCACATGAATGTTTCTCTCTCTCCCTCTCCCTTCTCTCTCTAAAAACCGATTAAAAAAATCTTTCCTCCCTCTAAACTGGGTCATAAATCTTAAAAAACAAAAAGTTGTTTAGGTTTAGAGAGGAACACTCAAATGTATTTTTATTTATAGACTGATTCAATATAAAAAAATTACTTCAGCCCTGGCCGGTTTGGCTCAGCAGTAAGAGTGTCGTCCTGCGGTCCAGAGAGACCCAGGTTCGGTTCCTGCTAAGGGCACATACCTTGGTTGCAGTTTGTCCCCGACCCTGGTTGGTCGTGCAGCCACTCCATGTGTCCCTTCACATCGATGTTTCTCTCTCTCTCTCTCCCTCCCGCTCTATCAACAAAAAATGGAAAAATGTCCTCGGGTGAGGATAAGAAAAAAAAATTACTTCAAAGGCAGGTCCTTATAACTTGGACCGTGAATGATAGAGTTTATACATTTTTTTGGTTAGCAATTTTATACTTATAATACTTTCAGTATGTAATCTCATATATTCCTGCCCTGTTACCTGAGTTGTGCAGGCATTATTATCATGATTATTATAATACTTCTCATCAAATGAGGAATGTGAAATAGAAGTCTGATTACTTCCAGTAAGTTACTAACAGCTTTAGAGAACGAAAACCCACATTAACTAATGCCCAGATAACTGCTTTTTGACATATTTTACTGCATTTTATAGAGAGGGACTAGAGGCTTAATTTATAAACTTGAGACCTTTTTCACAAAAAAAGAGTATAAGCACTAGTTAAACTTGTCAGTGCCTATTTGGAATCAGTAATTATTCTCTGGCCTTCTAGAATTTGCTGTTCACCCTAATGTTAGGTATGTTTTCTGACTATAATGAGAAAAGCAATGAATTAAAAATTTTGAGTAGAATTCCTGTTTGCAAAAGCATTTCTAAAGTCGGACTTAAAGAAAACAAAGGTTTTGCAAGTCATACACACAACCATTTGTCATCTTTCATTTATTTATCACCAAGATATTCCTAATGAATCACATTCCAGACTAACCACTGACTCCTTTTGTTCCTTTAGTGAAGGAGTATGGCAAACAAATGTTTTCCCAGTGAATCATCACAGGAGTCTTGATTTTATTACCTTTGCCCTAAACTTTCCAGACAAAACTAATTGGAAATTTTGCCTTTGGGATCTCACTCGACTTCTGTGTATGGATGATGGATTAGGTTATGAATTAACATTACAGATGTTATGCAAACAACTCCAGTCTTTAGGAATGTTTTATCAGTTCTGAGGGAGCTGCCTAGGATGGAAGAAGGTCTGTCTGCTCGTCTTCCATACAAAAACACACCTACATATACTGTACTCTGTGTGATATCATAGTCTTCATCTTGATTGATAAAGATGCTTGGCTAAAATAGGCTCGTAATTAACTAATATGACCATTTTAGGTTTTTTGTTGTTAAGAAATGTCTCTAAGAAAGGACCCTAAAATAAACCCAACAGAAAAGTTCAAAAAACAGAAAACTTTTTTTTTTTTTTTTTCAAGAAGCAGCAATGCACACACTAGTTTGTCATCTTACAAAGATCCTAATTTGTGTTTGTGACACCAGGACTTTTTTCTCAGGGCTTATAGAGGTGCTACATTATTATCAAGGCACTACTTAGAACTTCTCTTAACTAGCAGATTAGATTATTTGTGTGTGATATGATGTTAGAAATGATAATTTTATATCTTTAGGATAGTTTTTAATTCTAAATTTTTCTTCATTGGACTAGTGGTATATTATTATTCCTGAAGTTAGAGTAAAAAGTAATCCTATATAGTTGTCTGTTAATTTTTTTCAGTCAATCACTAAAACTTCCTCTTTTACACTGCTCATGCAAGAATATAAACTGTAGAAATGTGGCTTAAAATTTATCTTAAAATAATATTTTAGCCCTGGTTGGTTTGGCTCAGCAGATAGAGCGTTGGCCTACAGTCCAGAGAGACCCTGGTTCGGTTGCCGCTGAGGGCATGTAACTCGGTTGCGGTTTATCCCCGGCCCTGGTTGGGTCGTGCGGGTGGCAGCCACTTGATGTGTCCCTTTCACATCTATGTTTCTCTCTCTCTCTCTTCCTCTCCCTCCCACTCTATCTGAACAAAAAAACGAAAAAATGTCCTCGGGTGAGGATAAAAAAATAAAATAATATTTTAAAAGTTAAAATACTTTTTCTACCAATACCTATATCTGCTCTTATTAGAAATCTTACCCCTGGTCTAACTACAGATTTACTCTCACCCAGACGTATTCTTGCCTGGCCAAGCACTACATCTTTTATCCTGGACAGGCAGAATTATTCCATTAGGAAAACTTTGGAAAATATAATGTAATACAGCTCATGAGACTTTGAACTGAAGCAAAACCAGATGTTTGATATGTCACAAATAACTGGAATATCTTGTTGAGGTGACTTCACTTAGAATGACTATATTGAATTATTCCTAACCCCAGTAAAAGACCCCAAAACCTGTCCTTCTGATGAGAGTATAACATTTCATCACAATCATAAAGTTCAACTCCTTATCACTAAAGTGAACTTCCATTGATAGTAATTAGGAACTCTCAGGAGCTATGTGTGCAATTATCGAATGTTACTTATGAACTGATTGCTAACTAGGGAATTTAGAGTTTCCTGTCCTGAGGAATAACAGTCTGGGATGTACATGGCTGTTTGACTTCCTTTTATTACCATCGCAGAGATTAAAGGGCACTGTCCTTAACTGGAGAAATTAATCTTTGAGGACCTTTATTTGCCATTTTTCCTTAAGGAGTACATACTCCTTTTATTGATGTTTACACATAACACATTATTTTAAATGAGCTGAGACTCATTTTATACCCCAGCATATGGTCTATCTTTGTGAATGTTCTTTGGCTACCTGAAAAGAATATGTATTTGGCTATTGCTGGGTAGAATGTTATATATTGTTCAAGTCTTTCATATCCATACTGGTTGTCAGTTTGCTTGTTCTGTCAACTAAGAATTTCCAACTATAATTGTAGATTTATTTATTTCTCCTTTTAATTTTATCATTTTTGCTTTATATATTTTGACAGTATGTTAATAGAATGTCTACACATTTGGAATTGTTTTTGTCTTCCTGAGAATTAGCTCTTTTATCATTATGAAATTTCCTTATTCATCTCTAGTAATTCCCTATCCTGAAGTCTACTTTATCTGATATTAATGTAGTCACTTCATCTTTCTTATGATTATTTTTAAATAGTTTAAATTTTTTATTTTTTTAGTGTTACTTTTGGGTCTAGATATTTAAAATGACTTACGCGCAGCATGTATTGGGGTCTTGCTTTTTAATTCAGTCTGACACTCTGGTTTTTATGTGTACATTTCTCTACCCTCAAACTATTTTTCCACCTATTTTTTTTTTCCTGCCTTCTTTTGGATTAAGCATTTTAAGTATATATGATGTAACCACCTTATAATAATATACTCCATTTTATCCCTCCCATACTTTTGCATATATCTTTTTTGCTCTAAACAACCAGTTGTTTTTTTTTAATTTTTTTTTTTTTTAATCCTCACCCAAGGACATTTTTTCATTTTTTGTTCAGGTAGAGTGGGAGGGAGGGAAGGAGAGAGAGAGAGAGAGAGAGAAACATTGACGTGAAAGGGACACATCAAGAAATTAATCTTTGAGGACCTTTATTTGCCATTTTTCTTTAAGGAGTACATACTCCTTTTATTGATGTTTACACATAACACATTATTTTAAATAAGCTGAGACTCATTTTATGTGTGGGCTGCCTCCCACACGACCCATCCAGGGCTGGGGACAAACTGCAACTGAGGTACATGCCCTTAGCGGGAACCAAACCCGGGTCTCTCTGGACCACAGGCCAACGCTCTAACTGCTGGGCCAGACTGGCCAGGGCCAACGAGTTATTTTTTTAAAGAGATTTTAAAATGAGTAAGGGCATTCTATATTTCCAGTGCTCTTCACTCCTTTGTGTACATTAAAGTTTCCATCCAGTATCACTTTTCTTCTGAGAATTTTCTTTAACATTCATTATAGTGCAAATCTGCTGGAATAAATTCTTTTGCTTTTGTTTATCTGAAAATATTTTTATTTCATCTTTATTTTTTAAATAGATTTTCCATGGATTCTAAATTGGCAGATTCTTCTTTTCCTTTAAGCATTTTAGATAAGTTTTTCCATTGTAGTTTGGTTTGCGTTATGTCTGATAAGAAGTCTTATCTATATTTTCCAAAGGTGATGTGTTATTTTTATCCCCTCTGATTGCTTTTAATATTTCTTGTTATTACTGAGTTCCAGCAATTTGATTATGATTTTCAGCAGTTGATGTGTTTTATTTTCTTTGTCTTGATCCTAAGGTTGGTTGAGTTTCTTAGATGTATTAGTTGATGGATTGGAGTTTTTCATCAAATCTTGAAAATATTTGACTATTCTTCCTTCAAGTACGTTTGTTTTTTTCACACAACCCTCCCCCACTCACATATACACCTTTCCCTCCACATGTATTATTACACTGATTGGTGTTAATTCACAGGTTTTAGAGATTCACTTCTTTTATCCTCACCCGAGGACATTTTTCCATATTTTGTTCAGAAAGAGTGGGAGGGAGAGAGAGGAAAAAAGAGAGAGAGAGAAACATTGACATGAAAGGGACACATTGAATGGCTGCCTCCCGCACGACCCAACTAGGGCCGGGGACAAACTATATCTGAGGTATGTGCTCTTAGCAAGAACCGAACCTGGGTCTCTCTGGACTGCGGGCCAACGCTCTAACCACTGAGCAAAACCGGCCAGGGCAGAGGTTCACTTCTTTAATAGCCTTCACTCTCTGTTTGAATACTTTCTTTTTTAATTGATTTTAGAGAGAGGAAGGGAGAGGGGGAGAGAGAGATAGAAACATCGAAGAGAGAGAACATTGATTGGCCGCCTTCTGCATGCCCCCCACTGGGGATCAGGCCCACAACCTGGGCATGTCCCCTGACTGGGAATCGAACTGGCGACATTTTGGTGCATGGCTCAATGCTCAACCACTGAGCCACACTGGCTGGGCATGTTTGAATACTTTCTATTGTCCTGTCTGCACGTTATTTAATATTTTCTTCTGTAGTATCTAATCTGTTGATTATCTAATGAATTTTTCTATTCAAATAATATACTTTTAGCACTAGAAGTTCCATTTTGGGTTTTTTTATACTTTCCTCATTGTATTTAAGACCTCGTACCCCATAGAGTCTCGGTCACAGCTACTCAGTTTTGCCATCGTAGCACAAAATTAGCCAGAGACAATATGTAAATTAATGCACATGGCTATATTTATGAAACTGGTGGAGGGTCGAATTTGGCCGATGGGCTGAAGTTGCCAACTGCTGCTTTAAATCCTTGAACATACTCCCTGGCCAGTTTGGCTCAGTGGTTAGAGTGTCAGTCTGCCGACCAGAGTCAAGGGTTCAATTCCAGTCAAGGGCACATACCTCGGTTATAAAGTTCAGTCCCTGGCCTTGGTTGGGGTCATGTGGGAGGCGACCTATCAGTGTGTCTCTTTCACATCAATGTTACTCTCCCTTCCTCCCTCCCATTCTATCTAAAGATAAATGGAAAAATATTCTTGGGAGAGAATTTAAAAAAATAAATCCTTGAACATATTTCTTTTTAGTATGTTTTTATTGATTTCTTAGAGAGGAAGGGGGAGAGAGAGAGAAACATCCATGTAAGAGAGAAACATCGATTGACTGCCTCCTGCATGCCCCCTACTGAGGATCGAGCCTGAAACCGGGCATGTGCTGTGACTGAGAATCAAACCAGGACCTCTCAGACCAGGGGACGACACTCAGTCCACTGAGTCACACTGACTGGGCAGTCCTTGAACATATTTATATTCACTGTTTTTACATTGTTATCTACAAATTGCATTTATCTCTGACATTTTTCTGCTTAACCTATCTAGTTATTTCTTATTGAGTGCTGGATATGTGGCGTTAAATAGTCGATTGTATGGATTTTGTTGTCTTTATAGAGTGTTCATTTTTTGTTTTGGTGGGCAGTTATCTTTGGATCAGCTTGATCTCTTTAAGTCTTTTATATTTTATTTTTAATTTTTTTGTTAATCCTAACCCAAGGATACTTTTCCATTGATTTTATAGAAAGAGTAGAAGGGAGGGAAGGAGGGGAGGAAAGAGACAGAGAGAGAGAGAGACATCAATTGGCTGCCTCCTGCACGACCCCAACCAGGGCCAGGGATAAAACCTGCAACCCAGCTACGTGCCCTTGACTGGGAATTGAACCCATGACCCTTTAGTTACAGTGACCCAGTAATGCTGAGCCAGACCATCCAGTACTCTGGAAGGCTTTTTAAAAATCCTGTTATGGCCCTGACCAGTGTGGCTCGATTGGAGCATTGTCCCACACACTGAAAGGTCACAAGTTTAATTTGCTGTCAGGGGACATACCCAAGTTGCAGGTTTGGTCCCCAGTCTGGGAGTGTACTGAAGGCAAGTGATTGGTGTTTCTCTCCTCTCCCTTGCCCTTCCCCTATCTCTCTAAAAAATCTATTAAAAATAATAAAATAAGGAATAAAAATCCTTTTGTGGCCTATCTGGAGTAGCTTTTCCTGTAGGCTGTTTCGAGGATCTTCCCTGAATGTTAAGTCTCTTCTCTCTAGCTGGTTGAAGCTCAAGTGTCTGCCAGCCCTGTACAGACTTGAGTTGTTCAGCTTACAGTTCTGTTAGTTGTTCTTTTCCCACCAGTCATACTTTGCGTGGCCTCGTGGAATCTCACCCTAGCATGCAACACAGCTTTGCATGCCAAAGTCTCAGCGGGACCTTCATGCATGTTTACAGAGTCTTTCTCTACATAGTTCCCTCTTCACTAGGATTCTGCCCCACAAATTTCAACTGTTCAACCCCCCTGAACTCCGATTCCTTCTCACCTCAGCAAGACCACCATGCTGTGCTTTAGCTCCCCCTCGTGGACCGTGAATTTTGCTGTAGACAAGGCGCATCTACCAATCAAGAGCCAGAACCATCATAGGGTTTCCTTGTTTGTATCCCTTCTCTCAGCAGTCAGAAGTTCTGTACTGCCTGTGGTGCAGTGTCTGAAAGGGATTGTTCTGTATGTTTTGTCCAGTTTTCTAGTTATTTGCTGTAGGAGTGAAAGTCTGTATCAGTTCCTTCATGGTCTGAGTTGGGAAACCCTCAGCCACAGACCAGAATCTCTAGCCAGTACATTTCAGTACCTGCATGCTCCCTGAGAGCTGGAACATTGTTATCTTTATATTTCATGCTTGTTCTTTCCAGGTAGTCTTTTCTACTTATACTATAGCAGTTGTCTTTATCCCATGTTTCTCCATTTGGTATGGTTAAAATGTGATTCTTTCGCCCGACCAGTGTGGCTCAGTGGTTGAGCGTCAACCCATGCACCAAGAGGTTACTGGTTTGATTCCCAGTCAGGGCACATGCCCTGGTTTCGGGCTCGATCCCCAGTGAGGGGAGTGCAGGAGGCAGTTAATCAATGGTTGTATTCTCTCTCATATTGATGTTTCTATCTCTTTCTCCTTCTCCCTTCCTCTCTTTCTAAAAATCAATAAAAATATATTTTTTAAAAATGTGATGTTTTTGTGTTTGATACATAGTAATAGGACTTGTAGTTTTTAGAACATACACTTAAAGGTTAGTTTGAATATGTAGCTTTTAAAATTTTAATCAAAATGATTTTTTATTGTTTTTGTTTGATTTTTTTTTTCATGTAAACTATTTCTTTCAGTCAAGTGAATTATATCTAGGAACAACTGACCTATAATGTTGAAAAGAATTTGTGAGGTTTCCTATCAGTTAACATAGTTTAAACTAAAATGTCAAGGTACAGGCTAAATGGACTCTTGAGAATGAGCAAAGGACAAGAAGCTGAGTTATTTGTGTTCATTTTGTCTGGGAATCACCACATGTGCCTGTAAGGCTGAGTAATCATGACTTATTAGTGTGGTTATGGAAAGTATATATCAGTTTAGTTGTGTGAATGAACTGTCCTTTCTTTAGGGAAAAAATTCTCATCAGATTGCTGAAAATTTCCCTTTTTAGAGTCACTCAAAATTAAAACTATGAATAAAGTCTTGTATCTTTTTGGATAATGTGTTTAATTTGATGGGGTGCATAGTTTATCTGTACTTTTAAAATAGAAATGTACTTTTTTTCTTCATAAATATCCCAGAAATCTCATTTTATATTCCAGGAAAGTTCAATTTTTGTTCTAATGTTGAGGGGTAGACTGTTTCTGCGGTCTATAGGGGACAGTCATACGCCAATATCATAGACAAACTCTTGAACTTTTTTAAACAATAAAGGTGAAAGTTATAATTTTTTCTTTAAATTGCATCTGATGCTTAACTACACAGTGAGAAATTTTTCACTGATTATTCAGTTATTCTGAATTCCCCAAATTTTAAACTTTTTTTTTTTTTTTTTTTTTAGGATTATACAGTAATCTTCTCCCCTCCCCATTTGTGAAATCTCTTATGCACATAGTATTCAAAGAGACCATTGTAGATTTCCTGGCTAATAACTTTTTTTTTTTAAAGACCTGAATACTCAAAAGCATTCTTTCAAAAACATACAATAATTATTTTTAAAACGTATATATTACTATTTATGGATTTCTCTGAATTAAAACTCAAGAAAAAGAGGAACCAACTAAAAATTCACATAGCTTTTTTTGGTTCAGAAAAACCTAATAACTAATTGATTCAGTGCTAAGTGTAGAACTTCATTCTTTATATTTTATTTGAACAAAGATACTTATTGCATTTAGAAAGAAATGTAGCTGAGATTTATGAATATCCTTTTACATATTAACATGCAACAAAAATTTTTGTTTTATATTGCCTTTTACCTTAACAGCAGTAGGAGTTCTTTGGTGTCTTATTTTTATCACTGCATCTTATACATGGTCTTTGAACCACAAATTCTTTCACTATTTAATTTTATAAGACTCTCTCATATACAGAGATCACTTAGTGTGTGTGTGTGTGTGTGTGTGTGTGTGTGTATGTGTATAATCCTCACCCAAAGATATTTTTCTATTTATCTTCAGACAGAATGGGAGGGAGGGAGGGAGAAAGAGAGTGAGTGAGAGAGAGAGAGAGAGAGAGAGAAAATCTACTTGAGAGGGACACATCCACTGGTTGCCTCCCATACGACCCTGACCAGGGCCGGGGCCGAACCACAACCGAGGTACGTGCCCTTGACCTGAGTCAAACCCACGACTCTTTGTCCACGGGCCGATCCTCTAACCAGTAAGCCCAACTGGCCAGGGTTACAGTGTTTTTCTTCAGAACAGCTAATAGCTGGTACTTTTTGAGGGCTTACTATATGCCCAGTCCTGTTCTAAGATGAACACTTTATATGAATTAACAAATTTAAACTTTACAACCTCCCCAGAATATAGATCCTGAAGGTATTTTATTATTTCCATTGTATAGATGAGGAAAGCAAGGCTTAGAAGATAAGTGGCAGAGGCCAGAACCTAAACCAGAACATCTGGCTCTAGAAATTATGCTTATGAGCACTATGCTATAAACTTTGTCTACAGTATGCTTTAAAGTGAATACTCATACCCTGGGTGTTAGAGCACCACGTTAAGAATGTACAACTTTTAGATCTTACGTTTTATGAGAACTTTAGAAATTATCATTGGATTTTATTGACATGTTTGATTATATTTGGAGTTTTGTGATTTGGAGCTGGATAACACCATAAAATGAATCTAATTCTCTTGCCTTGCAGAAGAATAAACTGACTTTTAATTTACTATTTTCCCTATGATTCTTAAACTTAGCCTATTAGAACCTAAGTTATTTGAAACTCTAAAGGAGCTTGGTGATAACATACAGGTTCCCACTCCTTTCTTTTGGATCAATCTATGCTTAGGAGACCCAGGAGTTCATATTTTTAAAAAACTCCCTAGTTGATTCTTATGCAGAAACCTCACCTTGGCCGACATGTATATTTGGGAACCCTTGTTTAAGCCTTGATTGCATTATTAACCCATTTTAATCTATATGATTAAAATATAAGTGAGGCCCTAGCCGGTTTGGCTCAGCGGTAAGAGCATCAGCCTGCGGTCCAGAGAGACCTGGGTTCGGTTCCCGCTAGGGGTAGGTACCTCGGTTGCAGTTTGTCCCCGGCCCTGGTTGGGTTGTGCGGGTGGCAGCCACTCGATGTGTCCCTTTTACGTCGATATTTCTCTCTCTCTCTTTCTCTCTCTCCTTTCTGCTCTATCTGAACAAAAATGGAAAAATGTCCTCGGATGAGGATAAAAATAATAATAATAAAATATAAGTGAGGTAGTTATTTCACCAACTATTTTTAAGGACAAAAAATTATATTCTCAAATTATGCAAAAAAAAAAAAAGCAGCACTGGAAGTTTTTATCAAAGGAACTATAACCTTCTTACAAATGAGAGATACAGATAAAATCAGAATCAAGCCAGAAATCATATGCTTTCTTGGGACGAGTATTGTGAGAGGGAAATTGAATACAAAAGGACACAGGAAACTTTTTGCAGTGATGAAAATGTCTTGTATCTTGATTCGTTGTTACACATATTTGTCAAAACTCTTAATATAGACCTTAAAAAGTGACTCTTACAATATGTAAATTATCAATCTGATTTTTTTTTTTTTTTTTTTAAGCAAGCTAGGAAGAAATTCTGGGAAGGAATTTTTCAAATTACCATCTGTATCTTGAAATATTTAGTTAAATAGATTCTTGTTCTTTAAAAGCTAAGATTTTTCTATTAATATGTCAATTAAAGTACCATTAAAATAGCATTTATATTGATTTTTCCTTTTACATTAATATTTCTAATCAAGTTTCTCGTATTTGTTTTATAGGGTCCACATATAGCTTCAGTTACATTAGCTGCTTATGAGTGCAATTCAGTTAATTTCCCTGAACCGCCCTATCCAGATCAGATTATTTGTCCAGATGAAGAGGGCATTGAAGGATCTGTTTCTTTGTGGAGCATCATCTCAAAAGTTAGGATTGAGGCCTGCATGTGGGTAAGATGTCCGTTCTCATATTTGTCTAAAAGTAACCTGTCTGTATATTTTGTTGTACCTCATTAAAATTGAATCCAAACATATACCAAGTCAGTAGATAATTAATTCATGAAGTCATCAGCTGCCTACTTCCAAGTAAAACAAACCCTTTAGAGCTTTTTCTGTTCATTAATGACATTCAGAAGGAAGGCATGAAGCCATAGTACCATGGAGCAATTGATGCCAAGTAGACAACAGCAGGGAAAAGGAGTATGGATGATACAACTATACTATTTTGTACAACTTCACCAATGTTTATATATTTGATAAACACACAGCATGTGCTTAAATATCAGTCTCAGATTGGTAAATGTTATGTCTCTCTCCTAAATTTAAATACTCAGTGGTTATTCTTAGAGGACTCATTTTATTTTCTGAATTGTTACAATACTAAGTAAGGTGAGACATTTCCTCATAAACCAAGCTTTACTATGGTTGTACATTTTGATCTTCCTTTCAGTTATACCGATTCTTTTTTTTTTCCAATGATTTGCTTAAGTATGTTTTGGAAAATTTTTGGACTACATGTTCAGTGGCAAATGTATTTTAACTCATACAAAACATTTTTTTCCTATATGCTTAAATTCATCCAGGTGTCTGTCATTGAGGAATAGTTCATTTGCTCAAAAGTTCCTATTACCATTTGGATTTCTTTTTCTTTTTTGTTAATTCTCACCCAAGGATATTTTTTCATTGATTTTTAGAGAAAATGGGAGGGAGGGAGAGAAAGGGAGAGAGAAACACTGTTGTCAAAGAGAACATTGATTGGTTGCCTCCCTCATGACCCTGACCAGGGCTGGGGATTGAACCTGCAACCAAGATACATGCCTTTGACCGGAATCGAACCCACGACCCTTTGGTCCATGGGCCTACGCTCTAACCTCTGAGCCAAACCAACCAGGGCTGGATTATTTTTTACTTCATCTTTTGCATTTACGAAATTATATATTACCTGTAACTTTTTTCTCTAACAGTTTCTTATAAAATAAAAAATACGGAACAGATTACTTAAAAACCTTAACTAAAATGAAGGTGAATGTGAATACTATGCCCACAGGAGAGGCAGAGTTTTGAAACACATTTAAGTGGTAGCAGTTATGTTGTGTTTTAAAAGAATTATAAGGGAAATGCCATACATTGAACTTGCTGAATATGAAAGACAGGAAAAATTGTCATGTTTCCTGTTACTCTTTTATAAACACTGGAAACAGATTCATTGTACTAGTTGCCTATGTTTTTAAAATTTGACCACATTAGTTTTTTGATGAAAAAATTTTATTAAAATAACAGAAGATACTTGGAACATGCTAGAAAGGGGCTATGTACATAGACTTTAGTTTTTTATTTTTCTTTTGTTCTTTCAAAAATGATTTACGAAGCTGGATTAACACCATAGCCAATAAAGAAATTTCCATCCCAGCTGGCAGTGACAACTGCCTCCTCTAAAATCCCATAGTGCACATTGTCTGAAGTGCTCATTTGGCCTGGTGTTATGCATGCCTTAAATTAGTCAACTTGGTGTAGCAACTCACTTCCCCAAATAAATTTTAAGCGCCTCAGAAATACAGACTGCATTAAATGTATTACCCCTACAGCACTCAGCATTGGACTTTGCTCATAGTATAAGAATGTCAATAAATACTGGCAGTCCTGGCTGGTGTGGCTCAGTTGGGTGTCATCCCGTGCACTGAAAGGTTGCTGGTTCTGGTCAGGGCACATGCCTGGTGGGGGGCGTATAGGAGGCAGCCAATTGATGTTCTGCTCTCACATTGATGTCTTTCTTTCTCTCCCTCTCCCTTCCTCTCTAAAAAAAATCAGTGAAAAAAATCTTTTAAAAAAATAAGTAAATAGCCCTGGCCAGTTTGGCTCAGCGGTTAGAGCATCATCCTGTGGTCCAGAGAGACCCGGGTTCAGTTCCCGCTAAGGGCACGTATCTATCTCGGTTGCAGTTTGTCCCCAGCCCTGGTTGGGTTGTGCAGGTGGCAGCCACTCAATGTGTACTTTTCACGTCGATGTTTCTCTCTCTCCCTCCCACTCTATCTGAACAAAAAATGGAAAAATGTCCTCGGGTTAGGATACAAAATAAATAAGTAAATAAATAAATAAATACTAATTGGCTGAATGTTTGTTTGCTCTTCACATTTCTTTTTTGTGGACAAATGTCTTTTGTCATGTAAAAAATGTAGCACATATCAAGTTATGTTTAAATTTGTTTTGTTCTGAACATTTATAAGGACAGTCCTTTCAACAAAGGGCACTGGAAAAATTGAATATCTACATGCAAAAAAATAAAGTTAGACTATTACCTTACACCATATACAAAAATTAACTCAAAATACATGATATATATAAACTTAAGAGCTAAAACTATAAAACTCTTAGAAGAAATACAGAAAAAATCTGCATGATGTTGAATTTGGCAATTGTTCCTTGAATGTAACACCAAAATGTAGGTTAGGTAACAAAAGGAAAATTGATTAATTGAACTTCACTAACATTAAAACCTTGTGCATCAAGGGCACTATCAAGAGAGTGAAAAGACAACCCACAGAATGGGAGAAAATGTTTAAAGAATTCCTATGACCCTACAACAAAATCACAAACAACCCAATTAGAAAATGAGCAAAGGACTTGAATAGACATTTCACCAGAGAAGATATACAAATGGCCAATAAGCCCATGGAAAGATTCTCAACATCATTAATCATTGAGAAAATGAAAATGAAAATCATAAGGAAATACCCCTTTATGCACATTAGGATGGCTTTTTTTTTTTTTTTTTTCTTTTTAAGGAAAATAAGTATTGGTGAGGATGTGGAGAAATTGGAACCCTTATGCATTGCTGGTGGGAATGTAAAGTGATTCAGCTGCTGTGGAAAAAAGTTTGGTGGTTTTCCAAAAACTTAAAACAGAATTTCCTTGTGACCCTCCTCTGATTTCACTCCTTAGTAAATATCCAAAAGAATTGAAAATTGGTCTTCAAATATAAGTACAAATATGTGTACTTTACTCTTCAGCAGCATTATTCATATTGTCAGAAAGGTGGAAACAACCCAAGTGTCCCTAAACAGATAAATGGATTAAAAACAGTGGTAAATGCATGCAGTGTGATATTACTCAGCCATATATGAATGAAGTTCTGATACATGCAACAATATGAATAACCTTATGAAAACATTGTTAAATGAAATAAGTAAGACATAGAAACACAAATATTGTATGATTCCACTTATATGAACTATCTAGAAGAGATAAATTCATAGAGACAAAAAGTAGATTAGAGGATTCCAAGGGTGTGGGAAATAATATTTAATGGATACAGTTTCCATTTGGGTGATGAGAAATATTGGAAATAGATAGTGATGATGGTTGTACAACATTGTGAATGAAGTTAATACCATTGAGTTTTATATTTAAAATGAGTATGCCCAGCCCTGGCCAGTTTGGCTCAGTGGTTAGAGCGTCGTCCTGCAGTCTGGAGAGACCCGGGTTCAGTTCCCGCTAAGGGCACGTACCTCAGTTGCAGTTTGTCCCCGGCCCTGGTTGGGTCGTGTGGGTAGCAACCATTCGATGTGTCCCTTTCACATCGATGTTTCTCTCTCTCTCTCTCTCTCCCCCTCCCACTCTATCTGAACAAAATATCAAAAAATGTCCTCGGGTGAGGATAAAATAAATAAATAAAATAAAAGATTATGGCCAGCTGGTGGGGATCAGTGTATTGAGCATGTTTCCATGTACTGAGAGATCCCCATTATATTCCCAGTCGGAACACACACCTGGGTTGCTGGCTCAATCCCCAGTAGGGGGTCTTGCAGGAGGCAGCCAATCAATGTCTCTCCCTCTCTCTCTCTCATTGATGTTTCTCTCTCTTCCTTCCTCTCTCTAAAAAAGAAAAAAAATCAATTAAAAGCATATTAAAAAATAATCTGAAAAACTGAGTCTTCCCTCAGTTTCTTCTGGTCTTAAAAAAATAAAAAAGGCTGCCCTGGCCAGTTTGGCCCAGTGGTTAGAGTGTCAGCCTGCGGTCCAGAGAGACCCAGGTTCAGTTCCCACTAAGGGCACATACCTCCGTTGCAGTTTGTCCCCTGCGCTGGTTGGGTCATGCGGGTGGCAACCACTCAATGTGTCCCTTTCACATAGATGTTTTTCTTTCTCTCTCTTCCCCCCTCTCTGTCTGAACAAAAAATGGAAAAATGTCCTTGGGTGAGGATTTAAAAAAAAAAGGCTAAATGGGACACATAAAATGTCAGTACTACTGAGGTTGAGAAACCTGATTTAGGGTGTGTTGGACTTAATCCTTTCACAAATTTGATCCCATATGTTATTTTTCAGGCTAATGTCTTGATTGAAAACTGATAACTTGTTTAAAATTTTTATTTAATTTGTACTTTATAAATTAAAATATCTTTACAGACTCCACAGTATATGTATCTTTACAGTATATGTATCAATATACATATACTGAGTCAGTGAAATCATTAAAATACATAGTACTTCTAATTATAAGATAAAGAGCAGGGTCAACTTGTTCATATAGGTATTTGGAGCACATTAAAATAAATTGTTTTGTATTGTTGATCAGTAGGTTACCTCTTCTCAGTTTGTATTTTTTATCTACAGTTTGGCTGTATCACCATAGCAAGTCTTCATAAATTTTCTTTCAGAATTCCAATAATAGTTATTATATATCCAAGTACTGGAGAGTCAGAGTGAGCAACACTTAGCAGTCTCTACCCTCATGGAGCTTTATACTCTAGTGAGGGGAATGATTATCATGGGAAAATGTATATCTAAGTATCACGAGAAAATTATATATGTAAATATTAAACAAAATGTGATCAGTGCTATGAAGGAGAAATCTATGTAGCACAGAAATGTTCCCTCTTCTGTGATTCAGTTAAGATCTACGGAAAATAAGGAGTGCAGGGGAGTAAAGGGAATTTCAACAGGGCAGGGGAGAAGAGCATTGTGTGAGTTCAGATAGAGAGCATCACCTTTTAAGGGCATTTACATATTTGTTAACTTCATGGTTTTGTTTTTATTGTAGTAAAATATGTATGAAGCTTACCATTTTAACCATTGTGGGTTTTTTGTTTGTTCTTTTAATCCTTACCCGAGGATGTTTTTCTGTTTACCTTCAGATAGAGTGGGAGGAAGGGAGGGAGAGAGAAACATCTACGTGAGAGGGACACATGGACCGGTTGCCTCCCGCATGGGCTGGGGGCCAACTGCAACTGAGGTACATTATGTGCACTTGACCAGAATCAAACCTGTGATTCTTTGGTCCACGGGTCAACGATCTAACTGCTGAGCCAAACTAGCCAGGGCACCATTTTAACCATTTGTAAGTGCACAACTTTCTGACATTAAGTACATTCACAGTGTTGCCTACCCATCAGCAACATCGACTTCCAGAACTTTTCTGTCGTCCCAAACAGAAACTCTGTACCCTTTAAACAATAACTCCTCATTCCCTCCTCTCTCCGGCCCTTGGTAACTAACCTCTGTTCTGCTTTCTGTCTGTGAATTTGCCTGTTCTAGATACCCCATATAAATGGACTCAGAAATATCTGTCTTTTCTGCATCTGGCTTAGTTCACTTAGTATAATGTCTTCAAGTTTCATCCATGTCGTACCCTGTGTCAAAACTGCCTTCCTTCAAAGCCTGTTTTAAAATTGAACTCAAGGAAAACTGGAAGCAAATTTTTCTCTTTTTTGTTTGTAAAACAATCTGATAATTTTACTAGAATTGACGTAATTGTTTTTTAAACATTTGTGGAAGAGCCCTGGATTTCTCAGTGGTTTTAAGTTTACCTCCAAACTTATGCCTTTCACCTCTGACTCATGTTTATAGTTGGAATATTTAATCAAAAAAGTATTTTGTTTTTAAAGATTATTAACACACTGATAATACAAAACTACCACTATTTCTTAGTAGTCAGCATTTATGTATAAAAAAAATTCTACTCTCCAGCCCTGGCCGGTTTGGCTCAGCGGTTAGAGCGTTGGCCTGCGGTCTGGAGAGACCCGGGTTCGGTTCCCACTGGGGGCACGTGCCTCAGTTGCAGTTTGTCCCTGGCCCTGGTTGGTCTGCGGGTGGCAGCCACTCAGTGTGTCTCTTTCACGTCGATGTTTCTCTCTCTATCTCTTTCTCTCTCTGCCTCCCACTCTATCTGAACAAAAAATAGAAAAAAAGTGTCCTCAGGTGAGGATACAAAAAAAAAATTCTACTCTCCAGATTCTTACCATTAAACTTATGATTCCCTACATAGAAAACAAGATGCTATTGATTTGCTTGTGAATCCACTTGATAAAACTTTTTTTGTTAATTTTTATTTATTGATTTTAGGCAGAGAAAGGTGAAAGGGAGGAAAAGGGAGGAGCGAGGGAAGGAGGGGGAGAGAAAGAGGGGGAGAGAGAGAGAGAGAGAGAGAGAGAGAGAGAGAGAGAGACATTGATTTGTTGTTTCACTTATTTATATATTCATTGGTTGATTCTCATATGTGCCCTGACTAGAGATCAAACCTGAAACCTTGGGACAAAACTTTTTAAAAGCACAAAAATTTAGAACTTTTCTACTTCCAAAAATCTTTGAATTAAATGAAGACTCCAGTGTTCTCTCTTGGTGTTGCATTTTTTGTACATATTCAAATCTCCAGTTCAAGAAGTAGGGACTACAGGGTAGTACATTGGTATGTAGTAGATGGTTTTTTGAAGAGCTTTCTGAACTTCTGCTTGACTAAATACTACTTGTCTTTCTTTTGCAGTAAAGAAGCCAATCATTTCTTCCCCTTATTAAGCCCAGGCTTTTAGTGTTCTGTAGTTTTGTTTTGTTTTTTGTTTTTTGTTTTGATTGTGAAGAATTATAAACTTGTTTTGTAAGAATCATGAAGTTTTGATACTTTAGTATCTAATTTGAGATAATTGGCTAAATAAACTTCCTTGTCTGGAATATAATGTGTTTTGGGGGACCTGCCAGAATGATTATATTTTCTTTTTATTTATTTGCATAAAAATAGAATACTGACTTGTGATCACCATTCTTATACCTTGCTAATATGGGAAACCATGAACAGAATTAAAATATAATGTGTGTGTGCCCTGGCTGGTTTGGCTCAGCAGTTAGAGCGTTGGCCCTTGGACCAAAGGGTTATGGGTTTGATTTCCGGTCAAGGACACAAACCTGGTTTCAGGTTCAGTCCTCAGTCCGGGTCCAGGTCATGCAGGCGGCAACCAATCAATCGATGTATCTCTCTCACATCAGTGTCTCTCTCTCTCTCTCTTTCTCTCTCTCACCCCCCCCCCCTTCTACTCCATCTAAAAATCAATGGAAAAATATCCTTGGGTGAGAACAAAAAAAAAAGTGACAAAAAACAAAATATATATAAAATGTGTGGTCAGTTAAGTATAAGACATTGTGTAGCTTTTGATTTCACTTCAATCCACTGTTACTTCCTTTTTAACTTTAAGGAAACTTGTCATGAGTTTGAATCATATGATTGCTTTCAGAACTATTGAACATTTGACTTAACAGGCGTCAAGAGAAAGTTCATGTTTTAAATAAAATGTTGCAGTTAACTTTTCTTCCTACTTTTTGTTATGGAAAAAATTTAAGTACAAAGAATTACATAATGAATTCAAAATATTGTTACTCAACTTCAGCTAATATTAACTCCTGGCTAATATTGTTTTATATATACCCCTACACTCTGCTCTCAATTATCTTGAATCATATCCTAGATAAAATAATCACATTTCATCAGTGAATACATCAACCTTAGAATTTTAAAAACATCATGCCTAAGTGAAATTAGGAATAGTCTATTCAAATTAATTAAACAGTTAGTGTTCAAATTTTTTGGTTGTATTTATTTCTTTGTTTCTTTTCAAATGTATTTTGTTTTGTTTTGTTTTGTTAAATAGGTTTTAATTGGTTTTTTTTTTTAGAGAGAGGAAGGGAGGGAGAGAAACATTGATGTGAGGAGAAACATTGATCGGCTGCCTCCTGCATGCCTCCTACTGGTGACCAAGCCCACAACCCAGGCATGTGCCCTGATCGGGAGTTGAACTGGGACCTCTCAGTCCATGGGACAGCACTCAATCCACTGAGCCACACCAGCCAGGCTAAATGTATTGTTATTGAAACTGGATTGTTTGTCAAGTATAGTTCCCCACAGCCCTGATTTTATTAATTGTATTCCAGTAGGTATAGTTTCAATATGTTTCTATGTTCCCTATGTTTCCTGTGAGTTGATAAATTGAGAGGCTTGAAAAAATTTCTTTTTGGCAAGAGTGAACTACAAAGTCTTGTGCATTTCTATCGCAAGGTGCAATAGTGTCTGGTTGTCTATTTTGTGTGTGGTATTAGCACCATTATTAATAAGTTCAATATTGCCCTGGCCGGTTTGGCTCAGAGGTTAGAGCGTCGGCCTGCGGTCCAGAGAGACCCGGGTTCGGTTCCCGCTAAGGGCACGTACCTCAGTTGCAGTTTGTCCCCGGCCCTGGTTGGTCGTGAGGGTGGCGGCCACTCGATGTGTCCCTTTCACATCGATGTTTTTCTCTGTCTTCCTCTCTCTCCCTCCCACTCTATCTGAACAAAAAAATGGAAAAATATCCTTGGGTGAGGATAAAAAAATAAAAAATAAATAAAATAAAAAAAAATAAGTTCATTATTAAGGGTTATAGAATGGGGGTGTTCCAGTTATATCATTTTTTTTTCTTTAGTTATTGACTGATATACTTTTATAAAGAGAACCTTCTCCTAATCAGCAATTTGATTACTGAGATATCTTTCATATAGGCAAGACAGGATAAATAATTGATCTTTTTGTTACCAATTTTTAAAATAGTAAGTTGGTCTTCTAACATCCTCCAAAGTTCACTAACTTGAACTTTTCCTGTTCAGCAAAGTATGATTTATGTTCTGTTCCTTTGTTTTTCTCTGTATATGTCTCTTCTCCCTCCCTTCTCTTTGTTTAACTAACTATAGCCTTATTCTTGCTTCAGAGCTTGTTTCACATGTGGGTGATGCACTTTCACTTGGAGATCATTGCTTCCACACATGGGAATATAACACTGTGAACACAAACTGTTTGAATTTGATGATGTACCTTGGGGAGTCTTTTCAAGGCATTTGTAGGCAGAGCTATAGGACAGAGCAAACAGAAAGGCCTGAAGTTGCTTCTGAGAACGAGCAAATGCCTTTGTCATTCACTGTGACTCAAGCAGAGGAGGGTGGCTCAAAATGAGAATTGTCCTGGAGACCCTATGCCTCCTGCACTGTACCTGTGCTGCATTTGAGCCATATAAGATCAGACGAAGGTCCTGAATCTTTTACCTTTGTTTTCATCCTTATATCCTGAGTTGGTTGGAAAAAAAAAATCTCTTCAAAAGCAAGAATCCACAAAGAGACTAAAACATGAGTCACTCAATGTCCTGAGGAAATACAAACATTTTTCCTGTGGTGAAAATGTATCCATCCTAATGTTGAGTTTTCAAGGGACTTCCTGACCACAATTTGTTGAAAGTTTTAACTCTGTACAAAAAAGTTCTGTTGGGATTAAAGCAACATCCTAAATACTAGATTTCCTAGAAAATATTTGTCTAATAACTAATACTACTGAATGCCCATTACCAAATTATTTGAGTATTTGAAAATGGGGGAAAACTGACAAAAATAATAGAGTATAAGTAGAGCCCTGATTAGGTGGCTCAATTGGTTGGAGTGTCATCCCACACACCAAAATGTTGCAGGCCCCATCCCCCGTCGGGGGTGTACAGGAGGCAACTGATGATGTTTCTCTCACTCTCTCCCCCTTCTCCCCCTCTCTCCCTTCTTCCCCTTTCTCCCTTCCTCCCTTCCTCCCTTCCATTCTCTCTAAAAATCAATGGGAAACTATCCTTGGCTGAGGATTTAAAAAAAAAAGAGTATAAGTAAAAAATGCTAGAGAACTGACTTTAATTTTGTGTCTGCAACACACCACGGATTGTCTGGCAGGTTTATGTATAGTATCCTGCCTGGCATTGCATAGGTCAGTATTAGAGTCAAGATTAGAACTCACATTCTCCCGATTATGTACTAATATATACTTTTCTCCCTACTACACACATCTTTATATGCTTTTGGTGATACAGAGAAATATAGATTTGATGTGTTCAGTGTCACTGTGTTGAGAAAAGAACCTCATGTGCCTGTTTCGGTTTTTCACATAGGGTGTTGGTACAGCGATCGGAGAGCTGCCTCCGTATTTCATGGCCAGAGCAGCTCGACTCTCAGGTGCAGAACCAGATGATGAAGAGTATCAGGAATTCGAAGAGATGCTGGAACATGCAGAGGCTGCACAGGTAAGGACAGTGGGGGAAAAGGAATAGAATAGTTATCCCTAAAGAGCTTACGATTAAGGTGAAATCGTGCATAGTTATTCTGAAGAAGAAAACTGCCAGTGTAAAAACAAAATAATAGATGGTTTGGGATAGAATATTCAGAAAAGATGAAATATACAAGTGATTTTAATATTTTTAAAATATATTTTTATAGATTTTGAGAGAGAGAGAAAAACATCAATGTGAGAGCGAAACATCAATCTGTTACCTCCCCCATGCACCCCTACCGAGGATTAAGCTCAAAATCTGGGCATGTGCCCTGTCTGGGAATCAAACCTGTGACCTTTTGGTGCATGGGACGATGCTGAACCAACTGAGCAACACTAGCCAGGGCACAAGTGATTATAATTTTGATCTTGTAATAGGGAAATGTAGAAAGCATCAACAAAACAACTCAGACTCAGCTAAAACACCTTCCCAGAAAACCAGGGTAAATTCATATTGCCAGTGAGGTTAAGGAGATGAAATAGTCTTTGTCCATTATGTGTTTATAAGTATAGTAAGTCCTCATGTAACATGGTCAGTAGGCCTGTGAGTTGAACAAACGCAAATAATGAAATGATATTGAGGGAGATGATGTTATTCAAGGACCTGCTGTTTTACCAGGTGAACCACTGAATAAATGAGGGGGCCAAATAGGCTAAGTCCAAAATAGTAGGACTTCCGAATTAATATTTTGAACCTAAGATCAACATAGTTTACCGTGTTTAGATGAAATTATTTAGAAACTCACTGTTAAGAAAGAGCAATTAAGAGAAAGTTATCCTTTGCAGGAAAATTCCTAAGAATATTATTAATTGAGTCTCCGTCTTAGGTATGACAGCAGAAATCAACATAGACAGAAATAAAAATATATAAAAGAAAGACTTTTTTAAAGACTGTGTAAAATATATCTCCCTCCCCAGATTTGTTTATTAATCTATGAAGTTGTTTGAAAATTTGTTTTATTGTCATGTGTTTGTAAGTACATATGCCCCCATAAGTGTGCATAAATTTTTTTGAGGAGGAATGAGTTCATAGTTTTATTCTTAGTAGAATCTGAAACCCAAAAACCACATTACCAAGGAGGAAAAAAAACTTAATGAAAGATGGACTTTTTAAAAAGCTTTATTAAGTGGAAATCAACCAAGAATACTTACAGTTTTTAAATGAAAACAAATTTTCAAATATGACTGTAGAATATCTAAATATAAAGCAGATGAATCAGAGCTAGGGACATCTGCTCTGCATGGCAAGTTGTCCTGTGTCTGCTTTGCCTTATCCATCAACAACATATTCAGCCTTCTCACATTGTAATGCTAATATTAAGGCTAAAAGTTATTTCTAATATAAACAACTTCCAATTTTTTTTTATGCTTTTAAATTCGAGTATCAAATTTGACCCTGTGTTTATTCTGACGTAGTATGAAAAATCTTCAAATTCTTCAAATCTTACAGAAAACTACAGATCTGGAAGTTGTTAGCTCCCTAATTTTACATGCTTAGAAGCAGAGTTAGAACCAGAACTCAGAATGGCAGCGTCACTGGTATATTCGAAATGCTTGAAACCATGACCATCCATAGACATAGATGGCTGAGTGCCCCCACTTGTGACAACTGATACCTCTGCCATTTGTGGTACTAATTAATGTATGTCATTTAACATCCTAAAAACTTTTTTTGCCTTTGCATCTATATACAATCAACAAATTGAAGGTCTAAGATGGCTTGTAGCATTTAATTTTTATGCTATGGCCTGGATACCACACAGGTATTAAGTATTGTTCTCTGTCGAGCCAGCTAATGGACGATGATTATTTTCCTTTTTTAACCCTTTTTGTTTTGGAATTAACATTGTTTCATTTGCATAGTTTCCATTTCTTTTCTCCCTTCTACCACCTCTGTAAAACACCTCTCAATATCACCTTAACATTTGGTAAAACCTATAAAATAGTGTCCATTATGTCTTTTTTCTTGGCATCTTCACTCTGGAGTCCCCATGCTCCCATTCCAGTCTGGACTTGGTTTCCTCTTGGCCCTTTGAACAGTTGCTTGTCTCTTGGTTTGGATCCCTTGTCTTACTCCTTCATGATTTACTCTCAGTTTGGTTGAGCACATTCTGAGTAGTTTCCTGGGATCATAATCTATGATCTTTTTCGTTCATCTGTTACGACCCTGATTATTTTAGTTACTTTTTGACTGAAACTTTTCTAGTTCTACTCTCTGAAGGTTATGAGGTTTGGCTGTTTTCATCCTATAAAGCCAATAATTATAATCAGTACTCTAGGATAAACTATATATTTCTTATTCTCTAATTTTATATTTGCTTATATTGAAAAATCAAGTAAGCAAAGTATGCATGTTGTTTCATGTCATTTAGTCAGAAATTTTATATTCTTTATGAACATTGTATTTAAAATTTTTATCCAAGCCCAGCTGGTGTGGCTCACTAGTCGAGAGTCAGCCGATGCACCAAGAGGTCACCGGTTCAATTCCTGGTCAGGGCACATACCTAGCTTGTGGGCCAAATCCCCAGTGGGGGGCATGCAGAAGGCGGCCAATCGATGTTCTCTCTCATCGATGTTTCTATCTCTCTCTCCCTCTCCTTTCCTCTCTCCATAAAATTAATAAAAAAAAAAATTAAAAAATAAAATTTTTATCCAAAATTACAGTTATATGTACTTTCTTTTTTTTTTTTTTATCCTCACCCGAGGATATTTTTCCATTTTTTGTACAGATAGAGTGGGAGGGAGAGAGAGGAAGTGAAAGAGAGAGAGAGAAACATCGACGTGAAAGGGACACATCGAGTGGCTGCCACCCGCACGACCAACCAGGGCCGGGGACAAACTGCAACCGAAGTACGTGCCCTTAGTGGGAACCGAACCCGGGTCTCTCCGGACCGCAGGCCGATGCTTTAACCACTGAGCCAAACTGGCCAGGGCAGTTATATGTACTTTCAACACACTGATTACACAAACTAGAAAATAACTGAAATAATATAATAACTCATCCCTGACAGTTTTGTGATCTTTCCTATTAATTTTCTTTCTAAGATTAATAAAAATCTATGTATGAGGCACTTTAATGAAGTGCCTTAGTACAGCTGTGCTGTAGAAGATATTTTTCCTGATGTGAACAGGAACACACTCAGGAGGGTACACCTATGGAATCTCAGAGTATACTCAACCCTCACTCCAGTTTTCTGACTTCAAGATTAGTGCTCTGCTTACCATACCAAAACATAGCAATATTTTCATGCAGGTAAATGCAATAAAAAAATAATAACTTAAAATTCTTTTCTTTCGTCTATATTTCATCTGATTTTCCTTTTTTTTTTTTAATCTTTATTGTTGAATGTAGAATGTATTACAGATGTTCCTCATTTTTCCCCCATTGACCCCATCCTCCCCACTCCCGCCGCCCCTCCTGCCTTTTCCCACACTATTGTCTGTGTCCATTGGTTATGCATATAAGTTCTTTGGTTTATTTCTTCACCCCCCCCCCCCCAACCCCTTTCCCTTTGAGATTTGTCAGTCTAGCAATGAATTTGTACTTCTTAATTCCTTCACCTTTTTCACCCATTCCCCCAACCCCCTTCCCATCTGGCAACCAACAAAATGTTCCCTGTTATCTATGAGAGTGTTTCTGTTCTGCCTGTTCATTTTGTTTGTAGATTCCATTGTTGATAGGTATGTATTCATTGCCATTTTGTTTGTTCATATATTTTATCTTTTTCTTCAAAAAGACCCTTCATCATTTCATATAATAACGGTTTGGTGGTGATGAACTCCTTTAACGTTTCCTTGTCTGGGAAACTCTTTATATGGCCATCGATTCTAAATGACAGCTTTGCAGGATAGAGTAATCTTGGTTGTAGGTTCTTGCTTTTCATCATTCTGAATATTTCTTGCCACTCCCTTCTGGCCTGCAAAGTTTCTTTTGAGAAATCAGCTGACAGCCTAATGGGAACTCCCTTGTAGGTAACTAGCTGCCTTTCTCTTGCTGCTTTTAAGATTCTCTCTTTGTCTTGAACCTTTTGCATTTTGATGATGATGTGTCTTGGTGTGGGCCTCTTGGGGTTCATCTTGTTTGGGACTCTCTGCTTCCTGGACTTGTATATCTGTTTCCTTCACCAAGTTAGGAAAGTTTTCTGCCATTATTGTTTCAAACAGGTTTTCGATTTCTTATTCTCGCTCTTCTCCTTCTGGCACCCCCAAGATGCGAATGTTGGCACGCTTGAAGTTGTCCCAGAGGCTCCTTACACTATCCTCATTTTTTTGGATTCTTTTTTCTTTTTGCTGTTCTGATTGGGCGTTTTTTGCTTCCTTATATTCCAAATCGATGGTTTGCTGCTTGGATTTACATACTTTACTATTGAATCTGTGTAAATTATTCTTTATTTCAGTTAATGCCTCCTTCAGTTCTGACTGGCCCTTTTTTATGCTCTTGAGGCCCTCACTAAGTTCATTGAGGTTCTCACTAAGTTCATTGAGCATCCTTATAAGCAGTATTTTGAACTCAGTATCTGTTAGGTTGCTTATCTCCATTTCGCTTAGTTCTTTTCTTGGGGTTTTGTTCTGTTCTTTCATTTGGGACCTGTTTCTTTGTCTCCTCATTTTGACTGCCTGCCTCCCTCTGTTTGTTTCTGTGTATTACTTAATGAGCAGTATGGGGCTAGCTGAGACCAGATGCTGCTCGTTTGAAAGAATTTAGGAAAAACCTGAAGCAGGGTCCAAGAGAGACCAATCCTTTGGTTAAGCAAGTGGCAACAGCTTGGGTGGGCGTGAAAGTTGGGTGGGGCAGGGCCTCAGGGAGTCAGCAGGGCGGGGCTACCAGTGTGAGCCAGGTTGCTGGAGTCCCAGATATGGCGACTGTCTGCCGCCCCAGGGAAGGGCTCACCAAAGGAACAAAGGCCTCTGACAACACGTTTGTCCCGGAGAAAGCCCCCTCTCCAGCCCCCGCTCCAGTGCCAAACAGCTCAGTTCTTCCCTGTATGTCTCTGGCGCCCCTCGAGCTTTCTCCCCTCCAAGCTTAGAGGGAGAGAGTCCGATAAGTTTGTGCGCGGGCCCTTTAAGGAGCTGCCGGGGGCTCCAGCCACCTCAGCCTCCCTGAGCCTCAGTTCCCGCTGGTTTTTCCAGCCAGAAGTTATGGGGACTTCTCTTCCTGGCACTGGAACCCTGAGCGGGGCACGTGGTGTGGGACGGGGACCCCTCACTCCTCACTCCTCAGGGAGGACCTTCCCAGCCGAGGTGTCCTCCTGATTTTTATCCGCCACACTTGGGTGTGGGACCAGCCCGTCGTGCCGCCGCCACCACCGCTGCCCCTCACACCACCGCCCCTCCTACCAGTCTGGATGTAGCTGCTGATATAATTTCATAGTTGTAGGACTTCCATGCAGCTTGATTTCAGGCGGTTTTGAATGATGGTTGTTCTGTAGTTTAGTTGTAACTTTGATGTGGTTGTGGGAGGACGCGATACCGCGTTTACCTACTCGCCATCTTGACCGGAAGTCTCCTGATTTTCCTTTTTTAATTGCCTTTTATCAATATTTTTTACCAGTTTCTATCAATTTTGTGGCTTATAGATTTGTGTATATGCGTATGGTAATTCCTGCACACTCTGCCTCAGGTTTTGTAAAGGGGTTAACTTTATTTATTTTGCAGGTGGAGTGGGTAGAGGAAGAATAATTGGGGAGGGGACCATTGCAGTTTTTCATGTAATAAATTATCTCAGAGAATACGAGAATACTAATGTTTTAATTCCTTATTCAAAGTAGAGTTCCTTGCTGTGGCTTGACAAAATAAGTTTTTGTTTTGTTTGTTCTTGCTAACACTGGACTGCTACTATATTCAAATAAGATCTACTACACCTCAGCTGTTTTGATACACTGTTGTGATACATGTTTGGTTTTGTTTTTAAGGTTTTCACAATGCAAATAAACTTATAGCAATTTAAGAGGGTATTTTGTAATTTTATTTTCAAACCAGATATCTTAAAAACATTTTTTTAATGTTTTCACTAACAAATTTGTCTTACCCTCTTTGCTTCTGTTATATTTTCCAGATTTGCATATTTTTAATTACATAAGTGCTTGTAGTAATAAGAATGAAACATTCTAGAAGTATTAAAAGTAAAAAGTGAAAACCCACACACCTACTCCCTAAAGATAATAATCTTCTAATTCTAAGCTGTTTTCTTTGCATATATACTTTTAAGATAAAAACTAGGATTATACTATACATATTAGGCTCAAGTTTTCCCCCACATGAAATAGACATTTGATATTGATTTTTAACATTGTGCTCTTATTATGAAGTGACACAGCTCATTGTAGACAACTGGTAAATATATATACTTAAAAATAATCCCTCCATCCTTCAGTCTTCTCTATAAATATTTTTGAGTGAGTTATATTCTATGTATTGTTTTGTGACTTGTTTTGAATATAAAATACCGTAAACATTTTTTCAGTGTCATCAAATATTTTCTACATCTTTGCTTTTTATAACTTTCTGATTACAACATGATTTTTGTATAAAATGTTGAAAATACAGATACACCAAAAAAAAATTTCATTGGTTCGTTTACCAATTTTTTATATTTAGTATGTTTTTCATTTTCTTATTAATTGACATTTTTAAGGAGATGTTGACATATGCTGCCAATATTTTTTTCCTTATTGTTTATGGTGTGTTTTGTTTTACTTTTTGAGTAAAGAAGTTTATATTTTTTCTTTATATCAATATCTTAGACTTTATCTTTTGGAGTAATACCTAAAATTATCGTCTCTGAACCCTTACAATTATTTAATAAATATTAAGCTGTATTTTCTTTTAGTATTTTTATGATTATATTATTTTATTGTTAAATATTTGTTAAAATATTTTATTCATCATATTATATAGAAATCTTTCTCTTTTTCAGGTAATTAGCTATTTGTAAATTCCAACACTGTTTTCCTAGTGATTGTAATTTAGTTTTGATTTACATTTTATTGTTATAAATTGTATATTATATCTTTGAAAATAATTATTAATGATATTTTAAAAGATATTAAGTTTTTATTTATTTGCAAGCTGTAACTTTACTGGCATCTTTTTAGTTATATAATATTGATTGTGATTTAAGTTTTTACAGTAATCAGTTTTTCACAGGGATCCAAAAGTTTATCTGACTTTGGTGTTGGAATTTCCTTATAGATACATGTATTCTGTAAAACCCCGAATTTGATGGGAGCGATAAAATATAGAGAAGTTGGGTCAGCTGTAGCTAAAACAGTAAATTAAGTTAAAATAATAATTATGAGTGGATATTTGAATTTTAAGATTGCCTGAGACTTAGGTAGAAAATGTGTTTTTTATCCCTTTGGTAGAAGTTTATCAGCAGGAAGAGTGAAAAAAATACTTGGCTCTCATTCCTTCCATGTTCTCTCCAACTAGGTTAAAGGGTATATATGCTTTTACTAGGAAGTTGTTACTAGGTACCAATTTTAAAGCTGAGTATTTGTTTAAATTCCAGTTTTGACTGTTGGTTGAATTTTGTACTATGGGTATTGGGGGGAGAAGGGGGCATGGAAAGATTATTAAACACATTTATTTGAATTCTGATTCCTATGTTACCTAACTTATTTTCACGAGTCCAGTAATGAGATTAGGCAGTATTTTTCCACCAAGCTGCTTCCTTTTGCTCTTGGCTTTCTGTTGTGTTTTTACTAAATGTCTGTGGGAGGTAGACATGAATGAATGTAGCTTCCTATGACCTTGAGCAATTCTAGCATCATTTGTAAAAGTTAGGTCATGTGACTCCCTCCTTGCCTCCCTTATCTAGTCATTCTTTTTTTCTTTTTTTTTAATATTCACCGGAGGATTTTAGAGAGAGAGGAAGGGGGAGAGAGAGGAGAAACATCGATGTGAGTGAGATGCCCTCTCCTTTCCCTTCCCACTACCGGTTCAGACCTTAATCACTAGTTCCCTGAACATTTCCATTGATTTCCTAATAGGTCTCCTCTTTACTAGTCTTTTTTTCTTTCTTACTGAAAAATACCTCTGGTCATAGAACTTTGCTGGTCAAAAATCTGCCCTGCCCTGGCTGGTTTGGCTCAGCGGTTAGAGCGTCGGCCTGCGGTCCAGAGAGACCCGGGTTTGGTTCCCACTAAGGGCACGTACCTCGGTTGCAATTTGTCCCCAGCCCTGGTTGGGTCGTGCGGGTGGCAGCCACTCGATGTGTCCCTTTCACGTCAATGTTTCACTCTCTCTCTCTTCCTCTCTCTCCCTCCCACTCTACCTGAACAAAAAAATGAAAGAATGTCCTCAGTTGAGGATTAAAAAAAAAAATCTTCCCAATCTCTGGAAATTGTCTCTTATTTTATCTTTCTTATGTACTTAATCACTTTCTATCTTTTAAAACTATTTATGAGCTCTTCTTATCTCTCCAGGAGTCTGTAAGCTCCTTAAGGGGAGGATGCAAAAATGTGCATTTTTACCAGTGCCTCCCGGGTCTTGCACACACTGCTTGTGAGGTAGATACTTTAATAAACTAAGAAATAGTAAGTAAGAGAAAAAGTTGGATTACTTGAAACATGTTCACTCAATATTACTGTACTGCAAAATAAAATGTAAAAGTGCAGTGAACACAAATCATTGAGATTTCAAATCATTAAGAAAGATTGAACAGTTTTGCATCTTGGAGTTTAATGGTCATTTGACAGCAAGGGTTAAAGAAAATATAGAAGACATATTAAATGACTTCTAATTTTCAGTACACATTAAGAAAAACAACATTTGTAAAATTCTATACTTTAGAACAAATGAAGGTTCTTGTGGCAACTTGTTTATTCTTTAAGCTGTATAACCAAAGAAAAAGAAAAATTAAAGGCATTAGGAATAAGAGTTTGAAAAATAAAGTAACTTATTTGCTTGATGTATCCTAAAAGATTAGGGCAGTCAGTATTATGAAGTAATGGGGAATGGGATCATGGGGGTGATTGTGGTTTTTCTGTGTTTAAAGCTTACACAATAGAGTAGGAATGTTGTACATATTTACTTGGAAGAAGATGGTTTGAATAAGTTTGCTTTCCTAAATGCTTTCTGTCTAAGTGACCTCGCTACTTGGATTCTTTTTTCAAAATGTTAGGCTGCTGACTGTGGAACTGTTTCTTATTATCTCTATCAATATAGGAAATTAAGAATTAAGCCAAATAATAAATTGAGCCCTGGCCATATGGCTCAGTTGCCATCATCCCGTATGCCAAACTGTTGCGATTTCATCCCTAGTCAGTATGGGATGCAACCAATCATTGTTTCCCTCTCTCTTTTTTTTTATCCTCACCCGAGGACATTTTTCCATTTTTTGTTCAGATGGGGGGGGGGGGGGGGGAGAGAAAGAGAGAGAAAGAAAGAAACATCAACGTGAAAGGGACACATCAAGTGGTTACCATCCGCATGACCAACCAGGGCCAAGGACAAACTGCAGCCGAGGCATGCACCCTTAGCAGGAACCGAACCCGGGTCTCTGGACCGCAGGCCGACGCTCTAACCGCTGAGCCAAACCAGCCAGGGCTCCCTCTCTCTTTTAAAAAATTTTTTTTCTTGATTGATTTTTAGACAGAGAGTTAGAAACATCAATGAGAGAGAACATCAATTGGCCGCCTCCTGCAAGCCCCCCACTGGGGATCAGGCCCAGAACCTGGGCATGTGCCCTGACTGGGAATCGAACCAGCAACCTCTTGGTACATGGGTTGGTGCTCAACCACTGAGCCACACTGGCCGGGCTCTCACTCTTTGTAAAACTCAATAAACATATCCTTAGGTAAGGATAAAAAAAGAAAGGAAATCGAAATTTTTAAAAAGACTTCATCTTTTTTAAAATGCAAATGTTTCCTTCATATTTATATTGACTTAGTTTGTCTTTCTCTTGAGTATAATTCATGCATCTGTTAGGTTAAGTATTTCCTCAAAGGCTATTTTATAGTTTCTGGATTTATTTTTTTATTGAATTCATTGGTGTGACATTGGTTAATAAAATTATATAGGTTTCAGGTGTACAGTTCTATAATATATCATCTGTATATTGTATTGTGTGTTCACCACCCCAAGTCAGGTCTCCTTCCATCATCATTTATCCCCCCTTTACCTTTTTCTACCTCCCCCAACCTCCTTTTCCCTCTGGTAATCACCATACTGTTGTCTGTGACTGAGTTTGTTTTTTGCTTAATCCTTTAACCTTTTTTACTCAGCCCCCCAGCCCTCTTCCTCTCTGACAGCTGTTAGTCTATTCTCTGTATCTATGAGTCTTTCTATTTTGTTTGTTAGTTTATTTTGTTCATTAGATTCCACATATAAGTGAAATCATATGGTACTTGTCTTTCTCTGACTGGCTTATTTTATGTAGCATAATACTCTCCAGGTCCATCTATGCTATTGCAAAAGGTAAGATTTCTTTCTTTTTACAGCCAAATAGTATACCATTGTGTAAATGTACCACAGCTTTTTTATCCACTCATCTACTGATGGGCACTTGGGCTACTTCCAAATCTTGGCTATTGTAAATATTGCTGCAGTGAACACATATAATCTTTCGAATTAGTGTTTCAGGTTTCTTTGGATCTATTCCCAGAAGTGGAATCGCTGGATCGTAAGGCAGTTCCATTTTAATTTTTTGAAGTAACTTCATACTGCTTTCCACAGTGGCTACGCCAATCTGCATTCCCACCAACAGAGCACAAGGATTCCCTTTTCTCTACATCTTTGCCAACACTTGATTTTTGATTCATTGATCATAGCCATTTTGACAGGCATGAGGTGCTAATCTCATTGTGGTTTTAATTTTTATTTCTCTGATGATTAGTGACCTCAAGCATCTTTTCATATGTCTGTTTGCCATCTGTGTGTCCTCTTTGGAGAAGTGTCTGTTTAGGTCCTTTACCCATTTTTATTTGTTTTCTTGGTGTTGAGTTGTATAAGTTCTTTATACATTTTGGATATTAACTTCTTATCAGATGTATCATTGGTGAATATGTTCTCCCACTCAGTGTGTTATCTTTTCATTATGTTGATGGTTTCCTTTGCTGTGCAAAGACTTTTTGTTTTGATGTAGACCCATTTGTTTATTTTTTCTTTTGTTTCCCTTGCCTAAGATGTATCAGAAAAAATATTGCTACAAGAAATGTCTGAGATTTTACTGCCTGTGTTTTCTTCTAGGATTTTTGTGGTTTTCAGTCTAACATTTAAGTTTTTAATCCATTTGGAGTTTATTCTTGTGTATGGTGTAAGAAAGTATTCTAGTGTCATTTTTTTTGTATATATCTGTCCAATTTTCCCAATACTATTTATTGAATAGATTATCTTTACCCCATTGTATGTTCTTGCCTCCTTTGTTGTAGATGAATTGACCATATAGACGTGGGTTTATTTCTGAACTCTATTCTGTTCCATTGATCCATATGTCTGTCTGTATGCCAGTCAGTAATAGGACAGGCTAGTATGCCTGGACAAGCGGAATAGGGAAACTGAGAAGCTGAGACAGATAGTTAAACAGTAGTTGGCAGCCATCTAGAAAATTCTGTCTTCACTAAACCAGGGACACGTAAGAGTAAATGGGGAGAAAAAGAGTAAATGGTTTGCACTTCTCTTCCCCAACTAGAGGGTAAATAGCTTAAATCACCCTACTCAGGGAGGCAGCAGAAATCAAATTAGTGCCATTTGCCAACCATACCCAAGGGCAGATAAACTTAAGAGAATTAAGCTCATTTTGGTACATAAGCATAAAGCTGATGAATATTCTATTGAGAACCTCCCCTAAAACTTCCCCTAAGTGCCCAGTCTTTTTATTTTCTTTGTTGATGAGAGAGAGAGAGAGAGAGAGAGAGAATCATCGATGAGAGAACATCAATTGGCTGTCTCCTGCATGTGCCCCACTGGGGATTGGGACCACAACCTGGGCCATGTGCCCTGACAGGGAATCAAACGGTGACTTCTTGTTGCCAGCCTTTAAAACCCCTCAAAAAAACAAAGGTCCCAGGGCCCAGAGCTCTCGCTCTCCCAGGAGCATATCCACACCTTCCCCTCCCCCCCCCCTTCTTCCCCAACAGGCATGCATCTCCTAAATTCTGAGAGACTCCACAAGACTTACAACCAGGGCAGCAAAGGACAGTGGCAGTTTGTCCCCTGCAAACACCCTGAACCTGTCCCCAAGGCCCCCTTTTCTCTGACTTCTTAGTGAGCCAAAGCAGCCCATTCTAGGCTCATTTCCCCAGGCCTTTCCTGTTTCACTGTCTGCAGCTGTACCAAACGTCCTCTAAAATTCACCTGGACTCACGTTATGAAATGTTTCCTGCACAAAGACAACCCACATGCTACGAGGCTGGCCCTAGGCAGACCCGCTCAGGGCCAGGTCCCCTTTCCAGTAACAGTACCATGCCATTTTGGTTAATAATATTCCTCTTAATGTAGGAAATTGAGAATTAAGTCAGAAATAAGAAATTGAAATTTTTTAAAACTTCATTTTTTTGTTTGTTTGTTTTGTTTTGTTACAGATGTTTCTCCTTTTTTTTAACCCCATTGACACCCTCCTCCCCATCCCTCCCACCCCGTCCCCACCCCGTCCCCGGCTTTGTTGTCCATGTCCATTGGTTATGCGTACATGCATATAAGTTCTGTGGTTTATCTCTTCCCTCTCCCCACCACTCCCTCTTCTGAGGGTTGTCAGTCTATACCCTACTTCCACGTCTCTGGGTCTACCCTATTTCTTAGACTGTTATGATCATTATATTCCACAAATAAGTGAGATCATGTGGTATTTGTCTTTTTCTGCTTGGCTTGTAAAACTTCATTTTTTAAAAGAATGCAATTTTTTCCCTCCATGTTTATATTGACTAGCTGTCTTTCCCTTGAGTGTAATTCATGACTCTGTTAGGTTATCTCCTCAAAGGTTATTTTATAGTTTCTGGATTTTATCTTATTTTAAAAATTTTTATTTTTTTAATTAATTTTAGAGAGAGAGAAAGGGAAAGGGAGAGAGAGATGGAAACATCGATGAGAGAGAACATCAATTGGCCGCCTCCTGCACGCCCTCCACAGGGGATCGGGCCCACAACCTGGGCATGTGTCCTGACCGGGAATCGAACTGGCGACCTCTTGGTGCATGGGTCCATGCTCAACCACTGAGCCATGATGGCCGGACTGGATTTTATCTTATGTTAAAGGAACCTTTTTTTTAGCTTCTGCTTAGGGCTGCAGTATTTAAACTAATTAAAACTTGTGCCCTGGGTGGGTGGCTAAGTTGGTTGAAGCGTCATCCCATTCACCAAAAGGTTGCAGGTTCAATTCCCCATCCAGGCATGTATGGGAGGCAACCGATGGATGTTTCTCTCTCACATCAGTGTTCTCTCTCTCTCTCTTTCTCTTTAAAAATCAATAAAAATATATCCATAAGTGAAGATTAAAAATAATAATAATTAAAACTTGTCACTTGTCTGATTTATTGAAACTAAATCCCCAAATTAAGTTTAAATACTAATGTCTTGGTCCTGGCTGGTTTGGTTCAGTGGTTAGAGCGTCGGCCCATGGACCAAAGAGTTGCGGGTTCAAATCTGGTCAAGGGCACGTACGTACCTCAATGGCAGTTCGTCCCCAGCCCTGGTTGGGGTCATGCCAGAGGCAACCAGTCAGTGTGTCTCTCTCACATCAGTCTCTCCCTCCCACTCCATCTAAAGGTAAGTAGGAAAATACCACAGGAGAGGATTTAAAAAATGAACAAGGAAGATTTAATATATCAATAAATAAATACTAATGTCTTGTAGCTTACTAGTTGTATTAAATATATTTAAGGCTGTAAGATTTTTTTTAGCTTAATAGAATTTTTATCATGTTTAGAAATTTCAAGTTATTGACATTAATGTATTAGTGAAAACACATAACACCAAAAAGTCCATCCATTGTCATGGTAGTTCTCATACTTATGGCTAGTGCCTTTTCTTTTTATTCATTACCCAGTGAGCATTCCCCTAGTACAAGGGGATAATTAAAGGTTTTTTTGACATTCTTTTGATGGTAGAATATGTGTTTGATCATTTGAGTTTAGAGACTATGGGAAAGCATTTAATAATGATTATTTATACACTCACTGAAGTGCTTTACGTTCCTTTGATGCTCTTCTCTGTTAAGCACATTTTCCTATGAAGTGTTTGTAGCTACCCACACCGTGTCAGTGCCTGCTGGTTTTTCCCCTTGTGAAGTGTCTGTTCCTTTACATGCAGAGATTTATGAAAGAGTTCATGGTGTGGATGATTTGAAACCCAACATTCTCATATAATTTAGTGCCATTTGAACATTCTGGGTGTCAGTTGTTGCTGGGACCTGTTTTTGACTCTGTTGAACCTTTACTGCCTGTGGTTTGTCTGGCCATCACATGACTTCTCTGAAAATTCCCCCTCCCCTTCATTTCCAGTAAACTATTTGAGTAGGAGTGAGTCAGAGTGAAACCAGCTTCCCTGTAACCACAGGGCTTGTTAAAGAATTTGTCAACGTGGACTCTAGAGGGTTTGCATTAAGCTCTGCTATGGTTTGTGTTGCGTCAGGAGTTCCACAGAAGAGCTTCCTGCTCTCATGATCTCTTGCTTGTTTGCAAAGGGTTAAACTGATAAACTTTGCCATAGTGAACTTTAGAGACACATTAAACACATTTCTTTATCATTTAAAGGCCAAGGCTTACTGTAGTTTCTCTTTTCACAATCAACCAACCACACCCAACAACATTTAGTTTTGAAAAGGCAGGCCTTTTCTTTCAGAGCTGGCTCATGATTTTACCACAAAACACCATCAAGATTAAGCAATTTTAAGTGGTCTCTTTTGAAGGACTCTATAGTGGGATGATGCGACTGACTAGCAGAGTTAGCTTTGGTACATAAAAGTCACTTACTTGCATTTGGTTCCAGAAGAAAGGGTATCTCTTAAAGTAGTTCTGTAGTGGTAGTCCATAAGAGAAGCCATAGGCATGAGTCTGCAGGAGCTGAGCAGGGCTGTTGAGGACAGGACATGGTGAACATCATTCATTCACAGGGTCACCAGGAGTCAGAGGCAACTCAATCGCACATAACACACAGTTGTAATCTCTAAACACACTTAGCATGATTTATGGTGGAATTCTCGGTGCCTCATTTTATTTGTTTTATCAGGAAACTTTTATTTAATTTAAACTCTTCTCACTGCCTCACTCCCAAACTTTTCTCCTTTCTTTGTTTTTTGACTCTTCTCTACACTTGAACTCATTCTTATAATAGTATTAACCAACTGAAAAGAAAAGAGAGCTATAACTTAATGCAAGCCACTGAATGAAGGGTCTCTAGGAAATTGTCTATTCATTGTGCATTCCTGAAGCCATTTGTTTTTATATGTGCATTTCTATATTAAACCATGTCATCTCAGCAGACTGTGTTTGTTTGTCAATCCTTACTTGAGAATATTTTTCCACTGCTTAAAGAAATTTTTTTTTTTTATCCTCACCCAAGGACATTTTTCCATTTTTGTTCAGGTAGAATGTTAGAAAGAGAGAGAGAGAGAAACATCGATGTGAAAGGGGCACATAGAGCCCTGGCCGGTTTGGCTCAGCGATTAGAGGTTTGTTGGGTCAAACCTCCATACTGTCTTCCACAGTGGCTGCACCAGTCTTTATTCCCACCAGCAAAGCATGAGGGTTCACTTTTCTCCACAACCTGTTGGTAGCCAATCTGGCAGGTGAGAGGTGATACCTCATTGTCATTTTAATTTGCATCTCTCTGATGATTTAGTGATGCTGAACATTTTTTCATGTATCTCTTGACCATCTGTATATCCTCTTTGGAGAAGTATCTATTAAGGTCTTTTGCCCATTTTTTAATTGTATTATCTTTCTTTTGTCGGCAGACTTTTACTTTTTTAAAAATGTAATGAGTCCTGGCCAGTTTGGCTCAGCGGTTAGAGCATCGGCCTGCGGTCCGGAGAGACCCGGGTTCGGTTCCCGCTAAGGGCACGTACTTCGGTTGCAGTTTTTCCCCGGCCTTGGTTGGTCGTGCGGGTGGCAACCACTCGATGTGTCCCTTCACGTCGATGTTTCTCTCTCTCTCTCTCCCTCCCACTCTATCTGTACAAAAAATGGAAAAATATTCTCGGGTGAGGATTAAAAATATATATATATATATATAATGAGTACTTTCAAATCCAACCTCCTAAAAAATCATTTTTCTGCTTAAATTTTTTGTAGCAAAATAAATTTAGATGAAAGAACATGGTAACAATTTTGAGCTAGTTATTCCTCACAGGAAAGAATACAGAGTCATAGAAGTTTAAAATTGTTTATATTCTAGCAATGCTATCAGTGATCACATTAAAATGGAAAAATATTATTTTGATGAAGAAGCAATTCTAACTGAAATTAGATGATTTTAAAATGAAAGAAAATAAGAGAGGTTAATATAGCCCAGTCTTTAACAAAGCACAGTAAATAATTAATGTTTGTTTTTCTTGTTGGTCTGCTTTGGCATTGGAGTAGAATATAGTTGTGGTTTACGTCGCTTTTTTCTTTTGATTTGCACACCTGGTTACAGATATGGGAAAAAAATAAGCAGAGGGTAAGGATTAGGTTACCTTTGTTAAACTAATTTAAAGTTTTCTTCGGGTTTATGTTTCAAACACCTTTTGTAAAATGCCTTTAGAAAGGCCCCTTTCATTGAAATTTGGACCAACAGGCTATGTATGCTGTGATTTTTGCCCATGAGTTTGCAAATCAGTTCACACACTAACTACAAACCCACATTCTCTTATAACTGCTGGGTGCTCCCAGGGGTCCTGGCCCAAGATCAGAGTTTAATGTAAGACATGGATGGCAGTATTACAATTACGCTCATTTCATATTACAAAAGGTGTTTTTGTTTCCAATTAGCCAGGGTGTGTGGTTTGTCATAATAGATCTGTAGTTCTCTTGCTGAATAGTTAAAGAAATTTTTCTTGGTAGAGTGTTCTTTCCATTTTCCTGTCTTGGTCCTTGCAAGGTGAACGCGGCCAGTGGTTTTAAACTGAAGCGTTATGTAGGTGTCAGGACGGGGGCGGGGCGTTAACCCAGTGCTCCCTTCGGGGGCTGGCCTGCGCCCTGGATTCCTTGTCCCTTTCCCTGGTATGGATCTGCTTCAGTTACTTAGTTAAAATGTGTCAACATTTGTATTTTCACTATTTCTTGAGGTAACAACTTCAGAAAATTCGTAGCCTATTACTTAAAGCAGTGCTTCCATTTGTTTAAATTTGCCTCATTCTAGTATTATAGATTTGCAACACTTCCCCTTTCCTCCTTTTGTAACTATGAATTTCAATTAGTTGCCTTTTCAGCCTTTCTACAGAAAGTAGCTATGTATTGTGTATATTTAACAGCCCCTAAACACTCTGAGCACTTCATTGTTTTGGGTTTTTTTGTTTTTTTGTGTGTTTTTTTCCAGAAATTTTTATCTAACTCTTACATCTTTCCTACCATGAAGTTATCAAAACTGCATATGATTTTCCAGGGGCCGCTCCATCACTAGACTCGTGTTTTTCAGATTTCTACAATTACAGTTCGGTTTTGCTAATGTTTTTAATAAGTTGTTTACTTGGGAAACTACCCTTATTTCCTTTTTCTTTGTTCATATAAAACTTTTATAACTCATCATTTTATGTTTAACTAAATTTTTCCTAATGTGTTATCTTACTCTTGTCCACTTTGAAATTTACCTGCCATTTCTTCTTACACATTTAAGTTTCCATGATTTTTCAATTTGTCATAAATTTGGCAATTCTAATTTCAGCTGTAGATTTGGAACTTAAACTCTCTGCTCCTTTTTTCAAGGCTATTTATAATTTTTTTAAATATGTTTTTATTGATTTTTTGTAGAGAGAGGAAGGGAGAGAGATAATTGTTTATTCTTCTTTATTGATTTTTAGAGAGAGAGGAAGGAAGAGGGAGAGATAGAAACACTGATGAGAGAGAACATCGATTGGCTGCCTCCTTCATGCCCCCCACCGGGGGTTTGACCCACAACCTGGGCATGTGCCCTGATCAGGAATCGAACTGGTGACCTCTTGGTATAAAGGTTGATGTTCAACCAGTGAACCACACTGACCAGGTAAGAGAGAGAATTTGATGTGAGAGAGAAACATCGATCGACTGCCTCCTGCACGCCCCCCACTGAGGATCAAACCCACAACCCAGGCATGTGCCCTGACCAAGAATTGAACTGGGATCTCTCAGTCCATGGAACGACACTCAATCCCCTGAGCCACACCCGCCTGGCCAGGCTATTTATAAATTTATTAATAGAATTGGTTCTATCCTGGGAAAGAAGTCCACTATTTATATTTCTCATAATAGAGAAGATCCCATTTATCTTTAGCCTTTGTTTTCAGTCTCTTAAGTTTCCTGTCCCTGACAGTTTTATAAATTCCATACTGTCTTAGTTTTCATAGCTTTGGACTATTATTATTGTCTTACATAGATAGCAGATTGTCATATGCTTTTTGTTTTTTAGATTCCAGTCTGAATTAATTAATGTCATTTATTACTTACTCATAACCAAAACGCAATCAGTTATAAAGTGCTAAAAATGAGAGGTGATTTCCCACCACCCCCATCGTCAACTGAGATTTGGTAAATGCCCTTCCTAATGAGACATGAGGAGATCACATGAGGAGATAACTGGCTTCAGACAGGAAAAAGACGAGAGAAGAAAAGAACATTTCCTCACTTGTATGTGTCATTTCTAATAAATCTTGCATACTCAGACATTTTCCCTGAGTGTCTAGAGCACTGTTATTCTTGGGCTTCAGAGCCCGGACTCATTTTCAAGTTGGAGGCTAGGCAGGCACTGATAGTTGGGTCCTGCCTGCCTCAGAATTACCACTAGGTTTCTTTTCAGCAGATAGGGAGACAGGCAGGCCCTGGCCGGTTTGGCTCAGCGGTTAGAGCGTCGGCCTGCGGTCCAGAGAGACCCGGGTTCGGTTTCCGCTAAGGGCACGTACCTTGGTTGCAGTTTGTCCCCGGCCCTGGTTGGTTGTGTGGGTGGCAGCCACTCGATATGTCCCCTTCACATCGATGTTTCTCTCTCTCTCTCTCCCCCCCCCTCCACTCTATCTGAACCAAAAAAAAAAAAAGATAGGGAGACAGGCAGACGCAAAGGAAGCAGCAGATACTGGCCAATTTTAATGCTGGTAACTTGGACTTTAATTTTAATTCGACTGGACTATAAAAAGAAGAAAGAAAACACTGTATGCTTATATGTACTTTCAAAATTACTTCTCTATTTTTTTTTATCTGAAAATGTTAACAAATTGTGATGGTCAGCCCTGAGAAAGCCTCCTAAAACCTTACCTCTTTTATACCTTCGTTCCTTCTAGACTACCCAAGAGATATTTTATGTGTACTAGATTATTTATAAATTGTAAGATTAGTGGTGAGCCCTGGCCAGTTTGGCTCAGCAGTTAGAGTGTCAGCCCACAGACCAAAGAGTCACATGTTCGATTCCAGTCAAGGGCACGTACCTTGGTTGCAGTTTGGTCCCCAACCCTAGTTGGGGTCATGCAGGAGGCAACCAGTTGATGTGTCTCTCTCGCATTCATCTTTCTCTCTCTCTTTCTCTCTCTTTCCCTCTCTCTCCCTCCCACTCTACCTTAAGATAAATGGAGGTGTATCCTCTGGTGAAGATTTGAAAAAAAAAAAATATTAGTACAGATATGACCATTACAGATCTAAATAACTAAAAAGTTCTTATCATTTTCCGGAGACAAGAATATGTTGATTAAGAAGTAGGATTCAAGCCCTAGCTGGTTTTTCTCAGTGGTTAGAGCATCGACCCTCGGACCAAAGAGTTGCGGGTTCAATGCAGGTCAAGGGCACATGCCTCAGTTGCGATTTGGGCCCCAGCCCTGGTCAGGGTCTTGCGGGAGGCAACCAGTCGATGTGTCTCTCTCATGTCGATGTTTCTCTCTCTCTCTACCTCCCACTCTGTCTGAAGCTAAATAAAAAGGTATCCTCGCCCTGGCCGGTTTGGCTCAGTGGTTGGAGCGTCCGCCTGCGGTCCGGAGAGACCCAGGTTCGGTTCCCACTAAGGGCATGTACCTCGGTTGCACTTTGTCCCCGGCCCTGGTTGGTCATGCAGGTGGCAGCCACTCGATGTGTCCCTTTCACATCGATGTTTCCCTCTCTCTCTCTTCCTTTCTCTCCCTCCCACTCTGTCTGTACAAAAAATGGAAAAATGTCCTCGGATGAGGATTAAAAAAAAAAAAAAGGTATCCTCGGGTGAGGGTTTACAAAAAAAAAGTAGAATTTAGGAACACTTTGTAAAGTTAATGAATAGCTGACCATTATGCTGTACACGTGAAACTAATACAAAATAATATTGAATGTAAACTATAATTGAAAAATAAAATTAAGCCCTGGCCGGTTTGGCTCAGCGGTTAGAACGTTGGCCCGCGGACCGGTGAGTCCCGGGTTCGGTTCCCACTAAGGGCACGTACCTAGGTTGCAGTTTGCCCCCGGCCGGGTTGGGGTCGTGTAGGTGGCAGCCACTCGATGTGTCTCTCTCACATTGATGTTTCTCTCTCTCTCTCCCTCCCTCTCTTTCTCTGTCTCTCCCTCCCACTCTATCTGAAGATAAATGCAAAAAAAAGAAAAGAAAAAGAAAATTAAAAAAGAAAGAACTAATATTCAGTAGTAATCACATTCATTTCTTCCCTCTTGTGATGGAGGGTTTAGTAAACCAGTTGGTGGTATGGCCAGGCAGATTTGATAAATATTCAATTCTTAATGCATTTCCTTCCTTCTCCTTCCTGCTTTGTAGCCCTCTTCCTGCCTTGATATTAATATGTGCTTTTCTCTTTTTGATATTAAACAAAAACAGACACCTTTTACCCCTGAGCTATGAGGTTGCACTAGAACTGACTGAGCTCATCTTAATGTCTGACTAAGAATTCCAGCAAGGTACTTTATTTCATTGGCTCTCAGGCTTTTTCATCTTTTGACAGTTAGTGAGTAATATAACTTCACTCTAAACAGTTTTGTCTCTTATGAATCATGGTGATAGGTGTTCTTATCACCATCTTACAGGAAAGATGAAGAAAGTGTGGCTCAGAAGAGTGTGAAGACAGTGTAATCGGTGCTCTATCATTTTGATGTCTCAGGAACTCTGTGAGATTGGTGTTTGTGTTGTTTCTGTAAGCACTTTTCATCTTTTTTGTTTTTCATGGTCTCTCTTGCATTGTAGGTTTCATGAGTTGTTCATCATCTCTTTCCCCTTTTCTTTACCAATCGTAACTACACACACTAGATTATTAATTTTCTCTCAAGGGGAAAAACTTGCTGGAACTTGTTATCACTAGATTCTTAGCCTGGCCTATTCCCTCACCTCCTTTAGGATTTTGATCAAATGTCACCTTTTCTGTCAGGCCTTCTCTGACCATCCTATTTAAAATTACACCTTCCCTACCACCGCATTCTATAGTTGTTCTCTCCTCACACTAAAATGTGAGGGTCTGGGTAGTTATCAGTTTGATTCCGTGTTGTAGGCCCTGCCCCTTCGGGAGTGTCCGGCATGTATAAATACTTATTGAATGGATGATTGGAGCACCATGTCCTCATCTTTGTATTTTTATTATCTTGCGTATCGTAGTTACCTGTTTTATTTTGTCAAATTTGATAGCTTTTAAATAAAAATTCTGGGTTTTGGAAAAGATTCTAATTTTGTCTTCTAAAATTCTGTGAACCAAAAAACATATAGATAGTTTTTCCCCTGTAACTTAGCATTTAAAATACTTAAAGATTTTCTTTCCTCTTGTTTGTAAGTTTGAATTTATTTAATCTTCATATGTTCGAGTTATCAAAGCTGCTTATTACCACAAACACACTCAGAACCATCTGTAGCAGAGGAAAATCCTTTAGATTTTTTTTCAATTGAGATTTATAATGAATTGGCAACAGGGAAACAATATTAAGAGTAATATGTGTTACAACCACTTTTGAAAACTGTTTGGCATTGTCGACTAAAGTTAAACATACATATACTCTATGATGTAGCAATTCGCTATGAAAATTCATGCCCAACAGAAAGATGTGCCAAAAGACTTGACAAGAGTGTTCATAGCAGCATTGTTCATAATAGCCCCAAATTGGAAGCAACTCTAATGTTCACTGACAGCAGAGAAAGTAAATTGTGGTATATTCATACAACGGAATACTAGACAGCAACAGCAAGAATTATTGCTACATGCAGTAAGCATGGATGAAGCACATGGCCATCATGTGGAGCTACAGAAGACTGACATAAAAGAGGACCTCCTGTTTAATCTCATTTATGTAAAGTTCAAAAATAGGCAAGCTCCATCTGTGGTAACACAAGTCAGTGATAGTGTGTATCTTGGGGGAAGGAGTAATTACTAGGAGTGCACCAGTGGGGTTTCTGGAGTTCTGGTTATGTTCTATATCTGGATCTTGGTGGTAGTTCCATGGGTGTGTGTTCACTGTAAAATTTCATCAAGATGTATATTTTAGATTTGTATGCCGTACTGTATATTCCTTGTGCCTCGGTTAAAAGAATACTTTTACTGCCCTCCCCGACCCAGAGTAAATTTGATAACAAATATATCAGTACATTCAGACATCCATTTAGTTCTGATTTAGACCCAGAGGTAGCTGATAGCCTCACATTTTGAGCACAACTCTTGGAAATAAATGTGTGTTGTTCACAGATTATATATTCCTTATGTATATTTTTATGTGAAAAATCTTACTGATCATTATTACATACTTTTTTAAAGTGTCAGTGTGAAAGAAGTGCCATGGAACCTACTGCAGGCACAGCTGCCATTAGGTCCGTTACTTCAGGGCCTTTGTTTCACTGTGCCCCATGATGCAAAAGACGTTGGTTATACTTTACATGTAGTGTTGTCTTTCTCTGGCTTATTTCACTTAACAGAATAATACCCTCAAGTTTCATCCATGTTATTGCAAATGGCAGGATATTCTTTTTTTTATAGTTGAATAGTATTCACCCACGTGTTTTTGAGATAATGATTTTATTTCCTTTGGATCAATACCCAGAAATGGAATGGCTGGATCAGAAGGTGGTTATATTTTTTATTTTTGCCAACAGTGCACAGAGGTTCTCCTTTCTTTATATACTCACCAACACTTGTTATCTCTTTTCTTTTTAATGATGACCATTCTAACATTTGTGAGGTGATATCTTATTGTGGTTTTGATTTGTATTTCCCTGTTGATTAGTGATGCTGAGAACCTTTTCTTTTTTTTTGGTATGTGTCCCTAGCAGGAACCGAACCCGGGACTCTCTGGTCCGCAGGCAGATGCTCCAACCACTGAGCCAAACTGGCCAGGGCTGAGCACCTTTTCATGTACCTATTGACCACATGTATGTCTTCTTTGCAAAATTGCCTATTCAGATCCTCTGCTCATTTTTCTAATCAGATTTTTTTTTTTTATCCTCACCAGAGGACATTTTTGCGTTTATCTTCAGACAGAGCAGGAGAGAGAAAGGGAGGAAGAGAGATAGAGAAACATCAACGTGAGAGAGACACATCCAGTGGTTGTCACCCACACAACTCCAATCGGGGCCAGGGACAAACTGTGACTGAGGTATATACCCTTAGTGGGAACCAAACCGGGTCTTTCTGTACCGTGGAACCAAACTGGCCAGGGCTAATCAGATTTTTTTCAATGCTCCAATCAACTGAGCCACCCAGTCAGGGTTATTTATTGATTTTTATTTATTTATTTATTTTTTTAATATATTTTCATTGATTTTAAAGAGAGAGAAAGATAAAGTGAGAGAGAAACATTGATTGGCTGCCTCCTACATAACCCTTAGTGGGGGATTGAGCCTACAACCCAGGCATGAGCCCTGACCAAAAATCAAACCAGTGACCTCTTGGTGCATGGGGTAATGCTCAACCAACTAGGCCACACTGGCCGGGCTATTTATTGATTTTGAGAGGTGGGGGGAAGGACCGGGGTGGAAGGAAAGAGAAGGAGGAAGGGACATCAATTTGTTGTTCCATTTATTTATGCATTCATTGGTTGATTCTTGTGTGTGCCCTGGCCAGGGTCCAAACCTACAACCTTGGCATATAAGACAGTGCTCTAACCAGATGAGCTACCTGGCCATGGCCAAATACATTCTAAATCTACATTTTTAAGGACATCTGTGCTGTATAGAACATTTTTTGGTTAGAAGTTATTTTCTTTCAGTACTTTGAATATATTTGTGCCACTCCCTCCTGACCTTCAAAATTTCTGTTAAAAAATTTACTTATCGGCCCTGGCCGGTTTTGCTTAGTGGTTAGAGCATCAGCCTGTGGCCCAGAGAGACCTGGGTTCGGTTCCCACTAAGGGTGTACCTCGGTTGCAGTTTGTCCCCGGCCCTGGTTGGTCGTGCGGGTGGCAGCCACTCAATGTGTCCCTTTCACGTCGATGTTTCTCTCTCTCTCTCTCTCTCTCTCTCTCTCTCTTCCTCTCTCTCCCTCCCACTCTGCCTGAACAGAGAATGGAAAAATGTCCTTGGGTGAGGATAAAAAAATAAAATTTTTACTTATTGGCCCTTCCTGTTTGGCTCAGCAGTTTAGAGCGCCGGCCCGAGGACCAAAGAGTCGTGGGTTTGATTCTGGTCAAGGGCACGTATCTCTGTTGTAGTTCGTCCCTGACCCTGGTCGGGTCATGCAGGAGGCAACCAATTGATGTGTGTCTCTCACATCAGTGTTTCTCTCCCTCTCTCTCTTTTTCCCTCCCTCCTCCCCTCCCACTCTCTCTGAAGATAAATGGAAAAATATCCTCAGGTGAGGATTAAAAAAAATTTTTTTTTTTGCTTATCATCTTATGGGGGTCCCTGGTATGTAGCTTTGTAACATGTTGTTTTTCTCTTTCTGCTTTTAAGATTTTCAATTTAAGTATAATGTGTCTGTTTTTGTTTTTTTTTTACTTTTTTTTTAAATCCTCACCCAAGGATATTTTTCTATTTATATTTCAATAGAGTCAGAGGGAGAGAGACAGAGAGAAACATCAGTATGAGAGAGACACATTGACTGGTTGCTTCCCACAACTGAGGTACGTGCCCTTGACCAGAATCGAACCCTAGACTCATTGGTCTGAGAGCCCATGCTCTACCGCTGAGCCAAACCAGCCAAGGCTAAGTATAATGTGTCTTGTTTTGAGCCTCTTTAGATTAATCTTTTTTGGAATTCTGGGCTTCCCAAATCTGAGTGTCTCTCTTCTTCATCAGCCATTATTTCTTCAAATAATTTTTCTTCCCTATTCTCTTTTTTTCAGGGATACCCGTAACGTAAATACAGTATATGTTCCTTTGATGTTGTCTCATAAGTTTCTAAGCTATCTTCACTCATTTTCATTCTTTTTTCTTTTTGCTCCTCTGATGGGAAGATTTGTACTGCTGAGTCTTTCTTCTATTTTATCTACTTTTGAACCCCTTTATTGAGTTTTCCAGTTCATTCACTGTAGTCTTCACCTCTGTGACTTCTGTATGGGACTTATATTTTCTATATCTGTTGAAATACTTTGTTCATGCTTTGCTCTCCTGACTTCTATGGCCATGCTTATGACCATTATTTTGAACTCTAAGGTAAATCACTTATCTTCATTTTATTAAGGTCCTTATCTGTGGCTTGATCATGTTTTTTCCTTTGGAACACATTCCTTTGTTTCTTCATTTTCCATGACTCACTCTCTGTGTTGGTTTCTATGCATTAGATAAAACAGCGACCTCTCCTGCTCTTAAGGAGATGAGCCTTATCCATCATCCCTTCCCTAGCTCTTGGTTTTCTCTCAATCCTTTGTGATTGTCTGTTGTCTATTGTCTTTGTTCTTAGTGTCTCCCAATAGTTGATGTGCTGAGACTGGTCAGTGTCCCAAATGGAAGTAGCTGACTTAGCATCTAGATAGTCAGATTGGAAGTTGGACCTTCAGGTAGCAAATTTTAGAGTATGCAAGTATACTTTTTTCAGGGCAAGACTAGAATATTTCTGTTTGTTCTCTCAGCACTGAGCCCTAGGGGAGTAGCCAGCTAATAACCATTTCTCTGTTCACTACCATCCCTTGAACCTGTGAACACAAGCCCCACTGGCCACCAGACTAGAAATAACTCAGCTGGTTTCTGGATTTCTTTCAGAGGTAATTATTCAATATTCAGCTGTAGATTCGGTTTGTTCGTGGGAGAAAGTGAGTTCATAATCCTCAGATGTCACCATCCTGATTCAGAACTCTGTAATCTCTTCTTAAAACATCTAAATCTTTTTTTTTTTTTTTTTTTATCCTCACCCGAGGACATTTTTCCATTTTTTGTTCAGGTAGAGTGGGAGGGAGAGAGAGGAAGAGAGAGAGAGAGAAACATCGATGTGAAAGGGACACATCGAGTGGCTGCCACCCGCACGACCAACCAGGGCCGGGGACAAACTACAACCGAGGTACATGCCCTTAGTGGGAACCAAACCCGGGTCTCTCTGGACCGCAGGCCAACGCTCCAGCCGCTGAGCCAAACCGGCCAGGGCAAAACATCTAAATCTTGCCTGGCTGGTGTGGCTCAGTGGTTGAGCTTCAATGCACCCATCAAGAAGTTACAGGTTCCATTCCCAGTAGGGGCACATGCCCAGGTTGTGGGCCAAATCCCCAGTGGGGGGACATGCAGGAGGCAGCCAGTCGATGTTCTCTCTCATTGATGTTTCTGTCTCTCTCTCCCTCTCCCTTCCTCTTTCTCTAAAATCAATAAAGAAAAAAATTAATAAAAAAAATATTTTAAAAAACTTCTAAATCTCTGTTATTTTCAGTAGATTGCTTTTTGGAAATGTATTTATGTGATGTATTCTATTTACACTATTATAGAATTTTGCCCTAATTTTTAACTTAAAAAAAATTCCAGTGATCATCTCTGATTTAATAATGTAAAACCCATAAGTTGGATATTAAAACATTTCATTTTCAGAAAAAGTTACACAATCCTGTCATGATTACTATTTCTTAGTAAATGTGTGTGCATTTTGTAATCCAGCATCCTGTCAGTACTAAATTTAAAATTTATTAACTACTTCCTACTCTCATAATCACTTTATCTTATCAAGTTAATATCCGTATTTTTTCTGTTTATCCTAAAGTGTATTTCCTAAAAATTTTCATCTCATAAGTGTGTTTGAGTTCATTGTAATTAAAACAGAATAGATGATGTGTAACTCTTTTGAAAATATACTTCAAAAGTATTTTGTTCACTTTGAACTGAGTGAATTAATGCTCTGTATTTTTATATGAAAATAACTCATAATGAGCCCCAATAATAGGTAGAAAATTGCAATTAAGATACATTTTAATCAGTTTTTAAGAGGAGAAAGATTTAAAGATGATGAGTTATATTTCATTGTATTTTCCATGAAGTTAAGAATTATTGTACCCTTTACTTGTATTGTTTACTGTATGGAATATGATTTCATTGTAGAAAATAATTGCATGGTTATTGGGATCTTAATAACAAGTTAATGTTTCACAGTGATTGTCAGTGATGCTGAATCAGCTTTTAACATTAAGTCATTGTTACTATTTAGCTCCATTTCTGGTTAATAGATTTTAACTTGCTTGCCACAACATAATTGACAAGGACACACTAACAAGTTGTTTTAGATAGCAAAAGAACTTCACAAATACAATGTATTTTAATATAAATTCCCCTTTTACACAAGGAATTATTATTGCAGCAGTTGGTCTGTGGTTTTTAATATTGGCTGTGGAACCACTTTTAATACCAACCCCAAGAAGAGCATTTCAGCAGTTTTAACATATGATGGGTTAAGAAGGAAGATAATTCACAAAATTACTGAACAATTACCAGTACATTGATGGTAATAGGTCAACTCAGACTAACATAAGCTTATTAACCAAATACATATTTATCTCCAGTAATACTACATTCATTTAACATGTATAGGGATTTTTCTGTTACTTTTAAAGAGATCTTGAAATTTTATGTGGTCACTTATGGAAATAAAATAGATTACTGTTGCCATTTGAAGATAAATGTTATTTTGTATATTTACATCCAATTTGACATCTTTAGATTCAAAGATTAACATTTTGCAAGCTACTATGATTAGCAATACAGTTTCTCTTCTCCCTTAATCATAAATATATTTCTTAGGAAAAAGAAATGTGAAGCAAAAGTAGTGCAGAATATTCATACTTGAAGGTTTTGCATGGTTATTATTTCTTGAAATCTCAGCAGTAAGACTTAACTTTTCTTCATCTGTCTTCTTGAAGTCAATGGTAAATATTGCTAGTGTCTCTCACTCTGCCTTTCAGAAGCATGAATGGTCACATACACAATCACTATCAGTGGGAGTAGGAAAGATAATTTTATTTACTTGCATTTTGTTTATTTTTAAAAAGTGAAAAGTGATATGTGATAACTAATTGTAAATGCATGCTATTTATTTAGGTAGAGCTAGAGAATAAAACTTTTATCTCAGGCACTTAAATTGTGAAATGGGTATATGTTGTGAAATGTGAATCCAGAGAAATGAAACTACTTAAAGGAATTTGGTTTTAGTTGTACGGATTTTTTCTAAGTAAAGAATAACAATTGAGGAAGTAATCAAATTAAGCTTACTACTTTGTTCCCACAAATACACCAAGACCATTCAAACGAAATATTAATTTCCTTTTATATTTTATTTGAATTTTGAATACCTAACATACTAATTTTGTTAAACTCTTTATTTAAAACATTGTTATTTATTATCAGTGCAAACTTTTCCTTGGCTAATTTATCTTATTTGATGGCCTAAAAAGAATAGCAGATTTTGTTTGAAATGATTCTTTTACATTTTAGTAAAAGCAGTTTTTTGCTGGTTTTGGAGGGGTGTGTGTGTTTATTTGAGTTTATTATCAAATAATATATCCAAAGTACAATTCTATTTTAAAGCAGCTAGAAATATAATTCTTTTAATGCCTAGACAATATTACTGTAAAATCAACATGTTAAGAAAGAACCATCAAATTATACAAATAATGAAAAAATACCAAGTTATTTTTTAAAAAATTAAGAAGTTTTAAAACTACAGAGCAACAAACAAGGAAAGTACAACTAAATGTAGAATATTTTAGATAATAAAGGAATGATGTTTTCAATAAAATTATACTAGTAAGCCTCTAAAGCTATATCAGTAAGTTTTGAATATATGGCTTTAAAGTGAAATAAGTTTAAAATAAAAACAAAATATGGTTGTGTTTATGAAATCTAAACATGAGTTCTTTTACTATTGTAAGATATTTTAGATTTGGTGAAAATACTAATACAATGATTCCCTGAGTTTGTTTGAATTACACTGGCAAGGAAAAACATCAAGAAAGTACTTCCTTGAGCTATATATTCTTCTATTGATTTCTCGTAATGAAAACAACTGTGCAGACTTCATATTAGTTTAATTGAAATAAATGTTTGTGGGTAGTTTAAAGTAGAAATGTAATTTTAATTTTAAGATATTGTGAAAGTCCTGGAAAATAAATTATAGGAACCGAAAGTAGCATGGTCATTGTGTACGTGTGTGTGAAGCACATAGTGAGATTTATGAAATCCATTTTCAGTATATGACTTTCAGACTTCAAAAAGTAAAAATTTCCCATTAAAAAGGCATTTAACTTGTTTTCCTTGTAAGATGTGCCAGCTAAAAATTAATTTTAAAAAAGAAAAGGGTTTCTACTTCACTTATTTGGATAGAGTAATTCTTTTCCCTCAAATAAAAATTCTTGAAGCCCTCTTAAGAATAATTGATGATGGGCACCCAGGCATCTGAAAGAACAAGGAGTCTATTTTCCTTTGTTCTTGTCTAATTTCTGTTGAGTAAAGAGATTCTGCCTCAAAGGGATAAAATGTCTCCTTACTTTCAGGATGTTTTTAAAAACATGATTCCTTGAATTTCTGTAGGCTTAAATTTTTTATTATTTTGTATATTAGGTGATCTGCATAATGTTTAATCATTTTTATATAAACCATTTGGTATAATTATACCTATTTTTTCTATTTAAATGTGTTTATGTGTGTATCTCTAGTAGAAAAATACCATCAATTTAACATGATGGCACTACATAGTCACCTGGTTTAAATAAATATAAGATTCTAAAGTCTTGAAATTAAGATAAAAAGAAAAGGGACACCTATAATATTATGTCAGCTATAATTGAAAATTACAGAAAAGGAAACAGGACACCAAACATTCTAAATACTACTCATCTTGTTTATACAATTTTATGCAAAAATTTAATTTTCTATAATTTTATATATTGAAGAGTATATAAATTCTGTGATAGAAAAATGTTCCCACGTCTGACTTAGAAAATACATTCATAAAAAGTACATTGTCTTTAAAATAAAATTTGTATAGTTTTTTTTTTCTGTTTTTACTTTTTCTTAGCAATTGAGTACCAACTTGCTCCATATTAGAGTGTATTTGCTATAAAGATATTAAGGGCTATAAAAGAAGGCATTTTTCCTCTATTTATATTTTTAATTCATAGGCTATATTAATGAAATTTTCATAACTAATTCATAATTTAATAGTATTGTTTGATATTTTAAAATATCAAAACATTTCATTATGGCTTACCAGTTTTTATTTTGTGCTTCTAATAAATGACAAAATTAGTAATTTGGCCAGTGTAATTATTCAAAATAAATAGAAGTAATTTGTTCTAAAATATGTCATTTTAGAAAACTGATTTTATTATATATTCTTGAACAGTTTTTAAATCAATATTTCATTCTTAATGCAGTAGTTGTTGATTTAAGAAAGAAACTAAATCTTCAGTCAGAAATCTGAATGAAATGGAAAGCACCCTTTACTGCACTAGTTCAGTTGTTTAAAAATCTTAAATCTGATATAATGACCTACTGAAAAAATAAGGCTTATTCCCAAAAGAAAAATTCTCTCTTTGGAAATAATTTGTAAAATTACAAAATTGCATTGTAGAAAGTAGTTAATGATTCACTTTGAGAGCCTATATACTTGAACTTGAAAGTGGTTATATTGACTTAATATCTTTTAAAATACATATACTTATTGATTTAAGTAGGAGGAAGGTATTTTTTTTTAATTTTTAATATTTAATATTGTAGTAATTTGATAGGGTTATTCTACATATTATTTGTTAAAGGGTTTTTTTGTTTGTTTGTTTTAGTAGAAATACACAGCTTCCATTGTGGATTAGAGAAGTGCTTTAAATCCTGTTCCTGTTCGGTGAAGGGACCTTCTATTTCTTATATTCTGACCTTTCTATAAGATTGTTGCCTATTAGAATATTGAACTAAAGAGAGAAGAAGAAATTCTGTAATGTGAACACTTTTTAAAAACACATTTACACATTAACTAATATTTTTTATCATATCAGTTATTTCCATTGGAGTATATGCCATTTTAAAATGACAAGAGAATTATAGTCAAATTTCAGATTGATATTTTTAAGAAAAATATATACATATAATTGTAGCATCCACATGGTGGAAGAAGAAAATTGTAGGAATAAACTAGCCTGCCACATGTGTGTTTCAGCATTAGAAGTGGCAATAAAGAAATAAAAAGAGCCCTGGCCAGTTTGGCTCAGCGGTTAGAGCGTTGGCCTGCGGTCCAGAGGGACCCGGGTTCGGTTCCCGCTGAGGGCATGACCTCGGTTGCAGTTTGTCCCCTGCCCTGGTTGGGTCATGCGGGTGGCAGCCACTCAATCTGTCCCTTTCACGTCGATGTTTCTCTCCCTCTCTCTCTTCCTTTCTCTCTCTCCCACTCTATCTGAACAAAAAAATGGGAAAATGTCCTTGGGTGAGGATAAAGAAAAAAAGAAAAGAAATAAAAAGAGCACTTATTTCAGAGTCTGAAGAATCTGCTCTATCTACACCCTAGGATTGTTGAAAGGCTCAAGAAAAATGTTTATGAAAACTAGCGCAGACTTGCAAATGTAGGATGTTATTTTGCTTTTGGGTGTAATGAATGCTTAGTTATTCCCACATAACGTTTTTTTTTTCCATCTTCTGGCTAGTGATCAGCACAGGTGTCTTTACTTGCTGTCTTGAAAAATCCCATGATTTCTTACCCTGATATTAATCAGGGAGTGAGTCTGGTGAGATGTAGAAAGAAAGAGAAACAGATACATGTGATAGGCCAGTATTTCCAAAAGGATGAGTTGGTTCATGGTTAGTTTATAGTGTTTTGTTCATATCTAGATAATCCAGGGAGGATCCAGAAACTAAAGTCACAATGTTTTGGCTTATTCTTGAAATCTGGTACAAGTTTATCATTAAGGATGTAATTAATGTTCTATCAAGATTTTATTTGCATGTTTTCCAGTATAACCTGTAATTTTCAAAAATAATTCATCTTGCTCATTAAATGAATCAATGCTTTAAGATCATGAGACATAAACTCTATAAACAGTCATCTTTCCTTCTTTCTTCCTTGTACTTTTCATTAATGTTTTGATGTCCTTCTTTTATACAGGACTTTGCCTCCCGGGCTAAGTTGGCAGTTCAAAACCTAGTACAGAAGGTTGGATTTTTTGGAATTTTGGCCTGTGCTTCAGTAAGTGAATTGTATTAAAAGTGAGGAATTCTAATAAATAGTAGATTTATATTTTGATCCAGTTTGTTTTTAAAGATACATGCCTGAATGAGCATTAATGCTATCACTTTTAATGGGTCTGTACATTTATTAATCATTCATCTTACTCATCAAATGAGCTGTTTTCTGTTGGATGTGTTCATACTTTGTTTATTGACTTATAAGCATTTCATCGTGCTATGATGACTTCAGACCTAAATGGCTTGATTCAGTAAGAACAAAAGAGACAAAATCCATCCTTCCCATAAAGAATTTATAATGAAGTGCATTTAAACCAAATAACAATGACTTCATTCTTTTAAGAGTTATAGATAAGTCATCTTTTTCCAAAGTTTCAAGCATTAGTTATAAGAATTTGTATAAAACCTGTCTTAAGTGACGTTAACACCTAGTTAGATCATTGGAACATCTGTGGCAAAGAAAGGGCGTCTTTGACTATAATGAACTAAGAAGCCCTTTATGTAAAATACTTACAGCGTCAGCCCTGGCTGATTTGGCTCAGCGTTTAGAGCATCGGCTGGAGGACCAGAGAGTCTGTGGTCCAATTCTGGTCAAGGGCATGTACCTCGGTTGTGGTTCGTCCCTGGCTCTGGTTGAGATCATGTGGGAGGCAACCAGTCTATGTAGTTTTCTCACATCAGTGTTTCTCTCTCTCTCTCTCTCCCTCCCACTCTATCTGAAGATAAATGGGAAAATATCCTTGGGTGAGGATTTTTTTTTTGTCCTCACCTGAGGATAGTTTTGCATTTATCCTCAGATAGAGCAGGTGGGGGCAGGGGGGGGGAGGACATCGACTGGTTGCCACCCATATGACCCCAACCAGTGCTGGGGACAAACCGCAACCTAGGTACATTCCCCTAGCGGGAACCGAACCCAGGACTCACTGGTCCACGGGCTGACGCTCTAACCGCTGAGCCAAACTGGCCAGGGCTTTGGGTGAGGATTTAACAACAACAACAGCAACAAACTTAATGTCCCCACTATGCTGTACCTGAAACTAATACAAAATAATACTGAATATAAACTGTAATTTTTAAAAATTTTTTTAACTGAGTTAATTCTCAAAATGCATTTTTGTAAAACCGACCTTCTTAGATAGTGTTTATTCTGGTCCTTTTCTAATATACACACAATTAATGTAAAATGGAGCATTTTGATCCACGTTTTCCTTGGTCTCCTGGATGCAGTTGTTCGTATCACAGTGGTGGATTTGGCCAGAATAACTAGGTACACCTGGTTGATACGATAAAAGCTGCCATTATAAATAAAATTCACAAAACTACTGATACCAGCTCTTTTATCCATTATGTACTGGAACATTAGTACATCTTTGAGTATCCCTCTTCCACCCCTTAGGAAAAAAGCAAATGGCCAAAAAGGATATAATTTGATGCCAAAATTTCTAATCTGATATCAACATTCTAGAGCTATTCTAAAACATGCATGTGCCTAAATTACTATATTTTGACTTTGGCAATACTAGAAATTTTCATAATCTAACTTTTCTTTTTAAAGCTCATTACAATATTGATCTTAACTATTTGAGCAATTTATAGGTATGTTGTAGTATGATATAGAGGAAAGAACTGGCTTTGAAGGCAGGCTTACTTAGACTCCTAGCTATGACTCTTACCAGCTTTGTAACCTCAGTCATTACACTCTTTGAACCCTAGGGTTTTAATTGTCAAAATGGGGCAATAAGACATTCATTGCAAAGGCTGATGTGAGGATTTAAGATTATATATGTGGATCCTTTTATAGCTCATAAGTGTGATTATTGGGGTGTTTACACTCTTGAGTGAGATAGAGCCTGATAAAAAAGGAAAACAATTAAAATTGTAATTCAGAGGTGTGAGGGTCACATGAAAAAATTTAAGAAATGACAGTTGTAAGCCTGTGAAATGATTGTTATTGCATGGTCATAAGTCAGATGAAATTGCATAAAAGCTTTGAATTCGGATGGGAAAAACAAAACTGAGTTATTGACTCCAAGTGTTACAAAAGAATACTTGAATTCTAATTTAGTCATGGAACTGTTTTTAAAAGGACATATATGACAAATATCTTTTAAATACCTGGGCTTTTCTTTGGAAGTTTAGAAATGAAATTACGTAAATTAATTGACTTATAAATAAATGGTTCGGCCAACAGCCACAAGGACAGAGTACTTCTATGTGAGAAAAAAGGATGAAGCAGCTGGTGGTCTCTGCATTTTTACATGAAATTGCCTTTTAGCATTCTTGAAATGTGGGAATGTTTGGAAAAGGTATTTGTTGTGAATCACTTCTTTGTCTGGGACTGAGTATTCAAAACATCTGAATCAGTGCTCTTGTATTTCCACACTTGATTTTTTTTTCTAAAATGTATCACACAACCACATGGCCTTGGGCTCTAAAGCACATCTACCTACCCATAAATGTATTTGTGAATTTACAACAGTGTGTGCTATATATAGATATGAGCACTTTCTAGATAATATTCTTATTTCAGGCTAAAGATTTTCTAACTCTAGTAACTACTGAAATATTCTTAAGACTTTTTCTCATTTATACCTCACCTTAGAAAACAGCTACCAAATAGCCAAGTATCTACTGAATGGTATTAAATTCCTGTGGATCCATTGGCTTTGTCCAATTCTAATGTGGTAGAAAAAAGTATATTTATTGGACATTTATAAGTAATACAAGCAAGGGACAGCTGGTTTGCATTGAACAGACTGAGCAGCCTGAGACAAATATAAGACCCAGTTTATGGACACATTAGAATACTTACCTAACCTTCTAAACAGTCTCATACTGATCAAGGAACCATACCTTCTTTGCAGTGTGAGTAAGGATTTACTTATAGGTGCTGAAATGAACCTGTTCTTTGGATTGTATGTAGAAGTTCCTTTTTATTTATTTATTTAATTATTTATTTTACAGATTCCAAATCCTCTGTTTGATCTGGCTGGAATAACATGTGGACACTTTCTTGTACCTTTTTGGACTTTCTTTGGTGCAACCTTGATTGGAAAAGCAATAATTAAAATGCATATTCAGGTAATTGTATCCTCTTATCCCTTACCTAATGATGATGGGCCCATTAAAAGGCACTGAATCATATTTCCCTTGCTCATTCCAAGGTGAATTGTTAAGATTTTAGTTCTGCTTCTTTTGGTTGGTAGCTTGCTGAGGTGTTTAACCATGTCATTTAGAGGTTAGTGAGTTGTCACTGTTGGAAAACCATGCCCCTTTATTATTTTTCTCCTGGATTTCTTTCTTTCTGCCTTTGTTACTTATCTCTTTCTTTATTTATCTCACTTTTTGCCTTGTGAAACTGTTATCCAGGACTTTTACCAAGCAAACAGTGTTCCCATGTAGGAAAATGCATATAATTTTTATATGCATAGTCCAAAAAACAGTATCTTTACTGACCATGAGCTGAGAGAATATTGCCTTTCACTAATTCTACTTTTCTTTCACACACTGTATATAACACTTCCTCTCAAGATACCAGTATTCTTTACAGAAAACCTGACAGATGTTGGTGTTGGAGAGAATGGGGAAGAAAGGGGTCTCCGAAGAGGCAAGAAGCTGTGGGTTGTGGTTAGAGAAGTGAAAGTCCGCTAGTCTTCAAAGCCACTCTTAACAGAATTTTTAGTATTCATTACATGAATAAAGGAGAGAAAAGACACTAAAGAAACTTAAATGCGGGGAAATGGATATGTGCTTCTAGGGCTGTGATATGAATTGTTTCCTTCTAAGGGCAAATCTCACCAGAATAAAATAAAATTAACCTGGAAAGAATTTCTTAATCAATGAAGTTTGCAACAAAGAGTCATTCACCAAAAGAAAGGAAAGAACAATGAGTAATGTCTGTGCTGCGTGTGATTCCTTAATAATTAAAAACACGTCTAGCCCCCAAGTGTCTTTTCAACATCTCTCTACCTCTGGTTCTTAGAACAGGAGAATGAAACAGAAACATGTCAGCTGTTCTCTTCCTGCCCAGTCTCTAATATTCAATTTTGGCTTTTTTTTTTTTTAATCCTCACCCGAGGATGTTTTTTTCATTTTTTGTTCAGATAGAGTGGGAGGGAGAGAAACGAAGAGAGAGAGACAGAGAAAAACATTGACGTGAAAGGGACACATCAAATGGCTGCCACCCGCATGACCCAACCAGGGCCGGGGACAAACTGCAACCGAGGTATTTGCCTTTAGCGGGAACCAAACCAAACCCAGGTCTCTCTGGACTGCAGGCCAATGCTCCAACCGCTGAGCCAAACTGGCCAGGGCAGATTTTGGCATTTTAAATGAGTTTATGGAACCTGCCCTCTACTCTCTCCTGCCATTATAATCACTCAGAATTTCAAAGATATGTTTTTCCTTCTTCAAGGAATATATTTATTCCATTTATATTACATATATTGTACAATTAATATAGGTTCTTTAATATTGGAATGCTAATTTCTTTAGTAAGGATTTAAAATACCATAACAGCGTTCACCCATACACCAGGAGGTCGCCAGTTCAATTCCTGATCAGGGCACATGCCCAGGTTGTGGGTCAAACCCCCAGTGTGGGGCATGCAGGAGGCAGTCAGTCAGTGTTCTCTCTCATCAATGTTTCCATCTTTCTCTCCCTCGCCCTTCCTCTCTCTCTAAAATCAATACAAAAAAAAATTAGAGGAAAAAATATATATATACATTAAAATACCATAACAGGCCCTGGCCTGTTTGGCTCAGCAGTTGGAGTGTCAGCCTGCAGACCAGAGAGTCTCAGGTTTGGTTCCCACTGGGGACACGTACCTTGGTTGCGGTTTGTCCCCTGGCCCCGGTTGGGGCCGTGTGGGTGGTGACCACTCAGTAAGTGTCTCTTGTGTTGATGTTTCTCTCTCTCTCTCTTCACCCCTCTCTCCCTCCCGCTCCATCTGAAAATAAATGCAAGAAATGTCCTTGAGTGAGGATTTTAAAAAAAACACAAAAAAACCATAACAGGATTTTTCAAATAATAAAATATTGTGGTGAATAATAAATTATTTTGCAGTGTACATGAAGAAATGTTTTCTGTAATCTTTTCGGTTCTCTCTGGGGAAAGAAAGAAGCTATCATTTAGCTTTGGGAGTCCTTTGAAAGTAACAGGTTTGTTTAATTCCCTTTATAACAGCAACTTCTCTAGGAATCCATAAACTTATGCATCCTGCTTTAAATTTGTGATGCTAAAAGTACCCTATAGTGGTAGGGAATATCATTGCAGAATAGTCAAAAGTAGTATATTTTTAAAACATTCTCAGTAGATTTTTTTTCAAGTTATGATAATGCTTTTTGTAAATATATTGTACTTCACACTTTAAAGCACTTAGTGTATGTCATCTGATTGAATCATTATAATACTGGGATAGAGAAATTATTACTCCCATTGTGCAATTATCAAACTTACAGAGGTTAATAAGTAATAGGTGCCTAAGAGAGTAACAGCTGGAGTTTGAACCCTAGTCTTTTGGCTTCAAGTTCCGTGTTTTTTTCAGTCTTTTGCATTTTCTTCTTAACTATAAATTAAGGAAAATGAATTGTCGGATGCCTGCTATTTATCAGAACTTATACCCAGCAGTTGGCGTTGGTTATCTCAGAACAATCCTGTGAGGTGCTTATTATCCATATTTCACAGGTGGAAGAACTAAGTATTAGAGAAGATAAAATGCATGCCTAAGGCCCAGAAATTTAAACCAAACTCTAGATTTAAAGCTCATTCCCTGCTTCTGGGTGGAAGAACAAAAAGAAAGCTAAAATCCACCTATGTTTCTGAAAGGAAAGAATCTGAGTTCCTTCACTAAACTGAGAACATGGGGTATGTTTGCTATGTTCCATTGTATCAGAGAGACGTACTTTCTAAAGGCATGTCACTTGATGTACATCCAGATGTAACTCAGGGCAACAAATATTTCTCATTCCTTGGTAAGCAATATTAATGAGTATTATAAACATTATAACTATTCCTGAAATAACGGGAGACACCACACAGATTTTTCTGTAATCTAATAGTAAAACTGTCTCCTCCTCTTGTTCTTTTCTTTCCTCAGCTTAAACTAGACAGCTTTCCTTGAGAAATATGGTTATTTTTATTGATATTTTGCTACCTGTTAAACCTCCCCTAAAAATTTCAAATCAGCCCACCTAAGGTTAAATCAGGATTTCCCCTTCCACTGGATAAGTTGAAGTCCTCTGCCTTATAGAAGGACCCTTAGAAACATAAATAGTGAAGAAGGTGAGAAGTCAACATGCTCACATATAATACTTTATAAACTATACAATTTACTTATTATGTGTATTGTTTCCCACCCACCACCTCACTGAGGTATTCTACTGCCTAGAATAGCATGTGGATGTAGTAGGTACTCTGTAAATATTTAATGCATGAATCTGAATGTGGTTCTTCTTACAATAAGGACTTTTACAGATAGGTTCTTCTTTGTTCATTCTGCCTCCAGTAGTTCCTATGCCTATGTCTGTTTTCCTCCTACTCTCCCCTTCCCCTTGTTTCCTTTTTGCACATGGTGGAGTGATCCAATTAGTGGTCTATGCCTTTTATTTCTTTGGTAGGATCCCCCCACTCAGACCTCCAGCCTGAATGATGCTGAGATTTATGTCCTTAAATGTCTGACACATTTATGTCTTACTGAGAACAGTGGATTTTCAAGTTGTTACATATAAAAACAGTCTTGGTTTGTTTTTAAGCAATGAAATTGTGCAATTATCTGGGCATTGGCTTATTCTGAATGTTAGGAAATGGCAGTAGGGAAAGCTCATGTCGGTGAGATCACTAAGACAAAGCCATTGGCTCTGTCTCCTAGGAAAAGATTTATAGCTCCAAATAACTGGCTTTTAGTATGGATACTAGAAGGCCCCCCATGTATTAATGCTTTTCTCCCTAACTGATCTATAATAGTCTTAATAGCTTCCTAATCTTCATACATCATTTGTGTAACATTGTTTATAAAGTCATCATCCTTCTTATAAATGTTTACAATCTATATGTGCTTCTTTTTTAATGAGATAGGTACTTTTTCAAATTAATAGATGTATAAACAAGCACCAAAAAGGACCATGAACTTTGTTTTAGTCTCATTTTCTTACACATATCCTTACACTGCAACTGCTGATATCTATTAATACTAGGACGTTGATTAAGAAAATGTCATTGCACCCTTGCCAGTTTCTCTCAGTGGTTAGAGCGTGGCCTGCGGTCCAGAGAGACCCGGGTTTGGTTCCTGCTAAGAGCACGTACCTTGGTTGCAGTTTGTCCCCGGCCCTGGTTGGGTCGTGTGGGTGGCGACCACTCGATGTGTTCCTTTCACATCGATGTTTCTCTCTCTCTCTTCCTCTCACTCCCTCCCACTTTATCTGAACAAAAAAGGAAAAAATGTCCTCTGGTGAGGATTTAAAAAACAATGCACCCTGGCCCAGCCAGTGTGGCTAAGTGGATTGAGTATCGTCCCATGGACTGAGAGGTCCCAGTTCAATTCCCAGTCAGGGCACATGCCCAGATTGTGGGCTCGATCCCCAGTGGGGAGCATGCAGGAGGCAGCCAATCGATGTTTCTATCTCTCTCTCACTTCTTATCTCTATAAAAAAAATCAATTAAAAACATATTTAAAAGTACAGAAAGCCCTGGCCAGTTTGGCTTAGCGGTTGGAGCATCGGTCTATGGTCCCAAGAGACCCGGGTTCGGTTCCCGCTAAGGGCGCATGCCTCGGTTGCAGTTTGTCCCCGGCCCTGGTTGGTCATGTGGGTGGCAGCCACTCGATGTGTCCCTTTCACGTCAATGTTTCTCTCTCTCTCTGTTCCTCTCTCTCCCTCCCACTCTACCTGAACAAAAAATGGAAAAATGTCCTTGGGTGAGGATAAAAAATAATAAAAATTAAAAATTAATAAATAAATAAAAGGACAGAAAAAGAAAAAAGAAAATGTCATTGCCTTATTGTCTTCTACCTAAAATAATAAGCTTTAGTCTAAAACAGCTACTTTTCTGAGATTTATAATGGATAGATGTTTAAAAAATATCGGCCCTGGCCAGTTTGGCTCAGTGGTTTGAGCCTTAGCTTGAGGACCGAAGTGTCTCAAGTTTGATTCCAGGACAAGGGCATGTACCTGGGTTGCAGGTTTGATCCCTAGGCCTGGTCAGACTCATATGGGAGGCAACCAATTGTTGTGTCTCTCTCACATTGATGTTTCTCCCCCTACTCCACTCCCTCCCTCCCTTGCTCCCTCCCTCCCTTCCACTCTATCTAAAAATCAATGAAAAAATATCCTCAGGTGAAAAGTAACCAAAAAAAAAAAAAGTATTGTTATTGTTATTTATTTGCCTACCCTCCCCTTTTGTTACATAGGCTCTATTATGTAACAAAGAATAACAAAACACTAAAGAGTTTTTTTAATTGAGAGAATCTAGAATTTCTCATATTTAATTGGTTATTATCAATCCTTTAAAGCTAAACTTTAATGTCACCTTCTTGAATCTAATTTTACTTATGTGACTTTTCCTTTCTCTGAACTTTTTTTTTTAAATATGTTTTTACTACCCTGCCTGGTTTGGCCCAGCAGTTAGAATGTCGGTCTGAGGACCAATAATGAGTCGCAGGTTCAATTCTGGTCAAGGGCACATACCGCAATTGCGATTCATCCCTGGCCCTGGTTGGGGTCGTGCAGGAGGCAGCCACTCATTGTGTTCCTTTCAAGTCGATGTTTCTTTCTTTCTTTTTCTTCCCCCCACCCCCACTCCCACTCTGTCTGAACAAAAATGGAAAAATGTCCTCAGGTGAGGATAAAATACATATATATATATATATATATATGCACACACACACACACACACACACAAGTTTTTACTGATTTGAGAGAAACATCGAACTGTTGCCTCCTAAATGTCCCCTGCTGGGGATCCAGCTCACAACCCAGGCATGTGCTCTGACCCAGGATCAAACCTGTGACCTATGGTGCACAGGACGATCGATGCTCAGCCACACTGGCCGGGGCCTTTCTCTGAACTTTTATATCATATTGCTTTTACCACTAATGGCATTTATAGTTCGTCTTTATACATACATATACATATACAGGGTATTTACCATCTTTCTACTGTGTATAGAAAATTTTGTGAATATATTTAGGGCATTGAAGAAGTATTCTCATTTTTGTGTTCCCTGGAAACTATTAATAATACCCATAATAAGTACTTTTTGTGACATTTATTGAATTAAGTTGAGAATATTCACTACCCGTTAGCCCTAAAAGCATCTTTTCTTGTAAGTGAGGTAAGCTATCAACATCTTTAATTAATGGAGACTACCTCAATATCACCAAATTGAAAATGACCCAGGTCTGGTAAAGATCCTCAATAATCGGTTCATGCCTTTGTTTGTACCTTAACCCTGAACAGCCAAGCGCCTTCAGGATCTGAGAACAGAATTTCCGTGATACTTCCTTCTATGAAAACTTTCCATGAAAGATATACAGTCTTTTCAAGATCCTCTGGATTAGATTTAGCCTAGACCCCTGTCATCAGACTGACTGTGCACACCATTCTAAGATACATAAAACATGTGGAATGTCCACCCCATCTTCGGTTTCATGACTCATATTTTTCCCTCGGATATGGTCACATATCCTAAAAAGACTAGAACTGTGCTTAAGGAAAAACATCTTTAAAATACAAAGTAGGTAGCAAATGGTGTTTATGTTTTTTATAAAGAATTTTTTAAATTGTAATTATGGGCAGCAGCTCACCCTTTCAGACTATTGTCAGAATTGTGAATTTATATTGTTTTTTTTAATGAGAGAAATATGTATCTTAATTTTATTAAATAACTTTTAACATTTAAACTGGTATTTTCTTTACAGAAAATCTTTGTTATAATAACGTTCAGCAAACACATAGTGGAACAGATGGTGGCTTTCATTGGGTGAGTAATTCTTTAAGGACTAATATTAATATCACTTTTTGAATGGGAGGAAATGTATTAAAAACTTTATTGGGATAGAGTTGTTGTAATAGTTCTTCATTTTCTGAGGAAGTCTCTTTTGCCCTGTTATTAGTTAAATTGAAGAAAACTTTCTTGAACAGCAGCTGGGAAGGATGAGGCTCAGATTGTCCTGGTTTAATTTTAAACCAAATATATATCAAGTCATGCAATTCCTGATTTAAAAGAAGCTTTGGAGTTAGAGGCTGTTGCCCCTCCAGAGAAATAAGAAATTCTCTTTATTTGAAGACATGTGTGTCATTACAGTTTGATAATACTTTAGTCCAGTGCTATGTCTTTTAGCCATGTATACAGTTGCATTTAATTTAGATATAAACCTCACATAAAATATTAATTAATATTTTATTATATAAGACATGATAAGATGGCATACTATTACCAAAATATGTCAGTTATGAACTTGTTACTTCCCTAGAGGAAAATCGGGCCATTTTAAAAGACTTCTATCCAAAGCTTTTATTTTTGTGTATATAGAAAGATGTAAGACCAGTTTTAACATATCCTTTAAATAATAATGTTACAGATTTGTGGAGTTGATTTTGATAAAACAGTGAAGAAAGACTCATTTTGTTTGGTTAATCAATTTAACTGTCAACTGGAATGTGAACACTATCAGATATTAAATGAAAAATTTTAAATACATGAATTTTTATTCAGTGTGCACAGGACAGAGGTTTTCTTTCATTTAATAGTATTACTGATCTGTGGTGGGCAAGTGTTGCCCTGAAGTGTCCTTTATGTAGTTTTAACATAAATTTTTATCTTAAAAGCCATTTATGAAACAAAACATTTATGAAAATTTCTGCTATTTAAAAAAATTGCTACTTCAGGGTGAGTTCATGTGTATTAGTTTTATTATTCTTTAAACCATGCATTGTATATTATATTTTCTCTTTTCTATATATGTTTTATTCAAAGTAGTTTTTAATATTTTTTATTTAGTTTTTAATGTAATAATTGAGGAAAAACATATTCTTGAGAATATACTCAGTGAAGCCAGTCATTGGTTTTATCACTTTCTAAGCTGCTGATTATAAATGTGGATTGCAGCTGATGCGTTATAATTTAATTACTCGAGTTTTTTGTTGCTTGAATCCTTACAAATAAAATAACCATATGTCACCCAGCCAGTGTGGCTCAGTGGTTGATCATCGACCCCTGCACCAGGAGGTCGCTGGTTCATTTCCCAGGCAGGGCACATGCCCAGGTTGTGGGCCAAATCCCCAGTGTGGGGGCATGCAGGAGGCAGCCAATCGATGTTCTCTCTCATCGATGTCTCAATCTCTCCCTGTCCCTTTCTTTCTCTCTAAAAATCAATTTTAAAAAAAAGTAACCATATGTCACATTCACAAAGAAAGAAGGAATACTCTTGTTCCTTAGTTGTAAATACAGAGACATTTCCTCTGTTCTTAGAGATTTGTTCCACCTTGAGAGACTTCTGAAGGACATGCATCTGGCTAATGGGCACATAAATCCACATTGTAGGAGTGACTGTGCTCACAATACCCTCCATTCCTCCTTTCTCCTTTTCCCAAACTGAACATTTATAGAAAGAAGTTTCTTGGCCACTGTTACATCCTCACCATTACCATCTTTGTTTCCCCAGCCTTTGGAGTTTCTAAGAAGTTAGATTAGTTAGCTGCCTGTCTCATCATCTACATCCAGTTTCATTCCCTTTTGATCTATTCATCACACTGCAGTTAGTAACTTTAAAATAATCTTTATCTGAGCAAATCACCACCACTGTCCTCACCCCCAGCTTCTCGAAACCTTTTACTTTTTTCCCCTTTATTGTTTTTTTTTTTTTTTTTTAATCCTCACCCAAGGATATTTTTCTATTTATCTTCTGATAGAGTGGGAAGGAGAGAAAGGGAGAGAGAAGCATCAACGTGAGAGGGACACATCGACGGCTGCCTCCCGCACGACCCTGACCAGGGCCGGGAACGAACCGCAACTGAGGTACATGCCCTTGACCGTAATCAAACCTGAGACTCATTGGTCCATGGGACAATGCTCTAACCACCAAGCCAAACTGGCCAGGGCTTCCCCTTAATTCTTAAGTAATGCTAAAACTCCTCAACATGTTCTGCCTCAATGATCCATTTTCTCTGCTGAGTCTCTCACCACTGGTCTTGAGTTGTGTTTTTTCCTTTACCTAGTTCAGAATTTTTCAACCTTGACACTGTTGACATTTTAAGCCAGATAATTCTCTGTTGTGAGGAACTTTCTTGTGCATTTTAAGATATTTAGCTGCATCCTTTTTCTCTACTCACTAGATACCCATAGTATTTCGCTATTGTGACCATCAAAAATGTTCCCAGACATTGCCAAATGTCCAATGACAAGTAAACTCCTACCACCAACAGCCTATTGAGAACCCCTGGTCTAGATATTGTTCTTTAGATTTCAGCTATTACATTCACAAAACACTTTCTCTGACATGGTCAAATACCTTCTTTCCTAGGGACCTGTATTCACAGCAGCATGTACTACATGCACTGACGGTTGTATTTTTACATTTATGTTTGAGAGTATATGATTATTATCCTTCTACCACTAACCTGTATAGTGCCAGAGACTGTGCCTATTTTTATTCACTATTATATTCATTGTAACTGGCATCTTGATTGACACATAGCAGGTGCTAGATAAATATCTGGTGAGTAAATGAACATGTGGTGTCTAAATTTAAAGATCTGGCCAATAAAAATTAGCAAATTATGTGTATAGCCCAGATTTTTCTGTTTCTCTGGCCTTTGGAGTTTCTAAGAAGTTACTTATTTATAGTAAATAGAAATAAAGGTATCCTTAAGTTTAAACCAACAATTTTTGTTGTTGTTGTTGTTGTTGTTAATCCTCACCCAAGGATATTTTTCCACTGATTTTTTAGATAGAGTGAAGAGGAGGGAGGGAGGGAAGGAGGGAGGGACAGAGACAGACAGACAGACATCAGTGGGAAAGGGACACATCGATTGGTTGCCTGCCGCACAACCCCAACTGGGGCCAGGGATCTAACCTGTAACCCAGGTACGGGCCCTTGACTAGGAATCAAGCCCTTGACCCTTGAGTCCATGGGCCTATGCTCTAACTGCTGAGCCAAACCAGCCGGGGCTAAACCAAGATTTTTAAAGTTAGACTTTCCTCTAATCTTTATAATCAGAAGTTTCTTCCCTTTACCATCTCCTCTAGCACAGCCCTTCAAAAAAATTCAGTGATCCTTTCTCCTTGAAGATGGTTTTACATAAAGTTATTCTAACGTATTTATGACCTACTGAATTTCAATTTTTATTGAATTAGATGGGTGGTGTCATGTTTTTAAAATTGTTTTCAGGAAACAGATGTTGGAATGTTCTGATATCTTCATCTTTTCCCCAGTAGTGCCTACAGGGATTACCACATCAACTTCTTTTCTAGACAGTATATTAAATAGTATATGTGATAAGTATTCAAATGATAGTTAATAAATAGACTGATAATTAAGTTAAACACCAGAGAAAGAATTCTTAGTAGACTTAAATTTATTTTATATCATAATAAGTAGCTTATCAGTTTATTTCAGAAAAGAGAAGGAAGATAGTCAGATTGATTCCCCAGACCCATTGTTGAGTTGAACTCAAAGTACTGCCCTTTGTAGAGGCATTCCCCTCTGATTAGTGGTTCTCCCTCATGACACTGCTAAAACTCTAAATGCTATAACAAATCATCAAACTGAACTACTGAAGTTTGGGAAACAGCCTTGCTAAGGATATTTAAAACTATGTGTCCACAATTAAGGGAGTAATGAATTGCCATGTAGAGAAAAACAAATCAAAAGACAAGAAAAAAAGTCAGCAACAGTTCAAATGTAAAATAAAATGATGAGATACCAAGGCAAAGAAGAATGAAAAATGCTCTCAGAAGTAAGGACAGACAGCTGTGCAGTGGAAGATGAAAAGAGCACACAGCTTTGGACAAAACAAACCCAATTTGAAAAGAAACTCTGCCCAATTACTTAATGTCGTGTCCCCTGTTCTTTCAAACAGCATGAGTTGAGTAGCATTCTTTTGAGTAGCATTTATTTTTCCAGTGTAGGAGGCTACTGATACCCTTTTCAACTTCTCATCAAAATGTGACAGGTCCTGCATCAAAATATTATGTAGTTTAGTTGAAACATAATCATATCAGTGATTTAACATTCCAAGGCATATGGATTTTTAAAATGCCTTTCCTCTTGAGTTTTATGTTACCTGTGTTCTCAGGGTCTCATTTTCAAAAATATCTACTGACTGTGGGTGGAAAGGTAGACTACTAGGTGACTGTTTTGTGTGCTCTCAGGAAAGATTGAGGGAAGGCCTACTTTTCCTTAAAAAAAGTACCCATTTCTGTACTTTCTTCTCTGATCCGTAAAGTGCCTTTAACCAAGACAAAGTTTTTTTTTTAATCAAAGATTACATAAATAATTCTTGAAGATACTGTTTTTTGAACACTGAGCATTCTACATACAATTATTATCATGACTATCTACTTCTAATTGCAGCCATGTATGATGAGTGTTTATCTCCCTTTTATTGTTAAGGAAGTGGGCTCTGAGTGGTTAAAAATAACTCACTTATATAATTCTTTATTGTAGTTTTTTTTTCATTCATAAAAAGGGGTTCATACAATATGTAATCTTTTAGAACTTTTCACTCATCATATTGCTAATATTTTTGTGTGTTGCTGAAAATTATTAATTTTGACTGCTATATAGTCTATTGAGTAATTAGTCATCCACTCTCCCTTGATAAGCGTTTCTAATGTTTTCATGTTTTTTGTTGTTTTGAACAAATATGAGCATTTCATAGTGTAAGATAGGTGAGCACATAGTAAGGAGCCTAACGGTATGATGAAAACACAGATGAACAGTAAGGTAAAGCAAAGAGAGATTGGACATAAAAGCAAGATAACCCTTAGTTTTGATAAGTTAAGATAACTTAGTTTTGTCTAGGGCCAAATTCGGGCAAAATCTCACTACTGGTGTGCCTGTGGCCTGCCAGGCCAGGATGCGAAGGATGCTCACCTCCCCCGAGGTGGCAGGGAAAGAGTTAGTGTTGGCCAATTACATCTGTAGTGGTGAGGTGTAGTATTAATTTTATACAGGCTTGAATGCTACACTGATGACTGATGGAAATATTCCTTCCCCAAAGGGCTTCTAGTCTCAATGTAAGTATGGAAAGGCCCAGCTAAATATGATACCATAAGTATGCTTTTGGTCTCTGAAATTTTTAGTACAGTGTGTCATTGTGCAATAGTCCTAAGGTCCCAGAGAGGATATAAGCCCTACCTTCAAAATGTACTGTAATTTTGTTTTATTTTAAAAAATTTGTATAAGCGTTTATTTGAGCCAAGCTGATGACATATACCTGGAGCAAGATCGCAAATGCTCCGGAGAATAACAGTTTTGCAGCTTCTTTTATGCATTTGACATTCCAAATTTTACTGTAATTTTAAAAGTAAATGATTCTCCTTGGAAATAATAATTAGAGGATTTATTTCTTGGACAGTTCTGGAAAGTAATTGCCAGTGTCATTAGGTTTAGGGAAAGGTATTCCTGTTACCTATTCCTAAACCAAAGGTTTGTCTAGTTATGTATGGAAACCTGAACAGATGTAATGAATCAACTAGATATTCTGAGAGGTTAGAATACAAATAATGGCATTGAGAAAAAGCTTTTTGGTTTATGGTATGTTTGGTAGGAGGACAGAAAGAAGATTCTGAAAAAAGTTTTGGCATGTAATGGAGTTTTTCACTCTTTGGTATCCTGGGTTGAAATAAGTCAAGGGACAGAACCAAGAACCAGGGAACTTTAGAGCTTCAGTGGCATATTTGCTGCTGTCTTCTCTCTCTCTCTCTCTTTTTTTCACTAAGATTTAAATGATTTTTATTTAGACTTTCTCTAATGAGAGAGACCTAAACATGTTTCTTAAAGAGGACCAAGTATAACTTTAACATCCTGATTAAAATGACATGTCTGGTCTTCTCACCAAAGAGAGATGAGAATTTCCAGAAAATAACATTAAGCATATGACCCATAACAAACCATATGCAGAACATTGGCTCATTGTCAAGTTGCCAGGGTCTTAATAGAAGACAAAGTCCCCAGTTTTACCTGAGAAGAAAGTTTCCATAACTCAATCATTGAACTTGGGGGATGGGATTGGCTGAAGCAGGGACTTTTACCAGATTCAAAATGTTCCACGCTCTTCTTTGCTGTCTCCTATTTCTGAGTTAACTTAATGTTTGACCTCAGAGTTAGACTTGCCTGTGGTAAGAAAAATCATTTTAACCAGTGAGTAATTAATGTTTGAATCTTAATACTGTTTCTTGTTCCTCACTCCATAACAAGTGGTCAGAATGACCTGTGTTGTCCTGGACATTTTCCTCTACAGAAAGAAAATCTGTTCTTTCATTTTAAAATATAAAATGGTTCATATACTTGATTTTCTTACTTTGATCATTGTAGAATAATCAGGAAAAGTTATGGGAGTGTGGAACACAAATATTTGTATTAACTGAAAAAGGATACATGGGTTTTAAGACCCCAGCTGCTGAGATTCAGTTGTACACACTGATTTTATTGATTTTATAATTGTCTGTAATTTAGTGTTAAAAAGCATGCCCTGGCCAGTTTGGCTCAGCGGTTAGAGCATCGGCCTGCAGTCCACAGAGACCCGGGTTTGGTTCCTGCTAAGGGCACATACCTCGGTTGCAGTTTGTCCCCGCCCTGGTTGGGTTGTGAGGGTGGCAACCACTCTATGTGCCCCTTTCATGTCGATGTCTCTCTCTCTCTCTCTCTCTCTCTCTTCCTCCCACTCTATCTGAACAAAAAATGGGAAAATGTCCACGGATGAGGATAAAAAAGAAAAAAGCAGACCACACACCTAAAATGGAGTCACCTGTGTTAAGTCCACAATACAAACTGAGACTTAATACCTAACTTAATTACAGTTTCAACCTTTCCCAGGAGTAGAATCTTAAACCAATGAATCTGTAATTACCTGGTCAGCAGTAGTAAGTAATCTGCCTTATGGACCCCTGTCATCCCTCAAAAGAAGGTGACCTTGCCTGAAACTATCCACTCTTTGCTAGTAACTTCCTTGGCCCATCCTTCTGCCTATAAAAGACTTCTTTCATTTTATACAGCTGTTCAAAACCCCTCTCTATCTGCTAGATGGGATGCTGCCTGACATATGACTTGTAGAATAAAGACAGTAATATCTTTAAAATTGACTCAGTTGTCCCAGCTACTGTGGCTCAGTGGGTGAGTGTCATCCCATGGACTGAGAGGTCTCAGTTCGATTCCCGATTAGGGCACATGCCCAGGTTGTGGGCTCGGTCCCCAGTGGGGGCCATGCAGAAGGCAGCTGATCGATGTTTCTATCTCTCTCTCCCTTTCTCTCGCTATAAAAACTCAATTTTAAAAAATATATTTAAAATTGACTCAGTTGATATTTGTTTTGTAACAATAGAAAACTTTCTTTTTCATGTCGTCTTCATGTAGTTTTACTCTTTTGACTTAACTCTTCGATTTTTTTTTGTTACTGATATTGGGAGGCAGCATAGTTAAAGGTTAAAGAGGAATTCTGGAGTTAAACTGTTGGATGAGAAATTGACATTGGATTAGTGAAACCAAGCGTCAGAGATCGGATCTGGGTTTGTTATCTTGCAAGATTGAAATGAGTTCACGGACAAAGGGACAAGCGAAAGCAAAGATTTATTTGAAAAATAGACAGACTCCCCGCAGCGGGGAGGGGACCCATGTGGGTTGCCGGTGAGGCTCCTTTTTCTAGGGGGTAGATATATGTTTTACTAGCCTCCGATTTGTCCTTTCAAGGAATTCTGCCTTAGCAACATCCATACATTTTAAAGCTTGTGTTTCCCACCTAACTGGGTTTAGCCATAGGTCATCTAGCTTTAAATTCATATTACCCTTCTAGAAAAAGCGTATGTGGGCATCACTGATTTTTTTTTTAAAGTTTTCACCTGGCTGGTGTGGCTCACTGGTTGAGCATTGACCCATACACCAAGAGGTCACCAGTTCAGTTCTCCCATCAGGGCACATGCCGGGTTGTGGGTCCAGTCCCCAGTAGGGGGCATGCAGGAGGTGGCCACATGGTGTTCTCGCTCATAAATGTCTCTATCTTTGTCTCCATTCCTCTCTGTTTAAAAATTAATAAAGGGGAAAATTTTTTTTTAATAAAAAATTAAAATTTTAAAAAAGCTTGCCCTATCAGGTGAACTGGGGCAGATTTTATTAGCAAAGATATATATATTGTCCCATAGCATTCCCTAGTTGGAAGTGGACAGGTTCTGATTTAAAAACAGACATTGATTAGCTATTCTGACATTTATACAGAAGCTTTACTTCCAGGGAGGGAACAACTTAGTTGGGTGTGGTTAAGAACAAATAAAGTAGCACCAGTTATTTATAGGGGCATTAGTGACTTCCCTTTTTATGATAATTTCAACTTCTCTTAGATTATTAGTGGTGGTAGTGGGGGATGCTCTTGGAGCAACCTTATGCTTGCTTTTGGTTTCTTTTCTAAATCCAATTTTGATTTTCTGTAATCTTTTTAAGGTGACCTGGCTTTCTGCAATAGAAACACACTCTATAGTTTTGCAGCAGAACTCATTCAGCAATCCTGTTGCTTTGCTTCCAGAAACCAGTAGATATATTAATTGGAATAGATCAGAATCGCCAACACTACATTCTTTAACAGTAAATAAAATTCATTTGCAAACCCGTCAAAGTCCCACAGAAAGGAATTGCATAATCACCGGTCCCCTCTTGCTTGAAACCAGCCTTTTCGAGGTTTTTGTTATATAATTGACCTGTGTTCCTTCCAGGAGCTTCTAATCTGAAATCAAGATAAACTTTTCATTTCTATAAGTCAGGAGTGTTAATGGGGGCTGGGATTTTCTAGCTTTGGAGACACAATTTCCCATGTTGATTTTAGTTTAATGTTGAGATCTGTAAAATCCAAATAAACTTCCAGATATACTGTGCACTGGGTTAAAGTGCGCTGTCCCTGTGTTGAGCTCCAAGTCTTCATAAACCTCCCCACGTGGCTCCGCCTTCCCTTCCGATGGTCCCATCCCTTACGACATAACCTGCCTATATCTCCTCATTAAGAGGTTACTATTAACCATAATTTGAGCATTTTTATAAAAGGAAGGGTTTGGGTTGGAAATTAGCATTTAGTGAGCACCCACTGTTCCAGAGGTGGAGAAAGAGGGACATTGAGAGAGCACTATAGAAGGCAGTGAGGTAATCTGCTTGAAGTTGAACATGTGTGCAAGAGTGTCAGTTTCAAGCGGCTGCTTTGTGAATTTAATAGGGAGTCAGCATGAATTCTTCTGTCCACCCTCTCATTCATACATGTGTGTACCTGGCACAGCTGAAACTAGTTTCTACTGGTGTTACTTTGAGTGAGAAACCTACTGGTTTTTGTACTGTAGGTTTAAATGTATCTTATTCTGTCATCAGATTAAGTTATTTGAGGGCAGAAATCATGATACTTCTTTTTATTTTTTATTTATTAATTTTTTAATTTTTATTTTTTAAATCTTTGTTGTTGGATGTAAAATGTATTATAAATGTTCCACATTTTTCCCCCATTGACCCCTTCTTCCCCACTCCCGCCCCCCTCCTGCCTTTTCCCACACTATTGTCTGTATCCATTGGTTATGCATATAAGTTCTTTGGTTTATTTCTTCCCACCCTCCCAACCCCTTTCCCTTTGAGGTTTGTCAGTCTAGCAACCAATTTGTACTTCTTAATCTCTTCACCTTTTTCACCCATTCCCCCAAACCCCCTCCCAACTGGCAACCAACAAAATGTTCTCTGTATCTATGAGAATGTTTCTGTTCTACCTGTTCATTTTGTTTGTAGATTCCATTGTTGATAGATATGTATTCATTGCCATTTTGTTTGTTCATACATTTTATCTTTTTCTTCAAAAAGACCATCATTTCATATAATAACGGTTTGGTAGTGATGAACTCCTTTAACTTTTTCTTGTCTGGGAAAGTTTTTATATGGCCATCGATTCTAAATGACAACTTTGCAGGATAGAGTAATCTTGGTTGTAGGTTCTTGCTTTTCATCACTCTGAATATTTCTTGCCACTCCTTTCTGGCCTGCAAAGTTTCTTTTGAGAAATCAGCTGACAGCCTAATGGGAACTCCTTGTAGGTAATTATCTGCCTTTCTCTTGCTGCTTTTAAGATTCTCTCTTTGTCTTGAACCTTTTGCATTTTGATGATGATGTGTCTTGGTGTGGGCCTCTTGGGGTTCATCTTGTTTGGGACTCTCTGTGCTTCCTGGACTTGTATATCTGTTTCCTTCACCAAGTTAGGAAAGTTTTCTGCCATTATTGTTTCAAACAGGTTTTCGATTTCTTATTCGCGCTCTTCTCCTTCTGGCACCCCCAAGATGCGAATGTTGGCACGCTTGAAGTTGTCCCAGAGGCTCCTTACACTATTCTCATTTTGTTGGATTCTTTTTTCTTTTTGCTGTTCTGATTGGGCGTTTTTTGCTTCCTTATATTCCAAATCGATGGTTTGCTCCTTGGATTTACGTACTCTACTATTGAAGCTGTGTAAATTATTTTTTATTTTAGTTAATGCCTCCTTCAATTCTAACTGTGTATCCATAATTTCTAACTTGTCCTGTTTTATGCTCTTGAGGCCCTCCCTAAGTTCACTGAGGTTCTCACTAAGTTCACTGAGCATCCTTATAAACAGTATTTTGAACTCGGTATCTGTTAGGTTGCTTATCTCCGTTTCACTTAGTTCTTTTCTTGGGGTTTTGTTCTGTTCTTTCATTTGGGACCTGTTTCTTTGTCTCCTCATTTTGGCTGCCTGCCTCCCTTTGTTAGTTTCTGTGTATTACTTAATGAGCAGTATGGGGCTCGCTGAGACCAGATGCTGCTCGTTTGAAAGAATTTAGGAAAAACCTGAAGCAGGATCCAAGACAGGCCAATCCTATGGTTAAGCAAGTGGCAACAGCTTGGGTGGGCTTGAAAGTTGGGTGGGCTTGAAAGTTGGGTGGGGCAGGGCGGGGCCTCAGGGAGTCACAAGGGCGGGGCTACCAGTGTGGCCAGGTTGCTGGAGTCCCAGGTATGGCGTCTGTCTGCCGCCCCAGGGAAGGGCTCACCAAAGGAACAAAGGCCTCTGACAATACGTTTGTCCCGGAGAAAGCCCCCTCTCCAGCCCCCGCTCCAGTGCCAGACAGCTCAGTTCTTCCCTGTATGTCTCTGGCGCCCCTCGAGCTGCCTCCCCTCCAAGCTTAGAGGGAGAGAGTCCGATAAGTTTGTGCGCGGGCCCTTTAAGGAGCTGCCTGGGGCTCCAGCCGCCTCAGCCTCCCTGAGCCTCAGTTCCCGCTGGTTTTTCCAGCCAGAAGTTATGGGGACTCTCTTCCTGGCACCGGAACCCTGAGTGGGGCACGTGGTGTGGGACAGGGACCCCTCAGTCCTCAGGAAGGACCTTCCCAGCCGAGGGAGCCTCCTGATTTTTATCCGCCACACGTGGGTGTGGGACCAGCCTGTCGTACCTCCACCCCTCATGCCTCTGCCCCTCCTACCAGTCTGGATGTGGTTGCTGCTTTAATTCCGTAGCTGTAGGACTTCCATTCAGCTCGATTTCAGGCGGTTTTGAATGATGGTTGTTTTGTAGTTTAGTTGTAACTTTGATGTGGTTGTCAGAGGACGCGATACCGTGTTTACCTATGCCGCCATCTTGACCGGAAGTCCTGATTTTTTGTTGTTGTTGTTACCTACTGTATTTGGTGATTTCTGCCTGAGTAATGGTTAGAATAATTGGATTGTTTTTAGATGACATTGGATTCTAATCAATAATCCATTTTTAATCCATTCATCATCATACCACTTTGACCTAAAAGTCAATAAGCTTCCGTGCCATGTCACCTTAAATTAAAATTCTGCAAACTGTTCTTTATTCAGGTCTATTGGTCCCTGGGTCCCTATTGCTGATTGTATTCTTATAACGCACTGGGTCTTCAAGCCAGTCACAGATTGATTTGTCACCATATAAAGCTTCCTCCAGTCTGTCATTTTCTATAACTGAAATCAGTTGATTTTCTGAAATGTAAAGCACTTTTTAATTAAAGTATAGCTGACATACAATAGTATTAGTTTCAAATGTATAACATAGAGTTCACATTTATACACCTTACAAAGTAATCACACAAAAAGTCCAGTGTCTATCTGTCACTGTAGAGTTATTGTGATATTATTGACTGTATTCCCTATGCTGTACTTCACATCCCCATGACTTAATTATAAGTTTATACCTCTTACCCTTTCACCTTTTTTGCCCATACCCCACCACTCAACCCTCTGGCAACTAACCATTTTTCTGAATCTATGAATCTGTTTTGTTTGTTCATTTGTTTAGGTTTTTTACATTCCACATGTAAGTAAAATTATAAAGTACTTGTCTTTCTCTGACTTATTTCACTTAGCATAATACCCTCTAAGTCTGTCCATGTTGTCACAAATGGCAAGACTTGATTCTTTTTCATGGCTGAATAATATTCCTCTGTGTGTATGTGTTTTTGAATTAGTGTGTCATTTTCTTCAGATAAGTGCCCAGAAGTGGGATTTCTGGGTCCCTCTTTGTTTCTTGTTATTGCCTTTATTTAAAGTCTATTTTGTCAGATATTTTACTACATTTTGTTTTGGTAACCAGTCATTTTTACTTGGTTCCTATAGACCACTCGTGTAGCTCTGGCCTCATTCATTAACATAAATGCCTGCCTGTCTCCCACTACTCAAGTCTAAATAAAGTCTGAAATGAGGTTTTGTTTTCAATAGCTTCCCTTTTATGATAGTATATTTTATAGAGTAGCTGCTAATTATAGGGAGGTCTTACCTTCATTGTGAATCTTACAGAAAACAATTCCAAATGTTCAAAAGCAAGGGCAATTGCAAATTCCTTTTTTTTTTTTTTTTTAATGCCTGTAATAGAAATATGTTGTGAGGCAGTAGCAACAACATGTGCTTCTAGATAAAGCAGTGGTCTTTTTTCTGCACAGCCTCTAAGAAAGGGAAGGTGTCATGTGTTTATAATACTACTTTAACACACAATGGACTAACTTGAGTATAAAAGAGGTTTTAATCATTTGAAAGGGGCACAGATGTGAATGAAATTCAAGATGTTTTAATTCCAAATCCTGAGGTTGAACCACAACGTATTTTAAACGGTGCCAGAGACTATCAGCCCAAACTTGTATAGATGAGAAAACCCTAGGTTGTTTATTTACTGCATAATTTTTATTCTGAATTTATGTTATTGAAGTACTCTTCCAAGATCATGAGATGTAAAGAAACTTGGTTTGGGTGAGCTACCACATTTCAGATCCAAATGCAAGTAGAATACCAGTTACCAATTTTTCTTCTCAGCCTCAAAGGTTGAAATTCTCCATTCAATTAAATGGGAAAATTAATAACTTTCATTCAAGTCGCATAGGGTTACTGGATCCCATTTTTACTAGGTTAAATATAAGATAATTTTCAGTTAGCACCAGTTCATTTACTTGTCATGTTCCTGGGTTTATTATCTATCAATTTGTTTCTCTTTTTTTCTATTTTCTTTCTCTAATCTCTGGGGACTAAAACACTATAAATATTAATGGAAATCTGCATGATGACCTTTGGCTTCTTCAGAAAGATTGCATCATCAGTTCACCCTCCCCCTCTCCAGAGCATTCTACCTTAGGAGGAAAGCTTCTCATGTGCAGGGCAATCAATCATTGTTGAATCAAGCCAGGAGTCTAAGATCCACTCTGAGTCACCATGAATAGAACTCTAGTATTGGTTGGGCCACAGGGGAACTGGTGGTTAAATACTGTGAGAATCTTTATCAGGCAGGAAATGACAACTCATTAAAATACTAACCGTTAAGCCTATTTAGATCACTGCCTGGGGGGTGGGGAGGAAAATTTAACTCTATAGTGTTTGACTAAAATATGTACATTTCTGAAAACAAAGAATTATTTATAAGACTGTTATCTAGAAAGGAAATTTCTAGTCTATCTTGTAACTGAACTTCTATCATACTGTCACTGCCTATTTTGTACAAAAGATGGAGTTGGGGTGGGGTGGGGAGGGGCTTTTATTACATCCCTGAAAATATATCCTAGTGGTACTATAACAGTACTATTTCGTCTCTTTAGGAGAAGTGGCTGTTGGCTTGAGTCTAGAAGAGGACCCTTTTCTATTTAGGGCTCTACCCCTGTGCATCTGGGCCAGATCTCAGTTGATAGAAGATTTCTCTGGAGTCAGAGGATAAATTGATTTACATACAATAATCCTATTTAATCCAGAATATTATAAAGATCCTGATAATTCATTTGAAAAATAGGTTATAACTGTGGTCATGGTGTTTCAGTCCCTTGAGGTTTGTCTTTCCAGATTCTTAAAGACCCTCTTCATAGTGGCCTCTTAGAGGGATGAGTGAAAAAGAGACATCTAGTCCACACCGTTGTAGAAATACATATTTTTTTTCCTAATATATTACCTAACAATCTTGCATTGAGTTGGTCTACTAATTAAGCCTTAAGATATTTTTTATCTTTTGGAAATAGGTGTGATATTTGTACCCCTCACAGTTTAGCTTCGTGGTCTAAACCAGTAGAACTAAAATTATAGAACTTCTATTTATGTTTATTTTAATCTTTGTTATTTTCTTTTTGTATATTTTTGTATATTTTGTATCTTTTTATATATATTCTATATAACATTATTATGATGGCACACATATATAAAATGTATTGGGCTATACATACATGGAGTATATATATAGCTTACCATCATCTGATTGACACGCCTTCAGTCCACACTCCAGAAGATCGAATGTCATGGATTGCAAAAATAGGCCTGGAGAAAAGTGAGAAGTAACAATACAAAGGAGGCTTACAATAAGTGTGTTGCAATTTGATGTTTTTTCTATCTTCAGTATAATTTCTAGTTTTAACTAAACTTAACTGTCACAAACAGACAAGTGGATTAAAGAGTTCCCTATAGCCCTGGCCGGTTTGGCTCAGCGTTTAGAGCGTTGGCCTGCAGTCTGGAGAGACCCAGGTTCGGTTCCCGCTAAGGGCACGTACTTCGGTTGCAGTTTGTCCCTGACCCTGGTCGGTCGTGTGGGTGGCAGCCACTCGATGTGTCCCTTTCACGTCGATGTTTCTCTCTCTCTCTCTCCCTCCCACTCTATCTGTACAAAAATTGCAAAAATATCCTCGGGTGAGGATAAAAAAAAAAAAAAAAAGAGTTCCCTATAAATAAGTAATAGAGCCCGGCTGGTGTGGCTCAATGGTCGAGCATCGACCCACGCACTAAGAGGTTGCCAGTTTGATTCCCGGTCAGGGCACATGCCTAAGTTGTGGGCCCGATCCCAGTGCGGGGCATGCAGGAGGCGGCCAAACATTGTTCTCTCTCATCGATGTTTCTTTTCTTTTTTTCAATTTCTGATCACAAGTTTATTCAACACAAAATAATCCTTCCAACTTTACTGAGGTGGTTGACCACGTCCACGACCAAATCCGCCTCTAAACTGGAATTCAGTTGCTGACCCAGCCCCAGCCTAGGCTTTCTTGTTGGCACCAGGGGGCACAGCGCTCCGCCTGTAGGTGTCTCTGTCAGCTTCCCCTCGTGTGAGTCTTGCAGGTCGCTTGCCCTCCAGACCTTTGGGCCTTGACCTGCCAGTCTCAGGCCGGCTGCGGCGCAAAGTGGCAGGCACAATCACAATCTCATGGGGCAGGTGGAGGTAATCTCGGCGATACTGGATGCCCTCGTTGGTAAGGTACCAGTAGAAGTGTCTCCAGGCAAACTGTTCCTTCACGTTGCCTCAGGATTTGAGAACCTGCATGGCCTTCATGACGTGAAGATTAGGCACGTTCTTGTCTGCCAGCTCGGGGTGTTTAGGCATGTGCACGTCCTTCCTGGCCACCATCACCCCCTCCTTAAAAAGGAGTTCATAAATGGCAATCCGGTTCTACTTGGGCATCAACATCGCGACGGCTGCTGCGTCCGAGGCCGGAGCTGGAAAGGCTCATCGATGTTTCTATCTCTATCCCTCTTCCTTCCTCTCTCTCTAAAATCAATTATAATTTTTCTTTAATAAATTTGTTTTTGTGCATATCCCTATTTGCTTAAGTATTATATACATACATCAGTTTTTGTTAATCTAGGCCCCTTTGCCCTTAAAAGCCACTATCAGAAAGTACCAGTCATCATCAGCAGTATATTCAAAAGATCTCTATTATGCTTTCTGAATTATAGCAGCAGTAGAATTGACTAAATCCTTCTTCTCCCTTTCTATACTACTCCTGACTTGAATCTTATTCTAACAACATTTTCTCACATTTATAAATTTTCAAAAATTTAACTAATCACACCCTAGACCAGCGATTTTCAATCTTTTTTATCTCATGGCACACATAAACTGATTACTAAAATTCTGCGAAACACCAAAAAATATTTTTTTGCCAATCTGACAAAAATTAGTTATAATATTGATTTGTTCACACTGGACAGCTATTGTTGTTTTAGCTGTTGTCATTTTTTTATTTGACAATCTGAAGAAAAAGAGGAATTTGCCTCTGACTAAATAATCAGGTATTACTTGTTTTTAATTAATTAACATCAGAGGTTTGTTACATAAATCAACCCTCAAAGTACTTCACAAACAGTGAAACAAAAGTAAAAAACCATTGTGCGCACATAACCTTACTAGGAATCCATGTCAGACAGTAAGTTTTCTGTAAAGCCAGTATAACTTACATGATCACATTAATTCTAAGATCCTAAAAAAAGTGGTTAAGAAAGTAACAAAGCCTATAGTAAATAAAAATTTATTTATTAACACCCATTTAATTCCCTTAGGCATTCCAACTGCTTAACCTTTCTATAGGCCCTGTGTAAATAGAGCTAAACAGCAAGATGAATCCATTTTTTTAAATTAATTAATTTATTTATTTATTTTGTTCAGACAGAGTGGGAGGGAGAGAGAGAAACATTGACGTGAAAGGGACACATCGAGTGGTTGCCACCCGCACGACCCAACCAGGGCCGGGGACAAACTGCAACCGAGGTATGTGCCCTTAGCGGGAACTGAACCCGGGTCTCTCTGGACCACAGGCCGACACTCTAATCACTGAACCAAACCGGCCAGGGCCGAATCAATTTTTTTTTAAGTTCATGTTATTTTTCTGTTATTAAGCACTGTGCCCCAGTTTTATGATGGCATATAGTAACAAAACACACACACCTGGGTGGAAAAATCCAAACAGAATCATGAACAGGAAAATTTCAGGTTTTCTAATAACAAGTCCTAGTTTGATGACTATCTCTGTGATAGAAAAGAGAGTCAAAGTAAATCACGCCCCGGCTGGTGTGGCAATGCACCGGTTTGATTCCTGGTCAGGGTCCATGCCCAGGTTGCAGGTGTGTATAGGAGGCAATGGATCGATGTTCCTCTTTCACAGCAGTGTCTCTCTCTGTTTCTCTCTGTCTCTCTCTCTCTCCCCCTCTCTAAAATCAATAAAAACATTTTTATTTATTTATTTTTTATCCTCACCCGAGAACATTTTTCCATTTTTTGTTCAGGTAGAGTGGGAGAGAGAGAGAGAGACAAACATCAAGGGGCTGCCTCCCACACGACCCAACCAGGGCTGGGGACAAACTGCAACCAAGGTACATGCCCTTAGCGGGAACCGAACCCAGGTCTCTCTGGACTGCAGGTCAACGCTCTAACCACTGAGCCAAACCGGCCAGGGTAACATTTTTATTTTTTAAAAAGTAAATCACATGAGCCCTGGCCGGTTTGGCTCAACAGTTAAAGCATCAGCCTGCGGACCAGAGAGTCCTGGGTTTGGTTCCCGCTAAGGTCATGTACCTCAGTTGCAGTTTGTCCCCAGCCCCATTGGGGTTGTGTGGGTGGCAGCCATTGGTGTGTCTCTCTCACGACAATGTTTCTCTCTCTCTCTCCCTTCCTCTCTTCTTCCCACTCTATCTGAAGATAAATGCAAAAAAAAAAAGTAAATCACATGGTGTGTTTCTTGTATATGGTGAACCATTTTGAGAATTACACAATTTGAAAGGAGTCCCTTGAAAACTGGAGGAATAATGACCAATGAATTTTTGGAATAGGTTTGTGCTCAGGACTAACCAACAAATGAAAATGTAAGCATCGTCAGAAACGGGGTCATCACACCACCCACATACTCCATGCACCTCTGCAAATTGTGACACTCCTCTCGCAGGCTTCCTGGAAGGGTTACCCGGAGAATAATGCAGACCTTTGTAATGGATCGATATGGGGAGGATTTAAAATACACATTCCTTACCAGATAAGTTATTTCCAGAAGCAGAGCCACATATGTATTAAAAACTATGAAAAAATAATAATAGATTTTGTTTGCAAATTGGTCAGGGTCCCTTGACAGAATTTTGCAAAGAAGTTCGTCTTGTTTCTGTTTTACAACATACTCAGGTATGTAAGCACAGCAAATGTTGTTCCCATGAAACTGCTTTTGAGCTCTGGATGGGTTTGGACTTCTGTGGTTTTACCCTTTACCTTTTTCCTGCTCTTTTGTTTGTGTTATCTGAGGGTTTCTTTTCCCCACTTTATTAAAATCAGTAACAAGCTCTGGCCAGTTTTGCTCAGTGGTTAGAGTGTCGGCCTGCAGTCCACAGAGACCCGGGTTCGGTTCCCGCTAAGGGCATGTACCTTGGCTGCAGTTTGTCCCCGGCCCTGGTTGGGTTGTGCAGGTGGTGGCCACTCAATGTGTCCCTTTCACGTCGATGTTTCTTTCTCTCTCTTCCTCTCTCTCCCTCCTGCTCCATCTGAATAAAAAATGGAAAAATGTCCTCAGGTGAGGATTAAAAAAAAAAAAAAAAGTTACCATCAGAATAATTTGTTGAAATTTTGTTTTTTATATTATCTTAAATAATCATAGCCCTGGCCGGTGCGGCTTAGTTGGTAGAGCGGTGTCCCATGCTCCAAAAGGTTGCTGGTTCGATTCCCGGTCAGGACACATGCCCTGGTTACAGGCTCCATCCTCAGTAGAGGGTGTGCAGCAGGCAGCTGATCCATGTTTCTCTCTCACATCAATGTTTTGTTCCCCCTTCCTCTCTCTCTAAAATCAATAAAAATATATATTTTTAAAAAGACACTATTACCGCCCTGGCCAGTTTGGCTCAGCGGTTAGAGCGTCGGCCTGCGGTCTGGAGAGACCCGGGTTCGGTTCCCGCTAAGGGCGCGTACCTCGGTTGCAGTTTGTCCCCGGCCCTGGTTGGTCGTGCAGGTGGCAGCCACTCGATGTGTCCCTTCACGTCGATGTTTCTCTCTCTCTCTCCCTTCCTCTCTCTCCCTCCCACTCTATCTGTACAAAAAATGGAAAAAAAAAATATCCTCGGGTGAGGATTAAAAAAAAAAAAAAGACACTATTACCCAAAACCTTTTCCTACGCATCATGTTGAAGGAAGGAAAAGTAGATGAGATCAATTTCTGTTTCTTCTCGATTTTTTTTCTTTAGTTACAGCTTTCTAATTGAGAGAAAGTGGCTATTTACAAGGGTAGTTGAAGCATATTTAAGTCAGCAGTTGACTGAAAAATAGTTCTGTGTGTTTGTTCTCCTCCTACTTTATATTCTTCTATATCACAAGACTGTCAGACTTTGAACTCACTCAGCGCTAAGTGACACACGGAGGACTTCGCCCGCTCACTGTGGGCTGAGACAAGAGTCCTTAGCCAGGTGCACAGGGTCTCTGATTTAACGGCTTTCAGAGAGTGCCATTTAAGCTACTTCCTCAGCTGACTAGGAAAAGCCACCAAACTGTGATGCAGGTTTCTCTAGCCCCACCCCATCCCCCAGGTATATATATACTTTAAATTAACCTTAAATGTCAGAATGGACTCTTTCTTTTGTCTGCTGCTTGAAAATAACTGGAAGGATGGGGCTATGGGTTGGCATTATTTGCCTTAAATGCATGTTAATAGTGAATGCTGTGCCCAGGTGGTGTGGCTCAGTGGTTGAACTTTGACCCCATGCACCAAGAGGTTGCCAGTTCGATTCCTGGTCAGGACACATGCCCAGGTTGTGGGCCCAATCCCCAGTGGGAGGCATGCAGGAGGCGGCCAGCCGATGCTCTCTCATCAGTGTTTCTATCTCTCTCCCTCTCCCTTCCTCTCTCTCTAAAATAAATAAAGAAAAAAAGATATTTTTTAAAATAATGAAAGCTGTAGTTTCAATCTGGTTTTTGATTTTGTTTTGTTTTTTTTCAAAAAAATTTTTATGTTTTCATTGATTTTTAGAGAGAGAGGAAGGGAGGGAGAGATAGAAACATTGATGTGAGAAAGAAACATCCATCGGCTGCCTCCTGCACACCTCCTACTGGGGATCAAGCGTACAACCCATGTGTGTGCCCTGACGTGGGAATCAAACCTGGACCTCTCAGTCCATGGGATGACGCTCAATCTACTGAGCCACACCAGCTGAGCTGTAGTTTCGATTTTCATGTAGTCCATTATAAAACTAGTTGTAGTGTTAAGAAAGTTAAGAAAACTAGTGTTAAGAAAACGCGAGTGTAAGAGTGCTTTGTAAAAGGTGAGGCATCTTCTCTGAACCACGGTTTGTAGAGATAAAGAAATGAAAATAAAACTAAAATCTTGATGAATGTATAAAATGGATTAAGAGGATCTGATCATTGTTTATATAGAACTTAATACCTAAATTTCAGATATGTTAACCTTTTTAGATTTATTCAGGTCATGTGGCATTTGTTTATGATAGTGTTAATATGTTGCTATAAAACCTTTTAACTTCCCTATTTTGAACTATTTTACTAGTCTCTTATGAGAAACTGCAGCTCCTACCCACCACCAAAAACTCTCCAAAGCATGTAACACCATAGCACCTTGAAAAATTAACCTCAGCATTAGCCCAAAATAATTCTTTGAGCCCTGGCCAGTTTGGCTCAGCGGTTAGAGCGTCGGCCTGCGGTCCGCAGAGACCCGGGTTCGGTTCCCGCTAAGGGCACGTACTTCGGTTGCAGTTTGTCCCCGGCCCTGGTTGGTCGTGCGGGTGGCAGCCACTTGATGTGTCCCTTCACGTCGATGTTTCTCTCTCTCTCTCCCTTCCTCTCTCTCCCTCCCACTCTATCTGTACAAAAAATGGAAAAATGTCCTCGGGTGAGAATAAAAAAAAAAAAAAAAAAAAAATAATTCTTTGAAAGTTGCCCATCCTGGCCTTGGCCGGTTTTGCTCAGTGGTTAGAGCATCGGCCTGCGGTCCCTAGAGACCTGAGTTTGGTTCCCGCTAAGGACACATACCTCGGTTGCAGTTTGTCCCCGGCCCTGGTTGGATGGTGTGTGTGGCAGCCCCTCGATGTGTCCCTTTCACATCGATGTTTCTCTCTCTCTTCCTCTCTTTTCCTTCCACTCTATCTGAACAAAAAAATCTCCTCGGGTGAGAATAAAAAAAAAAATAGAAGCCCATCATGTAAATATATAATGACATGTATTCTCTGTCAATCAAAGTGGACTTCCAATGGCAAATCATTTATTTTTTCAAATTATTTTGAAGAGCATCCAGAATGATTATTGCCAGTCCCTCCCTCATTTCCCTCAACAGCAACAACAAAAATCAGAATATTCCTAGCATTTGAGTCTTGGCTCTTAATTTTCATTATTATTTTTTTAATCCTCAGCCAAGGATATTTTTCTATTTATCTTCAGATGGGGGGAGGGGGAGAGAAAGAGAGAGAGAGAGAAACATCAGTTCAAGAGAGACATTGACTTCTCCCGCACAATCCCTACCAGGGCCAGGGACGAACCGCAACTGAGGTACGTGCCCTTGACTGGGATTGAACCCATGACTCTTTGGTTCGAGGGCTGACACTCTGACCACTTAGCCAATCAGGCCAGGGCATTGTCTCCTTAAATAATTACTTGACCCTAGAGCCCAAGAACGATTTGAGGGAAACTGTATTTCTGCTCACCTCCATTCTGAAGGCAGAGGTCTGAACAAAGACCAAGACGCGTAAATGGAATCCAGCTCCTGGAGGACATCACACCAGACGCTTTTGAAGCATTTCTTTTATAGCCTAGCTGTTTAATAAAGCCATTATTGATTAGCATACCATCATTTCAGCCTTTCTAAATGGAAGGATTTTTTGTGTGTCTTAAAAAAATAAATAATAAATAGCCTGGCCTGTGTGGCTAAGTGGTTGAGCGCTGACCCATGCACCAAGAGGTTGCCTGTTTGATTCCTGGTCAGGGCACGTGCCCAGGTTGTGGGCACGTGCCCAGGTTGTGGGCCCGATCCCCAGTGGGGGGCATGCAGGAGGCAGCCAGTTGATGTTCTCTCTCATCAATGTTTCTCTCCCTCTCCCTTCCTCTATCTTTAAAATCAATACAGAAAAAATATATTTAATAAATAATAATAATAAAGTAAATAATGGCTTGATTAGGGCTATCCTTGGGAATTTAAAATAATAGGTATTAAGTGTGAATGAATTGATTTCCGAAGGAAAGTTCTTATAAATCTGTAGTCTTCAAAGCCGATCTTTTTATGTATTTCGCTAGAATTTTTTTTATATTCATGTGGTTTGTTTCAAATGTCAGTGGATGAGGTATTTGCACTCCCTTATGCATTATATAAAGAACTACACAAGGAAAATCTTTCTTCTGGAGAGGAAGTCTGTAGTACTGTTGTTGCCCCTTTCTAGTCAGAACCAGTCCTGATAAAAGTCAGTGAGAATGAACACACGATACAATATACAGATACTGTATTATAGAATTGTGCCCCTTAAACTTATATCATTGTATTCACCAGTGTCACCCCAATACATTCCATTTCAAAAAGTCAAGGAGAGAAAGAGACTGAGACTGTAGGACTTCTCCCTCCTCCATCTCAGTGTCTGTTGTCAGGGTCTCCGGAGTGGTCTAACCCGTGCAGCCATAACCTCTACTGCACATGTGCATTCAGGCTCCTTAACATACCCTTCAGTGTTCATTCAAGGACAGCTGCACCCCGCACTGAGCTCTCTTTCCAGTTCCTTTGCAATATATCTCTGTACCAGAAAGTTAAATATTGATTTGTAAATTCTTTTGTTCCCAAATTAGCTCAGGGGTATGTGTGTGTGTGTGTGTTGAATCCCCATAATGATTTTAAGTCTGTTGTGGGCGTGGGCTGGTTTTTCCCCCACAGCACTGATTACAGTGTTGGACACAAAATAAGGACTTCATTAAGAGTTTGGTGGTTGAGCCCACCCGGCGTGGCTCACTGGTTGAGCATCGACCCATGCAGCAAGAGGTTGCCGGTTCCATTCCCGGTCAGGGCACATGCCCAGGTTGTGGGCCCGAACCCCAGTGGGGGGCATGCAGGAGGCGGCCAGTTGATGTTCTCTCTCATCAATGTTTCTAGTTGTCGCTCTCCTTCTCTCTGCCTCTCTCTCTAAAAAAATCAATAAAAATAAAAAATAAATTTAAAATGTTTAAAAAGAGTTAGGTGGTTGATAATTAAAAGGATTAAAGAAATGTATCAGCCAGCAGTTATGTATTTGTTAGCTTCTGGTAAATATAATAGCAAAAAAATTCTCTTCCTTTGCTTTTTCTTGCAGAAAACAGCAACTGGATTGTTCTAGAAATGAGGCGCAGTTCATCTAATAGTGACTTTTAGGGAGAGCACTAGGCATATGTTGAAATACAGGTTGCTGGCCCCAGGAAAGAGATTGGGCGCATTTACCTCTTAGCCCTGTTGTGACAGATTGGAAAATAAAGGGGACAGAAAATAGAGATGTTTGGTTTCCTAAACTGCCCCAAGTTACCATTTTAAAAAACGCCCGCAAGCATTTCTGAAGCTGGAGTCCGGTAGCTCCAGTTGCCAAACCGGTTTAACGGCACTGTCTCCACTTACTCTGGGTGAGAGGGAGCTTATCAGAGACTGCTATCCCAGTCATCTGGGAACAAGTTGTTTAGTAATGTCCTGTAGTTTCTGTGCAAACCATCTACCATAAACCATGAAGTGATTCAAGGTTCATAGTCCTTCTTTGTTCCTTTGTTAATCACTGACTTCTGACTAGTGGGAGGGGCCTCCCAAATTTGCTAATGCATTCTTTTTGGAAAGGGATGACGCACAGATTGTCCTAATAAGGACTTAGATTGAGAAAGTACCGCCCCCTCTAAAGAGATGGGACAAGTCGGAGAGAGGGCGGGCAGTTTCTTTTTCAACTAGGGATGACACAAGCATAAGTCATTTCCTTATTAATCGGTTCAAACCAGTTCTTACAGGAACTGGGGGTGATAAATGTGGGACTTCTCAGAAGTCATTCATTTTATCCTTTGTACCACACCAGTGTGCAGCCTCAGCTGAGCTCGCCTCCCTCTGAGGACGAACTCTTCTGCTAGAACTCTTCTGCTCTCTCCCAAACCATGTTGGTGGGAGAGATTTCTCTCCTTCAAGGGGTTTTTAAAGGGTGGATTTTTATCCCCCCAAAAAAGTTCATAAGATTTTGCCAGCTCTGCTGATAGTTTTTCTTTTTTTTCTCTCTACCAATCCCTGCTTTTTGAATCCAGGCGGTAAGTGGATATTTCTTTAACATCTTTCCTTCTTTTCTTCCCAAATGTGCTTTTTTCCTTGGGGTGTTGTCCCTGCTTCCAGTGCTGTCCCCGGCATAGGTCCATCTCTGCAGAAGCCATTCCAGGAATACCTGGAGGCCCAGCGGCAGAAGCTTCACCACCGGAGAGAAATGGGCACACCGCAGGTGAGACTGCCCTCTCCCGCCCACAGCGCAGGGCCTGCGCGCTCACCCGCACGATGCACAGATGGAGTGGGGTTGTTTGCCAGTCTTCCCCAACAAAAGTTCAGGCTACTGGGAAATTTGTCTAAATCAGAAAATGTTACTTCTGTTTTGTACATCTTCTCTGCAAATCAAGGGTAGGGCTAGTGGAAAATAATAGATCTGTTATGTCAAATGAGTTATTGCCTTGATCTTGAGTGATTTATTAGCAAGTATACTTCCGGAATGGATTAAAAAGTTGAAATGTATTGCATAACAAGGTATGGGACTTTCTGAGTTCTCTTGAACATCTCCCTTCATTTTTGCACTATTTGTCTTTTCAGAGGTGGGAAAATAATCATTTTTTAATAAAACAAAGCTCTTAATATAGCTGAGCATAAAGACTTGAACTTAAACTAAGCCCGCCTTTTCTGTAACCTGTTCTGTGACAAAGGGAAATGACTAGGAGAGGATGAGTAAGCAATACCCCGAGCTGGGAAACTTGAAGGAAGCAGAGCTGGGTGGTTTTGTTTGTTTTGGATGGCCTCATACTCTTAGGTGGCCCTTTGCTGCCCTCCGTTGACCAAACATGATTTCAGAAATAGATAACAATTATATTTTAAAAGCTGCTCCCATTACTGGAACAAGAACATATAACTATCTTGACACTACCCTGTACACTACCCAATAAAGTGTCTGCAAACTTTATTCTTATTCAGCAAAAGACAACGGATGGCCTCACACTGCCCCGTTCTACACTGTATGAATCAACATTGACTTTATAGCCAACAAAGTGAGATCTTAATGACTGGGAGTGAATGGGTCCGATTGTGCATTTCGGGGTAGCTAGAGACACAAGGCTTCTCTTCTTTAATTGTTCAGGCTTTATAAGTTTAGGCTCCCATGGTCTCATTATTTTCCTTAAGACGTTGTACATGATCCCTGTTTTACTACTGAAATGATGAAGTGTTTCTCCTGGGTTGTTCTGCATTTCTTCCTGCAGGGAGAAAACTGGTTGTCCTGGATGTTTGAGAAGTTGGTCGTTGCAATGGTGTGTTACTTCATCCTGTCCATCATTAACTCCATGGCACAGAGTTATGCCAAAAGAATCCAGCAGCGGTTTAACGCAGAGGAGAAAACTAAATAAGCAGGAAAAGTTTCACCAGCAGAAATTAGAGTGGATGGATTCTGCCTTACTTGGGGGGACTCCAAACCGGGAAAGAAAACTCCCCTTTTCCATCCTCTATCGATTTACTTTTTTTTTCCTGAAAGCAATTTAGCCCATATTTTGCACTGACATACTTTTTCCTTTGTGTGTTAAGGTAAGGTATCCACCCTCAATTCCGTTCAAGCTGTATTTATTAGGGTGGACTGGGGATGGTCAGCAGCAAATTTCATGGAAACTGGCCTTCTATTTGTTTCTTGCAAAAGGCCCACGTACTATAATTAAAGAATTCTGGACACCACAAAAAAAGTTCCTGAGTATGTTAAGTATGTCCAGCATTTTAGGCTTGTCACAAATGACTGCTCTGTTTTTCTAAATCATCAAAATGTATATAGATATTAGTTGGGATAACAGTTTTGCATGTCTTATCATGAAACAATTTAATAAGCCATCCTGCCCAGCCCTTCCTCCCACCTACAAAAAAAGGCCATTTTATGATGCATTGCACACCCTCTTGGGAAATTGATCTTTAAATTTTGAGACAGTATAAGGAAAATCTGATTGGTGTCTCGCGAAAGAGCTGACACCATTTTTTATTCTGTATATTTAGAATGAAGTCATGAAAAAAACTTTATAAAGACCTCTTTGATCATTCCAAAATTGTGTTCGTTTTCTTGAGCGTTTTGATTTTTTTACTTCCTTTTAGCTTCTACCAACTGAATGTCAGTCTTGCCAAATCCACCTACAATCGTAATTTCTTAAGTCGTCATTTATTTGCCTGAAAAGAGACCCCGCCCAGGCGTTGTTGTTAGGCTGGCTGCACCCGACAACCCCATAAGGACAGTGCCGGGAGGGGTTCGTGGTTTGTGGTAACAGGAGAGATGGGAGTATACAAATCAAAGAACACTGGAGAGAGAAATCACTTTGAAGAAATCTGCACTTTCTCATGTGTTAATTTTAGCTCAGCTTGTACTCTGGTTTTAACAGAAATTTACTTTTTCATATGTAACTTAATTTTCTTGCCCTTTTCAGTTTTGTTCTTCTGTGATGTTTCCTTTGTGATGTTTCAAGTTGAACTGGGTCGTTTTGTTTTGCTTGAGAGGGAAATAAACAATTTCACTTTTTTCCTTTAGGAAAGTTGGTACAGACTTTACATTGAGAGTAGAATTGGGTTTAAATCTCAACAGGCCAGAAATGGCTGATTTGCCTGGTCAAATCCCGCCTGAATGTCTGCTTGTCTTGCCTCCTGTGGTGACATCTCCATGGCCGTACCACCTTGTCGGATAGCTTATCAGACTGATGTTGACTGTTGAATCTCATGGCAACAGCAGTCGATGGGCTGTCTGACATTTTGGTATCTTTCATCTGACCATCCATATCAAATGTTCCCATTCAGACATTACCCCAAACCATGGTTAATGATAAAACAACAACAACAGCGCTGTCCTTTTGTCCAGTGGCACTTTGGATCTTCTAGGCCATGATATCACAGCACAGTCGAGAGGGTTCTGTGGGAAACTGGGGTGGTCTCCATGGCCTCAGCCAAGTGAATGGAGCAACCTGCCTGGTGGGTTTTGGAAAGGGTTTTCTTAATCTTTTTTTTTTCCACCCAGGGATTTCTAGCAGAACGACTGTTACCTAACTTACAGAGCAGTGCCCGAGTGCTTTATTTTAAATTCACATTAAAACAGATTTTTAGCCCTGGCCGGTTTGGCTCAGCGGTTAGAGCGTTGGCCTGCGGTCCAGAGAGACCCGGGTTCGGTTCCCGCTAAGGGCACGTGCCTCGGTTGCAGTTTGTCCCCGGCCCTGGTTGGGTCATTCGGGTGGCAGCCATTCGATGTGTCCCTTTCGTGTCGATGTTTCTCTCTCTCTCTCTCTCTCTCTCTCTCCCTCCTACTCTATCTGAACAAAAAATGGAAAAGTGTCCTCGATTGAGGATAAAATAAATAAATAAATAAAATATATTTTTAAAAAAAACAAACAGATTTTTAGATTCTTTAGGGTTAGTGTAAGTCTCCAAGTCAGCTGGTTGTGTTTCATCTGTTTCACCTGCATTTTATTTGGTGTTTGTCTAAAAAAAAGAGAGAGGAAACTGGGTACAAATTGTACTATTTGTACTAAATCTTTGGGCTTCGTTGGTAAGTTTATTTCAGGGTAGGTGTCTTAGCCTGAAGGTCTAAGTGATGAATACATTTGACTTCCTGGTGACAGTTTGTTCACTGAATTTGCTTTGAGAACAAAGGGAGAGCAGCTCCCCTCCCTCCCTCTCTGAGTGTTCAGGTGTGGCGTCCCCACCTCCCCGGTGTCCCCACCTCCCCGACCTCCTGGGCCAGCTGGAGAAGGTGCTGCCCTGGTGCTCAGTTCCTTTCTCAGATCCCAAGTGGACACAAGCAACTGCATGGTCCCAGAGACAGCCCTAGTTAACACCAGCTGATGGGAGACCAGAAACTAAATGGATGGTTTGATGTTACTGCAAATAAAAAGGGTCCGGGATTTCTGATTCCACCTCTACTTTGTTCAGGCCTCATTTCGTGCCGTACATATCTGCAGTATTTAATCACTTCTCAACTCAGTGACTGTCAGTGCAGTGCTGCGCCTCGGGGTTCACGCAGGTGCTGAGGGCACCTGCCCTCGGTCTGCAGTGTGCGTGTTGTCTGTGTCTCTGGACATCTGGAGTGGGGCTTGGAAGAACGGGTGGCTTTTGCTTTCATTTGAATAATGACCACTGTTTCCATTCTGTAGAAATCCGGGGAAACACAGGCTGGGGACGTTTCTGGAATACTTTGGTCAATCCCGTGGGCGTCGGAGCACGTGCTTATGTCTGGACCAGCTCAGCCCATGTTCCCGGTGTGCTCTGTGCTGTCTAGTTTCAGGAGGACAGCATGAGACCGGTCTGCTTTCACTGTCAACACTGACTCCTTGAGCAAAGTAACCATTAAGCTAAATACTCCACTGCCCTCTTCTACCCGGAGGTGAATTGTTTGGCTAACCCATGTGTAAAAAGCCCAAAGACATGCTCAACATTTTAGCATCGTGTCTTTCCATAGTCTCTTGGTGGTTTAGATTTCTGCCTCTCGTGTAAGTGACCTTGAGGAAGTTTTTAACTCTGAGCCTAGATTTCATCTATAAAAATAGGTACATATACCCTGGCTGGTTTGACTCAGCAGTTAGAGCGTCAGCCTGGGGACCAATGAGTCTCGGGTTCGATTCGGATCAAGGGCACGTACCTTGGTTGCGATTCATCCCCGGCCCTGGTTGGAGTCGTGTGGGTGGCAGCCACTCGTGTCTCTTACACGTCGATGTTTCTCCTTCCCACTCTATCTGAACAAAAATGGAAAAATGTCCTCGAGTGAAGGTTAAAAAAAAAAAAAAGATAACATATAGTCGAGTTGTCTGGAGGATTGAATTGGATAAGATGTAAAATATCGTCGTAAATATTTGTATGTTTCCAGTTAGTTTATCAAAGACAGTATTAGACACACAGGCAAGAATTTTACAGTTCATTTACTCTAAAAACATTTTTAAGTGTTCCCAGTATATACGCCCTTGCTTTGGAGTAAACTATGTCTAAAGAAGTTAAATCCGCCCTGGCCGGTTTGGCTCAGTGGTTAGAGCGTCGGCCTGCGGTCCAGAGAGACCCGGGTTCGGTTCCCGCTAAGGGCATGTACCTTGGTTGCAGTTTGTCCCCGGCCCTGGTTGGTCGTGCGGGTGGCAGCCACTTGATGTGTCCCTTTCACATCGATGTTTCTCTCTCTCCCTCCCACTCTGTCTGTACAAAAAATGGAAAAATGTCCTCAGGTGAGGATTAAAAAAAAAAAAGAAGAAGTTAAATCCAAGGTAAAAATAAAGAGAAAAACAAAATAATGAACTAATGACACGAAGACAAAAACCTTTTTAAATCTGAAAACAAACCCCCAGCCAGCCTACTTAAGGTACAAAGCACCAATACACAAATTTACTGTGAAATAAGTGAAAATAACTTTTCTAACCTTCCCACTTTATTATAAAGATGGTTAATACTAAAAAAATCTGGAAGGTAGCAGGGGAAAAGGGACTATCCGCTTTTAATTTCTTGTTATAAACTCCATCTAGGTTATCTAGGGAGATTTGATGGGTGTAAAGAGGTTTTAAACTTTTTTTTTAAATTTGATTTAAAATTTGAATGTGCCCGACTGGTGTGGCTCTGGTTGAGCATCGACCCATGCACCAAGAGGTCACCAGTTCCATTCCCGGTCAGGGCAAATGCCCAGGTTGTGGGCCAAATCCCCGGTGGGGGGCGTGCAGGAGGCGGCCAGTCGATGTCCTCTCTCATCATTGTTTCTATCTCTCCCTCTCCTTTCCTCTCTCTAACATCAATAAAGAAAAAAAATGTTTTTAAAGAAAAAATTTTTTAAATTTGATTTGGTCTGAAAGCTTCATTCCTCTTAGAAAAACACCAAAAAAAAGGTTTATTTTATTCATTAATATTAATCAGGAATTTAATAGCCATTTTTGAAAGCCAAGCTTTCCATCTGACTCCCACTGGTCAGAGTGTCTCGGGCTTTCACAGAAGATGGTAAATGAAGTGTTGTACCGAACGCATCTGGAGTGTTTTGTTCCTTTGTTGGGGAAGACAACAAGAAAGCACATAATGTACTTTAAATGCTAGAAGCAGTTGAGTCATTTGTGTCTGGTAGTCAGGGGCTTGGGTTCCTGTCCCTCCCTTCCCAACAAGGCTAAGAGTTCAGCTAAGGTAATGTGTTTGCTGTAGGGGTGAGGCCTTGGACTGCAGCAAATAACCTACATGTATTTGCATATTTGACCAGTGCTCATGAGCGGGATTGTAACAAAAACCTGTTCTGGGCAGCTGCTTACTCATTGCCTTTCGACTTGCGTGGTGCTGGGACAGGCAGGTGCCAACCGTTTGCTCATTCTCTTCGACCTACTGGCCTTGCCTTCTGCTGTGTGGGTGTCGATACTGCGAAGTTAAACCAAAAAAAAAAAACCTTGTTTTAGATGGTCCCCGCTCTCCACCCAAACACCCTGGAGTCGTTTGCGATCTGAGATTCGAGTTCTTAGTGGGAGACTGGCCCAAACTGCGGCCCAGAGAGAGGGAGTCCGTTGTCAGTGGCTGGCTGACTCTGGGAACAGGGATGAAATGCAGTGTAGAGGGTTTGTCAGCCAAATCCACAAATGTGTGGCTTTCTGAAACATTGGACATCTGTTCCTCTTAATTCAAAACAAACTTGAAAAAACACAAGGTTGCTTGGCTCCTGGCTTCTTGGCGTCAGCAGGGGAGCACTCGCTTAGGAGGCCCAGGGCCAGTCAGGAAGCTCGGAGTCCAGGGCGCCGCCGAGGGCCGCGGGCCGCCTGGGCAGGGGAGACGTTCCGCAATGGAGAGGGTTTGGAAATCCCCTTCAGGGGTGATCAGCCCAGGTGTTCAGCCCGTTTGTTAACCATTTCCAAATGACTCAAAGGACACGGAGGAAGGGTTTGGACACGGGCCAGCGCTGTTCCTGCAGTGTGGTCTATTTGCCTTGGCGAGCACATTCCTGGAATCTCGGGGGAAGGCTCCTGCTTCTGGGCATCCAGGAGCCACCCGCCACCTATCCACGCTGACAGCTTCCAGGGAGGAGTATCTACAACTTGCTTCGATGGCCCCACCAAAGCTGAGGAAAAGCCTTGTTCGTTCAGAGGCCTCTGTAGGCCACTTCCCTTCCCCCAGCCAATGCCAGATACGCCATTTCCCTGTGTTGCCATCTGTCCCCTTTGAGGAACAGCATGAGCAGCTTTTACCTTCAGGCCACTTTGGACTGACCCAGCCGGACAGCATTGCGTGATTGTGTCCCAGTTTTCTGTGGGGACCAGTGTGGAGCGAGGCGGTTTGGAGAAGAGGGTTGGTTCTGTCTCTCTGAAGGAAGGAATGACTGGTCCCCGCTGCCGTCTGGCTTGGCTTCTCACCGGGGTGTGCTGGACACGGAGCAACGTGGCCTCGCTCCGCCCGGCACCCAGAACCCTGCTCTCAACCTGTTTTCATCAGTTACAGAGATGAAAGCCAACAATGATGAGAGGACGCCTTTCTCTGTTTCATTTTTTCAGTGCAGTTCACAGCCTCTTGGTAGTCACTTTCACTTGAATGAAAGTCCTAATAAACCTCCTAAACCGCCAAACTGGCTACCTCACCTCCCACTGTTCTGCCATACCCCAGGCCCTTCAGGCACCTCTGCTCCCTTCCCTGCCACCAGCCTCCCCTCCCCCTCCGTGGTATTGTCTTTGTTCACATCCACACAACACCAGCAATCAAGATTACCCCCCAGGCCCAGGCCAGTACCTCTGTTAGAGCTTTGTCCTGATACACCAAGGTTGGGGGTTCAATCCCTGCTCAGGCCACATACAAGGAGCAACCAATAAATGCATAAGTAAGTGGAATAACAAGTTGGTTTCTCTCTCTCTGTCTCAAATCAATTAAAAAAGATTAGGTCCCTGGAACCTCCTCTGAGGTTCTGTACCAGGAAGCACGGCGGACGCTGTAACTTGATGATTGTTTGCTTACGTTGTACCAGGCACTGTATTCAGTGCTGTTTTACGTGTATTGTACTTAATCATTAAATCCTTATAAACAACCCCATGAGGAAATTAAGCAGAGAGGTTCAGTAATTCCCTGGCAGAAGCAAGGAAGTAGCAGAGTTAGCATTCAAACCGAGGCATCCTGGCTCCTAGCCACTCAGTTCCACAGAAAAGCCCAGGCTCCGTGTACTTGCTTTATCTTGTGATCACAAACAGGCAAAGAGAGACAACAGAAGTCAGGGCCGCAGCCTACGAAGTTCTGCTGTTAAAGAGACAAGCAGCTTCTGTGCTGTCCCGTGCCCAGGCCTGGGAAAGCCAGCTCCTGTGTGGGCAGGTTCCAGGGTGGTGCTTGCTAGAACTATGATTACAAAGCAATTGCTATCTGTACAGGCTTTTTTTCTTTTTCAAAGCACTTACACATCTTGAATTTTTTTTTTTTTTTTAGCTTCATAATAACCCTTCGAAACAGTTAGGGCCAGTAGTGGCGTTAGCTACACTGGGGAAGAAAATAATTTTTTATTCACTTTTTAAATCTCACTGGTTTCAGGGGCTGTGGGGAAGAGACAAAGGTGTTGAAAACTGGTGTTCCTCCAGGGGCTTACAGTCTTGGGGGCATTACGCATATGCGCAGATAACCACATGCAGCGAGATGAATGCCCTAGGAAAGGAACTGAGAGCCCGGCCAGCGTGCTCAGTGGTTGAGCGCCGACCCCTGCACCAAGAGGTCGCCGGTTCCATTCCCAGTCAGGGCACATGCCCAGGTTGTGGGCCCGATCCCCAATGGGGGGCATGCATGGGGCGGCCAGTCGATGTCCTCTCTCATCGATGTTTCTTTCTTTCCCTCTCCCTTCCTCTCTCCCTAAAATCAATAAAGAAAAAAAGAAAAAAAAAAAAGAACTGAGAAGAGGAAGAGAATTGCTGGATGCGGAGGGTCCGAAGGCTTCTTGAGGATGTGGTGTCTGAGTTGCCAGGTGGGAGTGGAGCGAGGGAAGGTGTTCTACTTAGAGAAAGCCCTATGACAGACACTGGGAAGCACAGGCCGGGGACCGGGGACCGTGGGGGTGGGTAGAAGGGACAAGACCAGTGAGTCATCTGCCTCCTGTTATTCTTGGCCTTGGCCCCGTTTTGTTTCCTTTAAAGTAACTGCGTAACTCGTAACTGTGTTGTGTGTTTTCTTGTGTTTGTTCTGTTTCCTCTACAAGAACATAAAAGCCCCGAAGGGCAGACACTGCCGTGCTGTCCTCTGTGTGCCCAGAGCCAAGCGCGGGCCTGGCACTTGGGAGGCTCAGAGTGTGCAGAACGGCAGTGGTCCGGGTGACGCAGCAGAGGGGATTCAGGCAGCCAGGAGGTGCTCCCTCAGTGGACCTGGGGTTGTCAGCGAAGCTGGAGTGGAGGAGGTGGGGTGTAGGTGAGGAAGGTACCGGAGCCCTGGCCGGGTGGCTCAGTGGGTTGGAGCGTCTCCCTTGCACCAGAAGGTTGCAGATTCGATTCCTGGTCAGAGCACATACTTAGGTTTCGGGTTCGATCCCCAGCCAGGTGCCTCTGGGAAACAATTGATGTTTCTCTCCCTCCCTCCCTGTCTCTCAAGAAATCAAAACATATTCTTGGGTGAGAATGAAAAAAAAAGAAGGAACAAGAGACCCCTGAATGAGAGTAAAACCAGGGGATCCCCGAGCCAGGAACACAGGAGAAGGAGCGAGTTTGAGGGGGAGACAGTGCTGTGTTTTGAACATCCTGCGGGCAGATCCTGAGCAGTGGAATGGTGGGGTGTCCTGTGGGTCTGCACCCCAGGTGTCCTGACTCTAAGCTCATGCACGTGCTGTCCACTAGGCCACCCTGACCCTCCCTGTCAGAGGAGAGACGACTTCCCTAGAGAATGCCCTAGCCGTGCTTCCCAACCTTCCTGATGCCGCCGCCCTGTAGTACGGTTCCTCATGTTGTGACCATGAAATTATTTTTGTTGCTACTTCATAACTGTAATTTAGCTACTGTTATGTCTTAGGCGACCCCTGTGAAAGGGTCGTTCGCCCCCCAAAGGGGTCACGACCCCCAGGTTGAGAACCGCTGCTCTAGAGTGACACGTCCTCCAGACTTCTCCATAAGCCATCATCTCAGCACTGTGACGAGACCTCGGCCAGAGGAAACGGCTCCGCATTTCCTCTCCGCTGTCGCATCCTGCTTGCTCCACCAGTGGCTCCTCCCTCTGAGGCCTGGGAGGATGGTGATTCCTGGACAGATTGTCTGTCTTTATAAGGAGAAAAGTTTGGCAGTGTGATTTCCTGTATATTTCTGCCCGAGTCCAAGATTCCGGTAGTGCCGGCCTAGACAGCAGTGGCCGCCACCTAGGACCCAGATGTCGTCAGTAATCCCTGTGAAGTCCAAGGGCGTCCTCCCAGCTGCCTTCGCCAAGCCAAAGGGCAGAGTCACAGTTTCATTACACCTTCTCGAGCATGTGGTCGAGGCGGCTTTCCATCTGGCTGCTCTGGTGCTGGGGCTGTTTACATGTGTCAGTAGATGAGTTGTCCTTATTAAGGTTGGCTGGACGGGAGTTCAGAATAAATGGCATATGACCACAATTATACCACTCACCAGGAGCACCAGAGTTCAGAAAAAAGTAGAGTTGTGCAACAACCCCTTGGTGGGAAAGAGAGGTCCAGAACTTGAGCATTCCACCCTTGGGTAGGCGCAGTTTCCGAAGCCTGTGAGCAGTGGGGTGTCACTATTCTTGGCTTTCTGGTGGAGCCGCGCCTGTCTGATACATGATGTGGGTGGGAGTGCTTTGCACAAGGTCAGGGGAGCAAAGGAGGCTGAAAAAGAGTGCTTTTAGAAAAATATAGAGATCAAGAACTTTTCAAACGTGCTGCATTTTCTTCAGACGTAAAGAAATCTGTCCGAGCCCTGGCCGGTTTGGCTCAGCGGTTAGAGCGTCGGCCTGAGGTCCAGAGAGACCAGGGTTCGGTTCCCGCTAAGGGCATGTACCTCGGTTGCAGTTTGTCCCCGGCCCTGGTTGGGTCGTGCGGGTGGCGGCCACTCGATGTGTCCCTTTCACGTCGATGTTTCTCTCTCTCTCTTTCTTCCTCTCTTTCCCTCCCATTCTATCTGAACAAAAAATGGAAAAATGTCCTTGGGGGAGGATAAAAAAAAAATCTGAGCATAAAACACATCCCCAGTCTGCAAGGAGGAAGTAAAAAAGTTCTTTCATTCACAGAAGCTTTCCTACTTTATACATTTCTTTTTTTTTTTTTTTTATCCTCACCCGAGGACACCCCTTCGATATTTTGTTCAGATAGAGTAGGAGGGAGGGAGAGAGAGAAAGAAACATCGACATGAAAGGGACACATCGAGTGGTCGCCACCCACACAACCCATCCAGGCCGGGGACAAACTGCAACCGAGGTACGTGCCCTTAGCGGGAACCAAACCCGGGTCTCTCTGGACCGCAGGCCGATGCTCTAACCGCTGAGCCAAACTGGCCAGGGCACTGCCTTTTGATTCATTTGACTTCTTCCTCCATGCTTCAGACTGTCTCCAGGTGTTAACATCCTTTAAAAAATCATTTGAGTTATTTTTATATTGTGTTTTTAAGGTTTGTTTTTTTTAAATGCAAGCAAAGGAAGTACATAATACAAAGAAAAAGTAAACCCCTGAGAAAGACATTCCTCCGAGGAAATTGCTGTGGTGTGCGCCCTGTCAGTCCTGCTCAAAATGCTCTGAGCCTCCTCTTCGTGGTCTTGGGGCCTGGCAGGGGACGGGGCAGACAGGATCACTGGGACATGTCTCCCATCTGTATCTTCAGGTCAGTGATAGATTATAAATGGCTCCATCCTGTCCCTACTGAACAAGATTAAACATTACCATATAGACAAGTCCATGTGTTTTTCTTAACTACATTTAATGGCTAAATCTGGCTGCTTCAGCTACTACAGTACAGTGATGGGAACAGTGGAGACAGGGCATGGCCAAAGGTAGAAGGCCTGCAGTTCAGAACAAGGAATTTAGATCTTTTTTTTTTTTCTAGAGAGAGGAAGGGAGAGGGAGATAGAAACATGGATGAGAGAGAGAGTATCAATTAGCTGCCTCCTGCATGCCCCCCACTGGGGATCAGGCCCACAACCTGGGCATGTGCCCTGACCAGGAATCGAACTGGCAACCTCTTGGTGTATGAGTCGATGCTCAACCACTGAGCCACATCAGCCGGACACAACTCTTTTTTTTTTTTTTATCCTCACCCAAGGACATTTTTCCATTTTTTGTTCAGATAGAGTAGGAGAGAGAGAGAGAGAGAAACATCGATGTGATAGGGACACATCGAGTGGCTGCCTCCTGCATGACCCATCCAGGGCTGGGGACAAACTGCAACCGAGGTACGCGCCCTTAGCGGGAACCAAACCCGGGTCTCTCTGGACCGCAGGCCGACGCTCTAACCGCTGAGGCAAATCTGCCAGGGCGCATCACTCATTTTTTAAAAAAATCCGCCTATCCTAGCACAGGGTTTTTCCTTGCAGGTGTTCAATGGATGTTTGTTGTATGAGCTCACATATCGCCTCTTTCACACTGTTCACAAGAGCCCAGCTTAAGAAAAGGCCTCTTTTTTTCAAAAAGGAAACACCCATCTTTGCCTTATGTCATGATTCTTACTATCAAGTACCTATGACCTCTCTCACCTAGCAAGGATAAGCTTTGTTCAACCTATTTCCACAATTCCCAGGACTTTGCTCCTGAAATGTCGAATAGCCAGCCCTGTCCAATGCAAGCCATGTATCTAATTTAAAAATATTTTAGTAGCAACATTTTAAAATCTAAAAAGAAACAGATATATCAATTTGAATAATTTATTTAACCTAATATGTCCAAAATCTCATTTCAACAATCACTTAAAAATATTAGTATTTTATATTCTTTTATTTATATTGTCTTCAATATCCCCTGTGTAGTTTACACGTAAACAGAACTAGCCACATGTGGCCACTGGCTACCTTATTGGGCAGCATGGGCACAGAATCTGAGTTTTTGTGTACTCAGCATGTAAATAATTAAATGCAAATAGCACAAGAGAGCCATAAAAGTATCCACCTTCTTGGCTACATCATTGGCAAAGGAGATAAATTTATTTATTTATTTATTTTTATCCTCACCCGAGGACATTTTTCCATTTTTTGTACAGATAGAGTGGGAGGGAAAGAGAGGAAGAAAGAGAGAGAAACATTGACGTGAAAGGGACACATCGAGTGGCTGCCACCTGCATGACCCAACCAGGGCCGGGGACAAACTGCAGCCGAAGTACATGCCCTTAGCGGGAACCGAACCCGGGTCTCTCTGGACCGCAGGCGGACGCTCTAACCACTGAGCCAAACCGGCCAGGGCAAGGAGATAAATTTAGATGAAATAGAATTATTTGCTAAGTGACGCGTAATTTAGCTTACTGTTTCTTTTAAAACTATTTTTGTGAACTCTCAGATTTATCATCATTAGGTGAAGTCCATAATTTAAAAACCATCAAGTCTTTTTGGGAAATGTTTCTAAGTTATTAGCAGTTCTTTGGGGCATCACCGGCTTCCTGGGCCCTCTTTCTCATCCCTTCCTGCTGCACTGGCTCCCTAGCGTCTCAATGATAGTTGTCTCTTTTCCCCCCTTGCCCCTAAATGTCATACCTTCTCCAACACTGACCCCACACGGTGTTCCCCAGAAACTTGAAATATTTCTATTGTTTATCTTAACTTCAGGTGGCAGCATTCCGGCTAGAGGACATGGAATTCTGTTTATTCATAAGGCTGACAGCGCATCCTCTGAGACATTTCCGAGTACAGGAGTAGGAAATTACTTAGTTAAAAATGCAAAGCCAGATTTCTTTAGTTCACATTCCTAAAACTCACAGGAAATAGTGTGATTGATACAGAGAAGCAAGTATCTCTTAAATAACTGGTTAGTTGCCCAAAGCGGCAAGGTAGTGGTAACACCATATTGGTAGGTAGGTGTGAGAACAAGAACGGGCTGGCTGAGCACCTTGGGCTCACGGGGAGAGAATAATGGAATCGGAACATATGGAGCATGTTTTTTAAATTTTGGGGCAGGAATTCAAGTGTGATAAACATGGTGGTCAGCAGAAGAATCACTGGTATGCACCCTGAGGAGGCGATTCCGCAGAGCCAGTGAGGAGACATTTCAGACAACGCGAAAGCCCAAGCCCCCGGGGCCTTCTTTCCTGTGTACCACATCGCTCCTGTAAAAAAGTTGAAGATGGACATGGGCCAGATAATAAGCAACAATAAGGAAGCTAGAATTGTAACACCAGAGAAAGGTACATTGTAAGCTTCTTCATTTGGACTATGTAGAACTGATCTCTGAATCCCTCCCATCTTGTTCAATGCCTGACACTGCACAGATACTGGTTGAATGAATGTCTGAGAACAGTGAATGGTGGGCACACGGACTGAGTTCTAAGTGATGGGTTAAATAAAGGAGAAAGATGTTGCAGATTGACTGCATAGTATTAGGTGGGGAGCACCCAATGATCCCCAGCAGCAAGAGGAAATGGGGAAAAAACCGGGTTTTACTATTTGAAGAGCTCTCAAGAAAAGCACTCACGGGGGACAGTGAAAAGGGTTGAAAACAAGCAGTAGTTTGAATTACACAGTCCTCACTGTCTACAGGGCTGCATGCTGACTGGGATGATGTCTGAGTGAAAACAGTGCCCCAGGGGCCCATCATGTTCAAAGCTTCTGGATCTGTCTGCCCAGGAAGTTTGAGTCTAATGTTGTCCTGGCTGATTGGTCATTTTGTGCACAAATCAAACTGTATTTGCAATGTCACCCCTTATCTTGAGGTTTGGGGTCAGCTTCTTGGTGTCAATTTTTTCCTTTTAATCTTCACCCGAGGATATTTTTTCATTGATTTTTTTTTTTCTTTCTTTTTTTTTTTTAGATAGAGAGGGAAGGAGGGAGGGAGAGAGAGAAGAAACATAAATGTGAGAGAGACACATTGATTGGCTGTTCCCCAAGGGGGCAGGGATCAAACCTGCAACTGAGATACGTGCCCTTGACTGAGAATCAAACCCAAGACTCTTTGGTCCACAGGCTGACACTCTAACCACTGAGCCAAACCAGCCAGGGTTGTGTTAATTTTTAAGTTAAAATCCCAACTCTAATAGTGAAGATTTTATCTTATTCCAAACAGACAAGAAAAAAAATTTTCCAGGTAAATGTTTAAAACAAGTTTGCAAATATTTTGGTGTCCACACATATCAAATAGTGCAGTTGTGGAGCTCTGCTTGACTTTTTTTGGGGTTGACTTTTTTTTTTTATCCTCACCCGAGGACATTTAAAAAAAAACAAAACAAAAACAGATGAAGACCACACACTTTTTTTTCCTTTATTGATTTTTATTTAAAAAAAAAAAATTTTTTTTTTAATCCTCATTCGAGGGCATTTTTTCATTTTTTGTTCAGATAGAGCAGGAGGGAGAGAGAGATAAACATCAACATGAAAAGGACACATGGAGTGGCTTTCACCCGCACGACCAACCAGGGCCGGGGACAAACTGCAACCGAGGTACGTGCCCTTAGCGGGAACCGAACCCGGGTCTCTCGGGTCCACGGGCCGACACTCTAACCGCTGAGCCAAACTGGCCAGGGCCATTGGGGTTTACTTTTAACATTCACTTGCCACTGCTTCCATGAGCTACCAAATTGGAAATATACTTGTCCCCGTGGTAACTCACGGTAACTTTTCTTAAACATAAAATGGTTTCAACTTAGGACTTTCTTTAAGCTAAACTTTCGGCAAGGTCAGCTTAACCCCTGGTGAGATCAGTGAGTTACGGATCTTTATTAATGCTAGTTTAGTTTGGGAAATTGTTTTAGTCTTTGGATCTCTTCAATGCCAAACGACTACTTTGAATTTTATTTTGTAAAAAGTATGATCTGATTATTTTTCAGGTGTCCTCGGGTTAACAAAATGCAGCGGTGGGGGTGGGGCTTTTAGCTGAGCAGGCAGACCAGCTTCTACATTCCTTAGAAATAAGATACGCTCAGTATTTTACATCATAGCAACAGTTGATAAGAATAACAGCAAGAAGGTAATCATTTCCATATGGAAAGAAGAGGAAGAACCAGGGAAGCTGTGAACTGTCATTTTTCCAAATAAAAAGAAACCATCACTGGTAGAGTTAGCAGAAAGGGCAAATGTTCCTATTTGTTTCCCATTTTGCATTTGTTAATGCATTGCATGTGATGTGTTTTATTTTATTATTATTATTTTTTTTATCCTCACACAAGGACATTTTTGCATTTGTCTTCAGATAGAAGGGGAGGGAGAGAGGGAGAAAGGGAAACATCAATGTGAGACAGACACATCAAGTGGCCGCCACCCACACGACCCCAACAGGGGCTGGGGACAAACTGCAACCCAGGTACGTGCCCTCAGCGGGAACTGAACCCGGGCCTCTCTGGTCCACAGGCCAACGCTCTAACCTCTGAGCCAGACCGGCCAGGGCATCATGTGTTGTGTTTTATTGAAATACACCACTGCCCGCAAACTCAGTTGCCAATTTTCAATTGTTTTGTCCTTCTGAGTGAAACCCACATCTGGATGTGACAACTGCTTCAAGCACAGTGTTTCCTTGGTGATAACTTTTTTTTCTTTTTCAATCGAATTTATTGGGGTGGCACTGGTTAATAAAATTGCACAGGTTTCAGGTATACAATTCCACAACACATTATCCACGTATGTTGGGCGGTGTTTACCACCCCTTGGTGATAACTTTTTATCTTAGTGAAATTTTGGTGAAAGCTCTTACCCCTTTTACTGAAAAGCATATAACCATCTTCTAAATACCTGTAATTTTATTTATTTTGATTTTATTAGAGAGAGAGGAAGGGAGGAGTGAGAGGTAGAAATACTGATGAGAGAGAGAAGCATTAACATCAATCGGCTGCCTCTGGCACGCCCCCTACTGCAGATCAAGCCTGCGACCCAGGCATGTGCCCTGACTGGGAATCGAACCAGCAACCTCTTGGAGCATGGGTCGATGCTCAGCCACTGAGCCACACCAGCTGGGCACCTGTAAGTAATTTTAAAGTACTAGTCGAATAAAATCAGTTTCTGACATTCCAAGTTCTAAAAGAAAAACCAACTCAAGTATCTGATGCCCGAAACATTTAAGAAAAGCAATAAAGTATATTTACTCATATACTTCTGTATTTAAGTATGATGTATATTTATTAACAAAATTCTGACATTTATTTTTAAATAGCTTCTTAAAGTGGAAAATCTTACCTGTTACAGAAAATACTCGATACGTGTTCACCCTGCAACATTTAACAACAGCTCCCTCTTGTGGTTCAGAGCATTCACTTCAAAGATAAATACTTTCAAATACAGAATTGCAATTTCTTAAAATTGTGCTGTGAAAGTTTAGCTCATATTTAATAAATCCTTTTTGAAATAAAGAGGGAAGAGTTAGGCATAAAGGGATAAAACAGAATATTCCCTTTTTTGGATAGTTCCAGAGCTCTAACATCTCAGCAAAATGTTTCCAAAGTTCTTTATAGAAACACCAATTTTTTTGCCTTACAAATGAAAATATCAAGTAGATGTTTTCATTGAAAACATACTATTGCCCATTTAAAAGGTTTCCCTCCTGTTCTGTGGGCATTGTATGAAGAAGAAATCAGCATCTGACATGGCTGCTTTTTATTTTTTTATTTTTTTTTCTTTATTGATTTTTTTAGAGAGAGAGGTAGATAGAGGAAGAGATATATAGAAACATTGATGAGAGAGGACATCGATTAGTTGCCTCCTGCATGCCCCCCACTGGAGATTTGGCCCACAACCTGGGCATGTGCCCTGACTAGGAATTAAACTGGCAACCTCTTGGTACATGGGTCAATGCTCAACCACTGAGCTACACCGGCCGGGCTGATATAACTGGTTTAAAAGATCAGAATTTGAAAATGTACAGTGAAAATAGTGTTGGAAATATTTTAGTTCAAAATGACACAAGGTACTTGTTCAAGATCAGAGGTTTCGGTAACTGGCAACAACCTGTTCTAACAATGTGAAACTGTCCAAAAAGTCCTCTTCTTCAATTCCAAATTTTGTGTACTGATGAATGTAGGCTCTGGTAAAAAGAAACAGAAGATGTAAAATAAAAAATCCCAGATTAAAAAAGTCTTAAAATCAAGCAATAAATAGACCTTTCCTAGCTTGTGAACATTTAAAGATGGCAGAATCTCTTAAACGCCTTACATTTGCTTCAATGTTGGCTCCGAAGATTAGCAAACTTTCAAAGTTTATGCAGGTTCCCGGCCTTTTTGGTGTCCAAGAGAGCAACAATAAGAGCACACGGGAAAAAGAAGTAGGTTCAGAATTGGTTGTCTACCCTGCACATATTGAACAACCTACAGGAGACGACGGGGTTCACTATAAATTCTAAAAAGTGCCGGAGAAGTTTTATCAAAGGCTTGAAATGGTAGAAAGACAACCCAGTTGTAGGAATGAAGTGAAGCCTCCCAAGTATTTTTCAGACAACTCTTAGTTTACAGTTATGCCGGGTCCCCTTAATGCCCGTTCCCCAGAATGTTGAGGCAGGAGAAATCATGCTACAAAGTACTGGCTGCTACTGTTTACTGAGTGGAAGAGAAGGATGCCGGAAGAGGACAGAGTTCGCAGTCCTGAGGAGTGAGGGTCTATGGAATGACCATGACCATGTGCAGGAAAGGGGATGGGGGCACTTGGAAATCCTAGCTAATCAAAGTAGAGGCCTTGTCCAGTCATTTGAGGAATTTTGCTTTAACATTCAGTCATTGTGGCAGAAGTCAGGAAACCTGATAGTACATTTCTTAGTACACAGTAGACACTTCTTAGTATCAAGTGGAGTTGAACTTGCAATAGTTCTTACTGAGCAAGACGAGGACCTCTTCCATTCTTTCAAATATCTTATTTAATTTTTTTTTTTCAAGAGAGGAAGGGAGAGGGAGAGAGAGACAGAAACATCAATTGGCCACCTCCTGCATGTCCCCCACTGGGGATTGGGCCCAATACCTGGGCATGTGCCCTGACTGGGAATCAAATCAGCAACCTTTTGGTGCATGGGTCGACGCTCAACCACTGAGTCACATCAGCCGAGCAAGAATCTTATTTTAATATTTTTTAAAATTGATATTTTTAGAGAGAGAGGAAGGGAAAGAAAGATAGCAACATCGATGGGCTGCCTCCTGCACAGCCCTGACTGGGGATTGAGCCCGCAACTCAGGCATGTGCCCCAACCAGGAATCAAACTGGGACCTCTCAGTCCATGGGACGACACTCAGTCCACTGAGCCACACCAACCGGGCTCGAGGATCTTATTTTAGAAAACTATCTTATTGTCCCTGTCTTATTGTAAAATTTCTACTTTCATTGCATTTAGAAACGAATTTAGTCAACAACAACAATAATAGTATAAAACAATTATTGAGCATTTACTACTAGTCAGGCACTACTAGGTGTTTTACATGATTATCTCATTTAATCCTTACCCCAGATCCTCTCAGTTTGGACCCATTGTACAGATAAGGAAAAGAAGCCTGAAGTAACATGCCTCAAGTTTCACACCTACAAAGTGGTAGCCATGCTCACTCCACACTTTGGATTGAATGTTTGTGTTCCCCCAAGGAGATGGTATTAGGAAGTGAGGCCTTCGGGAGCTGATTAGGTCATGAGGATGGAGCCCTCATGAAAGGGATAAGTGCCTTTGCGGTTCTGTCAGTTGAGGATACAGAGAAAGGACACCACCTGTGAACCAGAAATCCCATTTGCCAGCACCTTAATCTCGGACTTCCCAGCCTCCAGAACTGTGAGAAATAAATCCTGGTTCTTTATAGGCTACCCAGTCTATGCTATTTTTTGTTAAAGCAGCTCAAAGACACTAAGACGCTCTAGATCCTGCCTTGTGTCTTAACATTTTATTTTCTGCCTAGGTTAGGAAGGTTTGTAAATGTATCTTTTACTTACTTTGAAGCAAACATATTCCATGCTTTTCCCACAATCATATCAAGTGGTTGTACTAAGAACTGGCTGTTGCTGACCAACGCTGCAGACTTCTCGTACTTGCTAAAGGCTCGCTGGGTTCTCCACACACTGAGGGCCTCACCAGGCTCCAACCAGGAAGTGTAGAGAGCCGGATCTTTAAATCCCCCTAGAGAAACACAACATAAGCACTGTGCACATGGTAGATCGTTACTTTTGAAAACTAATTAATAGAGGAGTATTTTCTTATTCATTTCACTCAAAATCTTGGTTTGTTTTGCCTTTAAAAACGAGATTTATATTAAAAAATAAATTTTTAGCCCTGGCCGGTTTGGCTCAGTGGTTAGAGCGTCGGCCTGCGGTCCAGAGAGACCCGGGTTCGGTTCCCGCTAAGGGCACGTACCTCGGTTGCAGTTTGTCCCCGGCCCTGGTCGGTTGTGCAGGTGGCAGCCACTCGATGTGTCCCTTTCACATCGATGTTTCTCTCTCTCTCTCTGTTCCTCTCTCTCCCTCCCACTCTACCTGAACAAAAAATGGAAAAAAAAAAAAAAGTCCTCGGGTGAGGAAAAAATAATAATAATAAAATAAAATAAATAAATTTTTAAAAATTAAAAAAATAAAACTAGCTTTATATTGCTTTTGGATCAATGATTTATACTCATCATAAAAAAAATAAATAATTCACACCATTCAGAAAAGTATGAAGAAAATGTTTACGTAAACTGAACAGCTGAAATGCCACCACCCAGAGATGACTATGGGCATTTTGCTGACCCTGTGTATGTAATTTTATACATATGCTCTTCTATTGTCTGCATTAAAAAAAGAAAAATCCTCACCCAATGCTATACTTCTTGATTTTAGAGACAGGAGAAGGGAGAGAGAGAGAAACATCGACATGAGAGGACATCGGTAGGTTGCCTTCCGTACATGCCCCAAATGGGGATCGAACCTGCAACCTAGGTATGTGCCTTGACCGGGAATCAAACCTGCCACCTTTTAGTGTATGGGATGATGCTCCAACCAACTAAGCCACCTGGCTGGGGCTATAATCTGCATTTTTCATTCACCAATATGTTGTGACCCACTTTGCCATTTCAATAAATACCACTCATATTTAAATGAATATACCGTAAGTTAACACATTTCCTACTGTTTGAACATGTAGATTGTTTCTACAGTTTTGTTAGTCTGAAAAATACTGCAATGATTATCTTTTCAAGAATACCTCTATGCACCTGTGTCATTTGTTGTGCATAACTTTTTAGAAGTTAGATTACCTCATATATCCTTTTCTTTGGTTAGTTTAAACTTTACATTTATGAAGATACATAAGAAAACCATTGTGGCATTACAACACATTTATTAAGTCAAAAGGTAAAAGAGATCAGCTGAATGGAACCTTATACTGTCAGCATAAAAAATAGCTAAATCCTAAGTGTGTGGCCAAAAAGGAATGCTCGGAGACAAATGCTAAGACGACCGCTAGAGCAAGAACCTGCCAGGGTGAAACACACACACGAGATAAATAAGGATCTTCGCACTGAAGAGAAGAATTCTGGTGGGGCATAAAATTCTAAACATCTTTTCATGTAAGTAAGTAAGAATCTAGCTGGGGGGGCAACAGTTAAGGGTTTCACTGCATACATGCTAACACTGACTTTACTTTTATTTATTTATTTTTGTTTAATTTTTTTTTCCTTATTGATTTTAGAGAGAGAAGAAGGGAAAGAGAGACAGAGAGAGAAACATGGATGAGAGAGAGAAGCATTAACATCTATCGGCTGCCTCCTGCATGCCCCCCACTGGGGATTCAGCCCACAACCTGGGCATGTGCCCTGACCAGGAATTGAACCAGCAACTTCTTGGTGCATGGGTTGATGCTCAATCACTGAGCCACACCAGATGGGCATGCACTGACTTTATATATCCTCTTATTAATTCTCTTATTTTAAAATCTAAAATAAGACTGTGAAGAAAGCATACCCTATGATTGACTTGAAATGTTCTTTTTGTCATTGCTACTAGTTTTTTATCTAAGGGGTATTACAAGAACTAGATTGGTGTTTCTTTTTTTTGTTTTTAGTATGTTTTCGTTGATTTTTTGAGAGAGAGAGGAAGGGGGAGGGAGAGAGATGGAAACATCAATGAGAGAGAGAAGCATTAACATCAATCGGCTGCCTCCGGCACTCCCCTACTGGGGATCGAGCCCACATCCCAGGCATGTGCCCTGACTGGGAATCAAACCAGAGACTTTTTGGTGATGGGACAAAGCTCAACCAACTGAGCCACATGTGCCAAGATTGTTCAGTGTTCTTTATATCACAGCCAGAAGCAACCAATTTGACACTGCTGAAACCATCAAATAAGGATAATATAAACCTAGAGACTTGCCATAGAAACACAAAACTAATAAGAGAACTGCTCTTTCAACTTCCTGAAAAATCTGTAGCAAAATTCTTGGCACAGAGTCCACTAGCTGTCCCACAATACCTGTTCTCCCTTCTTTAGTAAGAGAACCCCCGGATTTTAACTGTGATCGTGGTGACCCTTGCAGCTAGGTGCGGCATGCGATTCAGTCCCAGTCAAAGGGATGTAACGCCAGTGTGGTGTGCAATCCTAGGAGAAGGAGGTGTGCCCTTCGTTGCTCGTTCCATGATGTGATGGCTGAAGCTCTAACAGATATCTTGGACTAAAGGAGGAAGCCACAAGGTAAAGACAACAGGCACAACCAGATTCAGGAAGAAAGAATTAAACCTGCATCTTATTTAAACCACTTCTATTTTGGTGTTCAAACACATAGTAACTGATACAATGGTTACATTTTGCTATAAATACCCATAGTTATTATTTTCCTTCCTCTAAAAGAATAAATTCAGGGAATTTTTATTTTATTATTATTATTTTTTAATGTTTGTATTGATTTTAGAGAGAGAGAAAGGGAGAGGGAGAGAGAAACATCAATGAAAGAGAAACACGGATTGGCTGTCTCCTGCACGCCCCCTACTGGGGATTGAGCCCACAACCTGGGCATGTGCCCTGCCTGGGAATTGAACCTACAAACTCTTGATGTATGTATGGGATGATGCTCAACCAACTGAGCCACACTGGCTAGAACAGGACTTAAAAAAAAAAAAAAAAAGCTATGTGTACCATGCGCATGTGTAGAAAATACTCTTAATTTTCACCTTAACTTCTGCTTACCCAGATCTGCACTGTGCACATCTTTCCCACGCAGGACGACCGTATTAGCGATGGAAGTGTTAAAGTGAAGCTCCTTGTTGAGAGACATTTTACCACGAGTAGGAAGTCCTGGTAAAGGAGGCCGTACCTGCCAATCGATACCTACCCAAAGGAAAAAAGAATGAGATTTTACAAATGGCTTTGAACAAGAAGAGAAAAATGTATTATGGAATGTGTAGTTTACATGATTTTTAATTTAATAACTAAATGTGAGAATTTTTTTTCCTGCCACATGTTTAAAAATTCTTATCTGGTTGACCTAAAGTGACCCAAACTACTCAGTCCTAAGAAAAGCATGAAATATTCTTCACTAACTACTAAAGGATAGTGGTGGGTGCATATGATGGAATCTATTCAGCAATGAAGAAACGAACTCCTGCTCTGGCTGGTTTGGCTCAGTGGTTTGAGCATTGGCCTGTGGACCAGAGGGTTGCAGGTTCAATTCCCAGTTGAGAGCATGTACCTGGGTTGCAGGTTTGATCCCCAGCCCCAGTGGGGGTCATGTGGGAGGCAACCAATCGATGTGTCTCTTTCACATTGATGTTTCTCTCTCTCTCCTCCTCTCTCCCTTCCACTCTATCTAAAAAGCAATGGAGCCCTGGCCAGTTTGGCTCAGCAGTTAGAGCATTGGCCTGTGGACCAGAGAGGCCCCGGTTTGGTTCCCGCTAAGGGCACATACCTTAGTTGCAGTTTGTCCCCGGCCCTGGTTGGGGTTGTGTGCGTGGCAACCGCATCGATGTTTCTCTCTCTCTCTCTCTTCCTCTCTCCTTCCCACTCTATCTGAAGATAAATGCAAAAATGTCCTCGGGTGAGGATAAAATAAAAGGCAATGGAAAAATATCTTTGGGTAAGGATTAAAACAAAAAAGAAACTAACTCCCGATACAGTACACATAACAACATGGATACATCTCAAATCGATATGTAGTCAAATAGGACTGCAAAAGATTACATACTGTAAAATTCCATTTATAGGACATTCTGGAAAAGGCAAAACCATAAGAACAAAATTTAGATCAGTAATTGTTGGGGGCTAGGGGTAGAGGGAAAAGAGACTATCTACAAAAAGGGATATGAGGGAACTTTTGGGGGATGATGATAATACTCTATCTCAACTGTGGTAGTGGTTACACACTGTATAAATTTGTCGGAATTTATAGAACTATACACTTAAAAAGGGCAAACTTCACTCTACATATGGTTATGAACAAATAAAATACATACAAACTATTGCCCAGCCTGTGTGGCTCAGTGGTTGAGCATCCACCCATGCACCAAGAGGTCGCCAGTTCAATTCCTGGTCAGGGCACATGCCCAGGTTGTGGGCCAAATCCCCAGTGGGGGGCATGCAGGAAGTGGCCAATCGATGTTCTCTCTCCTCAATGTTTCTAGCACTCTCTCCCTCTTCCTTCCCTTCTCTCTCAAATCAATAAAGAAAACAAAATTTTTTAAATAAAAAATAAAAAACAAATTATTATTATTTTTATTATTTATTTATTTTTTTTATCCTCACCCAAAGACATTTTTCCATTTTTGTACAGATAGAGTGGGAGGGAGAGAGGAAGAGAGAGAGAGGGAAACATCGATGTAAAAGGGACACATCGAGTGGCTGCCACCCGCCGGGGACAAACTGCAACCGAGGTACTTGCCCTTAGCGGGAACCGAACCCGGGTCTCTCCGGACCGCAGATGGACGCTCTAACCGCTGAGCCAAACCGGCCAGGGCTAAAAAACAAATTATTAAGGGATGTAGAAACTCAAAACCAAAATAGGACTGCAAATTGACTAGCCATGTGGAAATATTGAGAAAATACTCTTAAATTATATCAAAGATAGGGATTCAGTGCATAGTAACAGATTGATTTTCAGCAAAAGTAGAAATACAACAAATCAAAAATGTTGGCATGCTGAACTCAATAAGGCAAACAAACCAATTTAAAAATTGGAAAGATGACTGAATAGAAATTGCACCAAAGAAAATTAACAAATGGCTAATAAGCCCATGAAAAGATATTCAATATCATTGTCATTAGGAAAATGCAAATTGAACCACAAGGAGACACTAGTTCACACCTGTTAGAATCCCTATAACCCAAAAGATAGATGTTGGAAAGGATGTGGAAAAGTGAAATCCTCTTAAACTGCTTGTCAGGGTGTAAAACGATACAGCCACTTTGGAAAAGAGTTTCGCAGTTTTTAAGGACAGACTTATCCTTTGACTCAGCAGTGCCACTCCTAGGCACATACCCAAAAGACTGAAAATATATGTCCCCACAAAGACTTGCACACAAATGTTCATGGCGCATTCTCTCCCCCCCGCCCCCACTCTCCACATCCCACCACAAGAGCAGGTCAGAAGGCTCTAGGAGAGATTTAAAGAAGATGAACCTGATAGAATACTTGAGTATATCAAGAAGAAATTTAAACAAGTGGAAAAACACTTTGAGCTGAGTAACTGATGGCACCTAGAAAAACTAAGCGAAGGTGCTGGCTTCGGCAGCACATACACTAAAATTGGAACGGAACAGAGATTGGCAAGGCCCCTGTGCAAGGATGACATGCAAATCTGTGAAGTGTTCCATATTAAAAATAATAATAATAAGGAAAAACTAAGCAAACAAGAAAATAAGCCCTGGCCCATTTGGCTCAGCGGTTAGAGCGTTGGCCCGCAGACCAGAGCGCCCAGGGTTTGGTTCCCACTAAGGGCACGTACCTCGGTTGCAGATTGTGCCCGGCCCCAGCTGGGGTCGTGTAGGTGGCGACCACTCGATGTGTCTCTCTTACATCAATGTTTCTCTCTCTTCCTCCCTCTCTATCTGAAGATAAATGCAAAAATGTCCTCGGGTGAGTATAAAACAAAACAAGAAAACAAGGCGATTATGAACTCCAGAGAATGTTTAAAAACTTATACAGGAAAGGTCAGGTAATCACAGGATACGATGTGGCTCAGCTGTGACTACCTGACTTGGTCTTGATCCTGTAGAGCTTAAGATGGCTTTAATCTAGTGATAACACTACAATACTGGATGGATGGACAAGATGGGAGAGTGTCTGTAGGGCTTAAGGGCCAGTGTGGCAGGGACGGGGCATGTGGGGCTAAATCCTGCCCCGGCAGGTTTGGCTCATCAGTTAGAGTGTTCCCCGAGGACTGAAGGGTCACAGGTTCAATCCCCAGCCCTGGTCCAGGTCATGCAGGAGGCAGCCAACTGATGTGTTTGATGTGTCTCTCTCACATCAATGTTTCTCTCTCTCCCTCCCTCCTGTCCATTCTAGCTAAAAAATTCAATGAAAAATTATCCTTGAGTGAGGATTAAAAACAAACAAAAAAAAGCTAAATCCTAACCGCCACAGTGGGAAGTAAATAGGTAATACCTAAATGAAAAGCAATAAATGGCAATGAATAGATAAAAACAGTAGAAGAACCAGTAAAAGAATTTTGAAAAAATGGTAGCCTCTGGGAGGGAGAAAATAGAGGAAGATTATGGACTGATAGTTTTAACAACCAGCTTTGTAGAATGACTTGACTTTTTTTTTTTTGTATGTGCCCCTAGTGGGCACCGAACCTGGACTCTGGTCTGCAGGCCAATGCTCCAACCGCTGAGCCAAACCGGCCAGGGCTAGAATTACTTGACTTTTTAATCTATGTGCATATAACAAATTAGGGTACAAATAGTAGAAAACTATGTAACTGTGCTGAATATATATGAATACATATAATGTGATGTGTTTTATTTTTTTAAAAGTCTGTTTATAGATACCCTCAGAGCTCTCTCTAGTTCTCACATGCACAAATTAATCCAAACTAGCAAAGATAAATCACCTAATACAATAAAATTTAAAAATAAAATGATTTAAATAAAACTTAAAAATAAATAAACAAGTAAAATTATAATTTAGCTTGGTTCAGAGGGCCAAGCCAAAAGCCATGGAAAATTATTCCCAGGCTTTACATAGTAACCAAGAAACTGCCAACATTTGCCCTGATAAATTATTATGGACCAGTGATTTTCAACCTTTTGCATCTCATGGCACATATAAACTAATTACTAAAATTCTATGGCACACCTAAAAATATATTATATTTTTGCCATTCTGACACAAAATAGGTATTATTTTGATTCACTTACAGCTATCATTGTGTTGGCCGCTGTCATTTTTTAATTTTACAATCTAAGGGAAAAGAGGTCAATGCCTCTGACTAAATAGTCAGATACTGCACGTGGTATTTTCCTTTGTTTGTCATTTTTTGTTTGTTTTTAAACAGAGAGGAGGGAAGAGGGGGAAAGAGAGAGAAACATCAATCAGTTGCCTCCCGCATGCACCCTGACCAGAGATGGAAACTGCAACCTGGGCATGTTCCCTGACCGACCACGAATCAAGTTGGCAAACTTTTGGTGCACAGGATGACGCTCCAACCAACCGAGTCACACCAGGGCAGGTATTGCATGTTTTAAACATTCTTGCGGCATAGCATTGTGCCATGGCACACCGGTTGAAAATCCTGTTATAGACCAATGACTCCTGTGTGCTTTCCACTTACCCATATTTGAAAGGGAGTATCTACCAGTTATCCTGTGCCTGTTCTAACACGGTCTGTTGGGGTCGGGGGGAGGAACTATGTTCAAAGAACTATACTCAAGAAATCTCACCTGAGGAGTATAAATCCACACCCAGACCTGCTTTTAGATGACAAGATTCTGAACTTTTTAGGATGATGTGCTAACAGGATATAGCTTTTGAGGGCCGTGGAAGAGGTTCAGTATATTCTGCATACGGGAGGATGTGACTCATTAGGGGACAGAGGGCAGAGGGTGGTAGCCAGTCTCCAAGATGAACCCCAGGGATCCTTGCCTCCTGGAATTCAGACCCTTGTGTGGTCCCCTTCCACATGGGATAGGGCTGACCTTAATGACCAAAAGGATGGTGCAGAAACGATGGCGTGTGACTTCCAAAGCTAGGTCATAAAAGACATCGTAACTTCTGCCTCGCTCCCTCTCGGATCACCCATTGCTCCTGTTGCCAGGACAGGTGGAAACAGATATATTGCTGATGGCAATATTAATGGGGTCAATCTTTATACAGAGTAGTCTGATAACATATGAAGAGTTTTTTTTTTTTTAATCCTCACCCGAGGGCATTTTTCGATATTTTGTTCAGATAGAGTGGGAGGGAGAGAGAGAGAGAGAGAAACATCGATGTGAAAGGGACACATTGAGTGGTTGCCACCCGCACGACCCGACCAGGGCCGGGGATAAACTGCAACCGAGGTACATGCCCTTAGCGGGAACTGAACCTGGGTCTCTCTGGACCGCAGGCTGACGCTCTAACCGCTGAGCAAAATTGGCCAGGGCCATATGAAGAGTTTTAAAACTGTATTCTTCAACCTTGTTAGTGATATATGTATTTTTATTTATTAATATATTTATATACGTAAACATCTATATGTTCAAAGCTCTATTATAGAATTATATACCTGAAAGTTGTATCATTTTATTAACCAATGTCACCCCAATAAATTCAATTTTAAAAGAAAGCTCTATCTATAACTGGAAAAAAAAGTTAACACCGTAAAGTCCCTCACAGGAAGATGACTAAGCCAACTGTGATTTACTGACCTAAGAGCTCAGTGCAGCGCACTGTACACTATCCTTAAGAATACTGTGTTCCTTGAGATGTTAACAGGTTTTTCTAGAAAAACAGGTATGCACTGTGGCCAAAAAATTCGGGAAGCATTACTTTAAATGTAAACTATCCACTTATCTCCAAACCTCAGGCACTACAATCTAAAATCCGTAAGGTATTACAATTAAATGTAGAAGAAACCCACTTTCATAGTATTGAAACCCAAGTTATTGTGATTTGTGGTAAAATACATACTACAAAAATAATACTTAGTAAGGATTGATTTCCAATTAAACATGACAGACTGAACATACCAGTTTACTGCCACTCTTTCCCCAAATCTCACTAACAAGACAATGCGGGGATTTCTAAAAAGGCATAAGCAAGTAAAAAGGGAACAGCAGAGGAGATAATAGCAACACCATTCTGGAAACTGGAAAGCAAATGAACCAGTGGTTATTAATTTAACAACCAGGGAAGGCTGAAACTTCTGCCCACAGTGGGGGTCCTGGAAGCAGGCCAGACACTTCTAAACGAGGAAGAAAAACCTGGCCAGTGTGGCTCAATGGATTAAGTGTCATCCCACGGACTGAGAGGTCCTGGTTCGATTCATAGTCAGGGCACATGCCCAGGTTGTGGGCTCGATTTCCAGAAGGGGGCATGCAAGAGGCAGCTGATCTGTGTTTCTCTCTCACATCGATGTTTCTATCTCTCTCTCCCTTCCTCTCACTCTAAAAAAATCAATAAAAACATATTAAATAAAATAAGTAAGTAAATAAATAAAAGAGGAAAAAACAGGAGGATTAGTTAAAAATCTACATGAGCCCTGGCCAGTTTGGCTCAGCGGTTAGAGCGTTGGCCTGCGGTCCGGAGAGACCCGGGTTCGGTTCCCGCTAAGGGCACGTACCTCGGTTGCAGTTTGTCCCCGGCCCTGGTTGGTCGTGCGGGTGGCAGCCACTCGATGTGTCCCTTCACATCGATGTTTCTCTCTCTCTCTCCCTTCCTCTCTCTCCCTCCCACTCTATCTGTACAAAAAATGGAAAAATATCCTCGGGTGAGGATAAAAAAAAAAAAAATCTACATGAGAAGCAATGAGAGCTCCAGACCCTTCCCACTCCCTGCGGCAGGAGGAGTACACCACTCCATCCTGGAAGGTTTGTTCTCAGGAAAGACTAATAGGCCTTTGGCTAAAATATAGCAGTAACCAAAATAGATTAAAAAAAAATTTTTTTTTATCCTCACCCGAGGACATTTTTGCATTCATCTTCAGACAGAGCGGGAGGGAGAGAGGGAGAAAGAGAGAGAGAGAGAAACATTGATGTGAGAGAGACACATCGACTGGTTGCCACCCACAAGACCCCAACCACAACCCAGGTACATGCCCTTAGCGAGAACTGAACCCAGGTCTCTCTGGTCCACGGGCTGACGCTCTAACCACTAAGCAAAACTGGCCAGGGCCAAAATAGATTTAAAAAACCCCTTATATTCTACTGAGATAAAGGTCCACACTAAGGAATTCCAGAATGCTAAAGACAGAGGAAATCCTGAAAGATTAAGGAGAGAACAAAACAGGGTTAGGAATCACATCGACTTCTGAACAGTAACAATGGAAGCTGGAAGATAACAGAGCAATGCCTTCAAAATACTGAGTAGAAATAATTCCCAACCTCAAATCTTGTACTTGGCCAAACTATCAATGTCATGCAAGGGCAGAATAATGATATTTGCAGCCTTAAAATTTTTACCTTCCCTGCACTCTTTCTTAGGTAGCTCCTGGAGGGTATGGTCTATTAATATGAGGGAAGAAACCAGGAGACAGGATGCAGAATACAGAATGGGGCAGAGATGCCAGTGCTTGCTTATCAAGCCAGGAGAGCAACCAGTGCAGACTGGAACATTTTTAAAAAGCAAATACTAGGCTTAGAATTAAAACAAGACCACACATTGCCCTCGCTGGTGTGGCTCAGTTGGTTGGACATCATCCTGTGCACTGAAAGGTTGCGTGTTTGATTTCCGGTCAGGGCACATGCCTGGATTTTATGCTCAATCCTTAGTAGGGGGTGTGCAGGAGGCAGCCAATTGATACTTCTCTTTCTTGTCAATGTTTCTCTCTTTCTCTCTCTCCCTTTCCTTTCCTCTCTCTCTGTCTCTCAAATAAATTTTTAAAAATTTTGAAAATTGAGATATAATATGCATACAATGCAATGTATGTAAACATAAAAGCCATTGTTTGTTTATAATACAAATCTATAGAAATTAAAATGGGTTTAAGTATACATTTAAGTGAGTTTTGACTACTTGTTTTTTTTTTTTAATTTATTTTTATTTATTTCCTTTATTGATTTTAGAGAGAGAGGGAGAGGGAGAGAGAGAAACATCAATGAGAGAGAACATCGATTAGCTGCCTCCTGCATGCCCCCTACTGTGAATTTGGACACAACCTGGGCTTGTGCCCTGACTCTGAATCGAACTGATGACCTTTTGGTGCATGGGCCACACTCAACCACTGGGCCACACTCAACCACTGAGCCACACCAGCCGGGCCGACTACTTGTTTTTTAAACACTCTGTTCATATATTACTTTGATAAAAATAAAATGTAAATAAAAATAAATGTCCCACTTTTCTGACATTTTTTGGGGAAATGACACTGTGAAGTGATTAAGAAGCTATCCTGGGATGTCCCGGTGAGTTTTTGCAGGCACCTCCCTGGCCAAAAGAAGGAACCATCATTTCAACTCGCCCAAGCCAGTTTGTATTGAGAACTCCAGCACAGGCCTTCTTCCCAGCTTGTGGGCTACATATTTTTAAAATACCGTTTACCTTCTTCCATTTTCGCATTAGAAATGAGCATCTGTCTCAAGTGCTTGAGGAGGCCAGCCCAAGTAAACGTGCTGTATGCCAGTGAGTGCTCAGACATCTGAGGAATGTTACGAACCCCCAGCATCTTGAATTCAGGATGCGGAACTAAATTCTCCATTAAGTCGCCTGTAACGAAAAAAAAAATCCTAACTACATTTTATTTTATTTTATTTATTTATTTTTAATCCTCACCCAAGGACATTTTTCCATTTCTTGCACAGATAGAGTGGGAGGGAGAGAGAGGAAGAGAGAGAGAGAGAAACATCGACGTGAAAGAGACACATCGAGTGGCCGCCATCCGCACGACCAACCAGGGCCGGGGACAAACTGCAACCGAGGCACATGCCCTTAGCGGGAACCGAACCCAGGTCTCTCCGGACCGCAGGCTGACGCTCCAACCGCTGAGCCAAACCAGCCAGGGCCTAACTACATTTTAAATTCCACATCATTCCCGTTGGCCTATGTATAACCATGATTTGATGGTTTTTGAGTGTTTTCTCCTCCAAGGCCAGAATTGCTTAAACTTTAAAATGTAAATAAAATTTCAGAGGCAGTCTATAAAGACTATATATTTGCTTCATTTTGGCACCAATTTTAGCATGAGTAAGAAACAACATTTTGCCAAAAAGAAGCAAGCGTTTAAAAGCCAAGTAACTGGGGAGAGAGCCCCTGGCCAGTTTTGCCCAGTGGTTAGAGCATCAGCCTGTGGACCAGAGTCCCGGGTTCAGTTCCTGCTAAGGGCACATACCGCGGTTGCAGTTTGTCCCTGGCCCCTCAATGTGTCTCTTGATGGGTGGCAGCCACTCGATATGTCTCTCTCTCACGTCAATGTTTCTCTCTTTCTCTTCCTCCCTTTCTCCCTCCTGCTCTATTTGAGGATAAATTCAAAAATGTCCTCAGGTGAGAATAAAAAAAGAAAAAGCCAAGTAACTGGATATATGAATGAAATATTTAGCGAAATCCAGGAAAACAAAGTACACGTGAGAGTTAATATGCTTTTATAATCATTCTGTATTCACTAAATATTCCTTTAAAAATCTTCCTAGATTACTAATTTATTTTCTCTAGTTAACTGAGAACCAGAACTGTGACAAATAAATTCATGCTGTTTACATGCCATCCAGCCCATGGGTTATAGCAGCCTACGCGGGCTAAGACAGATTAATCCACGGATGTCCTGCCTTCTCAAATTATCAGTCTTTCCCTTTCTTCACTTCCCTCCTCCTGAAGCTCCTTGCCCTTCTGTCTCTTCATCAAATTTTTCTGGTGAAAAATCCAGTCTTGCATCAGCCCCATGCCTCATTCTCTGTGCCTGTCAGAGCATAGCTACAGAAAGTCACCCACATGGCAGACTGGGACCCCTCAGAATTCACAGTCCCCGATTGCTTTGTTGAAAAGGTGAAGTCTCCTCAAACACGTGAGCAGAACCATGAGGGTTTCTGAGGTCTTTAGTGGACCTAAGTTTTTTAAACAAATGAGGGATTGAGGAAGAATCAGGCCCCTAGGGGAATGCTAAGAGGCCTGTTTTAGACACAGTATGTTTGGAATGTCCATGAAATGTGTAGGTATAGATGTCAGGAAGGCTGCTAGATATAGAAAGCTTAGGAAATTGGTCAGAGTTGGAGATAAACTGACAGGTTAGAGAATACAAATGGTGTTAAAAGCTGTGGAACTAGGGAGAAGGTCCAAGACTAGCATTCAGAGCCTGGAAAAGAGAAGAAAAAGGGGAGTAAAAGGAATAGTCATGGAGACAGGAGAAAAGTCAGGAGAGGGGCTGTCACAAAAGACAAAGAAGAACTTGGAAGATAAGGGGGCGGCCTTGTCAAATTCTACTGGGAGATGGATGGAGACGAGGGCAGTGAAGTACCACTGGCTTTGGCAATGTGGACATGTTTGTGACTTATACTGATACAAAGCAATTTCAGAAAAGTGACGGGGAGAAACTGGATCAAGGTGTGTTGAAGAGTGACTAGATGGTGAGGAAATGAGCACAGCATGGAGAGACAGACCGTTAAGGACAGTTGTTCTCTCTCTCTTTTTTTTTTAATATATTTTTTTCTTTATTGATTTTAGAGAGAGAGGAAGGAAGAGGGAGAGAGAGAGATAGAAACATCGATGAGAGAGAAACTGATTGGCTGCCTCCTGCACGCCCCCTACTGGGGATCGAGCCCGTAACCCGGGCATGTGCCCTGACTGGGAATCGAACCAGGACCTCTCAGTCCATGGGACAACATGCTCAACACACTAAGCCACACAGGCTGGGCAAGGATGGTTGTAAAGAAGAACAGAGAAATGAGGCAATTAATTGTTGGTGATCATGTCAAGGGAAGGTTTTTCCAGTATGAGACAGGCCAGAAAGTAGTTGTAATGGGAGTAATCCAGGAAAAAGGCACAAGTTAATGATGTGGAAGATGAGAGATGAGTAAGGGATTAAGTTCCTGAGAAGAGGAGAGAATGTATCCCAGAAACCAAGTGAAAAGTTGGCTTTCGATAGGAGCAGGATACTCCTACTGTGACACAAGGTGAAGTGTAGATGTCAGGTTTGTAGACATGGTTGTGGGAGTCAAGACAGCTCTTGTATATCTAACAGCCTTTATTTTCCCAGTGCAGTGCAGTGTGGTCAAGCCATCAGAGTCTCTCTGGGAATGACTGGACCAGCCTATAGTCTCAACCTCCAATCAGCTCTCCACAGGCAGTCCAATGGACCTTTTCAAAAGTGAAAGTGATTATCTCACCAACCTGCTTAAAATATCTCTGTGGCTTTCCACTGTTCTTAGGTTAATGAGGAAATCTTCAAATGGCTTACAAGAACCTTCAAGGTGCCTGGCCGGTGTGGCTCAGTAGATTGAGAGTCATCCCATGGACTTAGAGGTCCCAGTTCAATTCCTGGTCAGGGCACAAGCCTGGGTTGCAGGTTCAATCCCCAGTAGGGGGTGTGTGGGAGGCAGCCTATCAATGTTTCTCTCTCCCTTCCTCTCTCTCTAAAAAAATCAATAAAATAAAATAAGAAAAGACCCTGCAAGGTCCTCCCCTGCTCACCACTCTAGCTTCAGATTCCAGTCGTCTCCTACATCACTCTCTATGCTCCAGTAGCACTGGATTGCTCTCTGGCCTTGATGTGCCATGCTTCTTTCGGCCACAGGGGCTCTGCACATGCTATTCCCTCTGTATGTGCTTTTCCCTTCTCCCTCCCTTTGGTTAATCAACTACATGTCCTTATCCAGCTCTTAGCTCAAGTGTTATTTTCTCAGGGCAGCCTTCTCTGCCCCTTCAGCCTAAGTCTAGTTCACTTAAAACTGTACCCCTTTCCTTCCTAACATTCAACTCAGCTTTTGTTTATACACTCTTAGAGTAATTATTTATTTAACTGTCTCTCTTTCACAGTGAACACAATGTCTGCCTTGGCTCCCCACTGGATCCTTAACATTGAATATAGTGCCTGGCACATAGCAGGAAGTCAATAAATATCAGTTGAATGAGCAGATGTGCAATATGGTAAGTACTGTGGAATTCACAGAAATTAACAAAATATGCACATGACAGAATCCTTCTCTAATGGAACACATGGTGCTAGTTTCATCTGAGAAGGGGTGGGCGGGAGATGTACCTCTGATTCTTTTGTACTCCTTGGATCAATGTGTGTGCGTACTACTTTAAATATAAGCAAACACACTTAAAGAAATAATAAAGGCAAAAAAGCTATTAAGTGACATAAAAGAATACCACAGGACTTCAGGGAAAAGAGGGTTACTTTAGGTAAAGGCCTCAGTAGAAAAGCTTTATGAAAAAATGATCCCTTGAATTGGACCCTGAAGGGCAGTAAGGTTTCAGTAGGGGTGAAGAAGGGAAGGAGGAAGCAATTTCTAAGGAGAAGGAGCAGTGAGCAAAGGGACCAGGGCAAGAAAATACCAGACTGAAGAAAAACAGTGGAGGCAGGATGAAAAGTAGGTGGGGATCCATGCAGAGGAGGCAATAGGCGACGAAGCTGGAAAATAAGTCTTCAGGACATTATGTGGAGGTCGAGCTGCCAGCTCTGACAAAACGGGCAAGGAATGCCTAGGGAGCACAGGGTTAGGTCTGTGCATCGGGAGGCTCAGCTGGGGTCAGTGTGCGGACGGGCTGCAGGGGGAAAGGCAGGCAGCTGGAAGGACAGCAGCATTAGGGCCACCTTAAGACAGGAATGTCCTTATAGATGTAAGCTTCTGTTTTACATTTATTTATAGTTTTCTATTTATGCAAAATAATAATAATTAGAGAATAGAAAGAGGCCAGTTTGCCTTATATTTGTATGCAGTATTAGTTGAGAGATACTGACGCTCTGAACCAATGTCAGAGAGGTAAGGAAGTAGGGGAAGAAGGCAGACAGATGACAGAGACGGCACCTACGGGTCTGAGCATGCTGAGGAGACATGAGGGCAGGGGGAGCAGTCAGGTGACAGGAATTGAGGAAGAGGCGGCAAGAGAGAGGAGATAGGGAAAAAAGTGATGAATCCATTCAGAACATGCTAAATTTAAAGAAGCAGATGGTAACTAAGAAAACTGGGACAGGGAAAGAGAAAACGTTGAGATTAGGACTGGAGGGCAGTATTGATTATGAAGTCATTTGCATCTATATAATTTGAATGGATAAGGCACTATTTGTCCAATAAGCTCAAAAAAGAATGGTGGGTTTCTTTATGGAGTGATGAAAATGATGGTTGTACAACTTTGTGGATATGCTAGAAAACACTGACTTGTACATTTTAAATGGGTGAACTGTATGGTATGTGAATTATACCTCAAAGGTTTTGTAAAAAAAGAGAGAGAGAAGCTTGCAGAATAGAGTTAGTGGGCCTGGCTGGTATGGCTCAGTGGTTAAGCATTGACCCATGCACCAAGAGGTGGCTGGTTTGATTCCTGGTCCGGGCACATGCCCAGGTTGTGGGCCAAATCCCCAGTGGGGAGCATGCAGGAGGCGGCCAATCGATGTTCTATCTCATCGATGTTTCTATTTCTCCCTCTCCCTTCCTCTCTCTCTAAAACTCAATAAAGGGGGGGAAAAAAAAGGAATAGAGTTAGTAGGTATCCACCATTCTTTTGAGCAATGTAGTAACTTCCCAAAACATTTCAGTAAGACAGTTCAGAAAGCTAAGCAGCTCTTCAGAAAGGTTTTGAGATGAGGGAGACTGAGTGTACGTATCTTCAGGCAGAGGAGAGGAGCCAAGAAAGAATGACTCCGAGGCTTTCAGAACATAAGACTTTCCTATCAGTAACGGAGAAGGACAAATACCTAGTGGATTTCTTCTGTAGCGAGATGAGCCTTCCTCAGAATAAGTAGGCTGGAATACACTTCCCAGCTGATGGGCAAGGACTTGATTTATATCGCTGAAGGAGATCTGCTTGATGTTCAGTAGTTTTGCACAGATCTTATGAACAGCATCATTCTCATGAACAAGGAGGGCGTCTGAAGATCGGTACAAGTGAGAAAGAGTCAAAATGGAGTTGTAATTCTGAACAATAACCTGGAGAGAAAAATGTCAGAAATAAGAAAGGCGGGAGAGAATAGTGGTTAAGAGGGTGAATTCTCAGGGCATCCTGCCTGGGATCGAATCCTGGCCCTGTCACTTTCTGGCTATATGATCTTGGACAAATTAGTTAATCTCTCTATGCCTCAGTTCCCTCCTTTGTAAATGGGAATAATAACTATACCAGGCTCCTAGAGTTTTAAAGGTTGATGACAGCATGCATGTAAAGCACTTAGAACAGTGCCCTGTATATAGCAAGGATTCAATAAGCGATGAGCGTTACTATCACACTTTCTTCCTACCTTGTTTCCTGTAGTGACTTATCTTACCTCCATTTCATGATTTCTCAAAGTCCCTGCTTTATATATGTAGCCAGAGGGACTAACCCAGGTATGGGTTCCTGAGAGAAAATGCACAATTGTCTTCTTTGGCAATTTTTAAAAACCAGGACACCTCATTTGTTTGGAAAAGTTTGAGCAAAGTTAAATGAATTGTTCATGCAAGTACCATATTGTAGGGTCAACTCCTGATGCAATAACTTAACATTTCCAAAGAAAGGGTCAAATCACTTTTTTGCCTATATGTATTTCAATTGCAAAGAACACAAAATACAATCATTTCAGTTAATGTGTTCATACCTCACCAGTTCCATAAGGCCATATAATATGATTCATTTTCAAAAAGTTGGAATACTGATCTTGTAAATTCTGTGTAATGAAGGCTCCTAGCCCAGATCCTGTGCCTCCAGCCATACTCATTATGATGAAAAAACCACTCAAAGAATCACATTTCTCTACTTCCTTCTGGATCAGGTCCATTATAGATTCTTCATGCCTGGGTCCGTGAACAGAATAGCTATGCAATTCAAAAGGAACAAACACAAACACCTTACAATTTAACCAGAAATATGCAATGCAAAGAGAAAGACAGAGGATAGAGAAGTCTTTCTAAACCTATGAAAGGCACAAAATTTAAAGTATGCAAGTTAGCCCAACCGGATGGCTCAGTGGATTGAGCTTCATCCCATGGACTGAGAGGTCCCAGTTCGATTCCCAGTCAGGACACATGCCTGGGTTGCAGGCTTGATCCCAAACGGGGTGTACAGGAAGCAGCTGATCGATGTATCTCTCTCACATGGATGTTTCTCTCTCTCGCTTCCTTCCTCTCTCTCCAAAAAATAAATAAAAATAAATGTTTAAAAAAATCAATAAAAACGTATTTAAAAAAATACACAAGTTAAACATATTTAACAGTTAGAGTAGGACTCTAGGAGAGTGAACTGACTAGGTACAGGAAATTCTGTTGAAGGCCATTTCTTTAGCTGGAGACTTCAATTACTTCTGTAAGCTTATGGTACAACATAATAGTCAATACTCATAACGATACTCTTAAAACAGTGGTCTTGAACTTTTTTGCACATTACAATCACCTAGGAAAGCACTGAAAAATCTCAACATTTGGGATTTTTAAATACCAATACCAATTAAATCAGAATTTTTAAAAATATGCTTTTATTGATTTAAAAAGTATTTTTTTTTTCTTTATTGATTTGAGAGAGAGAGGAAAGGAGAGAGGGATAGAAACATTGATCAGAGAGAATATCAACTGGCCGCCTCCTGCATGTCCCCCACTGAGGGTTTGGCCCATAACCTGGGAATATGCCCTGACTGGGAATCAAACCAACGACCTCTTAGTGCATGGGTTGTTGCTCAACCACTGAGCCACATGGCCAGGCTGATTTTTTTAGAGAGAGAGAGAGGAAAGGAGAGATAGAAATATCTATTAGCTGCCTCCTGCACACCCCCTACAGGGGATCGAGCCCGAAACCCAGGTATGTGCCCTGATCAGGAATGGAACGGGACCTCTCAGTCCATGGGACAACTCTCAATCCACTGATCCACACTGGCCAGGCCACACCCTAAATTTTAAAGCAACAATGTGCTTGGTATATCAACAGTGCAGTGGTAACTACACTCTCTATTAATCAACTATGCAGCTGTATCTAAACTGAAGAATTGTGATGAATTATTCTTACCCATATGCCCAGTTGTTTCCAGAACCTTGTTTTTGACAGAAGCATGAATGCTGGCCATATTTCCATCGGCCAGACTGGGCAGCCTTTGATAGTGTTTGATTGATGACTTTAGGTTCCATATCAACAAGTACAGCCCGGGCAATTGGAACTAGAGAGGGGGCAAAAATAAAAGAATAATATTTCACATGTCTTATTCAGGTTAACACAGAGTATAAACTTCTAAGAACCACCTCCCAAATCCAAAGTTTGAGGATAGAAAGATCTGTCCTACTGCTTAGAAACTGAGGTGGGCAGCAGCAGGTATATGCAGATGGTTCATAACACGTAGCATTCTGCTAAGCAAGATGATTCAGTGTGAGCTAAAATGATCACTGGGTCAGGTCTACAAATATCTATTGAGTGCTTCCAGTGTGCCATGTACTGTGCTGGGAACACAGAGATGAAGACAGTATCAATCCAGCCCTAGAAGGACTAGTTGGAGAGGTGAAACACCTAATCACTATATCATGCGATGACCCATGACAAATTCACATTAACCGAGTAGTATATTCAGAGGTACAAAATACCATGAGCGTAACAAGCAGTTTAGGAGGGGGTAGAAGAAGTGATGAATAGAGATGGAAAGCAGGCAGGGCTCAGATCTTGGAAGTCCTTGTATGCATTGCTAAAAAGCTTGAAATGTATCTTCTAGGCAATATGAAACCACTGAAAATATTCAAGCAGGGGAGGAACAATCAGATGTCTTTTTTTTTTTTTTTTTTTTGGTATGTGCCCTAGTGGGAACCGAACCCGGGACTCTCTGGTCCGCAGGCCAATGCTCCAACTGCTGAGCCAAACCGGCCAGGGCCAGATGTCTTTTTTAATATAGCAGTGTGGAAGATAGATGTGACCGTCACAAGAGTCTAGACAGGCAAACTCAGAAAGAGTGTCTTGAAACAGTCCAGGTGAAAGAGGACAAGAGCTAAAACTAAGGCAATGACAGTGAAGATGGAAAGGGCAGAATAGTTTCAAGAGATACGTAGGAGATAAATTAAGCAGACCTTGATGTTTGATAGTATATGAGCAGTAAGAACCCAAGTTTTATAGAATATTTTTTTTAAATATGGTTTTACTGATTTTTTTTTTTTTTTTTTTTTTTAGAGAGGAAGGGAAAGAGAGATAGAAACATCAATGTGAGAGAGAAACATGGATCGTCTGCCTCCCACACACCCCCTTCTGGGGATCAAGCCCAAAACTTGGGCATGTGCCCTTACAGGGAATCGAACCGGGACCTCTCAGTCCATGGGAGCCACATTGGCTGGGCAAGAACCCAAGTTTTAAAGGCAAAATAATGAATGCTCCTGGGTATTGAGATGCTGAGTTTGAGGTACACAGGGAAGATGCAAGTGGAGATGTCTAATCGCACCCTGGAATAGAGGCTAGGCTAGAGATTTGAGAGTCATTTGTGTAAAAGATGTAGCAAATTACAAGAGAAATTGAAATTGCCCAGAGAGAACTGTACAAGTGAGGACAGAGGAAAACCTGAGATACAACCACTGGAGAAGAAAGGTTCAGACCCTAAGGAGAAGGAGTTTCAAGGAGGGAGTTTTATAATTAATGTTATCAAATCCAGTAGAGAAGTTAAGTGAATTACAAAAAGAAAACAGTTACTGGATTTGGTAATTAGGGTATTGCTGGGAACTCTTCTTAGAGTGGCTTTAGTGATACAGGGCAGAAGCAAGATTATAACTGGTTAAAGAAGGTTATCCTTTGAGACTCTTAGATGAGAAGGCAAAGAGGTAATAAAGAAGAAAAAAGCTATAGTCAAAAGGTAAGTTTTATTTACTTGTTTGTTTTTAGATTGGCAAGATGTGGGCAGGCTCTTGTGCTGTGGGGGAAGATGTCACCATAAAGGTAAAGGTTGTTAACACAGAAACAAAGGATCAAAAGCAAAGTCATTTCCTAGTAAAAGGGGAAGGGATGGAGTTCAGAGACCATGTGGATGGCGTGGCCTTGAAGTGGTTGGTTATGTCAGAGTAAAGGAGAGGACTGTGGACCACACATACCTCCATTTTCCTCTTCACTGAAGAACCGTTCTTTACAAGATGCTTGATATGCCTCATTCTCTCTTTTAGAGCAGAGTCCCTGGGGACAGTGTGAATCACTAAATAAAGTATCAAACACTTCAAAACCAATCTGGTTGCCACACTGACCAAGTTGCACTGTTATTATTGACATGCTGAGACACAAAGTAAGCCTATTTCCTCAAAAAGGTGAGCAACCTGTAAAATGAAAATATATTGAGAACCACGACATTACCAATAAATAAAGAACAAATAAAATGCCATGTGTTAATATACATCAATAAACTACATAATTTTAAAATGCCATATATATCTATGGTGTTATAGATGAATTAGCTATGTTATCTAAGGAGCCAATCACGTAAGGAAGTTGTTCTTTTACATGGTTTTGGGATTTGGGATTTACTGTACCCAAATCCAGTCATATACAGCTCAACAGTTTCCAAAATTTGATTTGTATTCACTATTTTCCTGTGCATGCATTTAAAACAAAACAAAATGAATGCTGGTTGAAGGAATTAATAGTATGCACTTCCCACCACAGGGACACAGAGAACGCAGAAGTTAGCTCAACATTCATACATTTAATTAACATTAACTTTCTTCTAAATAATGACTGTCTCTCCATCAATCACATTTCTGGCCTGGTAACTACAAGAACATTCGTAAGAAAGACTGTGTGTTTAGTTCAGATAGGACAGCAAGGAAGACCAAGGTTGCAAAAATTGGACCAGATGAAATATTACAGCAAATCTTCACTATTTTATAAAACTAAAAAGACAAATTTTTTTGGTAAATACCTTACACCAGGTCTATGCCGCACTGGAAAGGGCAGTGGCTTGTGAGCCATACTCTGTATTTATAAAACTACCCTGAAAACTAGGTATCATTACTCTCGTTTTATAGATAAGGAAACTGAGGCTCTGAAAGGTTAAGTGATTTTCGCAAGGCCACTTAACTGGTAAATAGCAAAGCTTAGATTCTCCCTTTCCCCTCTAATCCTAGGAGCTCCCCATTAATCCCACTCACTGACAGCCCCAGAACCATCCGTTTCGGTCTTGTTCAAACTTCGGAGGGCCATTATGCGCGTGCGCACTTTCAACACCCAAAAAGCTAGGGAGAACGCATGCGCATGTTCAACAGACTAAGAGTTTTGTTTAATGTTGTTTTTTTTTTCCTATTCAAAAAGGTTAATTACGCATGTTCAATTTTAAGTTATCAACTTCAGACACTGTACGCATGCTCACTGTCCATCAAATGCTTTAGCTGACAATGCGCAAGATCTAGCTTCCAAGAACGGCTTCGACAGGGGTTCTGCGCATGTTTGTGCCAATACCTGACTCCTGGAGATAGTTCTACGCATGTTCATTGCCCACAGTTGGGCTTCATAGAACCCTTTACGCATGCTCTAGCGCTGAACTTGAGGAGCCAGTCTAAGGCCTAGGCGCAGACGCACTGAGCCCAAGCAGCCAGTCATGGCGGCAGCGGCGGCTGTGTCTGCGGCGGGTCCGGGCCCATGAGGCGACGACGGAGGCGGGACGGCTTTTACCCAGCGCCGGACTTCCGAGACAGGGAGGCTGAGGACATGGCAGGAGTGTTTGACATAGACCTGGACCAGCCAGAGGACGCGGGCTCTGAGGATGAGCTGGAGGAGGGGGTGAGGCCCGGGGTCCCGGGGGGGCCGGAGGTGACAGGGCTGGGGCGGCGGCGCGGGCCCTGGAAGCCCGGCGCGTCCGAGAGCGCGGAGACCCAGGGGGTGCGTAGTCTCCAGGAGAAGCAGAAGCGCCGCGCGGCCCGAGACAGGGGAGCGGGCGGGGCGGGGCGGACCTGGCCCTAGGTGTGAGGCCGCTGCGGGGCTCGCAGGTGCTGGTTGCGTCCCTAGCTCCAGATCAGCGCAGCCCGGAGCAGTCTATGGGGGGAACGAGAAAGGGCGCGTGGTCGATTCCTCTAGCTGTTGGACTCAAGTGTGGCGGGGCGCGAGTGGTGTAGCGTGTGTTGGGAGGGAGGGGGACTGCGCTTGCTGGGTGTCCCCTTAAGTGCAGGTGAAGTGCGGAAGGGTTTCCCTTCGAGTGTAAAATTTCAAGTATTAAATCTTCAGACCTCCCACAACCACTTCTCTTCTCGGCCTGTCGCTTCTCTCCTAGGAAGCGCTCAGCTGTTAGAAGTGACAGCTGAAAACTTCTGTCGGGAGTAGCGCTGCCGCTGCTGTTACAGACACCAGGAGTTTTATTTCGGGAGCAAGGGGGCTCTGCTGCATCTTCCAGGGTTTGTTTGTTTGCTTTTTTTTTAAAACCCCTTCCGTGTGACTTTTTTTTTTTTAAAGCAGTTATAACAACACACGGCATTTATAACCTACTTTTCCCCCAGTTGAAGATGTCTACATTTTTTCAAAATACTTTATGTAATTTTGGGGTGGAAAAAAAACCAGTGTTGACAGCTGTGATTTGGCTTGCCAAAAATAAATAGCTTGAACTGAGACTTGTGAATGGTGTTGTGAGGGCTTTCCTTGCTGTAATCTAGGTGTTAAATTTAGAATTCCTAATGCATAATTTGGTTTTTTACCTTTGCTGTCTTAATAGTTTGTTACTGTTTGTAGAATATCACTCTTTTTTCAAGGTAAATTTATTGAAAAATCATAACTTATACCTTAAGTTCAAAAATGGTGTTGTCATACTAAATCACTGATTCTGGGCAAATTCTTATGGTAATTTAGAATTACATTGTCTAGATGAGTACATGTCATATGTTTGCTCTAAGTACATAAGGGGTTTCCCTTTCTTTCCCTCACCCAATTTTTCCCCTCTGGCAAGTTGTGCCCTGCTTGTTGACAGAAGATTTAGAATGCTATATATAAAGAACTTTGAAACTTTAAGAAACTAAGTAGGCTAAAATTAAACTGTTCTTTTCATGATCAAATGAGTCTAAATCAAAATCACACTGTTTGGAAGGTGGATATAGAGATGTGTATTTTTTAATATGTTTGCATATGTAATTCCAGTTAGCCTCTTAATGAACTATGTAATATACTAAATACAACTTGGAACAAAATGGGATTGCTTTCATTGCATATAGCATACTCTTGTCAGTTATGTTGGTAGTGGCTTTGGAGTAGGGCAGGGAAGAAAACGTGATAGGAGAGGTGCTTTATAAAGTCTTCATTAGGCCCAGCAGGTGTGGCTCAGTGGTTGATCGATGGCCCATGCACCAAGAGGTCCCCGGTTTGGTTCCAGGTCAGGGCACATGCCCACGTTGTGGGCCCAGACCCCAGTGGGAGGCAGCCAGTCTATGTTCTCTCTCATGGATGTTTCTATCTCTCTCTCCCTCTCCCTTCCTCTCTCTCTAAAATTAATAAAGAAAATAAATAAAATTATTAGTTGAACTGATAGAATTTCCAGGCCAAAGGACTTGGCAGTAAAATACTGTATTAAAATACCTGTTATGAACTGGAACCTCACTGGGTTTTGGCCAGTCCTGGACATTTGTTGGGTACAAGCAAATAGGATTTTGAGAGTGGGGAAGAGGATGCCGGAGAAATTGGTAGAAATAGGAAAGAGAAAGAAATGTACCCAGTATCGTGGGGAGAGAAACTTTGGGGAAAGAGCAAAGGTAATTAGAGATTTTGAGGAAGAGCTTTTAGCAAAATATATCTTACTTAGCAATGCTTTTGGAGTTGAAAATGTTTCTCTTGAGTGTGTCATTCTAAGAGGTGCCTCAGGGTGGAATAACAAAAACAGTTGGAGTGGGACTGAGTTGGCCACCCAAGGAGATTCCGTGATATCCAGGTTTTTCTAAAATAAAATTTAAATTTTCTGAAAAATGAGAGAAGTTTAGATTTTTAGAAAATCAGGCTATTGTGAATTTATAATAACATAATTAATAGTCTGGCTATTTGTGAACTTATAATCTTTAGTACACAAAATTTTTAAACATTGGTGCATATCAAAGTAGCCTCACTTCATTTTTTTTTTAATCCTCACTTGAGGACATTTTTCCATTTTTTTGTTCAGATAGAGTGGGAGGGAGAGAGAGGAAGAGAGAGAGAGAAACATCGACGTGAAAGAAACACATTGAGTGGCTGCCACCCACACAACCCAACCAGGGCCAGGGACAAACTGCAACTGAGGTACGCGCCCTTAGTGGGAACCAAACCCGGGTTTCCCTGGACTGCAGGCCTACATTCTAACCGCTGAGCCAAGCAGGCCAGGACATCTTTTTTTTTAAATCCTCACCCAAGGATATTTTTCCATTTATCTTCAGATAGAGTGGGAGGAAGGAAAAGAGGGAGGGAGGGAGGGAGGGAGAGAGAGATAAAGAGATAGAGAAAGAGAAAGAGAAACATTAATGTGAGAGACACACATCGATTAATTGCCTCCCACACAACCCTGACCAGGGCCAGGGACTGAACCGAAAACTAGGTACGTGCCCTTGACCGGAATCAAACCCAAGACTCTTTGGTCAGGGGCCTACACTCCAACCACTGAGCCAAACTGGCCAGGGCTCACTTCTTCATTTTATAGTAAGGAAACTGAGGCATAGACCAGAGAGATGATTGCTCAAGACCATGTAGATAACTAGTGGTAGTGTCTTCTGACTCAATTAAGCAAGCTTCACTGCACAGCTTCTTCATTGCATTTACTAGTCTTGTTCATAACATACCTCTTTGTGGTGTGTCAAAAGTGAATCCAAATCCTTCCAGCCATGCTCACTGACTGTGTGACCTAGAATAAATTGTTTAAGGTCTGTGGTTCTTTTTTTTCCGAGGATTGCATGAGATCAAGTATTTAAAGTACTATTTTTTTTTAATTAATTACTTTTTGTTACAGATGTTTCTCCTTTTTCCCCCACTGACACCTTCCTCCCGATCCCCCACACCTGCCCCATCCCCAGCATTGTTGTTTATGGCCATGGTTATACATACATGCGTATAAGTTCTGTGGTTTATCTCTTCCCTCCCCTGCCTCTAAAGTACTCTTAAAACATGTTGGCATATTAAGCAGTTAGCTAATTCATAGAAATAGAGCTTGTCATTGTTTCATATGCCAAGGACCCAATTATTCGAGTTTACCCTCATCTATGCCTAGAGAATTAATAATAAATGCAATTATACTAGAGGCTGCATTTTTAGGGCTGTAGTATCTTTTTATTTTATTTTTTAAAATTAAATCATTGGTCCTATCTAGAGATATATTTTTAGGTATGTTACACTGAATGACTCTGTATCAGTAAATATATGTATTCTTCAGTGAGTAAAAGATGAGAATGATTTAATACATTTATAGGTAAAGTTGAATGTCTGCTATCTAACTAAAATAAAGACCCTGATTGAATACCTCAGAGGACTATTATAAAACCAGTGGATAAGTGGTTTTTTTTGGGGGGAAGGGTAGGGTTTTGTTTTGTTTTGTTTTGTTTTGTTTTGCTGGTGATAGTATAATTTGGGGACAGTGAGTTGAAAACTAAGGGAAAATTTTCCTCTAGAGATTTTCATTGGATTATGAAAATGTTGGAAACCTCTGCTTTCTGTGGAGACACAAAGTTAAAAGAGTAATAGAAAATGATAGTGCAATATTTAAAATCCTCAATTTTTACTCTACTAATTCAAAATTTGAATTCGTCACAGAGCTTATTGCATGAGTTTCAGATTGGGATATCAGATTTTTTATTGAGCAAAATGTTGAAAAATTTTTAGTGCTTTGAAAAACAATGTATGCATTCAAATATTCATGATTGTGAAAAATTATAGGAAAAAAAAGCTCATTACCAATGCTTATTTAATCTTGCATTGTAGTAGATGCTTTACCATAAAGAATTTAAAAAAATTTTTTTTTTTAATCCTCACCCGAGGACATTTTTCCATTTTCTGTTCAGGTAGAGTGGGAGGGAGAGAGAGGAACAGAGAGAGAGAGAGAGAAACATCGACGTGAAAGGAACACATCGAGTGGCTGCCACCCGCACAACCGACCGGGGACAAACTGCAACCGAGGTACGCACCCTTAGCGGGAACCGAATCCAGGTCTCTCAGGACCGCAGGCCGACGCTCTAACCGCTGAGCCAAACCGGCCAGGGCAATTTTTTAAATTTTTAATTGAATTTATTGGGGTGACATTGGTCAGTAAAACCATGCAGGTTTCAAGTGCACAATCCTGTAACACATTATCTGCACACTATCGTGTGCTCACCACCCGAAGTCAAGTCTCTGCCACCATTTATCCTCCCTTTGCCTCCCCCCCCCCATTTCCCTCGAAATTACCATTCTGTTGTCTGTGTCTTTTTTTTGTTGTTGGGTTGTTATTTTTTGCTTAATCCCTTCACCTTTTTCATCCAGCCTCCCAATCCTCTTCCCCTCTAACAACTGTCAGTCTGTTCTCTGTATCTGAGTCTGTTCTATTTTGTTAGTTTGTTTTGTTCATTAGAGTCCACATATAAGTGAAATCATATGGTATTTGTCTTTCTCTGACTGGTTTATTTTAGCATACTCTCCCATCCACGCTGTCGCAAAAAGTAAGAATTTCTTTTTTTAGCCCAGTAGTATTCCATTGTATATATGTACCACAGCCTTTTTTTTTTTTTAATCTTTATTGTTGGATGTAAAATGTATTACAGATGTTCCACATTTTTCCCCCATTGACCCCCTCCTCCCCACTCCCGGCCCCCTCCTGCCTTTTCCCACACTATTGTCTGTATCCATTGGTTATGCATAAAAGTTATTTGGTTTATTTCTTCCCACCCCCCCAACCCCTTTCCCTTTGAGGTTTGTCAGTCTAGCAATGAATTTGTACTTCTTAATCTCTTCACCTTTTTCACCCATTCCCCCAAACCCCCTCCCAACTGGCAACCAACAAAATGTTCTCTGTATCTATGAGAATGTTTCTGTTCTACCTGTTCATTTTGTTTGTAGATTTCATTGTTGATAGATATGTATTCATTGCCATTTTGTTTGTTCATATTTTTTATCTTTTTCTTCAAAAAGACCCTTCATCATTTCATATAATAACGGTTTGGTGGTGATGAACTCCTTTAATGTTTTCTTGTCTGGGAAAGTTTTTATATGGCCATCGATTCTAAGTGATAGCTTTGCAGGATAGAGTAATCTTGGTTGTAGGTTCTTGTTTTTCATCACTCTGAATATTTCTTGCCACTCCCTTCTGGCCTGCAAAGTTTCTTTTGAGAAATCAGCTGACAGCCTTATGGGAACTCCTTGTAGGTAATTATCTGCCTTTCTCTTGCTGCTTTTAAGATTCTCTCTTTGTCTTGAACCTTTTGCATTTTGATGATGATGTGTCTTGGTGTGGGCCTCTTGGGGTTCATCTTGTTTGGGACTCTTTGTGCTTCCTGGACTTGTATGTCTGTTTCCTTCACCAAGTTAGGGAAGTTTTCTGCCATTATTGTTTCAAAGAGGTTTTCGATTTCTTGTTCCCTCTCTTCTCCTTCTGGCACCCCCAAGATGCGAATGTTGGCGCGCTTGAAGTTGTCCCAGAGGCTCCTTACACTATCCTCATTTTTTTGGATTCTTTTCTCTTTTTGCTGTTCTGATTGGGCATTTTTTGCTTCCTTATATTCCAAATCGATGGTTTGCTTCTTGGATTTACATACTCTATTATTGAAGCTGTGTAAATTATTGTTTATTTCAGTTAATGACTCCTTCAATTCTAACTGTGCATCCATGATTTCTAACTGGTCCTTTTTTATGCTCTTGAGGCCCTCCCTAAGTTCACTGAGGTTCTCACTAAGTTCACTGAGCATCCTTATAAGCAATATTTTGAACTCAGCATCTGTTAGGTTGCTTATCTCCATTTCGCTTAGTTCTTTTCTTGGGGTTTTGTTCTGTTCTTTCATTTGGGACCTGTTTCTTTGTCTCCTCATTTTGGCTGCCTCCCTCTGTTTGTTTCTGTGTATTACTTAATGAGAGGTATGGGGCTCGCTGAGACCAGATGCTGCTCGTTTGAAAGAATTTAGGAAAAACCTGAAGCAGGATCCAAGACAGGCCAATCCTATGGTTAAGCAAGTGGCAACAGCTTGGGTGGGCGTGAAAGTTGGGTGGGGCAGGGCCTCAGGGAGTCACCAGGGCGGGGCAACCAGTGTGAGCCAGGTTGCTGGAGTCCCAGATATGGCGGCTGTCTGCCGCCCCAGGGAAGGGCTCACCAAAGGAACAAAGGCCTCTGACAGCACGTTTGTCGCGGAGGAAGCCCCCTCTCCAGCCCTCGCTCCAGTGCCAAATAGCTCAGTTCTTCCCTGGATGTCTCTGGTGCCCCTCGAGCTGCCTCCCCTCCAAGCTTAGAGGGAGAGAGTCCGATAAGTTCGTGCGCGGGCCCTTTAAGGAACTGCCTGGGGCTCCAGCCACGTCAGCTTCCCTGAGCCTCAGTTCCTGCTGGTTTTTCCAGCCAGAAGTTATGGGGATTCTCTTCCTGGCACTGGAACCCTGAGTGGGGCACCTGGTGTGGGACGGGGACCCCTCAGTCCTCAGGAAGGACCTTCCCAGCGAGGTATCCTCCTGATTTTTATCCACCACACGTGGGTGTGGGACCAGCCCTTCGCGCCTCCGCCCCTCGCGCCTCCGCCCCTCCTACCAGTCTGGATGTGGCTGCTGCTTTAATTCTGTAGTTGTAGGACTTCCATTCAGCTTGATTTCAGGCGGTTTTGAATGATGGTTGTTCTGTAGTTTAGTTGTAACTTTGATGTGATTGTGGGAGGGCGCGATACTGCGTTTACCTACTCCGCCATCTTGACTGGAAGTTACCACAGCCTTTTTATACACTCATCTATTGATGGGCACTTGAGCTGCTTCCAAGTCTTGGCTATTGTAAATCACGCTGCAGTGAACATAAAGGTGCATATATCAGTCTCTTGAATTAGTGTTTCTGGTTTGTTTGGATATATTCCCAGAAGTGGAATATTGGGTCATAAGGCAGTTCCATTTTTAATTTTTTAATTGATTTTTTGAGAGAAAGGAAGGGAGAGAGAAAGACACATTGATGAGAGAAACATCCATTGGCTGCCTCCAGCTTGCCCCCTACTGGGCATTGAGCCCAAAACCTGGGCATGTGCCCTGACTGGGAATTGAACCTTCCACTTTTTGTGCAATGGAGCGACACTCAACCAACTGAGCCACGCTGGCTGGGCCCATTTTTAATTTTTTGAGGAAACTCCATACTGCTTTTCACAGTGGTTGCACCAATCTGAATTCCCACCAACAGTGCACAAGGGTTCCCTTTTTTCCACACCAGGTCCTCTTCTCTCCATATCCTCACCAAAACTGTTTTTTTTTGTTGATTTATTGATAATAGCCATTTTGACAGGCTGAGGTGATATCTAATTGTGGTTTTAATTTTTATTTCTGTGATGATTAGTGACCTCGAGCATCTTTTCATGTTTGTTGGCTATGTGTATGTCCTCTTTGGAGAAGTGTCTGTTTAGGTCCTTTGCCCATTTTTTTATTGTTTGTTTTCATGGTGTTGAGTTTTATAAGTTCTTTATAAATTTTGGAAATTAACCCCCTACCAGATGTGTTGTTGATGAATATGTTCTCTCATTCTGTGGGTTGTCTTTTCATTTTGTTGATAGTTTCCTTTGCTGTGCAAAAGCTTTTTAGATTGATGTAGTCCCATTTGTTTGTTTTCTTTTGTTTGCCTGAGGCGATATATCAGAAAAAAACATTGCTATGAGAAATGTCCAAGATTTTACTGCCTATGTTTCCTTCTAGGATTTACCATAAAGCATTTTAAAATTTATTCATTGATTTTAGAGACAGAGGAAAAGGGTGGTGGGGGAGAGAGAGACACACACACACACATCAGTTTGTTTTTTCACTTATGTATGTATCCATTGGTTGATTCTTGTATATGTCCTGACTGAGGATCAAACCTGCAACGTTGGCATAATGGGACAGTGCTCCAAGCAACTGAGGTACCTGGCCAGGTTGCCTTTTTTTTTTTTTTTTTAATATGTTTTTATTGATTTTTTTAGAGAGAGAAAGGAAGAGAGAGATAGAAACACTGATGAGAGAAACATTGATTGGCTGCCTCCTGCACGCTTCCCACAGGGGATCGAGCCTGCAACCTGGACATGTGCCCTGACCAGGAATTGAACCGGGACCTCTCAGTCCTTGGGCTGACACTCAGTCCACTGAGCCACACTGGCTGGGCAAGGGTGCGTTGTTTTTTTTTCAATCCTCACCTGAGGACATTTTTGCATTTATCTTCAGATAGAGCAGGAAGGAGAAAGGGAGGAAGAGAGAGAAACATCAATGTGAAAGAGACACATTGACTGGCCACCACCCACATGACCCCAACCGGGGCCAGGGACAAACTGCATCCAAGGTACATGCCCTTAGCAGGAACCGAACCTGGGTCTCTCTGGTCTGCAGGCCGACGCTCCAACCACTGAGCCAAACTGGCCAGGGCCTGGGTGCATTTTTATTTTTTTTATTTTTATTTTTTTGTGATATTTTGTTCAGATAGAGTGGGAGGGAGAGAGAGAGAGAGAAACATTGATGTGAAAGGGACACATCGAGTGGCTGCCACCGCACGACCCAACCAGGGCCGGGGACAAACTGCAATCAAGGTACATGCCCCTAGCGGGAACCGAAGCCGGGTCTCCCCGGACCGCAGGCCGATGCCCCAACCTCTGAGCCAAACCAGCCAGGGCCAGGGTGCATTTTTAAATAACTCAAGATTTGGGGTAAAATTTACCCGGTTTTCCCATTTTATCTGAGTTACTGAATCTTATTCTATAAAGAAATATCTGTGAACAGTCTAGCTAAATAAACAGCCTAGTAGATAAGTGATGTAAAGAATATCTGGATTGCCCTGGCCAGTTTGGCTCATTGGTTGGAGCATCGGCCTGCGGTCCAGAGAGACCCAGGTTCAGTTCCCACTAAGGGCATGTACCTCGGTTGCAGTTTGTCCCTGGCCCTGGTTGGTTGTGCGGGTGGCAGCCACTCGATGTGTCCCTTTCACATCGATGTTTCTCTCTCTCTCTCTTCCTCTCTCTCCCTCCCGCTCTATCTGAACAAAAAATGGAAAAGTATCCTTGGGTGAGGATAAAAAAAAAAAAAAAGAATATCTGGATTAAGAATATTTTACTGATTCTGTAATAATTTATTTAAAATTTTATAAACTGTGCTCTTTTTCTTTTCTATAAGGGAGACCTTTCTTTTTTATTTATTTTTCCTTTATTAATTTTTAGAGAGAGGGGAAGGGAGAGGGAGAAAGAGATAGAAACATTGATGAGAGAGAACATCGATTGGCTGCCTCTTGCATACCCCTCACTGGGGATTTGGCCCACAACCGGAGCAACCAATTGAACCACAACCTCTTGGTGCATGGGTCAGCGCTCAACCACTGAGCCACACCGGCTAGGCAACTGTGCGTTCTTTTTCATTGGGACTTGAAACATTAACTTGGATTTATGTGCAATTTTCATTTAAAACTTTGTAAATAGTGATTCTGGTTGGCTAGTTGAAATAGTGTATCATGCATAGTACTTTAGATGCTTATGATTCTACTTTGTCAATCATAGCTGCATACAAAAAAAGCATTGGTTGAGTCATAAAGCTCTTGCAGCAGGAGAAAAATCTGAATAAAGAGATGCTTGTGAAAGAGAGTTGTCAGTATGTATTATATAATGTTCATTTAACGTGAGACTTTTCTACAAGAAACTTTAAGTAGCAGAAAAGAATTATGCCTCAAATTCTTTTGCTCTAGAAGGTAACGGTAGAAAGTTATAAGCACAGATGCAAGTGGTAATACAGGCCTGGCCAGCTCCGGAAATGAAACATAGCCACAGGGCATATATTTCCAGGTGGCTTCAAAGTTATGGTTCAGTGTTAACTACTCTGTGGTCTTTAATTTAGTATTAAGTAAAACTAACATTAAAGAAAAAATATGTATAATATAATCAGTATTATTATAGCTAAGAGAAGTTAGTCTTTTGTCTTTAAAGTGTTGCCGTTATAGGTGATTATATGAAGCACCAGAGACAAGAAAAAAAAACTTCTAGCCATAACCACTCCTACTCCTCCTGTCCCCTCCCACCCCACCCCGAAACTATATCAAGTTGAAACTGCAAGAATAATTTTTTTCTTGGTACTGGCCCATCCATATACTTCTGTCTAATCATGAAATCTTGGGTGTCAGATGTTATCTTGACTTGTTCACACCATGAGCAAGTTACATGACTAAAAACTTGTGTTGTTTTGAAGCATTTCAGCATTAATTGTGTAAGAATACTATCAGTTTTCTTTGTGACTCTTGACTGTGTGTGTACTGGTACCTTCGAAGAGAGATGTGTTCACTTAAAGTTTTTTTGAATCACCCTAAAATTTTCAATAAAAACTTCTAATTTTATAGAGCCTATTTTCAATTAAGCAATATCCTTTTGTATAAATTGAAATAATTCAAAATCAGACTATATTCAAGAATACTCATTTTAAAGCTATATTTTTCATATTAATAGAACTGAATTTCTGCTGCCAAGTTGTTATCATTCTTACAATTCAGTGACTTTTCGTGTGTTTATAGAGTTGTACAACAATTTAGTTTTAGAACAATTCTGTCACCTTAAAAAGAAAAGAAACTTTGGGCCCATTTACAGTCACTCATCATTGCTACCCTTAGTGATAGGCAACCAATAATCTACTTTCCATTTCTAAAAATTTGCTTTTTCTGTACATTCCATGTAAACGCAATCATACAATAATATGTGGCCTTTTGTGTCTGGCTTTTTCACTTAACGTGTTTTTTGGTTGGAGGGCCAGTGCTCTCTAACTGCTGAGCCAAACTGGCCAGGGCCACTTAACATGTCTTATTAGTTTACCAATTGATATTCATTTGAGTCGTGTCCATTTTTTGGGCTATTGTGAATAATACTGCAGTGAATATTTGTGCCAAAGTTTTTGTGGAATATATATTTTCATTTCTCTTGAGTAGATACCTTGGGGTAGATTTGCTGGATCATATGGTAACTCTATGTTTAATTTTTGAAGAAACTGCCTGTTTTCCAGAGTGATTATATGATTTTACATACCCACAGCAGTGTATGACGGTTCCAGTTTATCTACATTTTTGCCATAGTTGATATTTTTCTGTCTTTTTTATTTTTAATCCTTACCCGAGGATATTTTTCTATTTATCTTCAGATGAAGTGGGAGGGAGGGGGAGAGAGAGACGGAGAAAGAGAAGCATCGATGTGAGAGAGACACATTGACTGGTTGCCTCTTGCATGACTCCAACCACAGCTGGGGACCACCTGCAACTGAGGTACGTGCCCTTGACTGGAGTCGAACCTGCAATTCTTTGGTCTGTGGACCAACGGTCTAACCGCTGAGCCAAACCGGCCAGGGCAGTATTTTTCTGTCTTTTTAATTAATGGATATGAGTTGGTATCTGGGTGTGGTTTTGGTTGGCATTTTTATAATGGCTAATGATGTTGAACATCTTTTTATTAGCAATTTGTATATCTTCTTTGGAGAAATATCTATTCAGATCTTAACCCATTTTTTTTTTAAATTAGGCTATCTGGTTTTTTATTGACTTGTAGAAGTACTCTATATATTCTTATTCAGTGGGTTTTCTTTCACTCCCCTCCCCCTTAAAATATGTTTTTATTGGTTTTAGACAGATAGGAAACGAGAGGGAGAGAGAGAAACACTAATGTGAGAAACACCCATCAGCTGCCTCCTGCATGCCCCCTACAGGAATCAAGCCCTGAAACCCTGGGCATGTACCCTGACCAGGAAATCGAACCAGTGACCTTGGTGCACAGGATAATGTTCAACCAGCTGAGCCACACCAGCCAGGGCTTCATTTTCTTGATAGTGTCTTTTGAAGTACAAGAGTTTAACACTTTGAGCAAGTCCAGTTTATTGACTTTTACTCTTTAATTGTTCATGCCTTTGGAGATGTGTCTTAAAGTAATCATTGTCTAGCCCGCCTGGTGTGGCTCAGTGTATTGAGCCTTGTCCCATGGCCTGAGAGGTCTCAGTTCAATTTCTGGTTGGGGCACATGCCTGATTTTTGGGCTTGATCCCCAGTCAGGGGCATGCAGGAGGCAGCGAATTGATGTTTCTCTCTCACATCAATGTTTCTGTCTCTCCCTTCCTCTCTGTCTAAAAATACAATAAAAACATATTTTTAAAAATCATTGTCTACCCAAAGGTCATGAAAATTTTCTCCCTCCTAAGTTTCTTCTAAGAATTTTACAGTTTTAACTCTTACATTTTAGGTCTATGATCTGTTTTGAGTTAATTTTTTGTGTATCATGTGAAGTAGGGGTCAAAAGTAATTTTGCTTGTGGATAGCCATTGTCCCAGCACCATTTATTTATTTTTATTATTTTTATCTTTCTTTTTTTTCTTTTTTTTTTTCATCTTTATTGTTGAATATATTACAGATGTTCCTCATTTTCCCCCTCCTCCCCACTCCCGCCCCCCTCCTGCCTTTCCCACTGTTGTCTGTGTCCATTGGTTATGCATATAAGTTCTTTGTTTTATTTCCTCCCACCCCCCAACCCCCTTCTCTTTGAGGTTTGTCAGTCTAGCAACCAATTTGTTGTTCTTAATCCCTTCACATTTTTCACCCATTCCACCCAACCCCCCTCCCATTTGGCAACCAACAAAATGTTCTCTGTATCTATGAGATTGTTTCTGTTCTGCCTGTTCATTTTGTTTGTAGATTCAATTGTCGATAGATACGTATTCATTGCCATTTTATTTGTTCATATTTTTTATCTTTTTCTTTAAAAAGACCCTTCATCATTTCATATAATAACAGTTTGGTGGTGATGAACTCCTTTAATGTTTTCTTGTCTGGGAAAGTTTTTATATGGCCATCGATTCTAAGTGATAGCTTTGCAGGATAGAGTAATCTTGGTTGTAGGTTCTTGTTTTTCATCACTCTGAATATTTCTTGCCACTCCCTTCTGGCCTGCAAAGTTTCTTTTGAGAAATCAGCTGACAGCCTTATGGGAACTCCTTGTAGGTAATTATCTGCTTTTCTCTCTCTGCTTTTAAGATTCTCTCTTTGAACCTTTTGCATTTTGATGATGATGTGTCTTGGTGTGGGCCTCTTGGGGTTCATCTTGTTTGGGACTCTTTGTGCTTCCTGGACTTGTATGTCTGTTTCCTTCACCAAGTTAGGGAAGTTTTCTGCCATTATTGTTTCAAAGAGGTTTTCGATTTCTTGTTCCCTCTCTTCTCCTTCTGGCACCCCCAAGATGCGAATGTTGGCGCGCTTGAAGTTGTCCCAGAGGCTCCTTACACTATCCTCATTTTTTTTGGATTCTTTTCTCTTTTTGCTGTTCTGATTGGGTGTTTTTTGCTTCCTTATATTCCAAATTGATGGTTTGCTTCTTGGCTTTACCTTCTCTACTATTGAATCTATGTAAATTATTCTTTATTTCAGTTAGTGCCTCCTTCATTTCTGACTGTGCATCCATCATTTCTGATTGGTCCTTTTTTTATGCTCTTGAGGCCCTCACTAAGTTCATTGAGCATCCTTATAAGCAGTATTTTGAACTCAGCATCTGTTAGGTTGCTTATCTCCATTTCGCTTAGTTCTTTTCCTGGCGATTTGTTCTGTTCTTTCATTTGGGACGTGTTCCTTTGTCTCCTCATTACGGCTGCCTCCCTGTGTTTGTTTCTATGTATTACTTAACGAGAGAGATGGGGCTATCTGAGACCAGATGCTGCTTGTTTGAAAGAATTTAGGAAAACCTGAAGAAGGATCCAAACCCTGAGGAAGGATCCAAGACAGGCCAATCCTATGGTTAAGCAACTGGCAACAGCTTGGGTGGGGCGGGGCCTCAGGGAATCACCAGGGCGGGGCTACCAGTGTGAGCCAGGTTGCTGGAGTCCCAGACGTGGCGGCTGTCTCCTGCCCTAGGGCAGGGCTCACCAAAGGAACAAAGGCCTCTGACAGCACATTTGTCCCGGAGAAAGCCCCCTCTCCAGCTCTCGCTCCAGTGCCAAACAACTCGGTTCTTCCCTGTATGTCTCTGACGCCCCTCGAGCTGCCTCCCCTCCAAGATTAGAGGGAGTGAGTCCGATAAGTCCGTGCACGGGCCCTTTAAAAGGAGCTGCCTGAGGCTCAGTTCCTGCTGGTTTTTCCAGCCAGAAGTTATGGGGACTTCTCTTCCTGGCACTGAAACCCTGAGCTGGGCGCCTGGTGTGTGACGGGGACCCCTCAGTCCTCGTGGGTGTGGGACCAGCCCGTCCGCCTCCGCCCCTCCTACCGGTCTCAATGTGGCTACTTCTTTAATTCCGTAGTTGTAGGATTTCCATTCAGCTTGATTTCAGGCGGTTTTGAATGATAGTTGTTCTGTAGTTGTAACTTTGATGTGGTTGTGGGAGGACACGATACTGCGTTTACCTCCAGCACCATTTATTGAAAGACTGTTTTTTTCTCCATTGAATTTTCTTGGCATTTCTGTGAAAAATGAATTGACCATAAATGTAGGGGTTTATTTCTGGGCTCTCAATTCTAGTTAATTGACCTGTATATCTGTGTTATGCCAGTACCACATCTCTTGATTGCTGCCACTTTGTGGTACATTTTGAAATCAGGAAGTGCCAGTCTTCCAATTTCGTTCCTTTTTCAAGATTTTTTAGGGTCCCTTGCTTTTTTTTGTATGAATTTTAGCAGCAGCTTCTCAGTTTCTGCAAGAAAAGAACCTGGGATTTTTATAAGATTGAATTGAATCTGTAGCCCAATTTGGGTAGTATTGCCATTTTAACAATATTAAGCCATCTGATCTATGAACATGGAATGTCTTTTGATTTATTTAAGTCTTCTTTAATTTCAGTAATATTTTATCGTCATCAAGTGTACAAGTCTTACACTTCTTTTGTTACATTTTAAGTATTTGATTCTTGTTGATGCTATTGTGAATGGAGTTATCTTTATTTTTGAATCGTTCATTGCCAGTGTACAATACATTACTTAAATTTTGCATTTGCTTATACTATCGTCAGAATAAATGTTTGGCCAGCATGACTCCTAACAATTTGAGAGTGTTGCCTAATTTACTTCAATTAGCCACATTGTACACTACAGTGTCTTGCACTGGTTGTAGTTACCTTAGGCTTAGTTGGGTTGTAATTACATAAGGTTTATAGAATTATCTTAGCCTCATGTTTGAGAATAGCACTTTGTATAAAACATTTAATTTGGTAACTCAGACTTAGAATTTACTACCTTCAGTTTCATTATATACAAAATACATGTAATATTTGAAGGAAAAGTTACCTGGTTTTATTTGTAGATCGTTGATGAGTAGCAGTTGTCATTTAAATTACGAAGTGAAGTCCTCAAGGTATTTTTTGTGTACCTTATTTTGTTTATCATCACATTTGCCATTAAAGTATAGAGAAATTTTAATCAGGATTATTTTATTTGTACTCCTTCAGAAATGGGGTAAAACTAAATATTTTTATTTTATGTGTATGAGATTATTAATCTTTAAAACTTTAACATATTTTTCAGGGTCAGTTAAATGAAAGCATGGACCATGGGGGAGTTGGACCATATGAACTGTAAGTTTATATGAAAATATTTTATTATGCTATCTTTCTTACAAGTAGGTTTATCAGCTCCAGGTCATAGCCATCATGTGATTCTAGCAAACTGTTCTTAAATATCTAGTCATATATATATAAACTTAGTTTTTTGAGATTGGCATCAGTATAGTAACATATCCAGGGTTTAAAGATCATGTATGGATTTTGAAAAAAAGATACCCATTCAGATTCAGAGTATAATGAATATGAATCTGAGTGGGTTAGGAATTTTTATTAGTTTAATATAGAGAACCACTTTTTCTTGCTGAAAAATCAAATTATTAGAAATGTCCCCAAAAGTCAAATGGTTCTTGTTTTGCTTGTAATAACACCATTCAAACCGAGATTTGTGGAATCTAAAGTCAATTTAGGCACACTCCATTAGGGGAGTATGGTGATTAATCTGCTCTGTATCCCAACCCTTGGGTTGAGAGGAGACTGAGGAGTTTTTAAATCATGTTCATAGCAGATAAGGAAAGATGTGTAAATATATCTTGTTAGCAAAAATTTATGTAGCATAAAGACTTGAACTAATTGGGTACTTTTAGAAAGCTCCCAGTTTTTCTGCTGAAGTTGCCAAATGAGGTTAGATATTAACTGATCTTATAGATGTTTTGAATGAACTAAAAATTTTAATAACTGGAAGACATTTTTCTTTTGTCAAATTAATAAACTTGTTCTAATTTATTCAATTTGTGGGTGCTTGATGCTTGTGAAAATAAATACCCACTAGCATATTATGTAAATAAGCAGAGAAGTAAGCAGTTTATCAAGCCACCCTAATCTTGACCTACCATGTCATTGAATCATTATGTTTACTTAGAACACAGATACTATCATGTACGTTTTCCCGTTTACTAAATTGGATTACATTTCTCCTGCTCCTCTTTTTAACAATATGATGAAAATAATTTAACTTTTTGCAAATGTAATTTTGGTTTTGCTTTTCTCCCCAGTGGCATGGAACATTGTGAGAAATTTGAAATCTCAGAAACTAGTGTGAACAGAGGGCCAGAAAAAATCAGACCAGAATGTTTTGAGCTACTTCGGGTACTTGGTAAAGGGGGTTATGGAAAGGTAGGAAGTATTTTTTAAATGAGAGCTGTTGTCTGTCTTGGGTAGATAATTGTATACCCTGGTTTCAGCAGTCCTCTTCAGTCTTCGTTTGCTAACTATTAGCAAAGGATATAATCACTTACCCTGAATTATTTGAGAGATGTACAGTAGTTTTCCTCTTCCTACCACCATACATGTAAAAGCCTGGCACGTAATTGACACTCAATCAGTATTTGTTGAATAAATAGAAACTGTACTAGGCAAAGTCTGTTATTAGATGATTCATTTCTTCCTTGGTTTTAAATGGTACCCTCTATAGGTATCCTGTTAAATAACACAAATCATTCCTTACTTTCAAGATGCCTTGTTACATTAATATCTATTATTGTTTTCTGTTCATCTGAATTGATTTTCTTTGAGTTGCAGTATCTAGAGCAAGAGTTCGGGAAGTTGAAGAATATAAGAGGGGAGAAGAAAAATGAATAGAACTTCTTAGTTCCATAGTTTTGCCCAAGGTTTTCTTTTAATCTTCACCCGAGGATACTCTTCCGTTGATTTTCAGATAGAGCGGAGGGAGGCAGGGAGGAGGAAAGAGAGGGAAAAAAAAAACTTTGATGAGAGAGACACACATCGACTGGTTGCCTTCCATACAACTGCAAACAGGGCCAGGGATCCCAGGGATCGAATCGCAACTGAGGTACATGCCCTTGACTGGAATCAAACCTGTGACTCTTGGGTCCACGGGCCAATGCTCTAACTGCTGAGCCAAACTGGCCAGGGCTTGCCCAAGGCTTTTTAATTTAAGAGCTCACCTTTATGTGTTCTGCTGAAGACAGTTTATTCCTATCCATTCTCTTTCAAAGTTTGAGAACTATTTATGCTATTGTGTAGTGTTCATTTTTTGCAAAGCATGACTTTGTAGTATATTCTTAGGCCTAAGGACACATTCTAATATGTTCTAATCATCTTGAATGTGTAACACATGCACTTTGAGTCTCACATATATTAGCTGTTGCATGAAAATGTTTTATAGCTATTTTAAGGAATAGGTAAACAGTAATTACTGTCAGCTATTACTAGTTTTATGTGAAGCAAGAACAAAGGCATCCTTGGAAGAACTTCATGAAATATTTTACAATTATTAAGTTTGGTATTATGCTTCTGGGAACCCTGATTATAGCTTTTTCTAAGCAAACTTATATTTTATGTATAAACATGGAGGGTTTATCATTAGATGGTATTGCCCAACTTTGCCATCAGATGTCAGCAGACCAAATAGGAAAGTCCCATGTTGTGTAACAGATTTCACTACTAAATCTTTGATATAGTCTGCTGTTTTTATCTTTTTTGCACACAGCCCTTCTTGGTACTAGTTTTTACAAAAATATAAACTATATCTTTTTTTCTTATAAATAGGAATTAAGGGAGTTGACTAGCATAGTTTATTTAGCTTTTAATAACACACAAACACTTTTATTTTTTATACAGGTTTTTCAAGTACGAAAAGTAACAGGAGCAAATACTGGGAAAATATTTGCCATGAAGGTGCTTAAAAAGGTGATTTCTTCTCTCCTCTTTCCCCCCAGACTATATTAAAATCTACATTTTGATCTAAAATTCTCAGTCAAAATATATTTCTAACACAATTGTAAGTCCTCTTAGAACGTGGGATATGTTTTATTATTATTATTATTCCTGTTTTCTTTCTGCTTGGCGAGGGTAGAAAGGAGAGTTCTTTCAGTTCTTCTATGCGGTAACTTTTATCTCTTTGTTCTGGTCTCCATGTTTCTAACTAATTAGCATATTCTGCTATCACTTAATTCATCTGTTTTAGAATTATGTATTGACTTTCTATTTTTCTTTCTTTTACCCCGTCCTCCCTTTTTTTTTTTTTTAAATCTTCACCCGAGGATATTTTTCTATTGATTTTTAGATAGAATGGGGGGAAGGGAGTTGGGCGGGGGGAGAGAAACATTGATGTGAGAGAGACATCAGATTGGTTGCCTCCTGCTCAGCTGGGGATCAAACCTGCCCTTGACCGGAAATTGAATGCACAGTCCTCAGGCCAGTGCTCTAACCACTGAACCAAGCTGGACACACCCCTTCCCCCTTCCTCCCTTTACCCTGCACTCTCTTACTTCAGTTTCATTGAATCTACTGTTGTTTTTCTATACCTTCCAACAACTCTTTAAATACCTTTCAGGCAATGTTCTGTGGTCACACTTATTAGATATTCCTTTTCTCAGTTTATCATTTATTTTCCTAGAGACATCCCATACGAATCTTCTGTATTGATAGCTCTCTAGGCATAAATGTCATTACTGGACTTTCCCTTTACCACAATCCTTGAAATTCTCTTGACTTTTTCAATGTGGGATTTTTTATTTCCTGGGTCCCATGTCTTCCAGATATCAGTATCTGTAGGTCTTTTGTTTTTGTCTGCGGGCTGATGCTCTAACCACTGAGAAAAACCAGCCAGGGCTCTATAGGTCTTTTTTCTGGTATGGATCAGTTGGTGCTGAGAAAGATCCTCTGTTCTTTTGCCTAGAAAAAGCATTCTGGAGGTAGATGAGAGAGAAGAGAGATGGAGATCTCACCTTTCCACATGCATACTTTTACTGAAGTCATTTTTACTTTAGCATTTTACTCTGTATTGATCCTTCACTCTTTTTTTTTTTTTCTAGAGAGTACACTGGTAATTGACTGGCTGGTTAGTGTGAGGATGGGAACCTTGTTGGTGTATCTGTTACTTATACAGACTTTCAGATGCTCTCTCTGGCATTAGTCCCTGATGACTCTAATTTTTTCCCCCTTTCTTTTTATTTTTGCATCTAATTTTTGAACCCTGGTAGGGTTCTGTAGATGGCATCCACTTCTTTTGAGTTATTTCTCTTGGCAGGCATTTAAGTTTGATCATACCTCACTATACTAAATAACGTACTATTACTTTATCCTTTCTGTCTTCACTTTTGAGGTGTGGAGTTATGCATGTTTCTTAGTTTTATTTAAGATGATGGATTATGTGTTTGGTTTCTTGTTCTTTTTGTATGGGATTAAATTATGAAAAGATCACACTGTCTTAAAATAAGTACTAGTAGAAAACTTAAAAAGGTAATTAAAATGACTTTTTGGAAAAAAATATAGGGTTTTTAATGCTTTGATATTTATTTATCTTCTTGATTTTTACTTAAGCAGTATAAATAACTTCTTAATTCAAAAACCAAGGAACATACTGTGGCCACACCTTATTTATGATTGTTTTAAAGAAGCAATTTAAGTATTCTGAACATCAGATTCTGCATTAGCAAGTCAGGATCTGCTATCTGGCTTTTCCATTGAAATAATTTGAGATTAATGATTTTTTTTTATTTTTTTATCTGTAAACCATATTAGGTTTACAGATAAAAGCCTAGGGTTGTAGAATTGGAGACAGTTCTAGAAATGTTAAAAGAAGTACTGGTCAAGACTCTTGGAGTAATCCACTCCTTTTGATATGTTGCTTATGTTGCTTATTCATGCCTGATAATCAGAGATGATCGTAATTAGTCATAATTATATCTCGAGTGAGGTATGTTTCTGGCTCCATTGTCTATAATGAAAAAAAGAGGTGGTTGTTTTTTTCACTGGTGGTGGGTGTGTGTGGTGTATTGAGAAATTCATATACTTTAATTATTACTAAATGTCAGGCTTCCTTTTTGGACCCAGGCTTCTGAGACCTAACTTGCTTGTCTCTCCTTTCACTTAGCTACACTCCTTCCCACTTTTGGGGTTTTTCTTTCCCCAGGCCTGGGCTAGAGAATCAGATACTGTCCCATTCTTTACTTGGTGTTCCTGAAAAAGCTCACAGGAAAAATAATGAAAGGGAAGAGATTGCTAGGTTTAAGCCTAGGGTTGTTTGTTTGTTTGTTTTAAGCCTAGGGTTTTAATTCCTAAATCCCTGGATAAGATGACTATATATGCTCCCTTTGAGTTTCTTCCTTCTGATTTTTTTTTTATCCTGGAAGCAGAGAATACTAACCCTCCTGACTTGAGTATGTGATAAGAATATACCTCTTTCCAGCCTTGAAGAGGAAATGAGAGTAGAACTAGGTGTCCCCTTTTCTTAACTGTGTTGTTTATATCTGGATAGTCTGTCTGGATTTATCAGGTATCCTGGGATTGTTTACTCTTTATGGGTATGGTCTCATTTGGTATTTGCTCATGGTGGAATGTTGAGGAAAAGAGTATTTCTGACAACTATCTCTCTACCCTACCATTGTAACAAAAATGTATGCTGGAAGCAAATTACTATTGCCCATGGCATTTAGTTTGGCCTGCACTGTAAATTTTAGAACCTTTGACTTAAGGCTAGTGGCTCACAGATTGGTCATACTTCCTCTATTCCTTCTTTTATTGAACTAATTGAGAATCTGCAGTGTGCTAGGCATTATGCTAGATACTAGGATTTAGCATTTGAAACAAATGTAGTCTCTGTCTCTCACTCTCCTACTGTATAATTCAAGGGAAGAACTGAGAGGCTTTTTTAAAAAAAATATGGTTTTATTGATTTTAGAGAGAAACATTGGTCAGTTGCCTCATTTAAGGGCCCTGAATAGGGACTGAACCCACAACCTGGGCGTGTGCCCTGACTGGGAATCGAACCAGTGACCTTTCAGTGCATGGGATGATGCTCAACCAACTGAGCCACACCAGCCAGGAAGAGAAGCTTATTCTTTTTCTTTCTTCTTTTTTTAAAAAAATAAATTAGTTTTGTTTTTTTATATATTTTTCTTTATTGATTGTAGAGAGAGAGGGATAGGGAAAGAGAGTTAGGAATATTGATGAGAGAGAACATTGTTTGGTTGCCTTCTGCATGCCCCCATGGGGATCAGGCTAACAATCTAGGCATGTGCCCTGACTGGGAATCAAACCGGCAACCTCTTGGTGCATGGGTCGACGCTCAACCACTGAGCCACACACAGGCTGGGTGAGAAGCTTATTCTTAAAATTACTCTTCTATCCTGTGGTTAAAACCCTTACTATTTGAGGTTTAAGCATATAGCACACTCTTACCTTTTATCAGTCTTTTTCCCCCACTCCCAGGTCTTGTCATCCTGGGTGTCTTCACTGTTCTTGTATTAAGTAATCAATAGGCTAGTCTTCTAATTTTTTTATGATCTCAATTATACCAGCTTTCACCTCCATTCCACTTCACCTGCCTGGTCTTTGGCCCTAAGCCCTTTAGTCTTTTAATCTTTCTGTTTTGTTTTGTTTTGTTTTTTAATCAAGTTCTTAGCTTCTTTCTTATTTCACTTTATTTTTTTAATGTATAATCTTTTTGGGTTAATCCTCACCCGAGGATATTTTTTTCATTGATTTTTTTCAAAAAGTATGTTTTTGTTGGTTTTTTAGGGAGAGAAGGGAGAGAGAGAGAGAGATAAAAACATCAATGTGAAAGAGAAACATGGATTGGCTACCTCCTACATATACCCTACTGGGGATCAAGCCCGCACCCTACTGAGGATGGAGCCCATAACCCAGGCATGTGCCCTGACTGGGAATTGAATTGGGACCTCTCAGTCCATGGGATGACATTCAATCCACTGAGCCACACCGGCTGGGCTCCATTGATTTTTTTTAGAGAGTAGAAGGAAGGGAGGGGAAGGAGAGAGAGAAAAAAAAAGAAAACATTGATGTGAAAGAGACACATCAATTGGTTGCTTCCCACATGCACCTTGACTGGGGCCAGGGATTGAATCTTCAACCCAGGTACATGCCCTTGACCTAGAATGAAACCTGCGACCCTTGGGTCTGTGGGCTGATCCTCTAACCGCTGAACAAAACCAGCCAGGGCTAAGTTATTTTTTTCATTTTAATTTTTTAAATGTTTTTATTGATTTTAGAGAGAGTGGAAGGGGAGAGGGAGAGATAAAAAACATTGATGAGAGAGAAGGATCAACATCAGTTGGCTGCCTCCTGCATGTCCCCTACTGGAGATCGAGCCCGCAACCCAGGTATATGCCCTGACTGGGAATCGAACCAGCAACCTTTTGGTGCCGTGAGTTGACACTCAATGCTGAGCCACACTAGCTGAGCTATTTTTTATTTAAAAAATTATTTTTTATTTTAGAGAGGAAGAGAGGGGGAGAGAGAGATAGAAACATCGATGAGAGAGAACAATGATTGGCTGCCCCCCCACTGGGGATTTGGCCCACAACCTGGGCATGTGCCCTGACTGGGAATCGAACCGGCAACCTCTTGTTGCATGGGTCGATACTCAACCACCGAGCCACAAGGGCCAGGCTATTTTTATTTTTATCCTCATCTGAGGATATGCTTAGAAAGAGGAAGGGGGAGAGACAGAGAGAGTGATAGAAACATCAGTGTGAGAGAGAAACATTGATCAGTTGTCTTTCACTCATGCCCTGACTGGGGATTGAACCCAAAACCCAGGCATTTGCCTTGACTGGGAATCGAACTGGCAACCCTTTGGTGCACAGGATGATGCTCAACCAACTGAGCCACTCCAGCCAGGCAATGTATAAGCTATTTTTAAATTTTTCAAATTTTTATTGAATTTTTTTGGGTGACATTGGTTAATTCACTTTATTCTGAATCAACCTCCTAGTCAACATCATCTACCACTTGAGTTGCTTGCTAGCTCCATTGACCTTATGGTCAGAAAAGTCCTCAGCGAGTTTAGTTGTTAATGCACCTTTATTCCTGTATCTCAGCTACTGAGCATTGCTAGCATACATCAGACAAACTTGTACATTGGTGCTGGATCAAATTTCATAGTCCCAGTTCATTTGGACCCTCAGTACTCACCAAACATTTTTCTACATGTCCCTAGCCAACTCATTCCATTCTCTTCAACTGTTAGAGCCTTGACTATCCATCCCTCTACTTCTTTTAGCAGACTGCTTCTCTTCCTGCTTGAGGCTGTCAGGTGTGACTCCCGTTGACTTCCTGCTCTGAAGTCTACCCTCAGTATCGCGTTAATCTACATTTTCATCTGTCTCTCTACTTCTTCTCTCCAGTCATAGTGGGAGATGTGTTCCTCCTTTCCAAGGTTAAGCCCCACTCCCTCTCTTTTGTTTTTTTTTTCCCCTCGTTAAAACAGATCAGAAACTTGACTCTTTGATCAAAGAATGGAGAAGTACGAGCTCTTGCTCTGAAGATTACCTCTCTCTAAATTAGGAAAGTATTAAAGGATTGGGCAGGGGATGGAGGGGGGTTGGTTAGGCTGGTTCATGGGCAGAGATTTCCAAGAAAGGGTAGAGAGTTCTTGGATTTCCAAGAAAGCATGTGCAGTTCCCAAACATTCTTGGAACATGCTTAGCCATACATTACATGTCTCATTTTAATGTTAAATCTCCACCCCTGGGTATGATTTTAGTATGCCAGTGAAGAATAGGTCACTTGGGAAGGAGTGCCAGGCGCTGTCTTGGATCTTTCCTGTGCAACCCGTTTTCTCATTTGTGATCCTTGGGTTTCTTATCTGGTTCCTGATGGCTAGCCTCCTTGGAATTTCTCTTTTTCCTTGCGTTCAGCCTGCTGGATAGACAGTGCACTTTGGCCATGTCTGGGCAGCGAAGGTAGGATACACCATCTCCCTTGGAAGAGCAGAGGTCACCAAGCTGCCTGCCCTACTCCGAGCACATCTCCTCACACATGCTCACTCTGGGGACCTGATAGCCTGTTGATCCAGAGTATGTGTGCAGCATGCGCTTTCTGGAATTTTATGTGTACTCTGTGTGCCTAAGCTTGTTCTTTTATGTTTTGGATTCCATCCTTTTCTGCCTCTTAAGGGTCTATTCTCTGCCACTCCTCTCTCTTTTTTTAATCTTCTATCATGACATTTTAAATTTAAATATCTTCATGCCTTTGCCGTATTTAGCCAAACAAATTCTTCCTTCACTGCGGGTCTCCCTGTAGCCTTTACCCTCTTCGCCTTTCATAGCTGAATTTCTTTTTTTTTTTTAATTTCTTTTTTTTCACATTGCTGAATTTCTTGAGAAATCATGTTTTATTCTTTCTTTTTTTCACTTACTATATTTTGACTTAATGATTACTATTTCAGTGAAACTCTTGTCCCTTATCTCACCAGTATCCTAATTGTTGAACCCAATGGTCTTATTTCTTTACTTCTCTGTTCCATTGAAGCTATTGACCATAGCAATTTGAAACAGTGCTTCCTTGACTTATGTGATTTTACTTTACTGATTTTTTATCTTATCTCTCAGTCCTTCGCTTCTCAGACTTTCTCAGAATTATTTAAAAAATTTAAACCTCCTGAGCAGTTACAAATAATATATCTTTGAAACTTTTCGAGCTTTCTAAAGAGTTGTAAGAATAGTACAGTGATCAGCAGTTGTTGAATTTGCCATATTTTCTTTGTCTGCTTCTCCCTCTCTCTTTTTTTTTTTTTTTTTTTATCCTTACCCGAGGATATTTTTCCATTTTTTGTACAGATAGAGTGGGAGGGAGAGAGAGGAAGGGAGAGAGAGAGAGAAACATCGACGCGAAGGGACACATCGAGTGGCCACCCACACGACCAACCAGGGCCGGGGACAAACTGCAACCGAAGTACGTGCCCTTAGCGGGAACCGAACCCGGGTCTCCGGACCGCAGGCCGACGCTCTAAGCGCTGAGCCAAACCGGCCAGGGCTGCTTCTCCCTCTCTTCATCTCCGTTCTCTGTATATGTATGTTAAAACTTTTTGTTTTATTTATTTTTGTTATACAATTTTAAAGGTAATTGTAGATATGACACTTTCCCCTAAATATTTTTTTTTTTATCTTTGTATGTATTTCTGTGTGTATCTCTTAAGAAGAAGGGCTTTTTTATACATAAACACAGTGTAATTATCACACTTGGGAACTTTAACATTGATATACAATGCTCTTTTCAAATACATTGTCCATTATCAAATTTCTCCAGTTGTGTGAGTAATGTTTTTTATAGCTGTTTTGTTTGTTTTTGCTATTCAGGATTTAATTAAGGACCACACATTGCTTTTAGTTGTCCTGTCTCTCTAGTTTCCTTTACTCTGGAGCCATTTCCTAGCATTTTAAAAATGTTTTTAAATTTTTTTGCCTTTCACGACATTAACATTTTTTAGAAGAGTCCAGGCCAGTTGTTTTGCTGAGTATCCCTTAACTTGAATATGCTTCATTATTTCGTCATGAAAATGCTTACTTTTAAATTTATGTAAAATACTTTTTGCAGGTGTATTGTGTCCTCAGTACATAGGCTCAGGAAATACAATAATTCAGTCTGTCCCACTCTTCAACAAGGTTGAGTTTGAGCACTTAGTTGAGGTAGTGTCCACTAGACTTTCCATTGTATAGATATCTTTTCACCTTTGTAATTGATAAGTATTTATGGAATGATAGTGAGAGACTGAGTATTCTGTCGTAATAAGTTTTTTTTAATAAAATGTTTTTTCTTCATTGATTTTAGAGAGAGAGAGGAAGGGAGAGGGGGAGAGAGATAGAAACGTCGATGAGAGAGAACATCGATTGGCCACCTCCCACTGGGGATTTGGCCCACAACCTGGGCATGTGCCCTGATGGGGAATCGTACCAGTGACTTCTTGGTGCATGGGTCGACGTTCAACCACTGAGCCACACCGTATGGGCTTTTTTAAAAAAAAGAATAGTTTATTGGTTTTTAGAGAGAGAAAAAGGGAGAGGGAAAGAGAGAGAAATATTGATGCGAGAACGCAACATTGATTGGCTCCCTCCTGCACACTCTCCATCTATGATCAAGTCTGCCACTGAGGCATGTACCCTAGACTGGGAATCAAACCTGCATACCTCCTAGTGCATGGAATGATGCCCAAACAACTGAGCTACCCTGGCCAGGGCTGTCCTAATAATCTTTTTCCCCAGGGTTTTTATCATCCATTGTTTCTTGTCCAAATCAAATATTAATTACTGTGGTGGTTATAAAGTGAAGACCTTTTTATTTTTATTATTTTTTCCTATATTAGTGTAATTCTTCTGTAGGTAAGAGCTTTTCATTTTTTTTTTTTTTTATTGATTTTCTTAGAGAGGAAGGGAGACAGGGAGAGAGAAGGAGAAACACTCATGTGAGAGCAAAACATTGATTGGCCGCCTTCTGCATGATCCTAAGTCAGGGTGTGTGTGGGAGGCAACTGGTTGATGTTTCTCTCTTGCATTGGTGTTTCTCTCTCTTCCCCCATCCCTGCCTCCCTCCCTCACCCTTCCTGTATTTAAAAATTCAATTAAAACATTTTTTAGCCCTGGCCGGTTTGGCTCAGCAGTTAGAGCGTCCACCTGCGGTTCAGAGAGACCCGGGTTCGGTTCCCGCTAAGGGCATGTACCTCGGTTGCAGTTTGTCCCCGGCCCTGGTTGGTCGTGTGGGTGGCAGCCACTCGATGTGTCCCTTTCCCATCGATGTTTCCCTCTCTCTTCCTCTCTCTCCCTCCCACTCTGTCTGTACAAAAAATGGAAAAATGTCCTCGGATGAGGATTAAAAAAAAACAAAACATTTTTTAAAAAGTCAGTATGGACTTTTTTCCTTAGTATTATCCATTTCTTTTGTTACTCAATTTGGTCCTCAAATTGTCCTAAATTTTGCTAGAGAGAGAGATCCCTTTCAGTTTTTGACTACTTTCTTATTTTTTGGTTCAATAGAGTGCTTTAGGTTTACCCTGCACTTTCCCTGATCGTGGCCCAGAACCAATCGTTTCTCCAAGGGCCCTGGTTACTTTTATTTTTTATTCTCACCCAAGGACTTTTTTTTGCATTTATCTTCAGATAGAGCGGGAAGGAGAGAGAAAGGGAGAGAGAGAGAGAAACATTGATGTGAGAGAGACACACCGAGTGGTTGCCACCCACATGACCCCAACGGGGCCGGGGACAAACTGCAACAGAGTTACGTGCCCTTAGCGGGAACCGAACCCGGGACTCTCTGGTCCACAGGCCAACACTCTAACTGCTGAGCCAAACTGGCCAGAGTGGCCCTGGTTACTTTTGATACAAAAACCAAGATAATGGTTGCCACCTGTGCTCCTTGCTACTAAAATGTCATCGTTTTTGGCTCTTTCAGTGGACAGAGAGCTAGGGAGTTTTTGTTTTTGTTTCTGTTTTTTCTTATTTATTGAATTTATTGGGGTGTCATTGGTTGTTTTTGCTTTAAATCATGGCTTCATGTTGATATCCCTAATTCCAATCTAATTTCATAGAGTTCTTTCCTCAGTCCACATTTACATCTCCGTTTTTCCATAGTGAGATGCCTGATAGTATCAGTAAATTTACTCATTTGTATGTTATATACATAATAGTTTGAGAATACCAATACTACTAGTAGCTACAAACCTACTAAATGTGGTTTAAGATTAAGTACAGCATAGGAAATATAGTAAATAATACTGTAATAACAATGTATAATGCCAGGTGGATACTGGAAATATCAGGGGGAACACTTTGTAAAGTACATGATTGTCTAATTACTATGCTGTATACCTGAAACTAATACCAAGTAATATTGAATGTAAACTGTAATTGAAAAAAAAAGAAAAATATTTCTTTGCAATTTTTGTTATGCTATGCTTATATATGTATGTCACTACATGTGTAGTGTAAAGTTATTTAAATATCTTTTATACTGTGGTAAAATTCTCAATGTAACATTTAAGTATATGTATTTCTGTTGTATTCAGTTTTATTTCCCTCCTCCATCCTTGTTGATTTAATTTTATTTTTGGAATATATAAAACATTAACATGGTTTGGAATTCAAAATCACCATTTTATAATCATAGTAGTACTTGATTTAGGCCAGAAAAAAAAAAAAAAAGAATGAGAAAACCATTGAGGTGTTGCTTAGAAGGCATATCTCATTTCCTTTCCTACCTTTTTACTGTCATTAGCTTTGGTTTATCTTAGTTGCATTTTATAATCATAGCTATAAGCAGATACGTGTATATATATTATTATTTCCTCTTTCTTACACAAAAGAGTAGCATACTGTGTATACTGTCATGGCATATATGCTCTTTTGCACCTTGATTTTATGGAGATGTTTCTCATTCTTTTTTTTTTCCCCTCACCCGAGGACATTTTTCCATCTTTTGTTCAGGTAGAGCGGGAGGGAGAGAGAGGAACAGAGAGAGAGAGAAACATCGATGTGAAAGGAACACATCGAGTGGCTGCCACCCGCACGACCAACCAGGGCCGGGGACAAACTGCAACCGAGGTACGTGCCCTTAGCGGGAACCGAACCCGGGTCTCTCCAGACCGCAGGCCAGTGCTCTAACCGCTGAGCCAAACCGGCCAGGGCGTTTCTCATTCTTTGTAAAGCTTTTTTTACACATCGTGTAGCTAGTCCATAGGTTTTCAGCCAATATTTTATGCGTGGTCATCTAGGGTGTTTCTGATGTTTCACTTTCACAAATAATACTGCAACTAATAACCTGTATATATGCTTTTTCATGTTGCTGGACGTGCACCAGAACTTAGTCCTAGAACTTAGACTTAATGTGTCCAAAACAATGCATAATTTTTCCCTAAAACTTTTTTCTTCGCTTCCATTCCCTGTTATTAAATGACACCATTATCTATTCTATTACTTAAACAGACACCATGATGTCATCATTTCTTTTCGTATCTAGTTAGTCAGAAAATGCTAATGATGTACCTTTACCCTTTCTTTTTTAAAATTTTAATCTTCATTTTCTTAGTTACAGGTCTGACTTCTTGCTTAGTTTTTTGTACCTGGCCTCCTAACAGGTCTCATTTCATCTCTTCCCTAGAACTCCACATTGTTACTAGAACTGTCTTTCTGGAAGGCAAGTGTTATTCATTTCCCTTACCTCCGCATTTCTCCTCTGCCTCTAAGATAAGATTCAAACACCTTTGGCTCAGATACCCAGGCCTTCTATTTTCTGGCCTCCACCTACATCTTCTTCCTAATCTCTAACCACTTCTAACCATACTGAACTACTTACAGAGTTGCTAGATATGTCTTATTCTGTCAAGCCTCTTTTGCACTGGGAATGCTTTTTTATGTCCTCCACATTTCATCTTAGTAACCTCATGATACAGCTTAGGTACTACCGCCTCAAGGAAGACTTCCTGCCAGGTCAGATGCAGTTCCCCTGTTGATCCATAGCACCTTATGCTTTCCTCCATTGACATCTCTCTTCCCTGAGACTTTGGGCTCCTGTGGTCTAGAGACTCCTTCTGTTAGTTCTGCTTTCTTGTTACAGAGCCCAGAGCATAGTAGACATTCAACAGTTAATGAATATAATTTGCTTATATTTTTTTAAAAAGTATCTTTAGGTTTTCATTTATATATTCACTGCAAAAAATCCAAACAGCACAGATATAGATATAGATGCAAATATAGATTAGATATAGATATAGATATAGATATAGATATAGATATAGATATAGATATATACTCTCATGTCTTCTATTTACCCTTATCTCAATTTCTGGTGTTAACTATAATTAATAGTTTAATATTGGGGGGAAAAGCACAAATTAGATTTTCTGGCTACTATAGAATCAAATGTCTACTGTTTTGTTCTTATAGATCATCTCTTTTCCTTTAGGCAATGATAGTAAGAAATGCTAAAGATACAGCTCATACAAAAGCAGAACGGAATATTCTGGAGGAAGTAAAGCATCCCTTCATTGTGGATTTAATTTATGCCTTTCAGACTGGTGGAAAACTCTACCTCATCCTTGAGTATCTCAGCGGTCAGTACACAGTTTGGTGTAATTATTTGCATTTGCTCCAGAAACTGGGTCAAAACATTATTTTCCAATGGAAAAATGCTTTTTCCCAATGTGATCAAATAGTTCTTAAAATTGACGAATACATTGACATAAGGAATTCAGATGTGACCAGATGTTTCTTTTTGCAGACAAATATGAAGGAAACTTTAAAGGTTAAGTTTTTTTTCTCCCATCTGTAAATTTTATCTTAATTCCTTTGTAACCAGTTACTTAACAGAATAACTAACACCCAGTTAGTTGATGGTGCCGTCAAATTAACTACACATGGGTAAGATACTATAATTCAAATGAATCATTAAGGTATTTCTAAACTGAAGTAGAAAACTTACAGTATTGTTTAAGATATTGCATATTTTTGGAAATGGGTCTCAAAACAGAAGTATTTTGGTTTAATGTAGCTTTATTGATAGATTATGCAGTTTACATTAGAAATCATCCACATTTTCCAGAGTTTACCACCTCCTAGGAACTAGTTAATCCACATATCATTTTCTAGATCACGCAAGTACACTTGAGTTTTCTGAAAAATAGAGATTTCCCAATAATATGTAACATGGAAGAGAAAGCTGCAGAATTTAGTAACTTTGTGTGACATTCGCCAGGTTTTTTTTTTGTAACTTAATTTTGACATAATTTTATATTTTCACAAAAAGTTGCAAGAATAGTACAACTCCCACATACCCTTAACCTATATTCCCCAAGTGTTATCATTTTACCACAGTTGTTTTGTTTTATCCTTGTGTTCTGTGTGTGTGTGTGTGTGTGTGTGTGTGTATACACGAATACATATATACATAATTTATTTCTGAACTATTTAAGAGTGTTGCAGACATGATTTTCCTTTGCCCCTAAATATTTTAGTGTATATTTTCTAAAATCAACAGTATCTATACTAAAATTATTATAAATACTAAATTTATTATAAAGCTATACTAAAATTATTATAAATAGGAACTTAACATTGATACAATAATATCTCCTTAGTTTTCTTTAATCTGGAACAGTTCTTCAGTCTTTCTCTTTCATGACCTTGACATTTTTGACAAGTATAGGCCAATTATTTTGTAGAATCCATCAATTTGTGCTTATCCATGTTTCCTCAGGATTAGTTTCAGGTGATACATTTTGGGGAGGACCATCCAAGTGACATTGTTTCCTTTGTGTATCAGATCAGGAGGTGCATTGTGTGTGTGTGTGTGTGTGTGTGTGTATACACACAAATATATATCTTTGTGCCATTATTGTTGATGTTAACTTTGATCACATGTATAAGGTTTTTACCCTGGTGAGGTTTTGTTATTAATAAGTATCATGAGGAGATATTTTGAGATTACTTAAATATCTCGTCTCTCATCAAGCTTTTCAAATATGGTTTTAGCATCCATCGATTCTTGCCTAAAACAATTAACTATGATGGTTGCCAAGTGATTTTTCTTATTCCATCATGCCTCCTTCATTTATTATTTGACATTCAGCTGTAATGAAGAGCTTTCCCATCTCCTCCATTAAAAAAATTAATTTATCTAAGATTTATTTATCTATTCCTTGATTTATATCACCGTGGACTCATGGATTCTAAAATGATTCAGTTGGATATAATCGTTTATTATCATTTATCTTGACACTCAAATCGTGCCATGCTTTTTACAAGGCTGCTGCCAGGTTCTTTCAGTTTAAGAGTTATGAGACTGGGCATTCACTAATTTTCAAGGGTGATTTTAGTTATTTACTAACATTTTTCTTCTCAATGGGTAAAATGTTAGAGAAGCTTTAATCAAGATTTTATTTGTTAATCCTCACCTGAGGATATTTTTCCATTGATTTTCTGATAAGAGTGGAAGGGAAGGAGAGAGAGAAAGAGAGAGAAACATCGATTGGTTGCCTTCTGCATGATCCTGACTTGGGTGGGGATTGAACCTGCAACCCAGGTAAATGCCCTTGACTGTAAATCAGACTTGCAACCCTTTGGTCCTAGAGTTGACGCTCTAACTACGGAGTCAAACTGGCCAGGGTCAAAATTTCTTTTTTTTTTTCTCACCCGAGGACATTTTTCTATTTTTTGTACAGATAGAGTGGGAGGGAGAGAGAGGAAGAGAGAGAGAGAGAGAAACATCGATGTGAAAGGGACACATCGAGTGGCTGCCACCTGCACGACCAACCAGGGCCGGGGACAAACTGCAACCGAGGTACATGCCCTTAGCAGGAACCGAACCCGGGTCTCTCCGGACCGCAGGCCAACGCTCTAACCGCTGAACCAAACTGGCCAGGGCCAAAATTTCTTTTTTAACTCAGGTCTGGAATTTATACAAATTTTTTTTTTTTTTTTTTTTTTTTTTTTTTTTTATCCTCACCCGAGGATATTTTTCCATTTTTTGTACAGATAGAGTGGGAGGGAGAGAGAGGAAGGGAGAGAGAGAGAGAAACATCGACGTGAAGGGACACATCGAGTGGCTGCCACCCACACGACCAACCAGGGCCGGGGACAAACTGCAACCGAAGTACGTGCCCTTAGCGGGAACCGAACCCGGGTCTCTCGGGACCACAGGCCGACGCTCTAACCGCTGAGCCAAACTGGCCAGGGCTGGAATTTATACAAATTTTTAAGTTTATAGATATAAAACCTAGAATTCCAAAGTTTATATTTCACATAAAAGTGGGAATACTGCTAAAAATAGAATCCTGAGGACTTAGTTTTATACCTATAATTTTAAGGATCTGTTTTTTATTTTTAAGGCACTGATGTCTTTTAATCATGGTTAAAAGGAAAGTACAGACCCCTCTCATTAGAAATGGGTTGGAAGATTGTATTATTTCTAATGTCTTTTTTGTTTCTTTACAGGAGGAGAATTATTTATGCAGTTAGAAAGAGAGGGAATATTTATGGAAGACACAGCCTGGTAAGTGAAATTTTTGTGGTTGCATGGATTCAGGTAATGATTCATATCATTAAAAGCAAAGCCTTATTCCCACTGTGGGCAGCCAAATGATTCAATAAATTGTTCTGGAGCCAGTCAGTCACTCAGAACTTAAAGGGGGAGAGAAGCAGCTTTGGGACTGGGCAGCTATTGGAGGTCACATCATTCCTTTGCCTCCAGGCCTTGGGTGGACCGCTCATCACGCCAGTTCCTAACAGAACCATTCTCACTGGGGCTTTCTTTCCTTGAATTGGTAAGCTGCCTGCCTTGGCTGTGGGTGAGTGTGATTTTCCAGTGAAACTTTGTGTGCGGAACAGTGGAAAGTATCAGCAATCGTCTCCTTTTTTCTCAGACTTCCCAGTTCCCAAAGTGCAGTCTTGTGCAGGTAATAAGCCTGCACATATCATCTGTGGATTTATTCTATGGCCAGGATGGGATCTACCCTCCTATTTCTTAAGATGACATCTACCTCAAATTAAAAATACACATCCTTTTGTGAGATGATAGTATTGGGTAATAATAAGTCAGTTTATCCTACACATTAATTGAATAGAAAACACTTAAATGTTTTTTTCTACCTTAATTACCAAACTGCATTCCATTGTTTAATTTCAGGCCTTTTCTAACAGAGAAGCTGCATTTAAGAGCCTTAGGGATGAAGTGCCCTTTTTTGGAGGAGGCTCTCTGAGCCATGTTGGAGGCTGTTTGTGGTTGTGCTGGCTGTGAAACTGCCTCAGTTCTAGGACACACCCTCTCATCCTGGAGTAATCTGCAGGATTGCAACATTGTTATGCAGCCAATATTGCAGTGCCTTGTGCTTTTCGAATCCAGACAGGGTTGACTCAGCCCTTTATTCTTTTGAGGTAGATAAATTTGAGTGTCACACAGTTTATAGCTCTGGGCTGTCTGGCAAGAGGGAGGGCAGGTACTTTGGGCATGTACTATATATAAATATGCAGCTTTAAGTAAGGGATGAGTGGGCTTCTAAGGGTCAGGTTATAAGGTATCTTCTGAAACTAAGATTTATTCTTTGAGGATAACAAAATTCTTATTTCCTATGGGATTTTAAAATTGGGGGTGGGTGGAAGAAATTTGTTTTGATCTGAATGACTATTGGCCTAGATCCTACACAGACAGAATAAAACATGACCAGTAACAGTTTGGCATATTCTGGACTTATTTGCAATTTTAGCAATATGTTCTAATGATGAAATAAAATATTTTATAGTTTTAACTAAAGAGTGAAATGTGTCTCCCTGCCTTTTGGCAGATCCTATGCCATCACTTCCCCCACTATTCCCCCTGCCACTAATTTGTTCTTTGGTGCATGTCTGTTTCTTTCAAGGTATTTTGCTCCATACATAAACTGCTTTGAGTAGATGACTTTTTAATTTTTATTAAATCACTTTTGTTTCCAGCTTTTACTTGGCAGAAATCTCCATGGCTTTGGGGCATTTACATCAAAAGGGGATCATCTACAGAGACCTGAAGCCGGAGAATATCATGCTTAATCACCAAGGTGGAGATATACTGTAAACAATTCTATAGTAAATAATCATCGTAAAACCCTTTCACACAGGTCATGGTCATTTTCGGAGCCCCATATTCACATGCCTGTTATTATATACATTTCTCCCTCAAAATTTATGGCATCATGATACTTGCTGAGATTTAAATATTTAGGTATTTATGGTTGATGAGATTAAAGGGCCTTGAGGGCAGCTGTCCTCTCAACTACATTTTAAAATTTAATTCTTACTTTTTATAGCTTATCATTTTTTGAAATCCTTACATAAAATGTGGTGAGCCAAAGCCAGTGCAAACACAAATTTTGGTTTATTCATTAAATTGGAAGGTGAATCTTTTTTTTTAATCCTCATCCGAGGATATTTTTCCATTTATCTTCAGATAGTGTGGGAGGGAAGGAGGGGAGGAGAGGGAGGGACAGAGAGAGAAACATCAATGCTGGAGAGACATGTTGTTTTGGTGGCCTCCCGCACAACCCCCACCAGGGCTGGGGACCAAACCGCAACCGAGGTACGTGCCCTTGACTGGAATCGAACCCGTGACTCTTTGGTCGACAGACCAGTACTCTAACCCTTGAGCCAAACCAGCCAGGGCGAGGGAAAATGAATCTTAATGTTACATATTGGGTTTTCTTTAATGATGAAAATACATAATTTTTTTCTTTTTTGATTTTAGAGAGAGGAAGAGAGACAATCATCCATTGGGCACCTCCTACATGCCCCTCAGTGGGGATTTGGCCCACAACCTGGGCGTGTGCTCTGACCGGGAATTGAACTTGTGACCTCTTGGTGAATGGTTTGATGCTCAACCACTGAGCCCCACTGGCCGGGCAAAATATATAATTATTAGAAGCAGTACTTTTATGATATTATTAATGCTATAAAAAAGGACAGGCTTAGAATTGAACCAAAATAATTGATGTAGCTTTGGAAATAACATAATTTAGTAGGCATCAGTTTATTCTTGCTATTCGTTTGTGACAACAAACATAAAAGTAAGCCCTGGCCGGTTTGGCTCAGCGGTTAGAGCCTCGGCCCATGGACCAGAGAGGCCCAGGTTCGGTTCCCGCTAAGGGCACATACCTCGATTGCAGTTTGTCCCCGGCCCCGATTGGGGTCGTGTGGGTGGCAACCACTCATTGTGTCTCTCTCACATCGATGTTTCTCTCTCTCTCTTCCACCCTCTCTCCCTCCTGCTCTATCTGAAGATAAATGCAAAAATGTCCTTGGGTGAGGATAAAAAAACAACAAAAAAAAGTAAGACATTAATATTTATACAGCTATAGGTTCGGCACAGTGGGCCTTGATTATAATTACATGCTGCTACAGACAGTTCAGTTTATGTGAGAGTAATCTGGGCTAGGTAGACTTGGCAGTTCACTCACACTCCAAAGGAGCAACCAGGTAACCAGGATATCTGGGGGCTGGTAGCAGCTGCTAAGCCTTAGATATCTATGAAACAATGCACAAGGTCGTTAACAATTTTAAATTCTTGGGCAGAAAATGGTATATGGACAACTGACACATGTATAAATATTTCAAACTGCTTCCCTCCTTTTCTTTTTTTTTAAACCTATTTTTAGAGAGAGAAGAAGGGAGAGGGGGGAGAAAGAAAAACATCGATCAGCTGCCTCCCACATGCACCCCCAGTGGGGATCAGACCCAAAACCTGGGCATGTACCGTGACTGGGAATCAGACCCTCAACCCCTTTCAGTTACGGGACAATGCTCCAACAAAGTGAGCCACACTGGCACCTTTCCTTTCTTTTTTTTTTAAGGAGATACACTGCATTTAACCAAGTACATCATGGAAGTATGTATATTTCCCTCCCTCCCGGTTTGCACACATCCCCTGAATGTGGATATTGATTCTGAATTATAAGGCAAAGGATAGAATAGGGAAGTGACTAGTTAACTTCTTTAATTCATAAGCTGAGTGTGTCAAGTGGTTCTCTGAAAATAAAGGTCATATTTCTTCTGTGTCAGGGTAAAGTAGATATTCACATTTGAAACAATAGGCCATTGCCTTTTCTTTTTTTCTGAAATAAACTTGGAATAGTAAGGTCCCTGGGATTGTTGAACCACTGGATATCTAGTGACAGTCCAATAAAGCTGAACTTGAAGTGAAATGTTCTTTGTGTAAGGTGGTGAGTTTATCATTTTTTTGAATCTGAGATGATGGTTCCATGCCATGTAGCAATTTCATTTCTTTTTCTGAACTGCTAGTATATTGGCAGAATGAGCTAACTTGTTATAGTCACTTTGTGAGACCTTTTTAAGAATTGTCACAGTTCACTGTGATAAAAGCTGCGTATTTGAAGTATGGTGCCACACCTTTGTTTAAAAGGTGCAGAATGTCTTTATTAGGGTCTGTGTATTTTTTTGTTGTTGTTAATCCTCACCTGAGGATATTTTACCAATGATTTTTTTTTTTTTTTTAGATAGGGAGGGAGAGAAAGATAGATATGAAAGAGACACATCGATTGGTTGCCTCCTGCATGACCCCAACCTGGGCTAGGGATCAAACCTGCAACCCAGGTATGTGTCCTTGACTGGGAATCAAACCTAGGGACCAAATTGGTCCTCAGGCTGATGCTTTAACTGCTGAGCCAAACTGGCCAGTCCAGGGTCTGTATTTAAACCAGACTTCATCAATTTTTCCTACAAATTACTTTCTCAGGATTATAGAGGATTTTAGGTAGAGGTAAAACTGGAGCCTTAGACACGCCGTTTCACTCTTTTATCTTTACGTTCCCTTTTCTAGATAGATAATATCATTGGCAAAAATGACTCTGTTCTAGCCTTAGAGATAACATTCCATTTTATGCTTGACACTTCGCTAGTTCTTGATATGTTAAAAAGAAATTAAAACAGAAAAAGTTAAATGGAAGGATAGATTATTATCTTGTATGATGTGTTTAAACACTGCACATACTTAGATATCTCAGACTAACCATGCTATAATCTTTCATTGTAGGTCATGTGAAACTAACAGACTTTGGACTATGCAAAGAATCTATTCATGATGGAACAGTCACACACACATTTTGTGGAACAATTGAATACATGTGAGAGCTGCATGTTGAAAGAAATATAATTGGTTTGGGAGTAATAGCTATCTTTTACCTGGTTAAAGTAATAGTACTAAATTTTCTGTAGCATTTTGCTTCATATTTTGTTTTAAAAATTCTTATTCAGATGATATGCAAATGGGTGGATTTTTTAGGCATATTATTTTTCTCATTGTAGGGCCCCTGAAATCTTGATGAGAAGTGGCCACAATCGTGCTGTGGATTGGTGGAGTTTGGGAGCATTAATGTATGACATGCTGACTGGAGCAGTAGGTGCACAGTTAAAAGCTGCATGTATTATGTATGGTCTGTGCTGAGTAGCTGCTAAATCACTGTCGCAAGAGACCTTTCCTGTGCTTCTTGAAATTACCAATGGATTTATTTTTTTTAATTTAGCACAAAAAATGCTTTATTAGTAGTAAGTAATATGACCCCTGCACTTTCTTTTTAATTAATTAATTAATTTTTGTTACAGATGTTTCTCCTTTTTCCCCCACTGATTTCCCCCTTCCCCCACTCCCTGCCCTGTCCCCAGCTTTGTTGTCCATGTCCATTGTTCATGCATATATGCATATAAGTTCTGTGGTTTATCCTCCCCCATCCTCTCTTCTGGGGATTGTCAGTCTGAACTCCACTTCCATGTCTCTGGGACTACCCAATTCCTCAGACGGTTATGTTCATTATATTCCACAAATAAGTGAGATCATATGATACTTGTCTTCCTCTGTTTGGCTTATTTAGCTTAGGATAATACATTCCAGGTCCCTCCATGTTGTCTCAAAGGTTAAGAGATCTTTCTTACAGCTGCATAGTACTCCATCGTGTATATGTACCACAGCTTTTTTATCCATTCGTCTACTGATGGACATTTGGGCTGTTTCCAGATCTTAGCTATTGTAAATAGTGCTGCTATGAACATGGGGGGACCCCTGCACTTTTAAAAACATTTTCATTTAGCCCTGGCCGGTTTGACTCAGCAGTTGGAGCGTTGGCCTGAGGACCAGAGAGTCCTGGGTTTGGTTCCCGCTAAGGGCACATACCAAAAAAAATTTTTTAAATAAAAATAAAAAATTTTTCATTTAAATGAGCTATGTCATGGCAGTCCTGTGAAATAGATATAAAATAGATACTGCCCTTATATTATAAATGGAGAAAGTGAAGCATAAAATTACATAGGGTACCCATTATTATACAAAGTTAATGGTAGAAACTCAGTTCCTTCCAGGACATAACTATTTCCTCTGTCCCATTGTTTCAGAACTAGTCTTTAGCAGTACCTATGTCACAGCATACATTTCTGATCTCTATGCATAACTAATTCAGGAAATGAATAATTTTGATTTATTATATGCTAATTTTTCTCATTCTCTTCTACTCTTAGCCACCATTCACTGGGGAGAATAGAAAGAAAACAATTGACAAAATCCTCAAATGTAAACTCAATTTGCCTCCCTACCTCACACAAGAAGCCAGAGATCTGCTTAAAAAGGTAGGATTCTTAAATAGGCACTGAAACCATAAGCCTAAACTACTAGGATTTAAGTAGAATTAAACGTACATTTTGAATAAAGAATCATGCACAGATATTGAATGAAAAAGCCTATAATTTTTGTAGAGAAAGTACACATTTGTTTAAAGACTTTCTTTTTATTTCCAAATAATGTTTAGTAGTAATTAATAAATCATATTGCCCTGGCCGGTTTGGCTCAGCGGTTAGAGCGTCGGCCTGCGGTCCTGAGAGACCCGGGTTCGGTTCCCGCTAAGGGCGCGTACCTCGGTTGCAGTTTGTCCCCGGCCCTGGTAGGTCGTGCGGGTGGCAGCCGCTCGATGTGTTCCTTTCACATTGATGTTTCTCTCTCTCTCTCTGTTCCTCTCTCTCCCTCCCACTCTATCTGAACAAAAAATGGAAAAATGTCCTCAGGTGAGGATAGAAAAAATAAATAAATAAATAAATCATATTTTTCCAAGGCAAAATAGACAAGCAGATTCTATAAAGAAAAAATAATCAGTTTGACTAAGTAAAGTTAATCAGTGTTTTTTCCTTCTCCCTAAAGCTGCTGAAAAGAAATGCTGCTTCTCGTCTTGGAGCTGGTCCTGGGGATGCTGGAGAAGTTCAAGTAGGGATTGGCATGCTTGGTGGTTTGAGGGGAAGATAATGCTAATTTTATGTATTTGTGAAGGTTGTATATAGTTGCTTATAAGTATAGCTTATTTTGTGATTGGTAACTTCAGGCAGGCAGTTGTCAGTTCACTGAAGTCTGTTCCCCTTGACTGTTCTTTCTGCTCTTTTTTTCCTAGGCTCATCCATTCTTCAGACATATTAACTGGGAAGAATTGCTGGCTCGGAAGGTGGAACCGCCCTTTAAACCTCTGTTGGTATGTATACATGAAAAGCATATGATTAGAGGAACCTGGTACTTTTTAAAAATTTATTTATTTATTTAAACTATATATTTTATTATTATTTATTTTTGTTACAGATGTATCTACTTCTTCCCCCATTGACACCCTCCTCTCGCTTCCTACCCCATTTCATCCCCCCCAGCACTCTTGTCTATGCCCTTGCTTTCTCCCCATTTTATTTATTTATTTATTTTATCTTTATTGTTGAATGTATTATAGATGTTCCTCATTTTCCCCCCATTGACTCCCTCCTCCCCACTCCCGCCCCCCTCCTGCCTTTCCCACTGTTGTGTCTGTCCATTGGTTATGCATATAAGTTCTTTGGTTTATTTCCTCCCACTCCCAACCCCCTTCTCTTTGAGGTTTATCAGTCTAGCAACCAATTTGTTCTTCTTAATCCCTTTACCTTTTTCACCCATTCCCCCCAACCCCCCTCCCATCTGGCAACCAACAAAATGTTCTCTGTTATCTATGAGAATGTTTCTGTTCTGCCTGTTCATTTTGTTTGTAGATTCAATTGTCGATAGATATGTATTCATTGCCATTTTGTTTGTTCATATATTTTATCTTTTTCTTCAAAAAGACCCTTCAGCATTTCATATAGTAACAGTTTGGTGGTGATGAACTCCTTTAGCTTTTTCTTGTCTGGGAAAGTCTTTATATGACCATCGATTCTAAATGACAGCTTTGCAGGATAGAGTAATCTTGATTGTAGGTTCTTGCTTTTCATCATTCTGAATATTTCTTGCCACTCCCTTCTGGCCTGCAAAGTTTCTTTTGAGAAATCAGCTGACAGCCTTATGGGAACTCCTTGTAGGTAATTATCTACTTTTCTCTTGCTGCTTTTAAGATTCTCTCTTTGTCTTGAGCCTTTTGCATTTTGATGATAATGTGTCTTGGTGTGGGCCTCTTGGGGTTCATCTTGTTTGGGACTCTTTGTGCTTCCTGGACTCGTATGTCTGTTTCTTTCATCAAGTTAGGGAGGTTTTCTGCCATTATTGTTTCAAAGAGGTTTTCGATTTCTTGTTTCCTCTCTTCTCCTTCTGGCACCCCCAAGATGCGAATGTTGGCGTGCTTGAAGTTGTCCCAGAGGCTCCTTACACTATCCTCATTTTTTTGGATTCTTTTCTCTTTTTGCTGTTCTGATTGGGTGTTTTTTGCTTCCTTATATTCCAAATTGATGGTTTGCTTCTTGGCTTTACCTTCTCTACTGTTGAATCTGTGTAAATTACTCTTTATTTCAGTTAATGCCTCCTTCATTTCTGACTGTGCTTCCTTCATTTCTGACTGGTCTTTTTATGCTCTTGAGGCCCTCACTAAGTTCACTGAGGTTCTCACTGAGTTCACTGAGCATCCTTATAAGCAGTATTTTGAACTCAGCATCTGTTAGGTTGCTTATCTCCATTTCGCTTAGTTCTTTTCCTAGAGATTTGTTCTGTTCTTTCATTTGGGACCTATTTCTTTGTTTCCTCATTACGGCTGCTTCCCTGTGTTTGTTTCTATGTATTACTTAACGAGAGAGATGGGGCTATCTGAGACCAGATGCTGTTCCTTTGAAAGAATTTAGGAAACCCTGAAGCAGGATCCAAGACAGGCCAATCCTGTGGTTAAGCAAGTGGCAACAGCTTGGGTGGGCCTGAAAGTTGGGTGGGGCGGGGCCTCAGGGAGTCACCAGGGCGGGGCTACCAGTGTGAGCCAGGTTGCTGGAGTCCCAGATATGGTGCTGTCTGCTGCCCCAGGGAAGGGCTCACCAAAGGAACAAAGGCCTCTGACAGCACATTTGTCCCGGAGAAAGCCTCCTCTCCAGCCCTCCCTCCAGTGCCAAACAGCTCAGTTCTTCCCTGTATGTCTCTGGCGCCCCTCGAGCTGCCTCCCCTCCAAGCTTAGCGGGAGAGAGTCCAATAAGTCTGTGTGCAGGCCCTTTAAGGAGCTGCCTGGGGCTCCAGCTGCGTCAGCCTCCCTGAGCCTCAGTTCCTGCTGTTTTTTCCAGCCAGAAGTTATGGGGATTCTCTTCTTGGCACTGGAACCCTGAGCGGGGCACCTGGTGTGGGACAGGGACCCCTCAGTCCTCAGGGAAGACCTTCTCAGCCGAGGTACCCTACTGATTTTTATCCGCCACACGTGGGTGTGGGAACAGCCCGTCCGCCTCCGCCCCTCCTACCAGTCTCGATGCAGCTGCTGCTTTTTTTTTTTTTTAATCCTCACCTGAGGACATTTTTCCATTTTTTTGTTCAGATAGAGCAGGAGGGAGAAAGAGGGAGAGAGAGAGAGAGAAACATTGATGTGAAGGGACACATCCAGTGGCTGCCACCCTCACGACCCACCAGGGCTGGGGACAAACTGCAACTGAGGTACGTGCCCTTAGCGGGAACCGAACCCGGGTCTCTCTGGACCACAGGCCAACGCTCTAACCGCTGAGCCAAACCGGCCAGGGCTGCAGCTGCTTCTTTAATTCCGTAGTTGTAGGACTTCCATTCAGCTTGACTTCAGGTAGTTTTGAATGATGGTTGTTCTGTAGTTTAATTGTAACTTTGATATGGTTGTGGGAGGATGCGATACCGTTTACCTATGCCGCCATCTTGACCGGAAGTTGGGACCTGGTACTTTTTAATTTATTTTTTTTAATCTTCACCCTAGGACACTTTTTTTTTTTTTTTTTGGTACGTGCCCCTAGCAGGAACCGAACCCAAAACTCTCTGGTCTGCAGGCCAATGCTCCAGTCACTGAGCCAAACCGGCCAGGGCCTCTAGGACATTTTTGCATTTATCTTCAGATAGAGTGGGCTGGAGAGAGGGAGGAAGAGAGAGAGAGAGAAACATCCATGTGAGAGAGACACAGCAAGTGGTTGCCACCCACACAACCCCAACCAGGGCGGGGACAAATTGCAACTGAAGTACGTGCCCTTAGCGGGAACCGAACCTGGGACTCTGGTCCGTAGGCTGTTGCTCTAACCTCTGAGCCAAACTGGCCAGCGCAGGACCTGGTACTTTTTTAGAATAAGAAAATCTCAGAGTAATCAGAAACAATCAGTAACAGTTTAATAAATTTTGGTCTACCCTCTCTTCTCTTCAGAATCGTTATTCTGTAGTCTTTTTAAGAACTCCTGCCAGTAGTAGTTGATGACTATTAACTTTTTTTTTTCCATCCTCACCTGAGGACATTTTTGCACCTATCTTCAGACAGCAGGAGGGACAGTGGGAGGAAGAGAGAGAGAGAAACATCAATGTGAGAGAGACACATGGAGTGGCTGCCACCACACAACCCCAACTGGGGCCGGAGACAAACTCCAACTGAAGTACATGCCCTTAGTGGGAGCCAAACCTAGGACTCTCTGGTCTGCAGGCTTATGCTCTAACCGCTGAGCCAAACGGGAAGAAGAGAGAGAGAGAGGGAAGAAGAGAGAGAGAGAAACATCAGTGTGAGATAGAAACATTGATTGGCTACCTTCTGCGTGCCCCTACTGGGGATTGAGCCCACAATGCTGGCATGTGTCCTGACCAGGAATTGAACGGAGACCTGTGTCCATGGGATGACACTCAATCTACTCACTGAGCCACACCACCTGGGCTGATTTTACCGATTTTAACCCCATGGTGTTATTGACTATGTTCATCTGTTCCCTGTATTTCTTAAAACTAGTGGTTAGATTTAGATGCTTGATCTGATTCAGATTAAACTTTTGATGTATATTTTGATCAGGAAAAATAATGTGTATTGTGTTTCTTTTATTGGTGTTAGTGGTCATTGTCTACATCAGTGGTTTTCAGCCAGGGTCAGTATGGCAATATCTGGAACAAGTTATCACAACTTGGGAAGGGATGCCACTGGTACGTGGGGGTAGAAGCCAGAGATGCTGTTAAATATCCTATAATACACAGGACAGTCCCCTACAAGAATTATCAGGCCCAAAATGTCAGTAGTGCTGAAGTTGAGAAACTCTGGCCTACTTCTAGGATTGTCTTCTTATAATACTGTTATTCATTTTTTAAAAACATGTTTTTATTAATTTTTTTTAGAAAGGGGGAGAGAGATAGAAACATCAGTGTGAGAGAAACATTCATCACTTGCCTCCTGCACGCCCTCTACTATGGATGGAGCCCGCAACCCTATTCATTCTTTATTTTTATTTATTTTAAAATATATATTTCTTTTATTGATTTTGAGAAGGAGTAAGGGAAAAGGAGAGCGAGATAGAAACATCGATGAGAGAGAACATCGATTGGCCACCTCCTGCATGCCCCCCACTGGGGACTGGGCCCACAACCTGGGCATGCGCCCTGACCAGGAATCGAACCAGTGACTTCCTAGTGCATGGGTCGATGCTCAACCACAGCCACACCAGCAGGCTCATTCTTTATTAATTAGCTGGACTTCTTCCATAGAAAGAAACTGTTTACATCAGTTGTTTGGTTGCCTGAGGTACAGTTCATATAGGAAAGGCAGGATATGTTTGTTTTTTCCCCGGTTTTCAAAATGAATTAATTTCCTAACATCTTCCATAATTGACCAATGAATTAATGTGATTTTTAGTATAATGAACTCATGCCTTTTAATATATTTGTGTTTCAGTTCATTGCATTTTTTTGAAATGTTTAGCTTTTCCCATCTTTGGACACTGTGCTTAATCATGTTGGTTCCTGAGTTCTTTTGAGACAACCACATACTCTGACGTACTGAGTGAAGGTTTAAAAAACAAACAAAACAGATCTGGTGGTTCGAGTTAGTCAAAAATATTCTTTCACAAGAAAATATACTCAAGCAGGGTAGCATATTATTTTTTACTCCTCGAGAAATCTAAAGGAATGAAATAAGTTATGGAAAGAAACTTTAACTAGAGTATCTTGTAAATGTGTTTTGTGTTTAAACTATGCTTTAATCATTTTTAGGTTTATTACAAACCTGCAGCAAACAACAGAGCAAATCATCTCTAAAAAGGGATTTAGCCAGTGGGCTTGGAACACTGAAGCTTTGTGACAGGGGAAGACTGATACTCAGATTTGAGAAAAAAATTTTTTTTTATCCTCACCCGAGGACATTTTTTCATTTTTTGTACAGATAGAGTGGGAGGGAGAGAGAGGAAGAGACAGAGAGAGAGAAACATCGATGTGAAAGGGACACATCGAGTGGCTGCCACCGCACGACCAACCAGGGTCGGGGACAAACTGCAACCGAAGTACGTCCCCTTAGCGGGAACCAAACCCGGGTCTCTCCAGACCGCAGGCCAATGGTCTAACTGCTGAACCAAACCGGCCAGGGCAAAAAAATTTTTTTTTTCATTGATTTTGAAAGAAAGAGGAAGGAAGAGACAGAGAGAGATATAACCATCGATGAGAGAGAACATCAGCCTCCTACATGCCCCTCATTAGGGATCAGGCCCACAACCTGGGCATATGCCCTGACTGGGAATCATACCACCAACCTCGTGGTGCATGGGTTAACACTGAACCACTGAACCACACCGGCTGGGCGATATTCAGATTTTTAAAAATATGTGTTTTATTGGTTTTTTTTCTAGAGAGAGAGGAAGGGAGAGAGCGATAGAAACATGGATGTGGGTGCCTGGCTAGTGTGGCTCAGTGGTTGAGCATCAACCCATGCACCAAGAGGTCACCAGTTCGATTCCCGGTCAGGGAACATGCCCAGGTTGTGGGCCAAATCCCCAGTGTGGGGCATGCAGGAGGTGGCCAATCAGTGTTCTCTCCCATCAATTGATGTTTCTATTTCTTTTTCCCTCTCCTTTCCTTTCTCTAAAATCAATAAAGAAAAAAAAATTAAGAAAAAAAGAAACATGGATGTGGGAGAGAAACATCAATTGGCTGCCTCCTGCATATCTCCTACTGGGGATCGAGCTCAAAACCTGGGCATGTGCCCCGACTGGGAATCTAACCAGGACTTCTCAATTCATGGGATGACACTCAGTCCACTGAGCCACACCGTCCAGGCTGATATTCAGATTTTTAATAGGAATGATAACGGTGTACTAAAATCTATTTTAATATATGTTTAAAATTTGAGGATGTAATTTGACCTTTGATACTTTCCACCTGTATTTATTCTTCAGGCTGTGCCTGCTAAGACTGTTCTGTTAGTACAAACCCTGTGAAGGAGCTCTTCTCTAGAGCCTTCTCTAATGAATGCATGTTATGTATTTGATATATATAATATAAACTATTCATCATTTTATAATCATTTTTTTATAAAGCAATCTGAAGAGGATGTGAGTCAGTTTGATTCAAAGTTTACACGTCAGACACCTGTTGACAGCCCAGATGACTCAACTCTCAGTGAAAGTGCCAACCAGGTCTTTCTGGTAAGTGACAAAATTTCCATGTAGGCATGGGAAATTTAAGTATGAAGAAGGGCCCTTTTCAATAAAATTCAATTTGCTTGCTTTGCAGTTTCATGTAGATAACTAGAAGTGCTATTTTTTTTTAAGTTATCCCCTTAAGTTATTGATGTTAGAAAATGATTCTCATAATACTACATTCTATTTTAGCAATATGGTTCTTTAGAGTGTTATTCCTTTTTTATTTTTTTTGGTATATGCCCCTAGTGGGAACCGAACCCGGGACTCTCTGGTCCGCAGGCTGACGCTCCAACCGCTGAGCCAAACCAGCCAGGGCACAGAATATCATTCCTTTTTAAATGAGCCACTGACTTAAGATAATGTTTGGCTCAGCATCTCAGCCAAGAGCCACACAGCAGTAGCAGCAGGAAAAGTGCTTACTGTAACTATTTTATTCCTGAAACAGATTTTTGGTACTTTTAAACCTATAGGGGATTTTTACCTGGTAATTGTGACTATTTGACATCAAAATGTATAGGTAGGTTCATATGCGATAGTTAATAAATTAATCTTTATTTATTAGATACTGGTGAAGTATCTATATTGATTTTATACCTTGTATCCTCAAATGGAAAAACAAAGCTTTTAGATTTTGATCAACAAAAGTGATAGATTTATATCTGATAGCCATCATTGCATATTATTTTGCCTACATGTCATATATGCTTATGTTTATTTTATTACTATACTCAAGTATTACATGAACATGTACCTCATTTTGTAAACTTTGTTTCCTTTCTCATTTCTTTTTGCATCACCTTTAGAGAGAATGGAATGTAGGGAAAGTAATCGTTTGGAAGTTGGTTTTTTTGGGCCTGTTTGTTTCCAAGTTCACTGGATTTGTCAATCAATTCCCAAACTTTTTTTGTACTGCTTGCAAAATAATACAAAATAATGTTGTATATTTTGGGGTGGAATTTAAGTTCTAAAGTTAGCATGGAATGCAAAAATTGTACAAGGCCAAAATTACTCTTTTTTTTTTTTATCCTCACCTGAGGACATTTTTTCCATTTTTTGTTCAGGTAGAGTGGGAGGGAGAGAGAGGAACAGAGAGAGAGAGAGAGAAACATCGATATGAAAGGAACACATCGAGTGGCTGCTACCCACACGACCGACCAGGGCCGGGGACAAACTGCAACCGAGGCACATGCCCTTATCGGGAACCGAACCCGGGTCTCTCCGGACCGCAGGCCGACGCTCTAACCGCTGAGCCAAACCGGCCAGGGCCCAAGATTACTCTTAAATCACCATAGTATACAGTATGGTTTTGAGTAAACAACATTGAATAGAAATAATTCTATTAGTGTATCATTATATAGTGATATGAAAGGAGAGCATATATGTAAATATAATTCTACAGTATTTTTAATGACATAAGAAATAAAAGATGAATGCATGTTAAGTTTATGTCTGCATGATACAAAGCCCTTGTATCCCCCTTAGTAAAATCTTTCCTGTTCAGTTAGGGAAGTAGGCATGATTCATTTTAATTGTGGCATTACTTTATTTTCAATATGACATGGAACTTATACTTTTGATTTAACATGGAGACTTTTTCTCAATTGGGCATTGTAGAGTTTCAACTAGTTTGACACTTTTTCCCGCATGAAAAACAGACATCCACTTACCTGGATATTGGATTTGTAGCAACTTCAGTTCAATAAATATTTAAGTTTCTTTCACAGAATTAAAGGAAATTCAAAGGTAAGCCTAGTCCTCTTGGTAGTTACAGCTTTGTCACCCTAGAACATGTGGGAAATGTCCTCTGAAGTCCACATGTGGCTGTTACAAAGTGTATGCTCTACAGAATTGCATCTCACTCTTCAGTACTTCACCCAGAACCTTGTTGAATCTTTTCACTGTAACTCATAATGCCTATTCATAGGTGACTAGAATAATAAATAGAAGGCAAGATAGGTGGAGGACTGATTGTTAAAGAGATGAACATTGACAGCAAGAGAAATGATAGCTAGTAGCCTAATAGCAAGGTCCAGGAAAGAACTTAAGCTAATAAAGCTGCATATTGCCTATTACAATTGAGGGTTTTCACCATGCTGACCCTTATTCATCAAGAAAAGACCAAATCTATCCAATCACTGGGGTAAAACGAGAAAAATCACACAAGTTAGAGAGTTCTATTTTTACTTCGGCCTAATACTGAGAAACTGTTTTGGGGGTGATAACCTTAGGTGCTTATATGCAAGTGGCTAGAAACATTAGTTTTCTTTGCATATCTCTTGGTATTTAACATCCTAATGTGGAACCTACATTTACCTGTCTTGGTCTGCTCCTTTCAGTAGAGTGGAATTTTGTTTGCTGGCATATGGGCTCAATAGAATTCTGCTTTCTTGAGGCCTGTGTCTCAGTAAATGGTTGGAAAGAAGTTAATAGGTGTGAAATGAGATTGAGGAGATGGGAGAGTATACAGATGATTTTAGGGGTACATAATTGTAGTGTTGGTGTGTTAGAGACTGAACCACCACATTTTCTTTATGTGTATGACAAATGACCTTCTGTAGTCCACTGTTAACTATCTTTCAGGGTTTTACATATGTGGCTCCATCTGTACTTGAAAGCGTGAAAGAAAAGTTTTCCTTTGAACCAAAAATCCGATCACCTCGAAGATTTATTGGCAGCCCACGAACACCTGTCAGGTATTTGGACTTTGTTATTTTCACCCCCTCCCCCTTTTTTTAAACTTAGAAGAACGTTGCGTAAGCAATTTATGCCAAGTTACATAAATGAAAGATCTGGCATCATACATCATATTCTTTTTGGTTGACATAAGCACAGCATCTGTACCTTCTTTTTTTTTTTTTTTTATCCTCACCCGAGGACATTCTTCCAATTTTTGTATAGATAGAGTGGGAGGGAGAGAGAGAGAGAGAGAGAAACATCGACGTGAAGGGACACATCGAGTGGCTGCCACCCGCACGACCAACCAGGGCCGGGGACAAACTGCAACCGAAGTACGTGCCCTTAGCGGGAACCGAACCCGGGTCTCTCTGGACCGCAGGCCAACGCTCTAACCGCTGAGCCAAACCGGCCAGGGCGCATCTGTACCTTCTTATATTGTAAGTGACTAGTCTTTTCTAGTCTCTGATAATAAGCTACATAGTTTACCTTCCTTCCTAAAATTAAGCAACTACAGTGGTAGCTGTCCTCTTTACCCATTTAATCAACATCAGTTGTGTACCAGGGGCTGTACTGCATACTGGGGCACATGATTAGCAAAGGAATTGTCCTTGTCCTTATGAAACTTACAGTTTAGTGAGAGGGAGTCACAATAAACAAAGAAGGAAATACAAGAAATATCCAATTGCAAGTAGTACTAAGTGCCATATGGAAAAGAAAATGTGGTAGTAGAGACCAAAGAATAACAAGAGGGCTCGTATTTCTGGTGCTCAGAGAAAGGCTTTCCTGGTGCAGTAACATCTAAGAATGAAGAGCAAGAGCCAGCCATACAAAAAATAGAAGTGCAAGGGTGTTACAGATAGAATAGCTTGTGCAAAAGCCTTAAAGGAAGAAACTTGGCCTTTTTTGGAAATGCAAGGGAGGTCACTGTTCCTGACGTGTGGTAAATGAGGAATAGAATGGCAAAGTTTTAGAAAAATATTGTATTTTAAATGCAATGAGAAGCTACTTAAGTGGGGAAGTAAAATGGCTTTAATAAAAACAAACCAAACTAAGTATTATTAGGGTTTTATTGGGGCAAGTATAAAGATAAAGAGACCAGTTGGGAAACTATCAGTCTAGGGGAGAGATGACTCAACTTTTGCCTTTGTGCTAATCCACACAAAAGTAAAGTAAAATGGAAATAAATGTCTTATTACCCCACTCCCTTTAAATGTAAAGGAAATGTTTTTTTGTTGAGATAATCCTTGAGACAAATGAATGATAACTCTTCCTTGTCTTAAAGCCCGGTCAAATTTTCTCCTGGGGATTTCTGGGGAAGAGGTGCTTCAGCCAGCACAGCAAATCCTCAGACGCCTGTGGAATACCCAATGGAAACAAGTGGAATAGAGCAGATGGATGTGACGATGAGTGGGGAAGCTTCAGCCCCACTTCCAATACGACAGCCGAACTCTGGGCCATACAAAAAACAAGCTTTTCCCATGATCTCCAAACGACCAGAGCACCTGCGTATGAATCTATGACAGAAAAATGCTTTTAATGAATTTAAGGCAAAAAAGGTGGGGAGAGGATTTATGAGTATCCTTCAGGGTGAAACAAGAAGACTGAAAATGACAGTCTTGAAGAGTCAGTGTCATTACATAGAACACTTTGGATAGAGGAAAAATAAACCTGGATTTAAAAAATCAATCAATGGTGCAAAAAAAAAAAACCAACAACAACAAAAAACTTAAAATAGTATTGCAGAACTCTTAGGCACATCAATTAATTGATTCCTAGCGACATCTTCTCAACCTTATCAAGGAATTTCATGTTGATGGCTCAAAACTGACAGTATTAAGGATAGGATGTTGCTTTTGAATCACTGTTGAGTTCTGATTGTGTCAAGGAAGGGTTATCCTTTCATTAGGCAAAGTATGAAATTGCCTATAATACTTGCAACCAAGGACAAATTAGCATGCAAGCTTGGTCAAACTTTTTCCAGCAACATGGAATCGAAGACAAAAATTTATCAATTGATGTTTTACGTGCAAACAACCTGAATCTTTTTTTTATATAAATATATATTTTTCAAATAGATTTTTGATTCAGCTCATCATGGAAAACATCCCAAACTATAAAATTTGAAATTATTGGTTGGTGTGAAGAAAACCAGACAACTTCTGTTTCTTCTCTTGGTGAAATAATAAAAATGCAAATGAATCATTGTTAACCACAGCTGTGGCTCGTTTGAGGGATTGGGGTGGACCTGGGGTTTATTTTCAGTAACCCAGCTGCAATATCTGTGTAATAATAGAAAAAAAAATCTATTTAATTTCTATTTGCAGTACTTCTATGTGCTAAGCTTAACTGGAAGCCTTGGAATGGGCATAAGTTGTATGTTCCACATTTCATCTTTGTCCTGGGCCTGCATTGCACTGGAAACATATCACCACCTGTTCTTATACCAGTATTTGGTTCAAGATGCCTAATGTGTTCAGCCTGTGGCTGAAGGACAGAAGGGAGTCAGGATAAAATGCATAGTAAGGGCGGTAAAGTGAGGGCAATAGGGAGATCCAGGGAAAGAGGGTGTTGCCATAGTCCACTCTCTATGTCTAATCTCTTTACAGAAGATTGGTAAGGTTTTAAGTTTTACTATTTTTGCTGTCTACCTTCCTTACATTTTTTTCCTCAACAGTTTTAAAAGGAAAAAACATTCTTTTCTCCTATACTGGGGCTACATTTTTTTATTGTAAAAATATTTGATGGCCTTTTGATGAATGTCTTCCACAGTGAATAAGAAAACTTAGTGGCTTAATTTAGGAAACATGTTAACAAGACACTATGTTTTTGAAATTGAAACAAAATCTACGTAAGTGATTTACTGGTACAAAGAATAAAAATTAAGGTAACTTTACCTTTCTTAAATACTTCCTGCCTTAAAGAGAGCGTTTCCATGACTTTAGCTGGTGAAAGGGTTTAATATCTGCAGAGCTTTATAAAGATATATTTCAGTGCATACTGGTAAAATAGATGATCATGCAGTTACAGTTGAGTCTTATCACCTCTTTTTGTCTTTTATAATGTCTTTAGTCTGAGTGTGCAAAGTCAATTTGTAGTATTTTGCAACCCTATGATTCCTTTTTTTAAATAGATGCTGCTTGCTGTGTTCTCCAAACTTTTTTGAGCCATAGGATCCAAGCCATAAAATTCTTTATGCATGTTGAATTCAGTCAGAAAAGAACAAAGCTGTGCTTATTTAAATGGAAATTCAAGTGAGATGAGATGAAATTCTATGACATTAAGCAAATACAGATCCATGAAAAATGGGAATATACCTTTTCAATTGTGGCAATAAATGAAAGAACTGATAACAGTTCATCTTTGAACAGAAAACTTTTTTTTTTTTAATCATTCCCTCTAACCCCCCTTTCCCCATTATTGCAGCAGCCTATTGAGGATTTTATAACTGTAGCTAATAAATTAGAAGCTACAATAATGATAAGGGCAGAAATTGTATTTAAAGTGCAGATCTTTGTTCTCTGACAGTTTATGATATCTGAAAAAAACAGACCCCAAAAAGCTGTGGTGATATGTATAGACTCTATTTCAGACAGTAAATGACTTGTGATACCCTGATACTTGTTTTCAAATATATTTACTAACTATAGTGTTGACTGCCTGACCAAATTCCAGCAAAATTTTTACACCAAAATACTCCTCCTCAGTCCTACTTGCTACTAACATTTGCACTGTGATTGGCTGGCTATAAACACCCTGTAGTTAAACCATTTTCATAATTAGTACTGCCAGCAATAGTGGCAAACACTGCAACTTTTCTGCATAAAAAGCATTAATTGCACATCTATCATCCATACAAATACAGTTTTCCAAGTTAACATAATTTCCTATGCTGTGGCAGGTTTATTGAGAAAATTGTTTCATAAATGGATATCCCTGCTATGACTGTGAAAACATGTCAAGTGCCACTTTAGTGTCACAGACAGAAAGCACACACCTATGCAATATGGCTTACCCTATATTTATTTGTAAAAATCCAAGCATAGTTTAAAATATATGATATCAATATTACTAGTCTTGAGTTTCTAAGAGGGTTCTTTATGATTCTTCCAGGTAAGTGTATAAAAGAGATTACTTGCTTTTCTTTCATCACTTAATTATTTTCTTTAAAACCAACTATTACAGGATATTTTATACATGCTGTTTTTTAATTAAAATATAGTCACTGAGAACTGAAGTTTACTAATTTTGATTTTATAAGGTTTGTAGCATTACAGAATAAACTGGGATTTATAAACCAGCTGTGATTAACAATGTGTAAAGTATTAATTATTGAACTTGAATCATATTTTTTAGAAAATTACATTCTTTTCCCCTTTATGGTCTTAACTACTTTGAATCCTTCAAAAAGGATTATTCCATGCTATTTTTTTGAGATAGAAGATAATGAGGGTGGGGTGAGGGGAGAATGCATGTATGATGCTCCATAAATTCAACATTCTTTAAGTAATAAATAATTATAAATAAGATGCATCTTCAATAGTGTTGATATACTGAGCCTTGGATTTTATATTTAATATAGGACCTAACTATTTTGGTAACTGAGTCATATGGTTCCTAGCTTACAAGGGCTAGATCTAAGATTATTCTCATGAGAAATGTTGAATTTATGAAGAATGGATTTTGAGGCTTTGAAAATGGTTAATTTCTCAAATAATAACATCAGTGTCCAAACATTTACCTTTTTTCATAGGAGTAGACACTAGGCAAGCTGGACAAACCAATCATAAAATTATTTGTCACACTATGACCTATAGTCTGTGACCTATAGTCTGTTGCTGATTGATATAGAACTTTTCTTGTGTGATTCTTAATTTACCGCTACAGCACAAGTATTATCTCAGTGGATTATCTGAAGTAACATCTGAAAGATGGGTTAATCTGTTTTGTTCTTTAAACTAGGGTTTTTTTTTTCCTATCCCAAGTTGGCTTTGCATCTGTCAGAGTAAAATTCTTCAGCTGCCTTATTAGGAGTGCTATGAGGGTAACACCTTTTCTGCTTTTCATCTTGTATTTAGTTTACTGTATTATCTGATTTCGAATTGAATGAATGTAAATAGAAATTAAATGCAAATTTGAATGAACATAATATAGAAGTGATTTTTTTTTATTATCCTAAGATAGGAAGAAATATCAGGTGCACAAATGGTTTCAATAATTTTTTTCATTAACACGCCAGACATGTTCAGGTTCTCATATTTAATAAACTGCAGTTGACCCTTGATCAAGTATGGGTTTGAACTGCACGTGTCCACTTATATGCAGCATTTTTTCAATAAATACGTTTGGTCCTCCATATCCATGATTCGAAGGGCCAACTGTAGAGTCAAAAGTTATATGTAGATTTTGACTGGGAGTGTGGGTGCCCCTAATCCTCACATTGTTCAAGGATCAACTCGACTATATATGTGAGGAATGACAGCTGTAGAACTATTTCTGTTGAGAAATTGAAGTTACTTAAATATATAACAAGTTTTAGAACTGATTTTATATATTACACGTCTGTGATTTCTAAATTGAATTGATTGCTTATTTTTTAAAAAGTTAATGTGAAATGTTATATGAAAGTTAGTTTCACATAAAAACACTAGAAAGACTTTATGCTAACAGTCAAGTTTGTTCAGCCACACCTGTCAGCTACATTTGATTATTTGATGTGTATACACAAAATAATGTAGTGTACAAATCCATTTTACCTGGCTTAATATATCTAGTGTAAAGTGGGTAAAGTTTTGTATAAGTCACTTTTTATTTTATTTTTTTTTATTATTATTTTTTTTTATCCTCACCCGAGGACATTTTTCCATTTTTTGTTCAGGTAGAGTGGGAGGGAGAGAGAGGAACAGAGAGAGAGAAACATCGATGTGAAGGGACACATCAAGCGGTTGCCACCCGCACAACCGACCAGGGCCGGGGACAAACTGCAACCGAGGTACGTGCCCTTAGCGGGGACCGAACCCGGGTCTCTCAGGACCGCAGGCCGACGCTTTAACCGCTGAGCCAAACCGGCCAGGGCTAAGTCACTTTTTATTTATGAGGCAATTCTATCACACTTGCCAAGATGATTTCTCTACAGAAGTTCTCAAACTGATTTGACTTTTTTTATAAGACAAAGTAGTGACTGTTAATGCTGATAAAACAGTCTTTCAGAGGGGTCGTCTGAATTCACAGAAAACATGGGATTTTGAATCTCTATTTCCGTTTTTGAGGTGAAGGAATAGGATAGAAGTAGAGAAATGGTTCCAGTTCATCAGTATTGTTAGTGGGTGGCATAGCTCTCCTATTACATTTCCCCCTTTTAAATCCATATGTGAAATGCTTTCTTGTTTGGAAAAAAAAAACCCACTGTCCACCAGGGACCTCCTTTATTGTTAAATCATATTAAGAAACAAAGCTAGCCTGGCCAGTGTGGCTCAGTGGTTGAGCTTCAACCCATGCACCAGGTTGACAGTTCGATCCCAGGCAGGGCACATGACCAGGCTGTGGGTCTGATCCCCAGTTGGGGGCGTGCAGGGAGTGGCCAGTCGATGTTCTCATTGATGTTTCTATCTCTCTCTCTCTCTCCCTCTCTAAAATCAATAAAGAAAAAAAAAAGTAAAAAGAAACAAAGCTATCTATATAGCCATTGGTAAGTAGGTATAATAGGGATGAAGTAACACATGTAGTAAGATGCTATTCTTGTGGGGTGTTTTTGTTTTTGTTTTTTGTTTTTTTTAATCCTCACCCGAGGACATTTTTCCATTTTTTGTTCAGGTAGAGTGGGAGGGAGGGAGAGGAACAGAGAGAGAGAGAGAGAAACATCGATGTGAAAGGAACACATCGAGTGGCTGCCACCCGCACAACCGACCAGGGCCGGGGACAAACTGCAACCGAGGTACGCGCCCTTAGCGGGAACCGAACCCGGGTCTCTCAGGACCGCAGGCCGACGCTCCAACCGCTGAGCCAACCCGGCCAGGGCTATTCTTGTGTTTTTAACAAGTATTTTCTTTCTTCACACTCAAATTCTAAGCCCAAATTGCCTTTCTTATGCATCCCTTGCTGAACACCTAAATAATGATTAGCTTTACCACAAAGTCAGGAAGGTTATATAAGACCAAGTAAGCTTGTTTTAATATTTGCAGTGTTATTAAAGGAGGTAATAGTTAAATATATCATCACTGAATGACTAGAAACAGGTGCACTTATAACCTGGCAATATTTACCCAAGGAAAAATGTTACAAGCTTTCTGAAGTTCTTTAATCTATATGCTGGTTTAGCCTTTGTCTTATTAACACTGCGAATTTGTTTTCTACCTCTGCCTCCTAACTTCTTTCCACTCTGTCTTCCTTGTTTTCAAACTGATAAATGATAATAGAGAAAATGGGCAGAGGCCCTGTATTCTAAACTTAGATATAACTACCACTTCAGATTTCTGTTATAGATCCTGGTTCCCCCTTGGAGGTTTCAAGGGGAGAGAGTGCCTTATTCCTATTCCCACCATACTACACAAACAAGTTAGAGGCAAACAAACCACACAATCCAAAGTCATCTGGTTGCAAGCTTTAATCTCTCAAGTAATGGTGATTCAAGTATTAAATTCCAAGACTTTTTTTTTTTTATCCTCACCCGAGGACATGTTTCCATTTTTTGTTCAGATAGAGTGGAAGGGAGGGAGGGAGGGAGAGGGAGAGAAACATCGATGTGAAAGGGACACATCGAATGGCTGCCACCCGCACAACCCAACCAGAGCCAGGGACAAACTACAACAAAGGTACGTGGCCTTAACGGGAACCAAACCCAGGTCTCTCTGGACCGCAGGCCAACACTCTAACCACTGAGCTAAACCGGCCAGGGCTAAATTCCAAGACTTCTGAAGATTAGTAATGAGGGGAATTCTTTTCTAAGATTTGAGTTGGTCTTGTTTGTTACTCAATTCAAATCATCAGTGAAGCCAGCTATTTGTAATCCATGTGAATTATTTTAATAGTTACCTCAAGATAGTTCATGGCACTGTACAAAAAGCAAGATCACAAACATTAAAAATGATGATGGCAGGATTGTATGTATGAGGTCCACAAACAATACATTTAAATCACCTATTCTCATTGATTATTAATCATACTATAGAGAATACAATATTAAAATATATTATCCTCAGTAAATCTTCACTGAGAAAATATGACTGTTACAGATAAAATATTGCATTTAGAATTTCATTTAAAAATACAACTTTTATGAAAATCTTAAGAATTTTTAGAATGGCAATTATAAAAGTCAATGCTAAGAAAATTCTACTTTCAGATAATGTATATCTTAAAATGTCAAGAAAAATATTCTTTATTTTGAAAATAATGTCAGGAAAGAATACCTGAGATCCTCTAAGAACTAGTTCTGGTTATCCATTTGCTTTTTTGGTAACATTAACAACAACAACAAAAAAACAATTTAACACTGCAATCATCGGTCAAATAATTAGGATAGAATAAACGTATATGCATTAGTTTGAATATTATATATTCTTTAAAACATGGAGTTCTTTCAGTCTTTTGATAAACTGGACTACAATAAAGTGTTTTGTAGCCTTATTAATTTACAGAACTTAATATATTTGAAGGTGTGATGAAGTGGTTCCATCTTTCCATTTGTTTATATGGTCTGAAATCACAGTTCTGCACAGCGGACATGTTTTCTCTCTGTTAAACCATAAGGTAATGCACTCTTCACAAAATATATGCTGTAAGGGAATTAAGAACTATATTTCAAACTTGATAATATTTTTATTTTAAATGCATCACATTGTAGACAATCATACTCTATAGAGCTGAATGGGATTTTGGAGAACACTAATCCCTTCATTTTACAAATGAGATAACAGAGAAACTGGTAAGAGCCACTAGTGTTCTTTTGACTACATTGTTCAATCAAATACAGGCTATCCCTAGGTGGTAACTTTAAGATCAAATAAAATGACTTAATGGCTTAATCAAGTCTGAGAGTAACTGCCATAAAGTAAAGGAAGGGGCCTTCCACAATCCAATAATAAATGCTGGTATTTTAAAATACTAATATCCATTATTAAAAATAGCCTTTTTTTTTTTTTTTTTTATCACATTGGTAAACATTTTTCCATTTGAATTCTTTTCCTCCTTCATACACTCTTCTGCATAAAAATCATTAGAACATAAGGGACAAAACTGAGCTAAGCTACCAAACTCCTGACCACAAATAAGAACTTACTACTAAATCTACCAAACCCTTAATCACAAATAAGAAATTACTACTAGTATGTGCCCTAAACGGTACTTTCTGCTAAACACTGTAGTTTTTTTCCTTTTAGCGTAAATGTGCCTTGCAAGTCCCAAAGAAGTGTTGTATTTAGGTTGCTTAAAATATAATTACCTGACAGATGAGAAGAATTGGCTTTTGAAATTCAGCTTGACATATTGAACAAATATTATCCACATCTGAACACTGTCTCTTGCTGGCAGCCACTCCATAACTCTATAAAGGTAAGAAGTTATGTTCATCTACAAATTTCTTTCCTGTTCTTCCAATATGTAGGTGATGCTGTATTTCTTAAATCTCCCTGGAATTAGGCACTTGAAAACTCTCCCAAAAGATACAAACATTTCAGAGCTGAACTACATGTGTAGAACCACATCTTGATGGACTGCACCAAGGTGCTCATTAAGTAAATACATAATAGGATCTTGAAAGATATTTAGATTCACTGGATTCTCGAAAAATTATAGGGCTTCAAATTCAACATGGATTCAACTGGCTTAAGAGACTAAGTGATCTGAAATATAACTAAGTATTACAAAACCCGTATCTATATTAACGTATTAGGTGACCCCATATTGTTAAATTGAGTCCACTTATTATCTATGGCAGTGGTTCAACAAAGTCAATCCAGAGCTTGGCTGACTACCTGTAACTCATGTGGAGAGACAGCTTTATACTGTGCTCCATACTGGAGATTGACTCAATAAGTCTAGACATACTGGACCTATAATCTTTAATTTTTGTAAGCTTTCCAGGTGAGTTCAATATGAACATTTGGGGACGACTGAACAGTGTCCTGCCACTAAATCTAAAAATAATTTTAATTATTATCCTTAATTATCACAAAAGTCAGAGCATTTAGTACTAGCAAAGAATGATAAAATTTTATAAAATAACTAACTGCAAAATGTCACTTGGGTAGTTATACTGTCAAAATTAACCATCTGAAGTAAGGCAATTCTTTGAATTTCCTCTTCGTCTAAGGTCCTACAGTAGTTTTTCTGATCTCTTTAAGATCTTAATAATTCCTCACCAAATTCAGGAGAATTTAGTTATTAACTAGATGGGACAAAATGTTATAGATGAGATCAGCTTTCTATAGAAATGATGGGGAAAAGGTGGCTAAAGGGAAGTATGAACACCCAAGTTCAGTTATTCATGGTAATGAGAGCAAAGCATGACTTGACTCAACAATCTGAAGCTCTGATCTAAACTTCTTGTACTAAATATTGAGGGTTAACAATCAAACCTAAGACAAAGGATAAAAATATTAAAAATCAAGTTTTTTCAGGTTACTGATGGATAACCAATTTCCCTTCGGTGTCATTTAGCCAAGTACATTACAGATACTTAGGCTGAAAAGTTAAAATTTTTTTTTGTTTTCATTGCTTTCTTAGAAAGGAAGGAAGAGAGAAACTGCCTCCAGCACACCCCGCACCGGGGATCAAGCCTGCAACCTGGGCAAATGCCCCTGACTGGGAATTGAACTGGGACCTCTCAGTCCATGGGACAACGCTCAATCCACTGAGCCACACTGGCTGGGCTAGGCTGAAAAGCTATCTAATCTATCTATCTATTTATCTATCTATCTATCTAGTCTATTTACAATCCTCACCCAAGGATATTTTTCCATTTATCTTCAGATAGAGTGGGAGGGGGAAGGAAAGAGAGAGAAAAACATCGATGTGAGAGAGACACACTGATTGGCTGTCTACTGCACAACTCCAACTGGGGCCAGGGACTGAACTGTAACCAAGGTACATGTCCTTGACCAGAATCGAACCTGTGACTCTGGTCAGCAGTTATGCTGAGTCTTACTGGCCAGGGCTGAAAAGCTTTTATTTTATTACAAATTAATCTATTTAGATTATTTTTTAATTTTATTTTTAAATTATAGTTGACATGTTAGTTTCAGATGTACATTAGTGATTTGACATTTATAAACCTTATGAAGTGATCACTATAAGCCTAGTCACCATCTGACACCACATGTAGTTATTACGATGTTACTGACTATATTCCCTATGCCCCATGATTTATTATATAAATGGCAGTTTGTACATCTTAGTTTCCTTCACTTTTTTTACTCATCTCCCCAACACCCTGCTATCTGGTAATCATTAGTTTGTTCTCTGTATCTATGAGTTTGTTTCTGAGTAAAATAAGACAGAGGAAGACAAAAACTATATGATTTCAATTATATGTGGACTCTAAAAAACAAAACAAATAAGCAAACAAATTCATAGAGGATTATTTTTATATTTATTTTATTTTAAAAATACTTTTTTATTTTTTATCCTCACCCGAGGACATTTTCCCATTTTTTGTTCAGATAGAGTGGGAAGGAGAGAGAGAATGAGAAACATCGACATGAAAGGGACACATCGAGTGGCTGTCACCCGCATGACCCAACCAGGGCCGGGGACAAACTGCAACCGAGGTACGTGCCCTTAGCGGGAACCGAACCTGGGTCTCTCTGGACCGCAGGCCAAAGCTCCCAGGGCCAGTTTGAGCCAAACCGGCCAGGACTAAAATATTTTTAATTTATTTTTGTTATAGATGTCTCTCCTTTTCCCCCCATTGACAGATACCCTCCTCCAGATCCTCCCACCCTTACCCCGCCCCCAGCATTGTTGTCTATGTATATATTCTTAAGAGACTCAAGACTAAATCAAGAGTGTTGATGACTGATATTCTCTCTATGCTTCACAGAGTGTCAAACTAATTCAGCACAAACGTTACTAGATTAGAGTTAAATGGCTGATACATAATGAATTAAATATGACCAAAGTTGAACTCTCCATTATATTTGTACTTTGTCTAAAGAATGAAATCTGAATAATATGCAGCAAAACTTATTACTACATTACTATATCTTAAAGAAAGGGTGCCTTGACTAGTTATAGTGTGGTCCACTTTGCATATACAATGCTTTTTTTTGTTTTTTTTTCCCCAACAAAAATAGGAAATGAGTCTATGTCATCCTTTGTCTGAAATTTGTAACATCAGTAGAATCACATAATAATGCCAGTTTATAATTGGCATTGGAGTGTCAATTTATTGTTAAATTCCATGACTTGAACTTATTTGTTTATAGAGTTGAGTATTAGAGAAATTTTTCCAGTAAAATTTCAACACACATTTTTGGTAATGACCTTTTTTCATATACACAATAAATTATAGTGGAAGTGCTGTCATAGAAGTTGAATAAAGAGTTAATGGGAGGGGGAGGGGGGAATCAATGGGGGAAAAAGGAGAAACATCTGTAACAAAAATTAATTAATGAAAAAAAAAAGAATTAATGGAAATACATGAAGCCACTATTTGTTGATTAAAAAAGGAAGGGAAACAAAATTCATGACAAGGTTTTTAAGGGAATATTTATAAACCATTAAGAATGCCAAGTGATTAGAAGGGGCGAGAAGCATATTCAAATACATAAGCACTCTATCAACTACCAGGTATATCAGATCGGTGTGCAACTCAAGAAACTAGTCATAGATAAAACTCCTAAATCATTCTCATAGCCCTAAGTGCCAAAGTACCAGAAAAGTTTTAAAAATGTAATTATGAAATCCACATTTGTAAAATTGCTGAATTAAAAATTTTTTGTAGCCCTGGCCGGTTTGGCTCAGCGGTTAGAGCATCGGCCTGCGGTCCAGAGAGACCCGGGTTCGATTCCCACTAAGGGCATGTACCTCGGTTGCAGTTTGTCCCCGGCCCTGGTCGGTTGTATGGGTGGCAGCCACTCGATGTATCCCTTTCATGTCGATGTTTCTATGTTTCTTTCTTTTTCTCTCTCTCTCTCTCTCTCTCCCCCTCCCTCCCTCCCTCCCTCCCTCCCTCCCTCCCTCCCACTCTATCTGTACAAAAAATGGAAAAATGTCCTCGGGTGAGGATAAAAAAAAAAAATTTTTTTGTAGTGAAGAAAAATTAAAAGTGTTTTTTTCTTAAATATTAAAAAGTACTTACTGGTCGTGTAAAAAATGTTCGCAAAACTCGTCTGAAATTTCTTAGATGTCCAAAAAAATCCAAAAGCTGAAAGAGGAAATAAGGGAGTCTTCATTAATAGAGCTATATCTGCTAAACCCAGAGATCAAAGCTAAAGCACCATAATACTAAATACTGATAAATAACTTAATGTTCATCACATATCACAACTAATCATTTCAATCTAAAAATATTTAAAGTTCAATTATGAAATATTTTACTCAATTTACAGATTTCAGCCAATTCTTAACAACAACAAAAAAATAGTATATCTGAATACCTAGAGGTACAATTTGGTCAAGACAAATATAAAGTTAACTATGTAAAAGAAAAGGCCATTTTATCTGGTTCACATGTTTTTAACATATTTCGATTTTAAAGTTTCATAAAATGGTTAAGCTGAGGGGAACAGGCATAGAAGAAACAGGATAAGATACTCCAATAGTTTCAGAATTACAGTATGACATGCTACTGCTGGAGATGGGTATGTTCTATTCTACTTACTACCCCCTTCTCCACATCTTAGATAAGCCATGCTATGTGGAAGTCTACTCCCCCAATAAAATCTGAGAACCACTGGATTAAAATAAAGATCTCATTTCCATTTCTCCATCTAACTACATATAGAATCTATTATGTTAAACTAGTGATAGGAAGATAAAGTAAACTATAGAACAGTTAAAGAGAAAAGCAATAGTAAATAAAATCTGTAATCATATGAATCATACAGTGACAAAATTAATGTTACCTACTTTTAGTATGAGGTAGAGGAAAGCCAGCAATATCCCAAGACTCCTTCTAGTTACATTACCAAACTCCCCATAGCTTATAAGGTAACGAAACCAAACTGGTATGGGAACAAAAGTTCGGTAATACTGACATAATTCTTCTAAAAGCATATACCAGTAACCCTAAAAAGGAAAGAAAAAGAAAACAAGTAGAGTTACCCTTTTTATTTATATACATTGCACAAATACTTCATATTGGACTGAGAACATCATGAATATATGGATTAATCACAAATAACTATAAAATTAATCTTCATAATCATAATGGTTACAACTGACTCAAAGTGCTTCTCACATGTTGCAGTCACTGAGGAGTGTTTTTTTAAAAGAATTTTTAAAGAATGACAGTGAAAATGGTTTATGTATACTACAAGTAAAACTTAAGTATGTGTGCTTTTGCTGATTACAAAAATTTTTATTGAGCCCTGACCGGTTCGGCTCAGCAGTTAGAGCGTTGGCCCATGGACCGATGAATCGCGGGTTCAGTTCCAGTCGAGGGCACGTACCTCGGTTGCGGTTAATCCCCAGCCCTGGTTGGGTTGTGCGGGAGGCAACCAGTCCATGTGACTCTATCACATTGATGTTTCTGTCTCCTTCTCTCTCCCCCCCCCCCCACTCTATCTGATAATAAGTAGACAAATATCCTCAGTTGAGGAAAAAAATTTTTTTAAAAAATGAAGTTTTTATTGAATGTGGGAAAACTGAGTAACAGTATACAGTTAGTTATCAATTAATTGATAATGCCCTGGAGGAGAACAACATTACAAATCTAAATAATTTTCTATATATGATGTGGGAACTGATTTTTAGATGAATCTGAAATAAATATAATTCAGTTTTTTATAACAGATTAATATTTTGGTGCAAGTCTTCGAGAAAATGATTGCTAGTCTGAGATAATAGAATTAGAATTAGGTTGAGACTAAATAGTATTAACATGGTTTGCTAACATCATACCAACAAAACATGTTAGTTTCTTACCTTGGATTTAAAAGGCGTGATGAAAGAAGGCACCAATAAAATAAGGCATTTTAAGCCCATGCAGAAGAATTTCAGAATGAAGTCTGTAATTCCAACAACCCAAAGTACTTCCCAGAAGCTTGAATGATCCAAAGTAGGATTTAAAAAAATTAAGCTACCAAGAGAAAAACATCAAAACTTACCAGAGCAACATACAAAGGTAAAGTATTCCTAGGGATTTTTAATTTGCTAGTGAATATTTATTTTGATGTGTAAAATATATTAATTTGGCAAGTGTTAGAGTTCACATAAACAGATCATTTTACTTATTTTAAAGAGACTTTTACAATGTATGAATTTCTGATCTTTCCTCCATAGTATAAAGAAAAGAACAGTCTTCCTAACTTGTCATGGTTGATACCTTTCTAGCCTGTAATCTAAAAAAATTCACTAAAACTAGATGTCTGCCATTCTCTCAGTCAGTTCCGATCAGAATTTCATTCCCTCCTTTCCACTGAATTGCTTTTGTCAAGATCACCAGTTACTTCCATCTTGCTAAATTCAAAGGTCAGGTTTCTTTTTCCATTTCCCTCCCTGAATTATTTTCTTCGTAGACTTCTCACACTACCCTTCCTAATTGTTCTCATTTGTGACTTATGTTTTTTCCTTGGTTTCCTTTGCTTCTCCTCCTCTAATTGTGGGCATGTCCAGTCCTGGGCCCTCTTCTCTGACTACACTTTCCCTGGTTAGTTTTGGTTTTAAAAATATTAATCATATGCTGGTAACATTAAAATTTATAGCCCTAACCTCTACTCTGAACCCATGACATATATCTATACTCACTTTCTTAATAGTTCTATGTGACCTTTCAAACTTAATATGTTCAAAACAAAATTATTGATTTTCCCCTTAAAACCAGTTACTTTCCCAGTCTTCCTGAGCTCAGTAAATAGTACCACCATCCAGCCAGTTGCTTAGACTAAAATACTAGGTGTTATCCTTAATTTCCCACCTCTACCTACCCACCCAGTCCAATCTGAATGATATTGGATCTACCTACAAATTATATCTAAGATTGTCCACACCTCTCCAACTCTACTGAAAACTAGGACTTCTAATCTGATTAAAGCCAAAAATTCAGAACACTTCCACCTAACATGGAAACTTAACTACTATCCTTTAGCAGGTCTTCTCCTTCCTTTTAGAAACAAAAGATCATGTTCTCATCATACAATGTATACGCATATCAAAACATCATGTACAACTTAAATAAATACACTTGTCAAAAATAAAAATTAAAAGACCACCACCAATATTAACTAAATGGTACTTAGTAACTATTGATTATATAAGTAAAAATTTAAGTATCAAAATTTAAATATTTATCAAACACCTGCTAAGAGCCAAGACACTGGGTATGCAAAACTGAAAAAGTCACCTAGAGCTTTCAATCTTGGAAGGGGACAGGTAAAAACTGAACTCTAACAGTAAGTATGTGCAAGTAAAATATATGCAAAGTGCTAAGGAATATATTATTACATAAAAAATGTGATTGTGTACTTGGACCTCTAATTACCTGTGATAAAGTGACTGAGAATGAAAGGTGTAATATAAAAGAACAGAAGATCCTGCTAAGAATACCAGTAACCAAGCACACTGAATCTTTGAGCACCTTTCCTGAAAAATAAACAATTTAATAATTTATTACTTTGGATTATGTCAGAATTTTAATTATCATTAAACTACTTTAATGACTAATGTATTACTTTAGAATGTTTTAATAGATTCAACTTACTGAAAATATAGAATATCTGTTAAATTGTACATCATCACATTCTATTTTATATATCTTTAGTGAACAAAACAGAACTCATATTTTATTTTATTTTAAAAATACTTTATTTTTTATCCTCACCCGAGGACATTTTCCCATATTTTGTTCAGATAGAGTGGGAGGGAGAAAGAGAGAGAGAGAAACATCAACGTGAAAGGGACACATCGAGTGGTTGCCAACCAGGGCTGGGGACAAACTCAACCGAGGTACGTGCCCTTAGCGGGAACGGAACCCGGGTCTCTCTGGACTGCAGGCCGACACTCTAACTGCTGAGCCAAACCAGCCAGGGCTTTAAACAAATTTTTTAAATGCAAATTTCTTCAATATATAAAAATACTACCTATGTTTCAAAGAAGTCAAATCTTCTACAAGCTGACACAAAGGATCCACCCAAATGCAGACTTTACCTCTGCAACTCCCTATTTTTGCCTCCATGACAAAACAAAATGTTTAAAAAATGTATTTAAGCCCTGGCTGGTTTGGCTCAGTGGTTGGAGCGTTGGCCTGTGGACCAGAGAGTCCTGGGTTCGGTTCCCACTAGGGGCACGTACCAAAAAAATACAAATGTATTTAAGTTGTCAGGGTTTACAAGTATAATTTTAAAATTCTCAGTCATTCAATAAGAATGTAATAAGATAATTTGTTTCTTAAAATTAAATTTTAATTACTAATTCAATTAAAAGTTTTACTAGTTTTAAACCCTGAATTTCATGGTTAGGTTCTAACTAAAAATTTCCAGGTCAGAATGCATTATCCATACACAAATATTGCCCTTTAAATATGAAGTTTTATAAACTAATCCTAGTTTTCCCAATTTATATGAATAGGACTCTAGGATACTTTTATAACTTATGTTATGGAAAAACTTCTTGGGTTTAATTTTTTAAAATAAGAGCGACCTAAATAGTTCAATACCCACTTATTCAATGTACATTTTGTTTAATTACTTTTAGTGCAACAGGTAAAGTTTTAATGATGATTATATTACTTACTGTGGTTAAACTAACTCATAAAACATGAAAGCACTTTACAAATCAGATCAAATAGTGAGTGTAATCTCAACTTAAAAAAAAAATTTTTTTTAATTTATTTTTAGAGAAGGAGGAAGGGAGAGAGATAGAAACATAGATGAGATAGAAACATCCATCAGTGACCTCCCACACCGGGGATCGAGCCTGAAACCCAGCCATGTGCCCTGACCAGGAATGAACTGGCGACCTCTTGGTGCATGGGTCGACAATCACTGAGACACACTAGCTGACTGTTCTAAACTTTCAAACCTTCTGTCCAGTTTTTCTTTTTCTATCAGGAACCAAAATTACAAAGAAAATAATGTGAAACATTTCAGCTGTATGCCAGGTCATTTAAATAACAAAACTTAATATATAATAATAGATATTACAATATACTTAAATTTGTCAAAGAAACTATCTTAGTTCCTATTTCTATCAAAAATTAGTATATAGCCCTGGCTGGTGTTGTACAGTGGTTAGAGCATCAGGTTTGGGCTTGAATCCTGGTCAAGGGCACATACCTGGGTTGCAGGTTTGATCCTGGCCCAGTTGGGGCATGTGTAGGAGGCAACCAACTGATGTTTCTCTCTCACATTGATGTTTCTTTTTCCCTCCCACCTTCCTTCCCTCCCCCTCTCTCTAAAAACCAATAGAAAAAACACTCGGGTAAGGGTTAACAAAACCAAAAAAATGAGTATATCTACACAGAGAAACATTTAATAATTTTTTTAGTTGTTATACTTACTCTTAGAAAAACCTGATTTACAATGCTTTTGTTTGCATACATAAAAGTTGTAAGCAGTCCAATTCCAAGAGAAATTCCTGTTAGATAATAAGTTCCAGTTAATCGCAAGAAGAAAAAAAAAATCAAAGAGCCAAGACAATGACATGAATTTAAAGGAAACATTTACAATTTTAAAAGCTAGCAGAAAATAAGTAACAAAAATACATAGGTTAAAGATTTACCAATCAAGGAATTACATTTACTGAATTTAGCAATAAAACAATTCAATATTTTATTATACCCTACCTGTTACATGCTGCATAACAAGTTTAACACCCAGAATCAAAATATATGGAAGACTCTTTTGCAGCCACTTGAAGAGATACCGGAATTCTGAAAAGGAGCTACTACCATGATCTTCAGACTCCATGGAAGTATCATCAGGCTGCCTTGCTTCGTTATGGGAGTGACTCCGTAAGTGACTGTGTACACATCCATGGGTACAGCTATGGACACCTGACCTTATATTTCTGGAGCTTGGATTTTCAGCACATTCTTTAGGTATGGAGTTAATCTGGATATGCACATCTCCAGAATGAAGACAAGAACCTTCTCCTGTCAATTTTGTGTGGACACACTGGGAGGCTGAGGCATCCTCACTACCTGCAGCTCTGTGCAATTGGCTACAGTTGGCTTGCATGACCCTTGAATCCTTTTTGTGACGCAGATTTCTTTGCTTTGGGTCTCTGTCTTCTAAAAATCAAAGAGCAGAAAATATTCTAAGTGAACAGTTAAATACAGGTAATATACTGCTCACTAGCAATCTTATTCACTAAAGGAGAGGCTGATAATTACAATCGGTTAATTATTTTCAGGTTATCTATCACTTGTTACTAGACTCCTCCACTAATAACAAGGCTCTGCTGCCCTACACAAAAAATCTTTTAGGGAAAATCTGTTACAAAAGAAGCTGAGCTTCAGATGCCTCCAGTTCTCAAATAAGGAATCAGCAAAAATGGTCAGAGTATAGGTGCTCCGTAGATGTGACTAATGTGGGCACCCGTTCTCATTCATATTTTATTACTTAAGTACATTTTTTCTGCCCATCTGGAGCAGTTTCATCTCCAATGTAGACACTACATTTCATAAGAATCATCGTATTTGCTAATGCTTGGATAGGCTAGGAAGAAAATTAAATCTTAATGCCTTATTAAATACACCATGGAAAATAAACATTTCAACTTTGGTGACCTATAAATTTGTTCTATGCTGAAACGGCTTTCCCAAAGCTAATAAAAATGCTTCCAATAAATACCCAAATACCTTTAAAATGGGGAGACTTGGGGAGTCACCATGTAATCACTAGGTCACTCTAGTCTGAGTAAGAGTCACATAGTCTGCCCATTAAAAATGCCACCACCGGCGTGCCTGGCGAGTGGGGAGTCACGAAGGGGCCACCGGCAGGAGAGTCCCCGAACGATCCGCGTGGGCAGCCGCCGGGGATGCCAGCGTGGGAACCCCAGCGTGCCTTCTCTGTGGCAGATGCCGGGGTTACGGCGGGTCGTTCTATTCCCCCGGAGGTTTGGGTACAGCTTTCTCAGGACTGCACGGAGGTCTGCGTTCAGCTCCTCGCAGTAAGCGCTCACCGCTGCTCCGCCGCCACGGTGCTATTTATTTCCTCAAACCTCGGGACACCAACACTGGACGCGACCGTTTCAGCGTCTTTTCCCTCCCACCGTCCTCCATGCAAGAGCAAGAAAGGGGAGAAAAACGAAAAGTAAACGCAAACAACTCTTCCGGAATCCCCAGGACAGAATTTTCCACCCACGTTCGAGCTTCGAGTGTCTCAGTTACTGTCCCCAGAGCCCCTTCGCCGCGGCCTCCGCCCGCTTCCCCGAGGCCTGACCTCTCATGACGACGAGCGGACCGAGGCGTCCGCAGCGACTGCAGAAACAGCGGGAGACGCGGCCTCACGGCCCTCAGTCCGGGCCATCTTCAAACCCCACTCCCGGCGACTCCGGCCCAGCTCGGAGGCGGAGGCGGCGGCGGCGGCGGCGGCGGCGGCGGCGCGCGCTTCCCGGACGTGCTCACGCGCGCGCGCCCGCCCTTGCGCGCCCGCCGAGGGCGGGGCTGGAGGAGCTGGCTGGGCGGGCGCGAGGCCGCGGGGGCGTGTTGGCTGTGGAGAGCCGGGGGCTGCGCCACGAAGACCGCCGGGCGTGCGCGTTAAACAAAACCGCCGAAACGTCTGTGCACAGGTGCGTGCGTGCGTGCGTGCGTGCCACGCCTCTGAGATCTGGACGTTTTGAGGTCAAACACATTTGGCTTCGAGAACCTGCCCTCGGAGGAGGGGCCTGAAGTCGGGGGCTGACCTGGCCCCGCCCCATCCCAGGCTCGTCCCCCAGGGGCCCAGGCACCTCCCTCTGGAGGCTGCCCTTCCCCGGTCCTGCCTCCCGCTCGCCGCGGGGACTGCGGTCGGAGGAGCCACGTTGGCGAGGCCTTCGGCGCCTGTCCGGGCGGGGCGGGGGCGTTCGCGATTCGGGAGCTCAGCTCCTGACCTAGTTGAGCTGGGCGGTGGGCAGGTTGAACGGAGCTGGGTTTTGTTACCATCCCGAAGCTGCCTGTGTGAAGGCGTCCCTGCCCAAACCCGAGAGTAGCCGAAGCAGAGAGCAGTCGGGGAGTGTGGGGGGCGGAAGTAGAGGAGGCAGTTTAAAACGTGTCTTGTACGGGGTATAGGGAGCTCTGTACTATCCTCTCTATAATTCTGTGAACGTAATTGTGTTCTGAAATAAAAAGGTTGCCCTGGCCTGTTTGGCTCAGCAGTTGGAGTGTGGGCTCGCGGAACAGTGGCGGGTTCGATTCTGGCCAAGGGCATGTTCCTCGGTTGCAGTTCGTCCCGGGGTCGGGTCTTCGGGAGGCAAAACGTCCATGTGTCTCTCTCTTATCCATGTTACTCTCTCTCTCTCTCTCCCTTCTTCCCACTCCATCTGAAGATCAATGGGAAAAAAATGTCCTCGAGTGCGGATTAAAAAATAATAATAAAGTAAAAAGGTTATTAAGAAAAAACTTAAACAAAACAGCCTGCCTCTTGTTCCCCCATCAGAATATATTTTAAAGGATAATAAATTTATTCCATGAATCTTCCCACCATCCACAACCACCAATAGCCTTTCCATTCCAAACCCTGAAAACTGTATTCCTTTAATTTATAGACATTCATATCAAGTAAATAACTTATGGTAGTCTTCCCACAGTTCTTGAAATTAAATATTTTCTGCCATGTGGAGTGAGTTAACTTGGGTAGGGGTTTCAGTCTTTCCTCACTGGAGAGGATAAATTTGCATACATATACACACTTTATGAGTTGAATATCTAGTGGAAAGAGTGATACTTTGTCTTTTTATTAGTTACTTTAGGATTTAAAACCATTCCCAACAATTTTGCCCAAGTTAATTTGCTGGTGTGTGATTTTTAGGCTCCTGAATCATGAAATTGTACCTTATTTTCTCCTATATCAGAGTAAAACTGAATCCACTGTTTGACCTCAATTATGCACTTTGTGACTGTACTTAAATCAGATTAGTTCTATTACTAAACCATTTCCCTTGGTTAGAAAGGCACATTCCCCTCCACCCCCACCCCGCCCCAACCAGTATTAGATCTCCTTCTCACCATGGATTAAGAGAATGAGAGAATGGCTGTGTGTGTGTGTGTGTGTGTGTGTGTGTGTGTATTCATACACCTCTGTGAATGTAAGCTTTGGCCAATGTTTGTCTTCCCAACAAATTAGGTTTCTGGGTCAGTAAGGCAGTCTTAGTCCTTTTGGGCTTCAATATTTTAGACTGGGTAGCTTATAAAGAACAAATTTATTTCTCACAGTTCAGGAGCCTGGGATGTCCATGATCAAGGTGCCAGCAGATTTGGTGTCTGGTGAGTACCTGCTTCCTGGTTCATAAAGTGAGTTCTTCTTGCTCTGTCCTCACACAAGGTGGAAGGGTGGAGGGAGCTCTTTGTAATATTTTTGTAAATGCACTAATTTCATTCATGGAGGCTCTGCCCTCAGGGCCTAATCACCTATCCCCACCTCCTAATACCACCACATTGTGGGTTAGGGTTTCAAGATACGAATTGTGTGGGGGGTACACAAACATTTGGTCTATAGCAAACTGAGGGCCAACCTCTGGACTGCAGTGAATTTTTTAAGGACACTTATTTGTACATTTCTACCATGTCAACTACTAGATGGATATATATATATATTTTTTTATCCTCACCCAAGGACATTTTCCCATTTTTGTTCAGATGAGTGGGAGGGAGAAAGAGGAAGAGAGAGAGAGAAACATCTACATGAAAGGGATGCATCGAGTGGCTGTCTCCCGCACGACCCCAACCCTCCCACACGACCCCAATCGGGGCCGGGGACAAACTGCAACTGAGGTACGTGCCCTTAGCGGGAACCGAATCCGGGTCTCTGGACTGTGGGCCAACGCTCTAATCGCTGAGACAAACCGGCCAGGGCAGGTATTTTTATTTTAACTTTAAAATGTGTGAGAATTTAAGAAACAGAAGAAAAGACTCAATCTCACATAATGTAGCCATAGTCATGATCGGGCATCAATATGTTTTAGTACATTGAAAATTGTAATATATTTGTTACATTTGTAAATTTAGTACATTTATACACCATCATGTATTGTTTAAATTCTCGTTTTAACATATTCATAACACATTGAAGGTATATTAGTGCATATTGAAAGTTCATTAGTACATTTGGAACTGCATTCTATTCAGATAACATGATTGATTGAAAGTCACATTTAAAGACATAAAAAGTACTGAGGTGATGACAAGATTTTTTTTTTTGCATTTATTTTCAGATAGAGTGGGGGTGGGGGAGAGAAACATTGATGTGAGAGAGACACATTGACTGGCTGCCACCTACATGACCCCAACCAGGGCCAGGGACCAACTGCAACTGAGGTACATGCCCTTAGCAGGAACCGAACCTGGGACTCTCTGGTCTGTGGGCCAGTGCTCTAATCGCTGAGCCGAACCAGCCAGGGCTGATGATAAGATTTAACAGTGACAGATTTATCTGGTAGATTTTCTTTCCACTGGCATCTAAAATGTTGGAAATGGATATTTTAATTGATTAATTTAAAAAATTTACTGAGTCAGGCCGGTGTGGCTCAGTGGTTGATCATTGACCCATGCATCAAGAGGTCGCTGGTTCGATTCCTGGCCAGGACACATGCCCAGATTGTGGGCCTGATCCCCAGTGGGGGGCATGCGGGAGGCGGCCAGTTGATATTCTCTCTCATGGATGTTTCTATGTCTCTCTCCCTTTCACTTCCTCTCTCTCTAAAATCAATAAAGGAAAAATAAATTTTTTAAAATTTACTGAGTACTTACTAAATGTCAAGAATTGTACTAGATGTTGGAGAGGTAGACATTAAAAAAGACATAATCTCCATCCCACTGTGAAATAGTGGTTAGACAGGTCTCCAAACAATAATAGTACATCGGAATAAACACTGTAATTGAAGGTTGTGTCAGATGCAATAGAAGCAAGAAATGGGAGCATATAACTTTGTCAGGTAAGAAATGCTTCATTAAATTTGTGGCATTTAGGATAAGTCTTGGAGAATAAATTGAAGTTTGCCAGGACACAAGCAGTAATAGGACATTCCAGATAAAAACAACATTATGTGTGAAGTCATGGTGTTGAAACACCACGGCCCTTTGAAGGACTTAGTTTTTTGTTTTTGAAAGAGTAGGGTGCCACCGTGGTTGGTTTTGCTCAGCGGTTAGAGCTTCGGCCCTGGGACCAAACAGTCACGGGTTCAATTCTGGTCAAGGGCATGTACCTTGGTTTCGGTTCAATCCCCAACCCTGGTCAGGTCATGCAAGAGGCAACCAGTCGATGTGTTTCTCTCACATCGATATTTATTTCTCTCCCTCCCTACCTTCTATTCTATCTGAAGAAAAATGTAAAAAAAAATATCCTCGGGTGAGGATTAAAAAAAAAAAAAAAAAGAGTAGGGTGCATATGAGGGAATAGTAAGAGAAAGTAGGGGCTAGAATATGGAAGATTTTATGGGTCTTATTTAGGAATTTATTCTGTAGTTAATTCTAATAGCCAAAGGAAGCTATTGAGTTCTTTTTTTTTTTATCCTCACCCGAGGACATTTTTCCATTTTTTATTCAGATAGAGCGGGGCCGGGGACAAACTGCAGCCAAGGTACCTGCCCTTAGTGGGAACCGAACCCGGGTCTCTGTGGACCGCAGGCTGACGCTCTAACCACTGAGCCAAACTGGCCAGGGCAGAAGCTATTGAGTTTTAAGCAGCAGAGTTGTGTGACAAGATTCATGCTTTCCAGAAAATGCACATGCTAATAGCTTACAAGCTACTACCTGCAATCTAGGTATGTGCCCTTGACCGGGAATTGAACCCTCAACCCTTAGGTGCGTGGGCTGACACTCTAAACACTAAACCACACTGGCCAAGCTACATAGAGTAATTATTAAAAACATGCGCTGTGATGCCCAAATCCCTGGATTCAGCTTGGAAAAATTGTTTAGCCTTGCTCTGTCTCAGTTGCTTCATCTTAATAGGATCGTGTAAGGAACGTTTATTTATTTATTTACATAATTGTGAGCAACATATGTACAAATAAACATTCAGATACATGTATGCATACACATACTCTCAAATATAGCATTTAGAACAGGCTGAACATGGTAAGTACTGTACATCTTAGTTATTATTTATCTTTACAAATGCTTTCCAATTCTAGATCTTTTCTCATGAAAGACTATTAAATTCTATTTAAAATATTTATATAATTATATCAATTTTTAATTTTTTTTGTAAATAGGTTTCTAGAAAGAGTTATTTATTCAAGAAAAGTAACTCTCAATTTGTTCAGATCCAGAAAGAATAGATCAATTTGAAATGTTTTTCATAAAATGGCTGTAAGTAGTAGCAGTGCTTAGAAACATAAATTTATGAACATAGTCACATGCTTTTTTTCCTTTCAGTGATGTAAATTTAATATCCTCCCACAATGGAAAATGATTTACAATAAAGAGATAAACTGGAAGGAATAGGAAAATGGAAACAAGATGTAATTTCTTTTTACTATCCAACAGATTTACCATCTGTTTTAAAATGATGTTTGACCATCTACATTAAATGAAACAAAATTCTTTTTAAAATAATGTAATACTTCAAACTATTTTTACTACCAAACTCTTTTCTCCCCTGTGAAAACATTCATCTTACTGAGCAAAGGTTTATTTAAACTCCACTTATATCTATGTTGTTTTCAGTTCATTTCCTTTTTAAAAAAGCAATAAGTTAGTTTATTTACCATTTTAGTTGTTATAATAAAATATAAAGGGCATTTCTTTATTTTTTACAGCAAACTTTTTTATTTAACAAGAGTACACTCTATGATAAAAAGTATAGTATGGCCGGATGGTGTGGCTCAGTGGTTGAGCATCAACTCGTGCACCAAGAGGTCACCAGTTCGATTCCCAGTCAGGGCACATGCCCAGGTTGTGGGCCTGATCCCCAGTGGGGGGGACATGTAGGAAGTAGCCAATCAATGTCCTCTCTCATCGATGTTACTATCTCTCTCCCTCTCCCTTCCTCTCTGTCTCTCAAATCAATAAAGAAAAAAAAAAGTATAGTATGGTGCCCTGGCCGGTTTTGCTCAGTGGTTAGAACATCGGCCTGTGCACGTAAGGGTTGAGGGTTCAATTCCCGGTCAAGGGCACATACCTGGGTTGCAAGTTCTCGATCTGGGTCTTTTGGGAGGCAACCAATCAATATGTCATTCTCACATCGATGTTTTTCTTTCTTTCTCTCCCTCCCTCCCTTCCACTCTATCTAAAAAATATCAACAAAAAAATATCCTTGGGTGAGGATTAAAAAAAAAAAGTATAGTATAGTGTGGTAAATACATAAACTAATAACTTAGTCAATTATCACTATGAAGTATTATGTATACATAATTGTACATGCTATACTCTCATACAACAGGCAGCACAGTAGGTTTGTTTACACCTGCATTACAACAAATACGTGAGTAATGGGCTGTACCGCATGACTATGGCTACTACATCATCAAGCAATAGGAATATTTCAGCTCCATTATAATCTTATGGGATCACCATTGTATATGTAATCCATCGTTGACCAAAGCCTTGTTATGCAGCGTATGACTGATTGCTTGCCCCATACCCAGTTCTCTAGGATTGATTTGGCTGTATATGCAGGTGCAGGAGTTTCTTCTTCATCTTTTTTTTCTCTATTATTCAGATCTTCTTTCTTTGTTCTACTTTTGAGTATCAACACTATGATCTTTTCTAGGAGGAAGCTCTCCATTCTAGGTTAATTCTCTTCTGGTATATACAATTTCTCCACATTTTAACTATTTAATTCCACAGACCACAGAGCCCATCTCTTGTGAATGCAAGCTATATATCTGTGTTCAACCATGTGGAGTCAAGTCGAGGCTGGGCAGCCAAACGGAAGAATCGGGGGCATCTTTCCTCCAGTTTTCTCCCAGCTTTCAGATCTGAAGCAGAGGCCCAGGCCAGCTCACTCCCACAGACATGGCCTCCAAGCCCATTGCTGGCTCAGCCGCACCCATGATCCCCATAAAAGGCATTTCTGTTTTGGCCTCTCCTGTAGCATTATCGAAAGCTATGAAAGTCACAGCAGACTATAGGATAGCATAAAATTAGATACTACTGGTATTTCTTTAGCAGCAGTTACTGCACTTACAGTTTTCCTGTCCCCCTCTTGCTACCAGAACAAATCTAAAAGTCACCTCTGTGTACCAGACAACATTCCCTGTGTGTTTTTAAATAACAGCTTTATTGAGATATTATTCACATAGTGAAAAGCTTACCCTTTTAAAGTATACAATTCACTGGGTATCAGTATATTCACAGAGTTGTGTAATCATCATCATTATAAATTTAGAACATTTTCTTGACTCTAAAAAGAAACCCAATGCCCATTTATAGTCACACTTCATTTCCCCATCCTCCCAGCTACTAGCAGTCACCTTCTGTCTCTGTATATTTGCCTATTCTGGACATTTTGTATATATGGAATCATACAACATGTGGCCTTTTTGTATGTTAGAGACTGTAACTCATTTTTTCCCAATCTATTGTTTCTTTTTAGTTTATTTTTGTTTTCACCATAGAAAAAAATTAACTTTCATGTGATCAAACACTTCCCTTTATGATTCTTTTTGTTGTTATTGTTGTTAATCCACCTGAGGATACTTTTCCATTGATTTTAGATAGAGTGGAAGGGAGGAAGAGAGAGAGAGGCAGAGACACATGGATTGACTGCCTCCTGCACAACCCCAACCAGGGCCAGGGATTGAACCTGAAACCCAAATACGTGCACTTAACTGGGAATGGAACCCATGACCCGTCAGTCCGAGGGCTGACACTCTCTGACTGCTGAGCCAAATGAGCCAGAACTATGATTCTTCTTAACTAAGTTTCCCTCACACCTCCATATTTTTATTGTTTTATATTTAGATATCTAATTTATTTGAAGTTTATTTTTGTACATGATCTGAGATAGAGTTTGAATCAGAATTTGTAATCAGCTATACAAAGAATCTCTACCACAATGCCATAACCAAATAGAATTTTTTGTTTGTTTGTTTTTATATTATATAAAGAATAGAAGTAAAAGAGCAGGGCTGGTGTGGTGGCTCCACCATTCCACCAAAGACCAGGCTTCTCTCTTTTTGTTCTACATGCCTTGATTATTATTTTCTTTTTCATGCAAGATAGTTTCACATTTATGTTATAGACAGAAAGATGTCAGGGTGAAGACCAAGGGGTAGATTCCTTCTTATCAAGAAAAAATAGCTTTGCTGGAAGCTCTACTCATCAGACTTCTAATTATGTCTCATTGAGCAGGGCATGGCCAGCTTGATTTTCTAAAGTCTAGGGAGGTGAATAGTTTTGACTGAGCACATTGTTGCCCTAAACGAAATCAGGGTTCTGAATGGAAATTGGGTAGGCAACTAGCAGGGTCTGCCATAAGAATGAGGTTTATTTTTTCCTAGATGTATACAGTAGTCCTCCCTTATACACAGGGGATATGTTCCAGGATCCCCAGTGGGTGCCCGAAACCATGGATAGTACCAAACCCTCTAAATATACTATGTTTTTTCCCCTACACTTACATATTTTTTCACTTAAAGGAAGTATTTTATGATTTCTCTTTGCATACCCAAATTGCCATCATCACTACTCTTCTGCTTTGGGGCCATTATTAAGTAAAATAAGGGTTACTTGAACACAGGCACTGTGATACCAACATAGCAACTAAGTGACTAATGGGTCGAAAGGGTATACAGCATGGATACAATAGACAAAGGGATAAGTCATGTCCTTGGTAGGACAGAGGGGGATGGTGTGAGATTTCATCACACTACCCAGAACAGTGGGTGCACAATTTAAAACTTATGAATTGTTTATTTCTGGAGTTGTCTAATATTTTCCAACCACAGTTGTTCTCAGGTAACTGAAACCTTAGAAAGTGAAACCACAGTTAAGGGGGGACTTCTGTACCCAGTTAGGCTAGCACAATATAATAAATCATCTTCATCCTTTGTTAGATTCTCATACATAGTTTAGTCAATTTCTGGACTCTTCATTCTTTCTGTTTATCTCTTTTTGTCTGTTCCTGTGCCAATATAAGACTGTTTAGTTTACTATAGCTTCATTTTAAGTTGTTATAGTAAGATAAGTCTCCCTCATTGGTCTTCATTTTCTAAATATTCTTGACCATTCTCATTTATTCTTCTATATGAATGTTAAAGTTACTGCCCAGTAAAATCAGAGTATCAAACAATACATTAGTAATGTAAAATCAATGTATTTTCATTGGAATTGCATTTATATGTTCATTTGGGAAGATTTGACATCTTTATCATTTTAATTCTTCCTAATGAAGAGCATGGTATGTGTCTTTTTTTAAGGTAGCATTTTTATGTTTTTTGTTAAAGTTATAAACTTGATTTTTATGTACCCAAAATTTATAAAAATTTTTCCTTTATAGCTCTGAATTTAGTAATATATACTTAAATAGTCCTTTCCACTGGAATATTATAAAAATATTCATCCATTTTTCTCTTAGTACTTTCATGGTTTCATATTTTATCATATTTTAGCTTTAAATTTTAATACATATGGACTTTGTTTTGACATACAATAATCATTCACCTTTTTTTTGTCTAGCCCTGGCTGGTTTTGCTCAGCAGTTAGAGTGTCGGCCTGCAGACCAAAGAGTTGTAGGTTCAGTTCTGGTCAAGGGCATGTACCTTGGTTGCGGTTTCGTCCCCAGCCCTGGTCGGGGTCCTGTGGGAGGCAACCAATCAATATGTCTCTCTCACATCAATTTCTCTCTTTCTCTCCCTCCCTTCCACTCTGTCTGAAAATAGATGGAAAAATATTCTCAGGTGAGAATTAAAAAAAAAAAGGCTAACCAGTTGTCTCATTATATTCATTGAATAAACCATCTTTGTCCGACTGATCTGGAATGCTAGTTTTATCATATAAACAATAAACATTTAGCCCTGGCCAGTTTGGCTCAGCAGTTAGAGCATCGGCCTGCAAACCAGAGAGTCCCAGGTTCGGTTCCCGCTAAGGGCACATACCTAGGTTGCCCTGGTTGGGGTCATGTGGGTGGCAACCACTCAGTGTGTCTCTCTCTCATCCATGTTTCTCTCTCTCTCCCTCTCTCTCTCTCTCCCGCCTGCTCTATCTGAAGATAAATGCAAAAATGTCCTTGAGTGAGGACAGAAAAAAAACAATAAACATTTCTCCTTTTCAGAGTGTTAAGTGATTTCACCAAGATGTTTATCCTTCAATTCCCTGTGAATTCAGTGTTTTTATTCCATTTTGAGATAAGGAAAATGAGCCTTGAGAAGATTGGTTATTTCTTATGTGTTTGGATGTGGCTAACATAACTGGGTGCTAGCATAACTGGGTACAGTAATCCCCCCTTAACTGTGGTTTCACTTTCTGAGGTTTCAGTTACCTGAGAACAACTGTGGATGGAAAATATTAAAGAGACAACTCCAGAAATAAACAATTCATAAGTTTTAAATTGTGCACCCATCATTCTGGGTAGTGTGAAGAATAAGGTAAGCCTCTTATTCTTTACTCACAGACAGCAGCCTTAGGGTAAGGATGACCATCTGTATTAGAGGACACAGATGAGGTTCTGAGGTATTTTTATGGTCTTAATATAGAGACCAAAGACTGCCTGGATCCCTTCCTCTATTTGATGTTCCAGACTGAGGGAGCTATAGGGAGCTACACACAAGGAATGAGAATCCAGTAACTCTCACTATGGAGTTCAGTTCGTTGAACCTTTTCACCCTTCTAACTGTAACTAACATGGCTCAGTCTGCAGAGGAGGTGTCAGTAGGAGACAGAAAAGAAGAGAGACCTGTGTCAGGAATAAGAAGCAAATAAGGCCCAATGAATGCCTTGGGCTCTGACCAATCATATTAAGAGCTCAGGGGCCCAGGAAAGTCATTTTAAGTTGGCAACCTGAGGAAACGGAATCTGAAAAAGTGATTCATGTACCTGCAGTGTAACCAAAGTGTTCCAGATTAAAGTTGAGGTGGGGTTGTTGGTAGCTGTGGTTAGAGCTGTTGTTCCCTTAGTCTTTTTGTTTTCTCAGTCTGTGAATTTTCACAACTTTTACAAACCCCACTACTTCAGAATTTCTCACTAGAGACTTTAAGAATTACCTTTAGGGTATTTGACCTCCTAGGTGCTGGTATTGTCTTTCTTTTTAAAAAATTTTTATTGAATTTATTGGGGTGACATTGCTTAATAAAATTATATATGTTTAAGGATTGCAATTCTATAATACATCATCTGTATATTGTATTGTGTATTCACCACCCCAAATCAAGACTCCTTACATCACCATTTATTCCCCCTTTACCCTCTTCTACCCCCACCTCCTTCCCTCCGGTAATCACTATACTGTTGTGTGTGTCTATGAGTGGTTTTTTTTTTTGCTTAATCCCTTTACCTTATTCACCCAGCCCCCTAACCCTCCTCCCCTCTGACAGCTGTCACTCTGGTCTCTGTTATCTATGAGTCTGTTTCTATTTTGTTTGTTAGTTTATTTTGTTCATTAGATTCCACAAATAAGTGAAATCATGTGGTACTTGTCTTTCTCTGACTGGCTTATTTTACTTAGCAAAATACTTTCCAGGTCCATTTATACTGTTTGAAAAGGTAAAATTTCCTTCTATTTTTTACGGCCAAGTAGTATTCCATTTGTGTAAATGTACCACAGCTTTTTTATCCACCCATCTATTGATGGGCACTTGGGCTGCGTCCAAATCTTGGCTATTGTACATAACACTGCAGTGAACATAGAAGAGTATATATTCTTTTGAATTAGTGTTTCTGGTTTCTTTGGATATATTCTCAGAAGTGAAATTGCTGGATCATAAGGCAGTTCCATTTTTAATTTTTTGAGGAAACGCCATACTGTTTTTGGTATTTTCTGTAGCCTCTCTGAAAATATTATTTCAAGATCTTTCTTCAGGTAGTTTTGTTAGCACCTAATTCTAGGTTGCCAACTATTTTTCTCTCAGACTTGAAAAATATTATTTCACTATCTTCTGGCTTCCACTGTTGCTATTGAGAAATGTCCTGCCATTTTCATTTGCACTTTTGTAGGTAAGGTGTATTTCTAGCTGTTTTAGGATCTTTTTCTTATCTTTGGTTTTCTGTAGTTTCACTATGATGTGTCTTGATGTGGATTTATTTTTATTTATTTAGGTTGGGAATCATTTAGTTTCTTCAAACTAAAAATTTCAGTATTATTATCTCTGGAAAATTCTCAGTCATAATTTTTCAAATATGGCCCTTCCTCTGTTCTCTCAATTTTCTCCTTCTAGAACTCCAGATGTAATTGGATCTTTGTACTTTATTGTCTGTGACCCATGATCTTTTTTCATCTTTTGTATTTCTTTGTGTCTGTGTTACATTCTTGGTAACTTCTTTGAGGTTGTCTTTTACATTACAAATTATTCAGTTGAGCTATTCAGCTGTTTATTTTTTCCATTGATTTTGTACTTTCAGATGTTATATTTTTCATTTCAAAATCCTGTTTGATTCTCTGATTACTACCTACCCTAATGCTATTTTAACCAAGACAAACTGCTTGCAGTTCCCATATGTTGATAGTTGTTAAAGCTGGATGGGTGATCACCACAATCAAGAGAATGAACATTTTTTTTTACCCATAGGTTATTTAAATTGTGTTATTTAGTTTCCAAATAATTGAGGATTTCCCTATATCTTTTTGTAATTGATTTCAAATATAATTCTGTCATGGTCATGGAATGGACTTGGTATGGATGAGTCCTTTAAAATCCTTTACAATTTTTTTATAGCCCAGAATATGATCTATCTTGGTAAATATTCCTTCTGTACATGAAAAGAATGTATATTTTTTTGATATTGGACAGACTGTTCTATAAATGTCACTTCTGTCAAGGTACTTGGTAATGTTCCCCATATGCTTTTCTCTCAACTCATTTTCCTGATTCAAGAGAGTGGTGTTAAAATCTCTGGTGAGAGTAATTGTGGATTTACCTATTTTTTTGCATAAATGTTTAGGATTACAATTCCCTTTTGATTATTTGACCCCTTTGTTATGAAATAGACCTCTTTATACTTGGTAAAACAAAAAAAGTTGGGTGGATGGGTATGTGGGGGATTCATGACACATTTTTAGCTACTTTTGATATGTTAAATAATTTACACAATACATACATTTAAAAATCGTGGACATCATCAAACCTTAAAAGGTTGGAATCAGGTGAACAACAGACTGTATGAGAACTTGGGAATTTAAACCGGGGCATGGAGAAGACAGAACTGTGGGGCATGTGGTGGAGGATTTCGGATGGGTGGAGGACAGCAGGAAGGGAAGCTCTTGATATGTGAGAGAAAAGAATGGGGAAGTTGGAAGTAGGAAATGGTTCTAACCTTTGGTGGAAGGACACCAAAACAGTATCTCAGTTTTCCACAGGACCTGGAATGGTGTTTGGTTTTGGGGATTTGGGGGAAGGTAAAAACTCTGGCTTCTGCCTGGGTAGCATCATTGCTCCTTTCTGGTTAGCCTAGTATAGCCAGTCTGACCTCTTGGCTTAACTGGTGTCATCAGCAACTAATCAATGCCCAGCTTTGCTAAGAAAAGGAGGGTAAGAGGCAATGAAGAAAAGAATAGTTCAGACTTCTTTTCTTAGGAGACATAATTCTTTCTTCCCACTTTATCTTCTGTAATGAAGATTTCAAGAAAATTTTTATCTAAAAAAATTAGAGCAGAGCCTCAGCATTTTCCACATACAAAGCAACCCCTAAAACATGTCTTTGGAATACCAAGGTTTCTCTGGTACACATTTCAGTCCTCTCTTTAGAAAATGTGGTACTGCCCTGGCCAGTTTGGCTTATCGGTTAGAGCGTCGGCCCATGGACCAAAGAGTCGTGGGTTCGATTCCGGTCAAGGGCATGTACCTCGGTTGCGGATCAGTCCCCGGCCCTGTTCTGGGTTGTGCAGGAGGTGACCAATCGATGTGTCTCTCTTGCATTGATGTTTCTCTCTATCTCTCTCTCCCTCCCACTCTGAAAATAAATGGAACATATCCTCAGGTGAGAATTAAAAAAAAGAAAAAAAGAAAATGTGGTTACATATGTCATGTTATTAGATCTTTATAGCATGTCTCTTGGGTGAGGCAGTTACTACTAAATCATTTTATAAAAGGAAAAAAATAGTACTTTTTTGCCTTACTTTAGTAGCTTTGGTTTCCTTTAATTTAATATCTCATTTCTAGCACATAATATGGGCCCTTCATAAATATCTGTCAGATAAAGGTTATTTAAAATATGATTGAAAAAAATATATGATTGGATGGGGGAGGAGAAACATCTATAACAAAAATAAATTAATAAAAAAAATTTTTAAATGTGATTGGATTTGGGATTTTTATTTTATGTAGCTTTTTAAAAAATGATTCTTTAAAAAAAAATTTTTTTTTTCTTTCTTTTTTTTAATCCTCACCAGAGGACATTTTTCCATTATTTGTTCAGATACAGTGGGAGGGAGAGAGAGGAAGAGAGAGAGAGAGAGAGAGAGAGAGAGAGAGAGAGAGAGAAACATCGATGTGAAAAGGACACATCGAGTGGCTGCCACCCACACAACCAACCAGGACTGGGGACAAACTGCAACCGAGGTCCGTGCCCCTAGCGGGAACCAAACCTGGGTCTCTCTGGACCACAGGCCGATGCTCTAACCGCTGAGCCAAACCGGCCAGGGCTTTTTTTCTTTATTGATTTTAGGAGAGAGAGGAAGGGAGAGGGAGAGAGAGATAGAAACATCGATGAGAGAGAACATTGATTGGCCACTTCCTGCACGCCCCTCACTGGGAATTTGGCCCACAACCTGGGCATGTGCTGTGACCGGGAATCGAACAGGTGACCTCTAGGTGCATGGGTTGATGCTGAACCACTGAGCCACACCGGTGGGGCAAAAGGCAAAAGGCAAAAAAAAAAAAGATTCTCTTGGCTACTTCCAATATTGTCTTTTTGAGTAGGAAGAAATATTTTTGCAATGATTTAGACAAGTACATTTTCATTTGGAAAAACTGAGTTGGAATTGACCTCTTGAGCTGTTATCTACCCCTAAAAAGGTACTGACAAGCTATTACAAAAAGTTAACAACTTAATTGGTTACATATTTTCTTTCAGGCATGATAATAAAATAATATTACAGTGAGAAACTTATCTTAGGAGCCTTAAGGAAAAAACCCTTTAATTCATTAAAATTTAAACCAAAACAATAATAACTTCATTACTTTAAAATAAAATTTGGGTCCTGACCGGTTTGGCTCAGCGGTTAAAGTGTTGGCCCGCGGTCCAGAGAGACCCGGGTTCGGTTCCCGCTAAGGGCACATACCTTGGTTGCAGTTTGTCCCTAGCCCTGGTTGGTCATATGGGTGGCAGCCACTCCATGTGTCCCTTTCACATCAATGTTTCTCTCTCTCTCTTTCTTTCTCTCTCCTTCCCACTCTATCTGAACAAAAAATGGAAAAATGTCCTCAGGTGAGGATAAAGAAAATAATTTTAAATAAAATTTGGCCTATGAAAAGTTAATGAGATGTAGTAGAATTATCACACTTTTTAGAATTTAGAGTGATACTTCAACTATTATAAATAGGAAAATAAAGACAATTGTAGTGCTGCTGAGATTAGTACATTTTCAGATCTCTAAACATTACAACAAAGACACACATGAGGGCGCTCTAATCAGTCAGAAATTGCAAGTGTGTATATATTTCTTGCTAGGAATTAGATTTTTAAGAAGTCAACAACCGTACTATATTTTACTGATGTTAAAAATAAGGCCTAAAGTGATTTTGGCTCGATATGCCCTATTCTTTAGAGTAAATAAATTGGGTATTAAGATTTTTGAAAGATTGTACACGTGAGCATAACCAATGGACATAGACAACAATGCTGGGGGCGGGAGACAGGAATGGGAGGAGGGTGTCAATGGGGGAAAAAGGAGAAACATCTGTAACAAAATTAAATTATAATTTGAAAAAAGACTGTACAGTAGTCCCTTGTCAGTGAATATATGCTGGAGAATTTTGACTCTCATCTTGGCAACTCTTTATTTAAAATCTTTACCCATGGCATGATATAATTTATTTTTAAGATGTAGGAAGAAATAATTAATATATTAAAAATTTCTAGGAATTTTTGCTCCACAAAATGTTAATTGTACTTTATTTATACTTAAAGCTTATTCTTAGTGGATTTTTTTGGATATGATCTTTAGTCTTTTCCCCATCTGATATACTCCTAGTTCTTTGGCTTTTTTTTTTTTTCATCTTCACCCAAGGACATTTTTTGCATTTATCTTTAGATAGAGCAAGAGGGAGGGGGGGGAAGAGACAGAGAATCGTTGATGTGAGAGAGAGACATCGATCGGCTGCCACCCACACGACCCCAACCAGGGCCAGGGACAAACTGCAACCAAGGTACGTGCTCTTAGCAGGAACCGAACCTGGGACTCTCTGGTCCGTGGGCCAACACTCTTAACTGCTGAGCCAAACTGGCCAGGACTCTTTGGCTTTTATATACATACAGAGTTACTAGGCTGCCTGCAGATTTTCCAGGGGAAGGCCTATAAACACCCACAAAGATTTTATTAGATGGGTGCTATGATGAGAATATAGAATGTAGATATACCCCTCTCCAAATTAATATGGATATGGCAATATTTGTTTTATAGGCAAATTTTCTTCAGCTTAAGTACTGCCATTGTCACAGGAAGATTTGCTTGACCAGTTTCAAATTTCTACTTTTTCAAAAAAGGTTTACTATTTATTTATTTAATGAACTATTTTTTTCTAAAACAAAACAAAGTAAAATGTGGAACAAAGCCCAGGGCTCTGAATGAAAAAGATATCTCCTTGAAGGGGCTAGGTGGTGGGAAAGAAAGTATATAATGAACCTCATTTTCTGATTTGTCTTTGTTAATGAATATTGTTGGTACATGGGAAATATACATGTTTCATGTATAGATGCTAAATGGTCTAGATTTGCTTTATTATGGGCTTCCTGGAGCACCACCATCTTAGATAATTCAGTATTCAGTACAGCAGCAAAACTTAGCACTTTAAATCTGGCTGGATTGTAGATAGAGACTGACGTTAGATTTAGTACAACTATAGAATTAATACTCAAAACCCCCATGCTGCACAGTTTTCCCATATGCCGTATAAAAAGGCTATATAGTTTCTCAGTCATAAGCTGCTATATTAGGGTGCTAGCTGATTTTATACCCTCAACTTGCTCAATGTTTTCATTTATATACAATAAGTTTTATGCCACATCAGTCAAATAATCTATTGCAAAATAGGTTACAGTAAAATCATAATAAATTAATACAAAGCATTGATTTAACATTAATTTTCAAACTGTGAAAATCAATGAACCATAAATCCATAAAGAAATTGGTAAAGCAAAAGACGTAAATGACAAGAAAAATTAGTCACTCTCTTGTGTATGTGCTTTTTAGATAGCTACATGGGGAAAATATATGGGAGAGGCTTCATAAAATGTAAAGTTAGTAATGTGAAAATAATAATGCACAAAGAAGTAGGCTATCTCAACAACATTGTAAAGAAAACATCCAAGAATCAAGTTCATAATCTTGACATTCTGGCACCATAATTCAATTGAATGATACCCTGCAAAGGAAAGCATCTTTACATTCTTGTGCTTCCAGAAAATTTGGGAGCAGATCAATAGCATGATCTATTTAATTTTTAAAATATCATGTTTCTGTTTGTGTGCATATGTTTGAATATCTTTACTATTGAAAAGACTATATTGAAGACATCACCTTGGCAGCATAATAGTCCACGTTCCCTGTGGATGTTTGAGCCTCCTCTGCTTACTTTATAAGCAATCATGGAGCCTGGGCTTGATCACCTGCATTGATGGGAACGTAGGACCTCTGATATATTATGGTCTATTTGTTCTATTCTTTTTTTTTTTTTTTTTAAATTGATTTTAGAGAGAGAGAAAGGGAGAGGGAGAGAGAGATAGAAACATCGATAAGAGAGAGCATTGATTGGCCACCTCCTACATGCCTCCCAATGGGGATTTGGCCTACAACCTGGGCATGAGCCCTGACCAGGAATTGAACTGGTGACCTCTTGGTGCATGGGTCGATGCTCAACTACTGAGCCACACCGGCCAGGCTATTTTGTTCTATTTTTGACCGATTACTTAGAGATTGTGGCAATGCCAGTTGAGTCTTCATTTTGGTTAAAGAAAACCTTTTTTCTAAGGCCATATTATCAGACTCTTTTCAACCCAGTCTCAGTGATCAAATGGGCACAAGAGAGACCAAACAGGGAAGTCTCTATGTTAATGAAGATACCATTATCATTGCTTGGGAAAAGACATAAGTTCTTCATTTAGACACATTTAATTGATTAGTTGCTGTTTTCATTAGGTACTGTGAGTGTGAAATAAAAGTCAGGGTTTTTGTTTGGAAAATTATGTCATAAGGATGTACATTCCCAACAATAGTCCTCAGATCCACTCTGATTAGACTAGTTGAAGTTTAGTTTATTTGCCCACCACCTACCCGGGGGCTAGAGGAATGGGTGCATTAGGTCTCATCATGTGCTCTAACTTCAGGGCCAGGAGTAGGAACCTATAAGATCATGTTGACTCTGACAGGAAGAGCAGTGAATCACAAAAGAAAATTAGGACCATGGCCAGGTCTTCTGTGAGTGTTGTGCAAGTTGTGGCCCGCACAACTCCTAGAGTCACCATTCACAAAATCTGCAGTGTGATTGATTGGTCCCCTCCCTTGAAGTTTTGCATAATCTATGTAGCTGTATGCAGTCACCCTAGGTGTGACTTGGCAAAGGAATAATGTCAGAGAGGCAAATTACAAACGTCCACTATTCTGATTATATTTGTTTATCTATTTGTTCCCAAAAGGCTTAAGAGGTCCAGATGATCCTGACTCTTATGTGTTTCTCTGGTCTATTTATATATCCTATCTCTGCAGCAGTGGTTTTCAGTTCTTTTTTTCCTACTACAATATACCAAAGAATGATTTTCATATGAGTTTATTCATAGGTTACATACAATCCTGAAGTGTGTTCTCAAATTGTACACTTTGTCACTCACTCAAGAAAGCACATCTGTGGTCTTTTGAGCATCATAGGAGAAGATAGCCATGAGCCTGATGTAGTGTTCATGGTGAAGGGTGAGTCCTTCCCCCATAGCAAGCTACATAAAATGGAGATGCTTAGACGATTACTTGTAAATTGTGTTTTGAGGGGAGTGCCTGCAAGAAGGGGTGACTGGCATTTTGGTATCCCAGATGTCCACACATCTGCTTAGACAGCTGATCTATCACCTATACCTGTAAGAGTAAGGGAAGAGTAAATAAGAGAAAAATGGAGAGACGGGGAAAATGGAGCAGTCTGCATGTCCCTGTATCAGGACAAGGATGTGACCATTTTTCAAGGTGGGGAGCTGCAGAAGCTACCCATTGGCTGAAGGTACTTCAACAGCAAGGGGCTGAGGGACATGGGAACAGAGGTGGCAGAAATGGAGCTGGAACCAGGTATCTCAAGACCAGGAGCTGAGTTCTGATGAGGCCCCATCAGGCTCTCCAAAGAACCCACACAGTGGCCTCAGGAGGGAGTGGGCAGTTGAACACCTGCCACATAGAAGATACCTGTGGCAGTCATGATGGTGAGCTGTCCAGATCTCCATTCAAGAACTGCTTTTCATGCTCACTTTGGTAGCACATATACTAAAATTGGAATGATACAGAGAAGATTAGCATGGCCCCTTCACACAAATTCATGAAGCATTCCATATTAAAAAAAAAAAAAAAAAAAAAAAGATCCTGGCTGGTGTGGCTCAGTGGTTGAGCATCGACCCATGCACCAAGAGGTCACCAGTTCAATTCCCAGTCAGGGCACATGCCCAGGTTTTGGGCCTGATCCCCAGTGGGGGGCATGCAAGAGGCAGCCAATCGATGTTCTCTCTCATCGATGTTTCTATCTCTCCCCCTCCCTTTCTCTCTAAAATCAATAAAGAAAAAAATAAAAATAAATTAATTTTTTAAAAAGAACTGCTTTTCAACTGCATGGAGTGCAGTTAGCTGAAAGCCTCCAGCTACTACATCTTCAGGATCAGCTTCAGCATTTGAGCTGGGGGCTATGCTTTTTTCTGGTTATCTCCTAGTCAATGACAGAGCACAGAGAGGGGTACTAAGACCTGGCCACTTCTGTCCAATGCAAGTCTCCTCTATGTGCAATCTTTGCTCCAGAGCTCCTGATTGGTTAGCTGGGACTTTGTCAGATCTGCATTCCAGTCTTAGGTTCTCCCTGCCAGATTCAGTTTCCTTCATCCTGTCCTTTATCTTTTGCAGGTAGTACTCCTCAATAAAACTCTTGTCCTCCTCACTCTGTTGCATCTACTTCTTAGAGGACTTTGACTGACGCAATATCCTTGACCAGTTAGCATTTACCAGAGAAATAATGTCAACCTACTTCCATACCCAATGGAGACAGAGATGTTTTCTTTTTCCACCCCCCCTTGACATTTTTGAATTCCACCAACATTAGGGGAGCAGGACCAGAAAGATGAGGAGGGAGGTATACCAAAGTAGACCATGCTTCTTCCCCACTACACATCCTCTCAGCTCTAGGTCAAGCCGGCTCTGGGAATTGAGGTAGGTGAGGAAGAAAAGTTAAATTTAGGGTTGCTAGATTTAGCAAATAAAAATACAGAACACTCAATTAAATTTGAGTTTCAGATAAACAATATTTTTTAGTATAAGTATATCCCAAATATTGCTTGTTTCTAAAGGCAACATTTTAGTTTGATGGGTATAACAGTCATTTTTTAAGGGATAGACATTTAACATTAAAAAGGGATCAGCAAGTTTCAGGATTTGCCCAAGGTGTTAAAGGGAAGGAAGAGATTCAACATAGTACAATTGGACCCAAGAGAGAAAAAAGTTTCATGTTTATACCCCCTTGAGTTGAAACTCTTTCGTAAACTGGTTAAGCATATATAAATAAAACTTTCACATAGTTCCAAAGTTTGTGATTAGTAACAATTTCTAGAGTGCAACAACAGCTTGGTGTCTTCTAGTGAACCCTGCTTTCAAAGACAATCCAGTGGAACATCATTTTTATAAGTCTAAGGGTGTGAAAAACTCTCTTATATGACCAAAATTCTTAGAGCTATCCAAAAGAAGGTAAAAGAACTTTGTCCATGATAAAAGAACTTTGTCTTTTTGTCCTATACTTGCTTGAAACTGTTGAACCTTTAACCTCAGGTAGCAAGTTCATCCTATCAACTTCTAGACATTGTTGCCTACTACAGCTACCAAGTCCTCTTCTCTCACCCCTCTGCCAAGGTCAGCAGCTAGACAGAGTCCAGAGTGGAGAGAGTAGAACTTGAAATTGCTGATGAAATATAATTGTACTCAGAAGGAGCTGAGAGTGATAGTTTTTGAATGTCAAGTTCCAAACCAATAGACAGTTTCCAGGGGGCAAGAGAACATAGCATCATAAAGAAATATAGCTTGGACACAAGTATTGCACTATGTATGTATCCAGGGTATGGGCCAGGCAATTACAGGTATATGGTCATGAATGAATGAGTAATGAACAAGTAGATAGTTCTTTTTTAATAATCCTCACTCAATATTTTTCCATTTATCTTCAGATAGAGTGGCAGGAGGAGTGAGAGAAAGAAAAAAACATTGATGTGAGAGAGACACATCAATTGGTTGCCTCCTGCACGACCCCAACCAGGGCCAAGGACCAAACCGTAACCAAGGTAGGTGCCCATGACTGGAATCGAACCCCCAACTCTTTGGTCTGTGGACTGATGCTCTAACCTCTGAGCCAAACTGGCCAGGGCCAAGTAGATATTTCTTGGTTGTTGAGTTTTATTTTATTTATTTAAATATTTTTTTCTGTATTGATTTTAGAGAGGGAGGAAGGAAGAGGGAGAGAGAGAGAGAAACATCAATGAGCAAGAACATCGATTGGCCACCTCCTGTATGCCCCCCATTGGGGACTGGGCCCACAACCTGGGCATGTGCCCTGACCGGGAATCGAACCAGCAACCTCTTGGTACATGGGTCGACACTCAACCAGTGAGCCACACTGGCAGGGCTTGGTTGTGGAATTTTAATCACATCTATTTATCTAACAATTTGAAAAACATTTCAAATCAACAGCCAGTAAAATACTTAATGGCAAAACATTAAAAATATTTCCATTAAAATGAGGCATCTACTAACTTTGTTGTTATATAATTCTAGAAGTTCTTACTAATGCAATGATACATGAAACAGAAATATGATCAGTGAAAAAATTATGACAGGTCCGTAAATGAAATACTGTATAGACACTGAAATAATGTTCCATTAATTTTGAATATGTGAGAAATTCTGTATTGTGAGTGAAAACATAACAGGCACAACTGTTCATGGTCAACATCAATAATCAGACAAATTGACATCATGTGCCTCCTAACAGGATACACTAAGAACATAACACCACTTCTATGGTGTTTTTGCCAAGAAAGCATAATTTGAATCTAATCATGAGAAAACATCAGGCAACTCTAAATTAAGGGACATTCTACAAAATAACTGGTCTTTATTATTCAAAAATGTCAATGACATGAAACGCTATGAAAGACTAAAAATTAAAAAGACATAACCAAAAGCAAAGCATGACCCTGGATTTTCTTTCGTTATAAAGGACATTGTTGGGAAAATTGGAAAATCATGAACAAGATTAGATATAGTATTGTATCAATATTAATTTCCTGATTTGATCATTGTACTGTGGTTATTGCAAGAGAATTCCTTGCTTTTAGGAAATACACAATGAACTGGTGAGTAAAGGGGCTTCATAAGTTACTCTCAAAAGATTCAGAGAGAGAGAATGAATGAGAGAGAGAGAAAGTAAAAGAGAAGGAAAAAGCAAGGATAGGCAAATGTTAACATTTAAGGAATCTGGGTAAAGGGTAGAAGGGAGTTCTTTGTATTGTTTTTTGCAATTTCTCTGTAAGTCTGAAATTGTAGCAAAATAAACACTAGAGAAAAAAAATGTTTAGTTTGATATTTGTTTAAGAAAATATATTATGGCTCCAGCCGGATGGCTCAGTTGGTGGGAGCATTACTCCATACACCAAAAAGGTTGTGGGTTTGATCCCTGGTCAGGACACATACCTAGGTTAGGGGTTCAGTCCCCAGTCAGGGCACATAAGAGAGGCAACTGATCCATGTTTCTCTCTCTCACTCCCATCCTCTCTCTCTCAGATCATATCCTCGGGTGAGGATTGAAAAAAAACAAAAAACAAAAAAAAACCCTTTATCATTCTTTTTTTTTTTTAATCCTCATCCGAGGACATTTTTCCATTTTTTGTACAGACAGTGTGGGAGGGAGAGAGAGGAAGAGAGAGAGAGGGAAACATCGATGTGAAAGGGACACATCGAGTGGCTGCCACCCGCACGACCAACCAGGGCCGGGGACAAACTGCAACCGAGGTACATGCCCTTAGCGGGAACCGAACCCGGGTCTCTCCGGACCGCAGGTGGACGCTCTAACCGCTGAGCCAAACCGGCCAGGGCCCTTTATCATTCTTATCAGGAAATTCCAAGTGTTTTAGAAGCCCTGTGCCAGGCACAGGGACAAAGACCAAATATATATTTTTTATTATAAATCACAGTATCACATAATAGTATTAAAGAGTTTCATTCCTTGATAACTGGACAAATTATAGGCTTAAATTTGTACAGTTTTACTATAATTTTTTGAGGATTTTTTTCAATTATAGTTTATATTCAATATTATTTTGTATTAGTTTCAGGTGTACAACGTAGTGGTTAGAAAATCATATACTTTACAAAGTGTGCCCCCTGATATTTCAGTACCCACCTGGTAACATGCATAATTATTAAAATATTACTGACTATATTCCCTATGCTGTACCTTACATCCCATGATTATTTTATAACTACCAATCTGTGCTTTTCAATCCCTTCACCTTTTTCACCCAGTCACCCAACCAGCCTCCCTTCTAGCAACCATCAGTCTGTTCTCTGCATCTATGATTTACTATCACTTTAAAATGTTTCTAACTCTGCCCTGGCCGGTTTAGCTCAGTGGTTGAAGCACTGGTCTGCAGTCCAGAGAGACCCGAGTTCAGTTCCTGCTAAGGGCGGGTGCATCAGTTGCGGTTTGTCCCCGGCCCCGGTTGGGGTCGTGTGGTGGCAGCCACTCGATGTATCTCTCTTGCATCGATGTTTCTCTCTCTCTCTTCCCCCCTTTCTCCCTCCAGCTCTATCTGAAGATAAAAATGCAAAAATGTCCTCAGGTGAGGATAAAAAATAATAATAATAAATAAATTTAAAAATGTTTCGCCCTGGCCGGTTTGGCTCAGCGGTTAGAGCGTCGGCCTGCGGTCCTGAGAGACCCGGGTTCGGTTCCCGCTAAGGGCATGTACCTCGGTTGCAGTTTGTCCCCGGCCCTGGTCGGTTGTACGGGTGGCAGCCACTCGATGTGTCCCTTTCACGTCGATGTTTCTCTCTCTCTCTCCCTCCCACTCTACCTGAACAAAAAATGGAAAAATGTCCTCGGGTGAGGATAAAAAAAAAAAAAAAATGTTTCTAACTCTTAGTTCTGAATTTAATATCAAAATTCTACTTCCAGGAAGATAGTGGCAAGTAATGACAGTAAATAAAGTCATTAATGTCAATATGTTTTCTTAAATCTTGGTGATCTGGTTATAATTTGTTAATAAATTTATTTGACATGTTATTTTCTTCTTGTTTTTTTCATTTATTTTTCTCAAAATGGAGAATAAATATTTTAAATCAATATGAAAGGAAATAAACCATTGATGTTAGAAATAGACATTTGTTAGGAACAGCACAGAAATAGTTTTGTTAAATATCATACTTACCACTTACTATAAACTTCAATGATAATTTAATTTATAATGGGTTAGCAGATGGTAAAATAGTTTAAAATTTACAAATGTAAAATGAACTGGGAAAAGAAAATTATTTAAGGTATCTGTGCTCGAGAAGCATCACTTAAGGTGGCGTCCAATAAAATAATTAGAAGTTTGGTCTGGAAAAAACATTTTATTATTTAAAACAATATATGCAAGCAATGGAAAAACTCCAATAGATTGTTGGATTGTATATGGCAAGGTGCTGGTTTGCATAGTGGACTGGAACACATTGAAAACTTGGGCAAACAGATGCCTTATGTATCCTGGGATAGTTCTTGTCACCAAGCGTTTCTTTCACATCTGTCCCCTCATTTCCATTCTCAATGCTACCAACCTATTTCAGCTCCTTATGTCTTCTCCCACAGCCTATGATAATGATCGTTTAATTTGTCTCTCTTTCATGGAGCTTCCCCTCCTCTGACTTCTTTGTATAGATCTCTGGATTAATCTTAATATAAGCCTTTCAATTGCTCATCTTAACCTATTTTTTTAAAAATATATATTTTTATTGATTTTAGAGGGAGAGGAAGGGAGAGGAGAGAGAGAGGAGCATCAATTGGCTGCCTCCTGCGTGCCCCCCACCAGAATGGAGCCTTGCAACTTGGGCATGTGCTCTGACTGGGAATCAAACTAGCAACTAACTGAGCCACACTGGCCAGGGCTCTTCATAACCTCTTAAATGAAATCAAGCTTTTCAGGTAAGCATTCAAAACCCACTGTGAATTCTAGCCTCACTCCCTGTCTGGCCTGAATAACTTATGTCTCCTGAGGACTCAGAGGCCTGGAAATAAAAATAACAGACTCACCTTCACAAAAATAAACAGCATTCTCCTAGCTCAGCCCCATCCCCACTGCAGCAAAGATCCCTATTATTTCCAAGGTTCCTTTTCCTTTTTCTTTGGCTCTGCTGTTTTCCAGCAGGGTTTTCTGCTATGGTATCCACATCCTGATGAATGCCTTAATAAGAATAATAACACTAGCCCTGGCCGGTTTGGCTCAATGGTTGGAGAGTTGGCCTGCGGACCATAGAGTGCTGGGTTTGGTTCCCGCTAGGGGCATGTACCTCGGTTGTGGTTTGTCCCCGGCCTTGGTTGGGGCCGTGTGGGTGGCGACCACTCCATGTGTCTCTCTTGCGTCGATGTTTCTCTCTCTCTCTTCCTCCCTCTCTCCCTCCTGCTCTGTCTGAAGATGAATGCAAAAATGTCCTCGGGTGAGGATAAAAAAAAAAAAGAATAATAACACTAAAGATGGATCACATCACAGTGTGTACAAATCTCAAATCATTGTGTTCTACACTTGAAATTAATATTATATGTCAATTATACCTCAATTTTTAAATTAATTAATTAATTTTTAATCCTCACCCAAGGGAATATTTTTTCTATTTATCTTCAGATAGAGTGGGAGGGAGAGAGAGAGAAACATCGATGTGAGAGAGATACATTGCCTAGTTGCATCCCACATGACCCCGATAAGGGCTGGAGACCAAACCACCACCATGGTATGTGCCCTTGACCAGAATTGAACCTGCGACTCTTTTTGGTCTGCAGGCTGATGCTGTAACTGCTGAGCCAAACCTGCCAGGGCTATACCTCAATTTTTTTAAAAGGAAAAAAAAATAACACTAAAGATTACTATGAACCAGACACTGGATCACACTGTTCATGTATCTTACCTGATCAAAGCCTCACAATTTCCTGTACAGAAGGTACCAGTAGGAACTCTTAATTGGCAATGCCAGGATAAAGCCCCAGAAGTCCAGCTTCAAAAGTCTAGCTCTCAACTACTAACCACACTACGAGGACACCTTCTGATGTCACCATGCATCATTGAGGATGAGGTATTCCACAGACACTATGCCCCTGAGCTGCCTTCTGTCTTTCTACCTTACAGTGCTTCTCTCCCTGCTTAAAAGTCATTAGAAACATATCCCAAATCAGCCCTGTGCTTTCTTGCAACATCTTTTTCATGACTCTTTCTTCACCTACACATCCTTAACACCTCTCCCTCCTCAAGTCCTATCTTTTTCTTTTCTTTATTGATTTTAGAGAGAGAGGAAGGGAGAGGGAGAGAGAGAGAGAAACATTAATGAAAAAGAACATCGATAGGCCGCCTCCTGCATGCCCCCAACCTGGAATTTGGCCCACAACCTGGGCATGTGCCCTGACTGGGAACTGAACCGGTGACCTCCTGGTGCATGTGTTGACGCTCAACCACTGAGCCACACTGGTCAGGTTCAAGTCCTATCTTTTAATGTGAAGGTCCAAGGTTCCTCTTCCTAGAATCCTTTATTGAGCACCATAGAAGGAACCTCTCTTCCTGCTCTAAACTCCTAAGTGCTTTAAGTCACTTTCCTGTCACTTGTAACGGACATTTGTTTGGTCTGCACAGCATCCCTTTCCACTGTCTCCAGGAACAGGATCTACCTCCACCTCTTCTCCTTTCCACTCCAGCCACTGAATTCTGGTGTAGATATAAATCATAGCACCCCATTATGCTGGACATGGGGTAACATATACCCAGCATTATAACATCCTACTGCTTTGGCCTCAAAGATTAGTGGGGGCTCAGGGCATGTGACCAAAGCAGACCAATGGGTCTTTCCCTGGGATCTACGTTTACAGAAGTGAGAAAAAGGACATTCTCTCTTTTGTCTGGGTCAAAAACTGAAATAGTATTAAGAGATATTTGTGTGTGTGTGTGTGTGTGTGTGTGTGTGTGTGTGTGTAGCCAACAATTTTGTTTGAGTCCCTTAGTTTACTACATTCTTCCCAGTTGTGTGAGCCAATAAATCCCCTTTATTGCTTGAGCCAGAGTGAATTAGTTGCTGCTACTTTAAACAGAAAGAGCCTGCCCCATATATAATTAATATAATTACAAGCTCCTGCTGGCAAAGACTGCACCTTTTTCATATTTGTATCTTCCTAGCACCCAGCACAATGGCAATCAATTACGTAATATAAGACCAGTAATATGTTCTATGAATGAATAACTTTGTATGCTATGCCTCAATTGACAAGCTAAGACTAAACTGCTTATTTCTTCTTGGACACTTGTTTCTACATGCATTTAATTTCTACCATATATACATTTGTGTTTTGTTATGTGGTCTGATCTGAATGATAAGACTGTACTAGTTAGGGTTCTCTGGCTAAATTAAGCAAGGAAGAAATTATTGGGAAGATGTGGGGTAGTTTATATATTCATAAGAAAAGCTGGACATTCAGGCTTTGGGTTCCTAAGAGACATTGGCCAAGGCTGACCACGTGCTCACTTCTGGTACTGGAGGAAGGAACCACTTAAATTATACATACTTAACGAGAGGAAAGGTGGTTTTTCAAAGAAAAATTAATACCAGGAGACAAGCCCGGCCGGTGTGGCTCAGTATTTGAGTGTCAACTCATGCACCAAGAGGTCGCCGGTTTGATTCTTGGTCGGCGCACATGCCCAGGTTGTGGGCCCGATCCCCAGTGGGGGGCGTGCAGGCCAATTGATGTTCTCTCTCTAAAATCAATTAAATTAAATTAAAAAATTAAAACAAAAAAACAGGAGATAAGACCTTTTTAAGGTGGACAGGCAAGCCTAACTTAGTGAGAATTATAAGGATAAAAAAAGAAGTATAATATATGGCCCTGCTTGCTCTCAAGAATGAAGAAACAAGACTTATATATGTGAAAATAAATACAATGAACAAATTAAAGCAGCATAATATTAGCATTGAATTAAAGGTACAGGAGGTAGATGCTGTTGTAGCAAGGATTGGCTTTCATGGCTATTTTCCAAGCATTTTCAGGCCTCTGTGTTTCTTTAGTCTTAAAATGCCCTTTCCTTTTATCAGAATTCCATTTATCCCATTTCATGATATCTCCCGGCACCAACTGTCATAAATTGGGTTCCCTGGGGAACAGATTTGGAGATTTACTGCAGGACGTTTATTTAGGAGTGCTATAGGGATACGGGATGTCCAGTTAAGTTTGAATTTCAGATGCACAACAAATAATGCAATATTTGGGACATGCTTATATTAAAAATTATTCTTTTTTTTAATTCAAATTTAACTGGGTGTTCTGTATATTTGCTAAATCTGGCAACTCTAACTAGGGAACAACACCTGAACTCACAATTAAAGAAATGTAACGTCAAAGAGAAAAATAGCGCTCATGCTCTCGCTCTCTCTCCTGTGTTCAAAATGCTCCAATAGCTTCCCATATCACTTAAGGTAAAAATAAAAATATTTGTAGTGGCCTACAAGCTTCTACATGACCTTCTGACTTCATCTTCTTCTCTCCCTTGTTCACTGAACTACAGTCACATTGGACACCTTAATGTTTCTCAAATGCATAATGTATGTTCCGACCTCAGAGTCTTGCAATTTGCTGTACTCTCTGCCTAGAGCATCCTCCCACCCCTTCCAGAAATCCACCTTTATGGCTCGATCCTTCACTTCTTTCCTGTCTTTATTTAGATGACATCTTCTCAATAAAGCCTTCCTGACATCTCTATTTAATACTCCAGTATGCTGCCTCCACTCATGGTATTCACTGTGTCCTTCCAATGCTTTGTTTTTAACAGCACGTACCACAATCTTACATGCTATGTATTTTATGTATTTATGATCTGCCTCTATCTCTAGTACATAAGCTCATAAGTGCAGGAATTTTTGTCCAATTTGTGCACTGCTGTATCCTCAGGGCCTAAAACATTGGTACACAGTGGGCCCTTATTAAATATGTGAGGAAAGAAAATGAAAAACCCAGAGGGGGAGACACACGTACGCTCATGCGCGCGCATACACACACACACACACACACACACACACACACACACAGGAATTGAGAGATTGAGATTGATTTATTTTAAGGAATTGGCTCATGTGACTGTGGGTAGCTGGAAAGTCTGAGAACCTGTAGGGAAGGCCAGCAGGCTGGAAATGCAGACAGTGTTTCTATGTTGCAGTCTTGAGGGTGAACTGCCTTGTTCTTTTGGAAACCTCAGTTTCCCAAACCTGCTGTGAAGGCCTTCAACTGATTTGATGAGCCACACACACATTCTGGAGGGTAATCTGCTTTTTTTTCAAAGTCTGCTGGTTGTAAACATTAATCACATCTAAAAAATAACTTCATATCAACATCTAGACTGGTATTTAACTAAATAATTGAGTCCTAGTCTAGCCAAGTTGACACATAAAATTAACCATAACAGCACAAAAAATAATAATAACAATTGAAAGCTACATAACCCATAGTCTTGATTGGTGGTTGGAAAGACAGGTAGGAAATACAGAAGAATGTGGCAAATGCTGTATTATAGAGGCATGAAGAGAGCTCTGTGGAAGGACAGAGTTTTTGGTGGGGGCTAACTGGGGAGACTTCATGAGAGTTGGTACCAGGAGATATCATGATAAGCAGACTCTGAAGTAAAGTGCAAGCGTGGACCGTTGGCAAGTGGTTGTGGTGTAATTGTTAAAACTCCATGAGTGCAGACGTGGGATAGAAGACTAGGGAAGGGGAAGCACTGGAGGATCATTTGAAAATTTAAAGGGACATAATTAGATAACAACTTTGGAATTGAATGGGTGTTTCTCCTGGCTATTGATGGCGTTTAGAGAAAGACAACGAAAGGCTGAGGGTTAGAGAGAGCTACCTCACCTGTATCAGGTGAAGTGTGAAACCAGAGGCCCTACTTGGCAGCACATGAAGAGACTCTCACTGCCTCTAGCTGGAGGGCAGAAAACGCTGAGGAGCAGGAGCAGGACTTAATTGTAAGAGTAGCAGAGTTCCAAAGGAAATTGGATTCTCTGTCATGTTACGTCTCCTGTACCAAGGTCTGGGCCCTGATAGGGAAGGAGTGGGACCCTGATATTTGGGATAAGAACCTCTGGATCATTGAATTGAAAATCCTCTGGGTCTATGCAATAAAAATTCCTCTGAATTCTCTGAGCCTGTCCTCCATAGGATCTCTTCTCATTTCCTCTTCTTGCCACAAATCTGATAACTAGGGTAAGTCACACCATAGTCCACCAGGGGAAGGGTTAGGCCTGCTGAAGGAGAAAGTCTCCACACCTAGCTAGCATGTACCCTTAGGAGCCAGGAGAGCATGTAGACCATAGATAGAATTCCCTGGGAGAAAGACTCTGAGGTTGCTTATTCAAAGTGCACTGAATAAGGTTGGATAACAGAGAGTTTATCAGTATAGGACACAATGTCCCATGATACAAGATTCATTCCTGTTAAGGATCCTGGGAAATGATGCTATTAAGCTGCTTGGTTGCCTCTTAGAAGCTTGAAAAGCAATAGTTCACTCCAAATAGGGTAGAAACGCTAAAACTATCATGGCAAATCATGGAGGAAGAGACCAAGACTGAGAGAAGTGGGTATGTTAGAGTGGATATTCTGTGTAATGCCAGAAAACCACTAGCCAACTAAATCCCATGTGAACCTGGAGGACACTGTTCACCAAAGTAATAAGAAATGTATTCACTGAGGGAATTAGTGTGGTTGTTATGTATAGACCCGTGTTGATGGTAGGAAATGCTGTTACATAACTGGGCTCCTTAAGAGCATTGGGGCTGATAGGATCCCAGGTGGTAGCGTTTAAACCTCAGAAGCACAGGGCCAAATTGTAATAGTGAATGGCAGCACTGTGGAGACAGTCAGGAGGATCTGATCCAAGGAGAGCTATGAAGGAGGTTAACAAGAACATGGTATTTCCAGGAGCAGGATAGATTAGACAGTCAAAAAGTGAATTGTACAATTTCTACAACTAAAAGAAATCAAGGATGGATGATTCAGAGTTTGAGAACAGTCAAATAACCCACAAGCCATTGGCTGAGGGAGAGACCAGATCTCCTGGAAGAAGCATCGCTGCAGGTATAGATGGTTGACTCCCTCAGTCCTCTTCAAAGGAACCAATGGCCATCTCAGAAAAAGGCAGTGCATACAAAGTGTAAGTTGATATTGATACTTGGGGACTCAAAGCGTCATCATAGTCTCGCCGTTAGAGTGGGAATATATTGGGGCTAGATAATGAATAGGTCACACTGTAGTTTACTGTGGGTTCAGAGGCCCATTTGATGGCCTCAGTCTCCACATGTATAATGAAATGGGCAAACTTGGGAGTTAGAAGAACCCCCACATTGCTGTCAGGGACTAGGATTTTACCTTCCTTACAAACTAGTGAATTAGCCTGTTTTGTTTTATGAATGCTGGTAGGATGTGAGACTCCTGGGTCAGAAACAAAGTTCTTTACTACAGCACAGCAAGCAATTCTTCTTGGCCCTCACCGTAATGGGTGAAGAGGACTCTGGTATACTGAAACCTCCCTGGGCCCTCTCTGGGGTGCATCGCAGGTTTCCTCTACCCCTGGATTACTCATACGAGATGGGATGAATTGGGGAAGGACCTTGAATATTTCCCTAAGAACCCACTCATGTCTAGATCTTCTTTCCTTCTGATTTTCCTCTCTTTATCTTCCAGTCCGAGTAAACTATATTTAGCCTCAGAGGTAGCACCTACAGATCTTCCAAACTGTCCACACGTGGAGAGCTTTAGGGTTCGGGCTTGACATACTCAAAAATCCTTTTCTACTGCAACAGCCCTTCCCCAAAGTAATCAAGGCTTCATAGTATAGCTTTAAATAGGGCATAAAGGAACTACCAGGAATTAGAAACGTACTTGTTAATATATCAAGCAGAGTGCCACTATACTGGTATAAAGTAAATGTAATGATGAGGCAGTGAGAGAGAAGATTTCAGTCCCAGAGGAGAGCAGAGCATTTCTCCTCCCTCTGCTCTCCTCCTCCTCTCCCTCTCCCTCTCCACATGTAGAAGGCACCCAGGTCTTTCGTGTGTTTTCAGCACAATTTTAACTCTTCTTCTTCTTTTTTTTTTAATCCTCACCCAAGGACATTCTTGCATTTATCTTCAGATAAAGCAGGAGGGAGAGAGGGGGAAGAGAAAGAGAGAAACATCGATGTGAGAGAGACACACCGACTGACTGCCACCCACACGACCCCAACTGGGGCCGGGGACAAACTGCAACCGAGGTACATGCCCTTAGCGGGAACCGAACCTGGGACTCTCTGGTCCGTGGGCCGAGGCGCTAACCACTGAGCAGAACTGGCCAGGGCACAATTTTAATTCTTAACAGCACTCTCAGACAGGTGTATATTTCTACATCAGCTGAGGTCTACTTCATCTGTATCTTGAAAACCCTCTCCAGGGAAAAGGAGAATATATTTCTCTGCTACTTTAGGGTTTGAGTTAGAGCCTAAGCCTTCTAAATCTTGGTGTGTGTGTATGGGGCAGGGGGTGTCTTTCAGTGGTTGCATGATGGCTACCCACATTCCCTTAGATTGGAAAACTGGGAAGAAAAAGTAGAAATAAATGTATCTCCTCTACCTTGGAAATTAGTTCTTTCAACAGATTGCGTTAGCACTTGAAATCACTGCCTTAACTACTAAAATTGATTAAATTAGCAGCTCTGTATTTTGCCAAGATTTTTATAGGCTTCCCCCCGTTCTCAACAAATTAAAACTGGGCTTGGAGGGGAGTGTAGTAGACTGGAGACATTTCTCCTCCTGTTGCTGGATCCTGGTGTAGCAAGCTTTTGACAGTTTTTAAAAAGAGAAACTTAATTCTTGATTACTACTCCTTATGGTGTCTTATACCAGGACTGCAGTATGGGTGAATGGGAGGAAAACCGATGTAACATTGAAGAGTTTAATAAATATTTGTAATTTGTGGTTTTTAAGTCATTGAGTCACAGAAGAAGGATATTATTATAAGAAATAGAATTATTTTATTTCAAAGGTAATGCTAGATCTTTGGTAATATGTTACTGAATTGAGTAAAATATTCCATGATATAAATGTCAGACCTAGTCACACTAACAGATTTAAAACAATATTTAAAATTTGTCATAAAATATAATAATTGCTAGCAATCATAATTACTGTTCAAAAAGATAAAACTCTCCAAAATCTAGAAAAAATGTAATGGTTCAACTTAAATAATGCAAAAGGAAGTGGTAAATGATGAAGAAGTATGTTTGTGGGGTTTTTTTGGTACGTGCCCCTAGTGGGAACCAAACCCAAGACTCTGGTCTGCAGGCCGACGTTCCAACCACTGAGCCAAACCGGCCAGGGCAAGAAGTATGTTTTTTAAGCTCAAAGTAATAGGATTTTGACTTCCAATTCAAATGAAACATATATTTTTACTAAACCTTGTACTCACATCAACTTTCAAAGTGTGCATTTTTGCTTGTGTTATAATTGGAAGTGAAAATAGGACACAAAAGTATATATATATTCTTTATATAGGATGATCACTGCAATGTTTTTTTTTTAATCTGTGCGTGACTGAAAGCCCCAAAGGAAATTCACTGAAGTATTATTAACGATGATCTTTTGGATTGGGGCTATAAACATGATTTTTTATTTCTTTCTTGCTTTTGACATTTTCAAAATCTTTTATAATGAGGATGTATTTATTTTATGTTGACCGAGTGAATTAAAAGCTATTTTTAAAAGTAAGCCTTTATTTCCCACACTCTCATTGTGTTTATTAAGTAGAATATTTTCTTTCTTTATGTGCCTCCTGATTGTTTGGGAAGGTGGGATGAGCAAGAATTAAATGCTAAAGTGGATGCTGAGATGTACCACCAATGAACTCCTTACAGTGTTAGCAAGAAGCAGGTATCAGAACAAGGATCAACACACTTTGGACTTCAAAGTAATAAAGACACTGAATAGTCATAATTTCAGTATAATTCTCTTCCCTCTGTGACTAGATTGGTTTGCCTTTGAACTGCCCACTGGAAAGATCCAGGCGTGTAAATGCTCAGATCTTGCTAAGTTTGACAACTGCTTTCGTTTACCACATTTTGTCTTACATAATGGTTTCAGTGTAGGACTGTCATGGTTTAAAGTGGTAGGGAAATATAAGGTGCTAAAATAAGGTAGCGCAATATAGTTAAAAGGTTGTGGAGTTGTTGTTGATTGTTGAGGTTTCTACAGATTTTATCTACAGACCCAGTGAATTGTACTGATGAGGAAGGCAATAGAATTTGAACAATCAGGATCAAAAGAAGAAAAGATCATTGATTATCTATTTGACTGAAAAGTAGTAGTCACAATTTACTTGAGTATTTTATAGGTGCTAAACTCATCCAAAATAACTTTCTTGCCTACTTTTAATGTAACTGTTGGCATTGGTTTGTACAAAAGTTGGTTCAAAAGTCTTTAGGAAAACAAGTATGCATTTGTCTGGTTTATCTCCATATTGGAGTGCAAAAGAAAAATGTCAGGTGTGAAATCATAAGTCCTATAGATGTTGCCAAGGTAGACAGATTCATGAATTCATTACTTCCAAGTAGATCATAATTAACATGTTTATAGCAGTAACTATTTATTTGGGCTCTGCCCTGCTCTATGCTCTAAGAGAAAAAAAAATTACTATTAAACTTGTATCAAAAGCCTTAGGGGCAATTCCTAGTGCCATATTTCAAAAACCATCTTTAATATTTTATAAAAATGGTTAAAGCGAATCTCCAAAGATTGTTTTACTGTTTCCCTGTCAGAGAGAAGACCTTGGATAATCATTTAAAATGATAAGTAAAGGAAAGCTCCAATGCATACAACAAGATGTAGAGTAGAAATCATGAAAGTACAGGCTTTCAAAATAAGACATCCTTCTGGAAACTGCCAAAAAAGACTCTGAAATTTACTAATTCCTTTGTGCCTATCAGAGTCCATATTCTAGAATTAATTGACCAGGGCAGCAAGGGGGAGGGGATGGGATGGAATATTGGCTGAATGGGGAGCTTCCTAGGCCTAGAACAAGGTTAGGAGTAGATAATGACCCTCAAGATCTGGCAGATCAGAAGTGGACAGCACAGGTACTAGGTGGAACAAAGCCTACATCTGAGCAAACCTAGATGAGTCCGTTGGACGCAGGTAGATGGAGATGCAAGGGTGGAACCAAGAGTTAAGAAATAGTAGAGTTGAGCTGGGTGATGAGTCTACTTGTAAGAAGGATTCTAAGAGCAGAGACCTTGCTAGCCTGAAATGAGAGGCGAGTTAGGATGGATAAACAAAGACAAAGTCAAGATCAGTTACTCTGTTAAAGGATGATAATAATAAAACCTACCACAATAGATTGTTGAAAGAATATCAAAAATGGGTTCAGACAGAACAAGGAGCACAGAAGTTAAGCAGGGAACTGGAGTGATGCCCAGGATTCTTTGAATGGTTTTTATGTGTCCAAGTTTTCTAGTCAGTGCTCCTTCTCACTTCTAGAATCTCGGAGCCTTCAGAGACTGGAGCCTTCCCTGTCACACCTTCCAGGTGGCGCCAACTCTGTAGAGGAACGGATTTATTACCACAACTAAAGTAAGGTTCAAAACTTTTTCTGCAGCCCCAAAATAATGCATATCTGTGGCAATTTCTTTTCATCTGTTTAGCATGCACTCCCCATAGAGGAATAATCTTGTAGGCAAATCATCTCATTTCTGATCATGGACCCTCAAAACCAAAGGGACCATAAAAGACAAAATAGTTCAACAAGATGCCCGAACCATCTATAACATCTCTGTATTTGTTGTCTATTGTTGCATGACAAATTACCTTAAACTTTAGCAACTTAAAACAATTTTTTAATTGTTTCAGAGGGTCAGGAACCCTGGAGAAGCTTATCTGGGTGGTCCCAACTCAGGATCTCTCATGAGGTTGCAGTCAAACTGTTGGCTGGGGATACAATCAACTTAAGGTTTGATTGAGTCTAGATGACTCGCTTCAAGTTCAATCATGTGGCTGTTGACAAGAAACTTTCAGTTCGTTATGTGGGCTTCTCCACAGGGCTCAATATACAGCAGCTAACTTCCCCCAGAGCAAGTGATACAAGAAAAAGAATGGTGTCACACATGGCTTTTTACGACCTTGTCCCAGCGTACTGCCTCATTCTATTCATTGTAGGTCATCAGTCCAGCCCTCAATCAAGGCGGGGATGGCACAAAGGCATGAATACCAGGAGGTATGGATTTTGGGGGGCATCTAGGAGGCTGATTACCACAGTTCCCTACAAGATGTCGCCTAATTTTTGCATAAACACCTCCAGAGATGAGTAGCTAATTTGAGAGGCAGCTCAATCCATTTTTGAAGAGTAATATGGTTTAACTTACACTGAGTTAATATCACTGATAACTTCCACACATCAGTTCTAACTCAGTCCCAAAATGTTTTTCCACAAGACACTCAACTATGTGGAGACATGCTACCCTTTCAGTCATTAGAGGGACAAGCAATCCAAATTCCTTCAACTCCTTTTTGTATGATAAGGGTTTCAGTATGTTTTTCATTCTGATCGCTTGCTTGTGAGCATGGCTTCACTTTTTCAGTGTATGGGCAGAAGTAGCTCAGTACTGTTAGAGGGCAGAAAGAAGAGGAGAAGACAGGAGTCTAACTTGAGCTGGAAACGCTATTCACGTGGATTGATTTTTGCCTACTTATATTACATGATTCATTCTTTTCAAGTTCGCGGTTAATTGAAACTCCTAAATCTGTTGCCCTTGTAGTGTTGTTGAGCCATATATTCCTCATCTTCAACCTATGCCTCTGATTTTTTGGAACAAATTTAGTATTTGATATTTATCCCTGTTAGATTCTTCTGTCTTTTCTTTTACTTGTTTCACAATTTAAATGACTTAACATGTACACCTTTCAAATTTTCTGATGACACAAAATGTTGATAGCGAGTTAATGGCAAGTTGATTTCTTCTGAGATGTCAGTGATTGTAAGATGCACCATGTGTGCCCTGGGCGGGGCCACCCAACATGAGCTACAGAGCAATCTGCAGATTGATGCTATTTGTGTTGGGCTTGGAGGTGCCTGGGAGAGGCCAAACTGTGAACCAAAGCTGGGTCCCACTAGTGCCAGGCCCGGGGCCACTTAGCAGAGGTACAGAGTACACAGAGCCCAGATACTGCTTGTTTGAGAGATTTTAGGAAAGTCCAAAGCATGAGCCAGGAGAGGCCATTTGTAGGGAAAAGCCACAGAAATGGCTTGAATGGGCCTACAAGTTGGATGGGATGGAGATTCAGGAAATCACCGGATTGGGGGGCGGGATTAACAGTGTTAGCCAGAGTGATGGAGATTCAGATATGGCCCCTGCCAGCTGGCTCTGTGGGGGGAGGGTTCAGCAACGGATCAATGGCCTCTTCCAGCACTTATGTCTGGGAGAAAGCTGTCCTCCAGCTCTTGTCTTGAAGCCAGATCATTCAGTCACATTTCAGCTTTGCTTTTACCATCATCATTTAGCTGAACTTGGGGGAGACAGACCCTGGTGCTGGGGGACCTCAACTCAAACCATAAGCCCCGCTCAACTGGCATTGGCTCCTTTCCATGGAGCAAAGGGCGTAGAGCCGCTGGTGCCTGGGGGCACTTTCCCCACTTCAGGATTACGGGGAACCTCTCTGAAGCTCAAGGGAAGGGGATTCCGGACTCTACTCCCTGCTATATAGAAGGATGAATGACTAAATTCTTGTGCCAATGGCTCTATTCTCTTCTTCCTCTGCATTTGTCCACTGGATACAGATATTCTAAAGCCACACATGCCTGAGCCTAATAAACATCTACTACCTCATGGGAATCCTAACTAATAACCTTATGTCAAGAGTGGTTTGGCTCAGCAGTTAGAGCATCAGCCCACAGACCAATGAGTCACAGGTTTGATTCCGGTCAAGAGCACGTACCTTGGTTGCGGTTTGTCCCCGGCCCTGGTTGGGGTCGTGTGGGAGGCCACCAGTCTCGATGTGTGTCTCTCGCATTGATGTTTCTCTCTTTCTCTCTCTCTCCCTTCCTCCCACTCTATCTGAAGAAAAAAGGAAAAATATCCTTGGGTGAGGGTTAAAAAAAGAGTGTCAAAAAATATCTTTGTATTTAACTCAGTGGGTTTGCCAATTTGGGAAAGTTTCTAAGAAATGCTTATAAACCAAATGGTTATGCCTCACTAGCATGGTGGTGAAATGGGCAGAGGTAGGAGAGGCCATTCCAGAGAGGAAAAAAAGCATGTGCCAGAAATCATAGACCACCCAGCCAGTGTGGCTCAGTGGTTGAGCATCGACTGATGCGCTATGAGGTTGCCGGTTCGATTCCTGGTCAGGGCACACGCCCAGGTTGTGGGCCAAATCCCCAGTGGGGGTGTGCAGGAGGCAGCTAATCAATGTTCTCTCTCATCAATGTTTCTGTCACTCTCTCTCTTTCTAAAAAAATCAATAAAGAAAAAAATTAAAAATAAATCATAGATCTTGTATGATGAATCTGGAGGAAGAGGGAGCATTTCTTTTTCTCCTCCCAGACAAACCTCATCCCTTGAGGTGGCTACAAGTTTTCTCCTCTCTGATGCCTTTTCCATCTCATTCCGCATCCAGGGAAAGATTGAGACATGAAAGTGTCCCAGACAGACTAATAATTTGAGGTGCTGCCTCAAAACAATATACTTAAAATATTTATTCAACACTTTAGATGGGGTTAGGGAAAAACCAATATTTTTATTATTATATTTTAAAAAGTGGTTCAACCACTCCCACTGGCCGAAGTAGAGTCAAGGTTCTGGAAAAAAAGAAAACTCATTTTCTGTAATTCTTGTCCTCATTTCTATTTTCTTTTGCAATTCACTGAATCAGACTACTTGGGAGACATACCAAAGAATTTAAAATTAAGGCTTTGTTCAACAGTTTGAAATTCATTCCAGAAAAAACAGCTTGGCTCTATGCATGATTTGATTTCAGAATTTCAGTTGACTTTATCTGCAGCTGCTCATGACAAAACTAATCAACAGACATAGGTCAGCTCTAGAGGAGGTTTTTGTTTGTTAAAACTTCCATGTGAAAGCATTGTCTTCTTTGGTAGAAGCAAAACCAAATTATCTTCACCAGGAAGGTGAGGAGTTTTGTACAGAAACCTTAGTTAACTAGCACATTTGTGGTTTCCGTGGTGTTCTTTATGTACTGGTGTCTGTGATAGGCACCTGGATTTCTCATTCCTTACTACAGCTGTGTCCCTCAGAAAAACAGCCGTGTGCTCCCTCGGGCCTTCCACAGCCCTCTATTGGAGATGATATTCTAATTGTTGTGTCTCTGTCCTCTGCCAAACCATAAGGTTGCTTAGGTCATAGTGTCTTCACGATGACCAGTGGGCCCTCGATAAATGAATGAATAAATGTCATGGGCAGCTAGAAAAGATGACTGGCACTAGGCCTACATGTGGGACATCAATGAAGAATCTGAAATCTCACTGGGCAAAGCCTTCTATATGATGGTCAGAAACCCTGAGCAATCTTTTTTTTTTTTCATCCTCACCCGAGGACATTTTTCCATTTTTTGTTCAGATAGAGCGGGAGGGAGAGAGAGAGAGAGAGAAACATCGACGTGAAAGGGACACATCAAGTGGCTGCCACCCACACGACCCAACCAAGGCCGGGGACAAACTGCAACCGAGGTACGTGCCCTTAGCGGGAACCGAACCCGGGTCTCTCTGGACCGCAGGCCGACGCTCTAACTGCTGAGCCAAACTGGCCAGGGCGACCCTGAGCAATCTTAAGTTGCCAAAAATTCAAAGAATTGAGTCACACATTGGTTTCTTTTTGTGTATCGTCCACACCAAGAACTCCCATCTCTAATTTTATACAAAACAGAAACAAGTGTAATCCAGGTACTGAATTAGAATCTTACACATATTTCTCATTCAATTATTGCAGCCCTATGTGGTAGGTGTTATTAGCCTCTATTTTATAGGTTAAATAACTAAATTCATAAAGGCTAAGTAAGTCCATGAGCATTGAGCCTGGAAGAGATGGATGTGGCCTTTGAATTCATTTCTGCCTTCTCCTTCCACCATATCTTCTGTTAGTTATTCATTATATATCTCTCTATGGAGCTATAAGGAACAAAGGACACTCAAGCATTATATTAATTACAATTTTCATATGATATTCAAGAAATCACAGACTAGCCCGGCCGGTGTGGCTCAGTTGATTGAGTGTCGTCCCATGGACTGAGAGGTCCTGGTTCAATTCCCAATCAGGACACATGCCCAGGTTGCAGGCTTGTTCCTGGTAGGGGGCGTGCAGGAGGTAGCTGATCAATGTTTCTCTCTCACATCGATGTTTCTATCTGTCTCTCCTTTCCTCTCTCTCTAAAAAATCAATAAAAACATATTAAAAAAAGGAAATCAGAGACTAATTCTTCAGCCTCAGCCCTGAAATTGAAATATAGTAATATAAAATATACTTTGATTTCCCCCCAAGGAATCTCCCTCTCTTATCCACATAGTGAGCATTAACAATTAATGGGAAGGCTTTCCAAGCAATATAACATCATTCTTAATATTTACAATGCCCACGAAACATACAAACATCTGTTCTGTAGAGTTATAGCTATTAAAACATACTTAAGTGCCAGGTTCTCTCTCATATAGACGAGTCAAACCTTTAAGCAGTTACCCCTCTGGAGATTTCTAAATAGCAGGGATTCCAAGGAGATAGGAGGAAGACAATTTTAGACTCAACTCATCTTAAGGAATACTAGTTCATTTCATTATGGCCAGTAGCACATGGAAATTTTTTTTTTTACATTTCTTTTCTTTATTGATTTTTTAGAGAGAAGAAGGGGGAGGGAGAGATAGAAACATCAGTGAGAGAGAACACTGACTGGCCACCCCTTGCATGCCCCCCACTGGGAATTTGGTCCACAACCTGGGCATGTGCCCTTGACCTGACCAGGAATCGAACCGGCGACCTTTTGGTGCATGGGTCAATGCTCAGCCACTAAGCCACACCAGCCGGGCTGCACATGGAAATTTTACATAGAATACAATTATGTTTAAATTGTTGACATGATCTTTCACATTGGAGATGACTACAATGTACCCCTAAAAGTGAAGTTAAGGTTTCTCTCTGAGAAATAAAATTAGAAAAATCTCAAAAGTTCTTTTGATGAATTAGATCATCCATCAGCAGGAAAGAGAGATCTAAGAAATCTACGGTTACAGTAAGATTGAAGAAGAATTGGGCACACCCCAAACCTAATCAAGTACCCTCAAGGAGCAGGCCTGATTTGAAGCAATTACTAAGAAAAAAGCCTCTTCCTCTATTTCTAGAGAGAATATGTTAATGGAGGAGAGTGGTCAGCTTGGTTCTCTGTTAGCAGAGTTGAATTAGTGGAGCCGATACCTTCACCAGAACTTTCTGACTATGTGAGCTAGTCCCTGTGTGTACTAACACAATTAAGTTTAGCAAAGCTAAGTATCATTTCTTAACTGTTAATTACATACAAACAAGGACTGCCACCCAACTTTTCCCAACTGACGCTTCTTCAGGTTATAACAAACACAAGATTAACATAACAGTAACAACAACAATAATGGCAACTAACAATTGTTGAGCACTTATCAAATGTCAGGCATACTTCTAAAGCTTACATATTGTTAGCTCTTAACTTCCATATTACTGCCCTAAACCTCTCGTTCCAAGAAACCAAAACCCATCACTCCAGTCAGGCAGAACGGAATGATGGAATCACCCTAACCTATTCAAAACTGCAAGCGGTCGCTGGACAAGAAAAACAAGTTTCAGGAGATCCCAGCCCCTGACCAATCAAGAACTGGGGAGACCCCAGGCCCGACCAATCAAAGATGACCACGTCTCCTTGGCTGAACGACCACCCCTCAGCCCTGAGTTTAAAAATCGCTAGTCTGTACCAGCCGGTTGCTACTTTCTCCTTAGAGGTAGTCCTGCAGGCTGATTCCCAATAAACCTGCACTTCTGGGGACCCTGCACCGCCTTGTTCTACCTCGTTCTTACACATATGAATTACCCACTGAGTCTTCACAGCAACCCCATGAGGTAAAGAAAAACTGATGCACTTAGAGGTTCTGGAATGAATGCTAGGTCATATGCCAATGAGTGGTGGAGCCTAAATTCTAACTTTGGCAGGGTGTTGGCATTCTTAACCACTCCCTGAGGGTGGGAGATAAGGGGAAACAATATAATTGTATTTCAAGAAGATGTCCAAGCAGGGGTTCTTTGTTCTTTTGGTTGCAAGATACAAAACTGCACCAAACTATTTTATGTTCTTTTAATATTTTTTCTTTACTTACTTTAGAGAGGAAGAGAGAGGAGGGAGAGAGAGATAGAAACATCAATGAGAGAGAACATCGATTGGCCGCCTCCTGCATGCCCCCCACTGGGGATTGGGACCAAAACCTGGGCATGTGCCCTGACTGGGAATCGAACCATCAACCTCTTGGTGCATGGATCGATGCTTAACCAGTGACCCACACCGGCTGGGCGGCACTCAAACTATTTTAAATAAAATGTTGGATGAGGCTCACCCTAAGCCAAGTAAGGTATTCTTCTCATATAATATTTGCACTTATCTGTCACTGTATTTACTGTTGCATTTACCACCCTGTGTTATAATGATCTGTTTATATGTTCATTATAATTATCCCACTTAACACCATTAACTTCATAATTTTTTCTCTTTTATTTACTACTATATTCTTGCTACAAAGAAAAGTATCTGATAAATGGTAGGTGCTGAAGAAATATTTGTCAAGTAAAAAGTAGGGTTGAGGACACTGGACAGGAACAGGGATGTTAGTTGATTAATTTTTTTAAATTAATTAGTCGATTAATTTAATGATTAAAAAAAGCAAGGGCGGCGGCCCCGGCCCCGGCCAGTTTGGCTTAGCAGTTAGAGCATCGGCCTGCAGACCAAAGAGTTGTGGGTTCAATTCCGGTCAAGGGCATGTACCTCTCTTGCAATTCAGCCCCCGTCCCTGGTTGGGTTGTATGGGAGGCAACCAGTGGATGTGTCTCTCTCACATCAGTGTCTCTCTCTCTCTCTCTCTCTCTCTCTCTCTCTCTCTCTCTCTCTCTCTCTTTCTCCCTCCCACTCTCCCACTCTATCTGAGGATAAATGGAAAAATATCCTCGGTCAGGATTTAAAAAAAAGCAAGGGTAGGCAACACAGCTGGTGTGGCTCAGTGGTTGAGCATCGACCCATACACCAGGAGGTCGACGGTTTGTTTCCCGGTTAGGGCACATCCCCAGGTTGTGGGCCAGATCCCCAGTGGGGGGCATGCAGGGGACGGCCAATCGATGTTCTTTCTCATGGATGTTTCTATCTCTCTCTCCTCTCCCTTCCCCTCTCTCTAAAATCAATAAAGCAAAAAACAAAAAGCAAGGGCAGCTGGAATCTGACCTTTGGTCTCTCACCTTCCTCTCTGAATAACACCAGCTTCAGCACTTGCACCTGCTTTTCCATCAACTACCAAATCCTGGGCTCCAAGAAGTTGCCCAGCGAGTGGGCTGGCCTGCCAGTAGAGCAGCCAGCATCAGTGCAAGTGCTGGGGTTTGAGCTCCCAGATCTCCATGTCCCACTCCACCAGCCTGTGGGGTGACTAGAGGTCTGGGGGCCTGGCCATGGGGATTGACAGGGGTCTGGTGGAAATAACGGCATCCAGAGCATGAAGGAGACTATGCAGTGCCTGAGTGACTGCCTGGCCTCCTGCCTGGAGAGGGTGAGGCACCTGGAGGTCAATAATTTGAGACTGGAGAGCAATATCTGGGAACACTTGGAGAAGAAGGAACCCCAGGTCAGAGGCTGGGGACATTACTTCAAGATCATGGAGGACCTGAGGGCTCAGGTTCTTGCCAGTTCTGTGGATAATAACATCGATTTGCAGATTGACAGTGCCTGTCTTGCTGCTGATAACTTCAGAGTCAGGTTTGAGAGGGAGCTAGCAATGCACCAGTCTGTGGAGAGTGACAACAGTGGGCTCCGAAAGGTCACTGATGACACCAATATCACTCAGCTGCAGATGAAGACAGAAATCAAGGCTCTCAAGGAGGAGCTGCTCTTCATGAAGAACCATGAGGGGGAAGTAAATGGTCTACAAAGCCAGATTGCCAACTCTGGGTTGACCATGGAATTGAATGCCCCTAATCTCAGGACCACAGAGTATCCAGGCCCAGTATGACGAGCTGACTTGGAAGAACCAAGAGGAGCTGGACAAGTACTAGTCCCAGGAGACTGAGGAGAGCATCACAGTGGTCACTTCGCAAACCAGTGAGATAGGAGCTGCTGAAATGACACTAGTAGAGCTGAGACATATGGTTCAGTCCTTGGAGATTGAGCTGGACTCCATGAGAAATGTGAAGGCCAGTTTGGAGAACAGCCTGAGAGAGGTAGAGACACACTATGCCATACAGTGTGAGGACCTGCTGAACATCAAGGTCAAGCTGGAGGCTGAGAACATCACCCACTACTGCCTGCTGGAAGAAGGGGAGAACGTAGATCTTGGTGATGACCTGGACAACAGCAACTCCATACAATCCATCCAAAAGACTACCACCCATAGGATTATGGGTAGCAAAGTGGTCTCTGAGGTCAATGACACCAAAGTTCTGAGGTGTTAAGGCAGCAGAAACAGGGCAGAAGGCCAATAAAAATTCAGAGACCACTGAGAAAAACAAAACAAAACAAGAAACAAAGTTGGTTGTACTTCATGGAAACTGAAAATTCAGGAATAGAGCTTATTCCGCAATCCTGCATTCTACCATAATATCTTGCTTCTGCAATTTTTTGCATAAATATTCCATTTTTCTTTCCTTTTTTCCATACAGCCTTCTTTGCTTATTTATGGCTTCTACTTCCTCATAATTTTGGCTTTTGTGAAACTTTGGATAGCCCTCCTGCCAACTCTAATTGACCTTCCAGTTCTAGAGCTCGTCACTACACACAGACTCAGTGCCTACTAATTCAGGTTTTTAAGAGAAAGATTCTGACTGGTTCAGCTTAGGCCAAGAGTTCTCCAGTTGTCCAATAAGCAGTGGCTAGAGTGTTACTCAACAGAAATGGCTGTGTAGGCTTGCTCTTTTGCCAAGGAAGCAGCTTTCACAGAAAGGATTGTAGACTGGGTATGCACTCCCAAAATAGGTCTCCTGCAGATGTCAAACTGATGTTTCTTTCCTTTTGAAATCTAGGCAGTTTTTTTTTTAAACCACCAGGAGTATATTCTAAATTACATGGAAAATTTATAGTCATACATTTTCTGTATTTTAACAGGGAAATGTTAAATGGACTGCCATTTTCCAGTTGCTTGCATTTCAATTTGTTCTTTGATTGCTTAAAACACAGACATCTTTTCTTTCTTGCCATGCAATGAAATGTTCTATTTTGATATGGTATGTGTTAGTCATAGTGTTTGCATTTTCATTATGATATCAAGAAGTTAATCTGTTTCAGTCTTTTTAACTAGTATAGTTAAGGGCTTTTGATAGTTTCTTGTGATAATTGCATTATAATTTTCACTCTTTTATGTTTTGGACTACATAATTTCTGGAGTATTAAGAGAAGTGCCTGAAATTTTATGTGTAATTCTTTTTTTTCTTTCTTTTTTTTAATCTTCAGATAGAGTGGGAGGGAGGGAGAAAGAGGGAGGGAGGTAGGGAGAGAGAGAGAGAAAGAGAGTGAGAGAGAGACATCGATGTGAGAGGGACACATTGACTGGTTGCCTCCCTCACGACCCTGACCAGGGCTGGGGACAGACCACAACTGAGATACATGCCCTTGACCAGAATCAAACCCGTGATTCATTGGGCTGATGCTCTAACCACTGAGCTACCAGCAGGGCTGTAATTCTTGATTTAATACTGATGCTGAAAAACACTAGATTGCTCTTAATTTACAAATGAATTCTGAAAGATCACTTCTAAGTCAGTTGTTTGAAACTGAAATGGTTTTCCCCAGTGGTCCACAAGAGGTTATTTAACTTATAATATATTTACTCAGTTATTCCATCAAGAGCCACTATTTGACACTGTGTTAAATAACTGTGTTTACAACATGAACAAAACAGATATAGTCCTTGTCCCCATGAAGCTTACAGTCTATGGGAGGAACACAAATAGGCAAACAAGTTACACTAGGACTAATAGTAATAGCTGACTCTGGCGGCCTGGTGCACAGTAGGCTCTCCAAAAATATTCATAAGATGCATAACTCAATAGGTTAAAAGTGAATAATTTACATTTATTATTTCTTTTAATCTTCACACTTCTCTGGGGACCTTAGACCTTTTAAAATCTCTGATCCTAGCTAAACTGGTTAGTAATTCCACTAAGAAAGACAAATTTACAATGGATATATTTTTAAACTTTTTATTGATGTATAAAATATATACAGAGATGTATGCATATATCAAGTCCAACTCAATGCATTTGTACAAACAACACACTTGATCAAGAAACAAACTTTACCAGTATCCCAGAGCTGTCCTCATGTCTTTCACAGTTCCTACACCTCAGGGGTAAAGAATATTGTTTATAAATTAAAATAGGTTGAGTATCAGTCATTTAATAATATATTAGAGAAGAAAGATATTTAAGTAAATCCTAAATTGTCCATTTAGGACTCACTAAAATGTGTTACCAGGCTTGTTTATTTTGTCAGTTATGATTAGATTCAGCTGTACATAAACAAAAATTCAAAATAACAATGGCTTATACTTAAGACAGTTTATTTCCCTTTGACATGAAAGAAGTTTAGAAAGAGATCTTTAGGGCTGATTTGACATCTCCACAGTTATCAGATATGCAGTTTCCTTCTATTTACAGATCAACCATTCTAGGGCATAGCTAGTGATGGTCTCTAATGGCTATTGGAAATCCATCCATTACCTGCACATTCCAGATGGGAAAAAGGACATTCTTCCATTTTTTGTTCAGATAGAGTGGGAGGGAGGGAGAGAGAGAGAGAAACATCGACGTGAAAGGGACACATCGAGTGGTTGCCACCCACACGACCCAACCAGGGCCGGGGACAAACTGCAACCGAGATACATGCCCTTAGCAGGAACCAAACCGGGTCTCTCTCGACCACAGGCCGATGCTCTAACCGCTGAGCCAAACCCACCAGGGTGAGGCCATATGGTTTTAAAGGGAAGCTGATCTGCCCTGACAGGTTGGCTCAGCGGATAGAGCGCTGGCCCGCAGACCAGAGAGGCCGGGTTTGGTTCCCTCTAGGGGCACGGGCCTCGGTTGCAGTTTGTCCCTGGCCCTGGTTGGGGTCGTGTGGGTGGTGACTAGTCAATGTGAAATGTGTCTCTCTCACATAGATGTTTCTCTCTCTCTTCCTCCCTCTCTCCCTCCTGCTCTGAAGACTCAGGTGAGGATAAAATAAATGAATGAATGAATGGAAGCTGATCTTTTGGCTTAGTATGTTGATGTCCCCAGTAGTATAGGAGTTCTATTAGTAAGGAAGAAAGAAAGAACATATTTGGGGTAAGCAACTAGTAGCGTCTGCTACAGATATATTGATTTTCATTATAATTGTTCACCATCTATCACATTGTCTAATGAAAATTTTCTTCCTAGGAAGGGAAAAACATGGAAATTTAGGTGTTATGTATAAGGAACTGAGAGATGAGTGTTCAAAGAAAGGTGTTATAGCCCGGCCGGTTGAGCGTCGACCCATGCACCAAGAGGTCGCCAGTTCAATTCCTGGTCAGGGCACATGCCCAGGTTGTGGGCCTGATCCCCAGTGGGGGGCATGCAGGAGGTGGCCAATCGATGTTCTCTCTCTCATCGATGTTTCTATCTCTCTCTTCCTCTTCTTTCCTCTCTCTCTAAATCAATAAAGAAAAAAAAGTTTAAGAGAAAAAGAAAGAGATGTTATATATAAGAAAGTGAGAGATGAGAATTCAAAAAGAGCTCATTTACTGTACAAAGTGATCTAGACAGGTTCAATTTCTTGCTGTAGGCCATGGAACCAATCAGCAAACCTCCCTAAGCCCAGGAATCTCAATGATAGATTGTAGCAACTTCACCTCCCCTCTAATTATAGCAAGTCATGGTAGAAAATTTCTCTAAAAAGCTGTGTGTGTGTGTGTTTTAGGAATTGGCTAGGAAAATTCAACTGATAGTATTAAGTCCTCACAAGTATATTTTCTTCTTTCAAGTTTAGTATTTTGAAATCAGCAAATGGATAAATGTTATACTAGAACCTGGTTTAGTATATGGATTTATATCTAGAACAAGTTAGCTCTTGCTTCCCACAAGAAAAACCACTTACATAAAAAGGCTAATGCACCATGATTATAAAGCAGATGCTACTGTCGTCTCCCCTTTTCACTGTTATTAATGTTGGGCTCAGTTCCAAGAAAAACCCTCCCTAAGGCTGGGTGAAACTGGGAGCAAGTTATTCTTTGAGGTCTTCCTGCCTGTCATTTTTAAACAGGTGAAATCTGGTTAGAGTGAGCCTCCTGGGCAGTCTATATCAGTAGAGCTAAGAATGCAAACATCAGGAAGAGCAGGGGGTATAAAGAGAGATCAGCAGCTGTCAAAAGGGCATGTCTCCAAAGGAGCATTGTCTGCTTTTAACTAGGAGATGGGAAGGGAAGCAACTGTGGGAGATGAGAATCATCACTGAGGGAATAGAGAAAGGGAGGAAAGGGGCAGAGGGAGGTTCCCAAGGAGTCAAGTGAGTGGCAGTTAGCACTTACAGGGTCCCAACCATGAGGGGAATGGCAGTTGTAGTGGAGCAAGGGCCAAAGGTTGATTCAGTGAAAATGATTGAGCACCTGCTATGTCTAAGGCACTGCGCTAGGGTACCATGGGGGATACAGATGTAAATCAGCGTAAACCCTGACCAAAGAGTGCTGATGGTCACCAGACTATCAAGGGAGATAAAGGCATGGGCTTAAAGTATATCACAAGTTCCAGGGTGATTGGTGCTATGAAAAAAGGGTAAATGATACTTTATAGAAATTCATGGAGGAGGATAGTCCAGCTGAAAGAATGGTGAAGGTAAGGTGAGGTAGGGAGAGGGGACTGTAGAAGATTTAAGGACATATCCTTTGAGTTGGATTGTGAAGGCTAAGCAAGAGGGATAGGGTCCTAAGGGTAAGAAGAATTGAGTTTTAGGCAGTGGAGGGCAGATGGGTCTTAAGAGACACAAAATAGCCCGGCTGGTGTGGCTCACTGGTTGAGTGTTGACCCATGCACCAAGAGGTTGCTGGTTCGATTCCGGTCAGGGCACATGCCCAGGTTGTGGGCCGGACCCCAGGTTGTGGGCCGGATCCCCAGTGGGGTCATGCAGGAGGCGGTCAATCAATGTTCTCTCTCATCAGTGCTTCTTTCTCTTCCTCTGTCTCTCTAAATCAATAAAGAAAAAGGAGTAAAAAAAATAGCCCTGGCCGGTTTGGCTCAGCGGTTAGAGCGTCGGCCTGTGGTCCGGAGAGACCCGGGTTCAGTTCCCACTGAGGGCACGGACCTCGGTTGCAGTTTGTCCCCAGCCCTGGTTGGGTCATGTGGGTGGCAGCCACTCGATGTGTCCCTTTCACGTCGATGTTTCTCTCTCTCTCCCTCCCACTCTATATGAACAAAATATTGAAAAATGTCCTTGGGTGAGGATAAAAAAAAAAAAGAAACACAGAGTGGCCTGGCTGGTGTGGCTCACTGGCTGGTGTGGCTCAGTGGCTGAGTGTTGACCCTGCACCAAGAGGCCACCGGTTCGATTCCCGGTCAGGGCACACGCCCAGGTTGTGGGCCCAGTCCCCAGTGTGGGGCATGCAGAGGCAGCTGGTTGATGTGGCTCTATCGCATCGATGTTTCTTTCTGTTTCTTTTTCTCTCTCTTTCCCTCCCACTCTATCTAATGATACATAGAAAAATATCCTCAGGTGAGGAATAAAAAAGAAATAAATTTTAAAAAAATAAAGAAGATGGAGCTAAGAAGCATGGAAGGATGACAAAATTTCATAGTCCTACAGCGTATAGGTGGGCACCCAGGACCTCATAATATAGACTCTGCTCTGGAGAATAGCTTCTGAATGAAGAGCCCAAAAAACACCTGTTCTCTCCCTCAGTCTAGAGTTTCTCCTTCTCCTAATTTCCCTGACATACCTCAACTTTGCCATCTCCATCTGCTGCCATCATTGTAAGGAGATTCAGGGAACATTTTGCTCTGAAATTTTTCATCCTAGATGTGGTTGCTGCAGAGGCAGCTGGAGACGGTGGGATAGATTAGGAAACATGGGTGAAGAGACAGAGACAGAGAGAATGGATGCACCAGTTGTCCCTTTATAATAAACCTGGTCGATTTATTTATAAGATTTTCTTGATTTGTACCTTTGAAATCCTTTCTTGAAATCCTTTCTGAGAGAATAATTTTCTTTAAAGGGCAATAGAATACACATTCTTCTCAAGTGCACATGAAACATTCTCCAGGATAGATAATATGTTGGGCCACAAAACAAGTCTTAACAAATTTTAAAAGTTTAAAATCATATCAAGTATATTTTCTGACTATAGTGATATGATACTAGAAATAAAAAAATAGGAAGAAAATTTGAAAATTCACAAATAGGTGGAAATTAAAAACATACTCCTGAACAACCAGCGAATCAAAAGGGAAATCAAAAAGTATCTTGCCCTGGACAGTGTGGCTCAGTTGGTTGGACATCAGTCATCCTGTGCACCAAAGGGTTGCACTTCAATTCCCAGTCAGGGTACATGTCTGGGTTGCAGGCTTGATCCTCAGCTGGAGTGTGTGTGGAAGGTGGCTGATCGATGTTTCTCTCTCTTGCTCCTCCTCTCTCTCTCAAATAAATTAAAAAAGATATATATACGTGTGTGTGTGTGTGTGTGTGTGTGTGTGTGTATTTATCCTCACTGGAAGACATTTTTGCATTTATCTTCAGATGGGGGGGGAGGAAGAGAGAGAGAGAAACATTGATGTGAAAGAGACACATCGACTGGTTGCCACCCACATGACCCCAATCAGGGCTGAGGACAAACTGCAACTGAGGTACGTGCCCTAAGGGGGAACCGAACCCGGGACTCTCTGGTCCGCAGGCCGACACTCTAACTGCTGAGCCAAACCGACCAGGGCTAAAAAGATATTTTTTTAAAAAGTATTTTGAGCCCTGGCTGGTTTGGCTCAGCGGTTAGAGTGTCGGCCTGCGGTCCAGAGAGACCCGGGTTCGGTTCCCGCTAAGGGCACGTACCTCGGTTGCAGTTTGTCCCCGGCCCTGGTGGGTCGTGCGGGTGGCAGCTGCTCGGTGTGTCCCTTTCACGTCGATGCTTCTCTCTCTCTCTTCCTCTCTCTCTCTCCCACTCTATCTGAACAACAACAACAAAAAAAAAAAAAAAAAAAGGAAAAATGTCCTCGAGTGAGGAATAAAAAAAAAAAATTTTTAAAAATAAATAAATAAAGTATCTTGAACCCTGGATGGTTTGGCTCAGTGGTTGGAGCATCAGCCCATGGACTAAAGGGTCCATGGTTTAATTTTAGTCAGGTTGCCAAGTGTACCTGGGTTGTGGGTTCAAATCCCTGGCCTCCAAGTCAGGTTGTGTGTGGGGCGACCAACCCATCTCTCCCCTCCACCTCTCCCTCCGTCCCTCCGTCCCTTCCAGTCTCTCCAAAAATCAATGGAAGAATATCCTCAGGTGAGGATTGACAAAAATAAAAAAGTATCTTGAGACAAATGAGAATGAAAACACAGCATACCAAAATTTAAGGGATGCAGCAAAAACACTTCTAAGAGGGAAAGTCATAGCAATGGTGAAAGGGTTAGTAACATTTTGTTTTATTTTTTTATAAATAAATTCCAATTTCTATTTATTTATTTATTATCCTCACCCGAGGACATTTTTCGATATTTTGTTCAGATAGAGTGGGAGGGAGAGAGAGAGAGAGAGAGAAACATCGATGTGAAAGGGACACATCGAGTAGTTGCCACCCACACAACCCAACCAGGGCCGGGGACAAACTGCAACCGAGGTACGTGCCCTTAGCGGGAACCGAACCTGGGTTTCTCTCTGGACCGCAAGCCAACGCTCTAACCGCTGAGCCAAACCGGCCAGGGCGGGGTTAGTAACATTTTAAAGGGTAAAGGTAAAAGCTTGCAAAAGGCAGAAACTGAGAAAATGCGTTGCTTACATGACCTTTGCTCAGACTTCTGTTGAGTACGGATTATAGGATTATGCGCAAGACAGTGAATCACCCAGCAGATGCAGGATGTGATACCAGACCAGTCTACCTGCAAAGTGGACAATGGGTCAGGCAGAGTACCTCAGCAGGAACTGCTGGAAGCTAGAAGTAGAGTATATAACCTACACCCCAACTGTTATTCAAGGATGACCCCTTTTCAGGCTCAGCCTGCCTGCACCCAGGCCCATGCCATGAAATCATTTTTGCTCTACATTGGCCTTGTGTTGTGGATGTGATCTCCCGCTGGCTCAGACCTTTTGAATAGATGCTTACATTAAAAAAGAGAGAGAGAGGGAGAAAGATCTTAAATAAACAACCTAATTTACACCTCAAGGAACCAGAAAAGAACAAACTCAGCTCAAAGTTAGCAGAAGGAAGTAAATAATAAAAATTAGAGCAAGCATAAATGAAATAAAGACTAGAAAGATAAAAGATCGATGAAACTAAGAATTGGTTTTTTATTTTTTTTATTATTATTTGTTAATCCTCACCAGAGGATATTTTTCCATTTATCTTCAGATAGAGTAAGAAAGAGGGGATGGGGGAAGAGAGAAGAGAGTGTGGGGGGTAGACATTGACGTGAAAGAGATGCATCAACTGGTTGCCTCCCACACCACCCCAACCAGGGACGAATCGCAACCAAGGTACGTGCCTTTGGCCAAAATCGAACCCGGGTCTCATTGGTCTGTGGGCCGACGCTCTAACTGCTGAGCCAAACCAGCCAGGGCTAAGAGGTTTTTTGTGTGTTTTTTTTTCTTCATTGATTTTAGAGAGAGAGGAAGGGAGCAGGAGAGAGAGATAGAAACATTGATGAGAGAGAACATTGATTAGCTGCCTCCTGCATGCCCCCCACTGGGGATCTGGCCCATAATCTGGGAATGTGCCCTGACTGGGAATCAAACCAATGATCTCTTAAAATAAACCAATTAAAAAATGGGTGAAGAATGTGAATAGGTATTTTTCCAAAGAAGACATAAAATTGGCCAACAGATGTATGAAAAGATGTTCAACATCACTAGTCATCAGGGAGATACATCAAAACCACAATGAGATAACACCTCATACCTGTTAGAATGGCTGTTATCGAAGAGAGGATAGATAACAAGTGTTGGGGAGGATGTGGAGAAAAGGGACCCTTATACACTGTTGGTGGGAATGGAAACTGGTACAGCCTTTATAGAAAACAGTATGGAAGGTCATATATCAGCGGTTCTCAACCTGTGGGTTGTGACCCCTTTGGTGGTCGAACGACCTTTTCACAGGGGTCGCTTAAGAACATCAGAAAATACATATTTCTGATGGTCTTAGGAACCGAGACACCGCTCCTCTATCCGTCTCCAGGTGGGTCCGCCCACATGCAGGTACACCCACATACAACATGAGGAACTGTATTAAAGGGTCTCGGCATTAGGAAGGTTGAGAACCACTGTCCTATATGATCCAGCAATCACACTTCTGGGTATGTATTCAAAGATTATATCAGTGTCTCAAAGAGGTATCTGCACTCTATGTTCATTGAAGCATTATTCACAATAGCCAAGATATGGAAGCAACTTAAGTGTCTATTAAAGTAAATGTGATCAGCCCTGGCCGGTTTGGCTCAGTGGTTAGAGCGTCGGCCTGCGGTCCGGAGAGACCCGGGTTCGGTTCCCACTAAGGGCATGTACCTCGGTTGCAGTTTGTCCCCGGCCCTGGTTGGTCGTGTTCCTTTCATATCGACGTTTCTCTCTCTCTCTCTGTTCCTCTCTCTCCCTCCCACTCTACCTGAACAAAAAATAGAAAAATGTCCTCAGGTGAGGATAAAAAAAATAAAAATAAAAAAATAAATAAAGTAAATGTGATCATGTGTATATAAATACAAGGTGGGACAAAAGGTGTACAGTTGTGAGTATGCAAAGCACATTTTATTCTTGTATTATTTACTAATTATTGTATTATTTCTCATGCAAACAACTATAAACCTAATTTGCCCCATCCTGCATATATATTTATATACATAAATGTTTTTATCTTTGAAAAATAAGGAAATCCTGCCATTTGTGGCAATAGGGATTAACCTGGAGGACGTTATGCTAAGTGAAATAACCAGAGACAGACAAATACTGTTTGATCTCAGTTAAATGTGGAATCTAAAAAAGTCATCTCATAGAACCAGAGAGTAGAAGAGCGTTGCCAGAGGATGGAGATGGGGGAATGAGACAATGTTAGTCAAAGGGACAAGCTTCGGTTATAAGATGAATAAGTTCTGGGGATCTAATGTACAGCATGGTGATTACAGTTAATATTATGGTATTATATACTTGAAATTTGCTAAGAGTATATGCTAAGTGCTCTTACCATAGGGGGGTAAAAAAGTAATTAGTTGAGGTGATGGATATGTTAATTAACTTGATTGTGGTAATCATTTTACAGTGTACACAGCATTAAACCATCACATTATACACCTTATAAAGACCACATTGTATAATCTAATATATGCAATTTTTACTTGTAAATCATACCTGAATAAAGCTAGAAAAATAAAAACAAAATAATAATGCCCTGGCTGGTTTGACTCAGCAGTAGAGCATCAGCCCGCGGACCAATGAATTGCGGGTTTGATTCTGGCCAAGGGACCTACCTTGGTTGCGGTTTGTCCCAGGCCCTAGTCGGGGTCGTGCAGGAGGCAAACAACCAGTCGATGTGTCCTTCTTATGTTGATGTTTCTCTCTCCCTCCTTTTCTCTCCCTCTCTCTCTCCCTCCCACTCTATCGGAAGATACTGTGATACCTCGGTTCTCGAACGCCTCGGTTTTCGACCAAATCGGTATTCGACCAGAGATTCGAGAAACTTTTGTCTCGGAATCCGAACAAATATTTGGAACTCGAACTTCCGAGATGAGCCGAGTTGAGCCGAATGGCGTTCATTCGGCCCAGCGCGCCTTGCTTGCATCATCAGTGTGAGTGCAAAGAGAGAGTCACGCTTTGTGGAGTCACGCTTTCCTATTGGTTTCATTGCTTCGGTTCTCGAACAATTCGGTTCTCGACCGTCCTCCTGGAACGAATTATGTTCAAGAACCGAGGTATCACTGTAAATAGAAAAATATCCTAGGATGAGGATTAAAAAAAATACATAGAATTAAAATAATAATAATAATAATAATAAAATGATGCCCCAAACAAAAATTATTTGAAATACACTTCACATTTTGTATTTGAAAATCAAAATAGCTACTATAGGTTAAGGGGTTAATTTCCAAAATATGTAGAGTACTCATACAACTCAACAAAAGGAAAACAAATAATCCAATTAAAATGGGTAGAGGGCCTGAATAGATACTTCTCCAAACAGGACATACAAATAACCAAGAGACATGAAAAAATGCTCAAAGTCACTAATCATCAGAGAGATGCAAATTAAAACGACTGTTAGTTATCACTTCACACTTGCCAGAATGGCTGCAATCAACAAATCCTCAAACAACAACTGCTGGTCAGGGTATGGAGAAAAAGGTACTCTAGCGCACTGCTGGTGGGAATGCAGATTGCTGTAGACACTATGGAAAACAATATAGTGTTTCCTCAAAAAATTAAAAATGGAACTGCCATTTGACCCAGTGATTCCACTTCTAGGAATACATCCTAAGAAGCCTGAATCATCAATCAGAAAGAATATATGCACCCCTATGTTCATAGCAGCACTGTTTACAATAGCTAAGATCTGGAACCAGCCCAAGTGTCCATCAGTAGATGAGTGGATAAAAAAGCTGTGGTTGCCTGGCCAGTGTGGCTCAGTGGTTCAGCGTCGACTCATGCACCAAGAGGTTGCCAGTTCGATTCCCAGTCAGAGATGTGCCCAGGTTGTGGGCCCAATCTCCAGTTTGGGGCATGCAGGAGGTGGCCAATGGATGTTCTCTCTCATTGATGTTTCTATTCCTCTCTCTTCCTTTCTCTCTAAAAATCAATAAAGCCTCCCCCCAAAGCTGTGGTACATTACCCAATGGAATACTATGCAGCTATAAGAAAGATTGCTTACCCTTTGAGATGACATGGATGGACCTGGAGAGTATTATGCTAAATGAAATAAGCCAATCAGAGAAAGACAAGTATTACATGATCTCACTTATTTGTGGAATATAGTGAACAAAATAGCTGATCCAAAGACATGGAGGTAGGGAATAGAGTGACAGACCTCAGAGGGAAGGGGAGTAGGGGGCGGAAGAGATAAACCAAAGAATTTATATACATATATGCATAACAAATGGACATAGACAACAATACTGTGAAGGGGGAGTTGGAAGCAGGAGGAGGGTGTCAATGTGGAAAAAGGAGGAAATATCTGTAATAAAAAAATTAATTTAAAAAATAAAATGAAGCCCTGGCCGGTTTGGCTCAGCAGTTAGAGCATCAGCCCACGGACCAGAGAGGCCTGGGTTAGGTTCCCGCTAAGGGCACGTACCTCCATTGCAGTTTGCCCCCAGCTCCGGTTGAGGTCATGTGGGTGGCAACCAGTGGATGCGTCTCTCTCACATCGATGTTTTTCTCTCTCTCCCTCCCACTCTATCTGAAGATAAATGCAAAAATGTTCTCAGGTGAGGATAAAAATAATAATAATAAAAAATAAAATGAGCCCTGGCCGGTTTGGCTCAATGGTTAGAACGTCGGCCTGCGGTCTGGAGAGACCTGGGTTCGGTTCCCGCTAAGGGCACGTACCTCGGTTGCAGTTTGTCCCCGGCCCTGGTTGGGTCATGTGGGTGGCAACCACTCCATGTGTCCCTTTCACGTTGATGATTCTCTCTCTCTTCCTCCCACTCTATCTGAACAAAATATCGAAAAAAAATGTCCTCGAGTGAGGATAAAAAAAAAAAAAAAGAAAAGAAAAAGAAAGAAATACATAAATAAATAGAATTAAACAAGCTATTTTTGTTACTATTAGCCTGATATGAGTATTTTATGAGTTTTCTTATGGAGCACTTGTATTTTTTCCTATTTTCTGTGTAACAAATTTCTATGTAAGAATATGAATAGCCCTGGCCGGTTTGGCTCAGCGGTTAGAGCGTCAGCCCGCAGACCAGAAAGTCCCAGGTTGGGTTCCCGCTAAGGGCACGTACCTCGGTTGCAGTTTGTCCCCAGCCCTGGTTGGGGCCTTGTGGGTGACAGCCACTCGATGTGTCCCTTTCACGTTGATGATGCTCTCTCTCTTCCTCCCACTCTATCTGAACAAAATATCGAAAAAAAATGTCCTCGGCAACATTGATGTTTCTCTCTCTTTGTCTTCCTCCCTCTCTTTCTCCTGCTGTATTTGAAGATAAATGCAAAAAGTCCTCAGGTGAGGATAAAAAAAAATTTTTTTTAAAAGAATATGAATAAATTATACTCACAGCTCAAACCTTCCTGCCCCACCTCCCCCAAACAAAAAAACAAAATAGCTCCTATATGAAAGATACTTGATAGAAGTTTTCTGGAAGTTGATAATTCTAAAAATTTACATGACATTATTAATATTGAATTGAAGCTGCAACACCACCTTGGCTAGTTAATTACCTTAATTATATTATATTTGTTATATTTGTGTATTTGTAAGCTTTTTAAGCTTAATTTCTCATTCTAAATAAAAATTCACATTAACACCTAATTTATTTTTTGTATTCTTTTTTTTAATGGCCTTCCCTCCCAGCTGTATAAACTTTAGGTCTTATTCAAGCTGCTCCCAACCATTAACCCAAAGCCTTGACACTTGTTAATCCTGGGGAGAGAGTAAGGGGATCCCTGAATTAGCTGAGATTAAATTTCCACCATGTGCCAGATATTGTCTATTAGTTTTCAAAACCTTCCCTATTCTTGTAAGCTCTTCTCCATATTGCAGGAGCAGGAAGCCTAGCAACCACTTTTGCCAAACCCCCCTGTTAATAGCCTTATTGAGATTCAGTCAATGGGAGGCATTCAAATGAGATTTGGAAGGTAGAAGAGAAGCAGAAGCCATTGTTGTTTCTCCAACATCAAGGGCACGTGGGACCCAGCAGACAGCAAAATGAAGTATTGCAGTGGCTTCTAGGTGTCCTCTTGAATTCCCTCTGCCTTGGCCATGCAGGCAGCTCCGATAGCTTTTACAATGTCTGCAACTTCTTATTTCCTCAGATTATTGGTAGTTTTCCCTGACCTTTCCTTCCTCAGCCTTTTTCAAAGAGCTATAAGCATCTTATTCCCCATATTAAATCCCCTCCTGCCTGAAACACCTACAGTGGTTTCCGTTTTCTTATTATATCCTGATTGATACACCCAGTGGAATGAAAATTTATAATAGAAACTAAGTATTATAGGAAAATAAACTTACATTCCCTGCACATGTGAATTTATGGTTGCGATGCATACATACTTTGCCATAATCAGCGGAATCCTTGCTGTTTAACTAATAGCAATGCATCTTTCTCTGTCTCCCCTTACTGCCATTCTGATTTGTGTTTTTTTATCCTCACCTGAGGACATTTTTTTCATTTTTTGTTCAGATAGAGTGGGAGGGAGAGAGAGAGAGAGAGAGAAACATCAGTGTGAAAGGGACACATCGAGTGGCTGCCACCCACACAACCCGGGCCCGGGAACAAACTGCAACCGAGGTACGTGCCCTTAGCGGGAACCAAACCCCGGTCTCTCTGGACTGCAGGCTGACGCTCTAACCACTGAGCAAAACCGGCCTGGGCGCCTCACTGCCATTCTGATTCATTGAGTAGATCCAATCTAATCCTGAAATCCACATAGCCCCCAAAACAGTGGGGCTCAGGCAATTTGCCAGTTTCCATATCTAGGTATACCTGTATTTCAGAATGAACAAAATTTTGGTACCTGTGTGCTCTCCTGCCCTTTCCAGGTTTTTCCTTATCCTTGGCCTCTGACCAAGTCTGGTACCACATTCTTTCCATATTGTTTCATCTCTTTTCTAGCCCAACTCTCCCATTGCTGTTATTAACCCAGCTCCACATTCTGCTAAACAACTCCGAGGAATTTACAGAGTATTTTGAGACACAATATGTAATTTCAATTCTGATGTTGCTAAAATGTTAATTACAAAGTGTACACCCTTTAAGGGACTCTTTCAAAACATATGATTAGATGGTGAGATTATAATCCATAGACATAAAACTTGACTGGACTCTTGTATATCAGGTTAATTTAAAGCATGCCCACTAGGCTATTAGTGATCTGTTCTTAATGGAAAGGAGTTGTATGAATTGATTTATTTTACATAGGGCAATATCTAGGCTGTCACTGCTTTGTATCTAAATTTGATTTCTAAAAGATATCCAGGTGAAAGAATCACTTTTCAGATGAAAGAAAAATTCCAAAGAAGAACACACATGATAAGAGTCATAAAGACTTGTTAGCCTGAGGCAAGCAAAGTTTATGTAGTACTCTTTTTGAATATTTATTTATTCTAGGAATGGTTTAAATTAGTATTTTCATTCAAAGCCCCAAAGGCATTATGTTTTCAGCAAAACTAATAATCCTTATAATGTTAACTGACTTATGTATGTTTTTCCTCTTGTTGTTTGAGAGAAGGAAGTCATAAAGCTAAGCATCTGGTTTTAGTATTAGGCTTCAAAGAAAGAAATACTACCTATATTGCAGATAACTGGTATACTGAAATAATTTTACTCTTTTCATTTATCACAAATCTAGTTGCACAGTGTAAACTGTAGATTGCCCAAATAAGAATGGGCAGCCTTCTATAAAGAATGCTTCTACTTAGTATGCTTGTTGAGCCCTGAAATCTTGTTTGCCAGAGTCAGATTGAATCAAATTGGGTCAGGTACCTTTCTTTAACAAAAGGATTCTTAACTCCATGACATCAGTAAGATATCAAAAAGATTAGCTGAATGTCAAAGGGTCCATGCAATGGAATGAATTATATGTATTACCAGATATTTCAGCATAATTATGTGTATTAGGACTCTTGATGAAGGTAACAGAAACCAACTTAAAGTAGCTTGAAGCTAAAAAAGGAATTTATTACATAGGTAAAGGGTTATCAGGCTGGGAAGCAGCCAGGTTTCAGGAAATTATTGTGTTCTGCTTCTCTCCTTACAACTTGATTTTTTTCATCATAGACCAAGTTTTATGCTGTAAAGTTTTATTTTTTGTTGTTGTAACTGATGTTTTGTTTATTTTAAATTTGGGGAATCATAAAGGCTTCTGGACAAATGCCTTGCAAATGCCAAAGTCTACTCTACTCTCACAAACATATCTAGACTAATGAATATAACTTTTAAAAACTAAAACAACTGGTCTGGCCAGTGTGGCTCAGTGGTTGAGCATTGACCCCTGCACCAAGAGGTCGCTGGTTCGATTCCTAGTCAGGGCACATGCCCAGGTTGCAGGCTGAATCCCCAGTGGGGGGCATGCAGGAAGTGACCAGTTGCTGTTCTCTCTCGTCCATATTTCTTTTTTTTTTTTTTTTATCATCACTCGAGAACATTTCTGCATTTATCCTCAGACAGAGCAGGAGGGAAAGAGGGAGGAAGAGAGAGAGAGAAATATTGACGTGAGAGAGACACATCGAGTGGTCGCCACCCACACAACCCCAACTGGGGACCGGGACAAACTGCAACCGAGGTATGTGCCCCTAGTGGGAACCGAACCCAGGACTCTCTGGTCCACAGGCCAGTGCTCTAACTGCTGAGCCAAACCGGCCAGGGCTCTCATCGATATTTCTATCTCTCTCTCCCTCTCCCTTCCTCTCTCTTTAAAACCAATAAAGAAAAAAAATTTTTTTTAACTAAAAAACTGTAGGAGAGCGTAAGACCTGGCATATTAGTAAATACAAATTCAGTAAGGATGGATTTTGAGAGCTTATCTTAATTACTTATGGGAAAATCTTTGTTTATGTTCCAGGAAATTATAGTATTAATTTCAGACTATATAACTAATCAAAATAATGAAAAATTATACAGAAATCTTTTAAATCACATCTTCCCATTTATAATGCATTAAACCTAATAAACCACTAAGCTGGTTTACCCTATGAAAAGAAGTCAATCTTTATTTTTCATGAAGGGAAAATTGCATGTATTATGTCTAGTAAACACTCTACCATACTAAAAGAGTATGAGATGTTGAGAATTTTGGTAACATTTTTGAGGGAAGATCAAGTTTATGGACTTTGATTAGAGGAAGATAGTATAGACCTCTATTATAACATTAGACACAAACATACACACACACAAAACAAGTAAAACTCAATGTTGGTGCCAGGTAACTCATCCAACTCGAAGACATTTTAATGATAATTACAAACTATTAAAGTATGCAAGAATTATAGAGAACAGGAGAAATAATTTTAAATTGGTATAGTAATTTTGAATTTGTTATAAGGATTGAAAAATAAGACAATATCATTTCAAAGTCTTCTGGCTCTTAAGCTGTAACATGAAAATATCAAACAATTTTTATTTCACTTTCTAATTGTTAATTAGTGATTTTGGATTATACACTTTCCAAACATTCTGAAAAATGTTGAAATAGCACTAAATATATCTGCATAAAATTGGCTAAAACAAAAGCAATTAGGAATTTACTAATATAGCAAATTTAGTCTGGTACAAATATATCTATATAGAGTTGATTGAGTAAATTTCCCTTGCTGTAATAGAAATTCAGATGTATTTATTTACTTTAAAATTAAGCTAATTGGTTTATAAAATTTTCGATATGAGAGAGTGAATTTATTTTATATTTCTACTACCCTCCCCCCCCCAAAGAAAGCATCACTTTTCTTTTATTTACTAACTTAACCATCTAACATCAAACACAAAATGAAATTACTTGTTTTCTAATATGGTTATTCTATAAACATATTTTTCCTATGTAGAAATGTTTATTTACCATCTGAAATAAAAGGTTTAAAATACCCATACAAATGATGTGACTAGCACACCTCTTACTAGAGCTGTGTGAATAGACTGTTTCACTTGGAAGAACATACAGGACCAGGAATTTAAAATCCCAAGACAAGATGACTTCCACCATTATCTTTCACTAATTATGTAGGAAGTCTTGTTGAGATTCACTAAAAAAAAATTGGCAATTAAACTTTAGAGGCTGATCATATTCCTCACCAGTCAGTCAGAAGGATTAAGCAGTGGCTTTTAAATATATATTGTAAAAATCCAGTTAAAGATGAGCCCTTTGGCAATTTATTTTATTTTATTTTTATTATGTAATTTTTAATGCATACAAAATGGTAAAAATTACATGTGTAAATAAATAATGGTAAAATGGGTACCAGTTACCTACCACCCAGTCCGAGAGCGAGGACACTGCCTTTGTCTTTGCAGCATGCGCTCCTCCCTCTCCCTCTCTGCTCTCACCTCTGAAGAGGGGCCTTTACCCTGAATGTTGTGTTTCCTGCCTCAGTCTGCTCAGGCTGTTATAACAAAATACCACAGACTGGATGGCTTATCAACAACAAAAGTTTCTTTCTCACAATAATGGCGTCTGAACGTCTACATGCAGGGTGCCCACGTAGTCAGCTTCCGAGTCTGTTGAGAAGCTGCTGCCCGGTTACAGCTGTCAATTCACGGTAACCTCACGTGGTACCAAGGCTGTGGGAGCTCCACGTACTGATGAAGGTTCTAATCCCACGTGTGAGGGCTCCGCCCTCGTGACCTAATCACCTCTCAAGGGCACCACTTTCCAGTACTGTCAAACTGAACATTGTGTTTCCACATACGAATTCAGGGGTACACGAACATTCAGCCTATAGCAAATACTCTCTTGCTTTAAAAAAGTAAGCCCTGGCCGGTTTGGCTCAGCGGTTAGAGCGTCGGCCTGCGGTCCGGAGAGACCCGGGTTCGGTTCCCGCTAAGGGCACGTACCTCAGTTGCAGCTTGTCCCCGGCCCTGGTTGGGTTGTGTGGGTGGCAACCACTCGATGTGTCCCTTTCATGTCGATGTTTCTCTCTCTCTCTCTCTCCCTCTCCCCCTCCCACTCTATCTGAACAAAAATATGGAAAAATGTCCTCGGGTGAGGATAAAAAAAAAAAAAAAAGTAATTTAAGCCCTGGCCGGTTTGGCTCAGCAGTTAGAGCGTCGGCCTGTGGACCAAAGAGTCGCAGGTTCGATTCTAGTCAAGGGCACCTACCTCAGCTGCAGTTCATCCCCAGCCCTGGTCAGGGTTGTGTGAGGGCAACCAGTTGATGTGTCTCTCTCACATCGATATTTCGCTCTCTGTCCCTCTCTTTCCCTCCCTCCCACTCTATCTGAAGATAAATAGAAAAATATCCTTGGGTGAGGATTATAAAAAAAATAATAATTTAATCATATAAGTATGCATTTCTAAGCAAAACATTATTTAATTTTGTTTGTTAACTTTATACGAACGATCTTCTGTATATGGTTTTCCACTACCTGCTTTTTTTACTGTTATGTTTCTAAGCTTTATCCTAAGGTTATGTTCTGAGAGTCATATGTTGTTTTGCATATGGCTGAAGCAGGGCTCTATGACCTACTTTCCCCACTCATTCTTGTGTTTTTAAGCTACATCCTTGTTGCTGTGTATCTGTAGGACTGTGGGCTTTCTCTCTCAGCCAGAGTTTTCTTACCTTATAACAAAAATAATAATAGTGCCCTGGCCAGTTTTCTCAGTGGTTAGAGCGTCGGCCTGTGGTCCAGAGAGACCCGGGTTCGGTTCCCACTAAGGGCACGTACCTCGGTTGCAGTTTGTTCCCGACCCTGGTTGGGTCGTGCGGGTGGCAGCCACTCGATGTGTCCCTTTCACGTTGATGTTTCTTTCTCTCTCTCTCTCCCTCCCACTCTATCTGAACAAAATATGGAAAAATTTCCTTGGGTGAGGATTAAAAAATAATAACAACAATAATAATAGTAACTAGTGAGCATTAATAAATTACTGTTATACTTCCTTTTTTAAAAAGTCTTCTGGAAGTTTATTGTTTGTTCTTTTAAGTGTCCTCTTTTTTCTCCGGGATTTTTAAGGCCTTCACTTTTAGTGTTGTGCTGTTTCATCATCATATGTCTAGGTGCGGATTTCCCTTTATCGTGGTTGACAAATGCTGTGCTTTCTCTACCTGTGGATTTATTTTAAATCAGTTCAGGTAAATTATTGGCCATTATCTTTTTCAATATTGCCTTTTTCCTATTCTCTTATTCTTTTTTTTTTTTTATCCTCACCTGAGGACATTTTTCCATTTTTTGTTCAGATAGAGTGGGAGGGAGAGAGAGAGAAACATTGATGTGAAAAGGACACATCGAATGGCTGCCACCTGCACGACCAACCAGGGCCGGGGACAAACTGCAACCGAGGTACATGCCCTTAGCAGGAACCAAACCCGGGTCTCTCTGGACCGCAGGCCAACACTCTAACCGCTGAGCCAAACCAGCCAGGGCTATTCTCTTATTCTGATTAGACATACATTAAACTTTGTTCTACCCTCTGTGTCTTTTAACCCCTCTTTCATATCTTCCATCTCCTGCACACTCTGTACTGCATTCTGGGTAATTTCCTCAGATATAACTTCCAGGACATTAATCCTATCTTGGGCTGTTTTTATTCTTTTTTGTTATTGTTAATCCTCACTTTGGTATTTTTCCATTGATTTTTAGAGACAGTGGAAAGGAGAAAGAGAGAGAAAGAGAAACATTGATATGAGAGAGACATATCATTTGGTTGCCTTCCACATGACCCTGACTGGGATTGGAGATTGAACCTGCAACCCAGGCACATGCCCTTGACTGGAAATCGAACTCAAGACCTCTCAGTCTGCGGGCTGATGCTCTAACCACTGAGAAAACCAGCCAGGGCTTACTTTGTTGTTTTTCTTTTTATTCCTCACCTGAGGATATTTTTTTACTTATTATTAGATAGAGTGGGAGGGAGGGAGAGGAGAGACAGAGAGAAACATTGATGGTAGAGACACATCAACTGGTTGCCTTCCACACAACCGGACCAGAGCCAGGGACAAACCACATCCGAGGTACTTGACCAGAATTGAACTCGCGACTCATTGGTCCCTAGCAATGCTCTCACCGCTGAGCCAAACCAGCCAAGGCTTATTCTGTTTTTTTTTTTTTTATTCTCACCAGAGGACATTTTTCCATTTTTTGTTCAGATAGAGTGGGAGGGAGAGAGAGGAAGAGAGAGAAACATCGATGTGAAAGGGACACATTGAGTGGCTGTGACCTGCACGACCAACCAGGGCCGGGGACAAACTGCAACCGAGGTATGTGCCCTTAGCGGGAACCAAACCCAGGTCTCTCTGGACCACAGGCTGACGCTCTAACCGCTGAGCCAAACCGGCCAGCGTGGGCTTTTTCTGTTTTTAACACATTCACTGAGTTAATTTCAAAATCTATAACATCTATTGGGCCAAAAATGTTTCTTTGGTTCTTTTACTAATCTTTCTTGTTATTTTATTTTAATTATTTTTATTTATTTATTTATTCATTTTATCCTCACCTGAGGACATTTTTTGCATTCATCTTCAGATAGAGTGGGAGGGAGAGAGGGAGGAAGAGAGAAAGAGAAACATCGATGTGAGAGAGACACATCAAGTGGTTGCCACCCACACGACCCCAACCGGGGGCTGGGGACAAACTGCAACCAAGGTACGTGCCCCTAGTGGGAACCGAACCCAGGACTCTCTGGTCCATGGGCCGACACTCTAACCACTGAGCCAAACCGGCCAGGGCTTTCTTGTTATTTTAATAGTCTCTTGTTTTTTAAATCTGTTTTGTTCCATATTTGATTTCTTAACAAGGTTCATGATAGCTTATTTAATAATCTGTAAATGACAATTCCAATTCCAGTTCTTTAGTTCTTATATATGTATTACTTTCTGTTTCTGTTGGTCCTAACTCATGGTGGCTTATGTGTTGGTGATTTTTTAAAATTGTGAGCTGATATTTTATTGAGTTTAATTTATAGACATCCCCAGGACCCAAACTGGGAGTTGCTTTTCTCCAGAGAGTATTTTCATTTGATTCTGAGGGGAGGTCTGAGATGTGATGAACTAATTAGAGGTCTCTGAAGCTTTTTATTTTGTTTTTTGTTTTTTTTTGGCAGAACTAGGCTCAAAGCAGGAGTCTCCGGTGTAATCCCTACACCTTGTAGTGTGCCTCCAGGCTCGTCCCGGGCTGGCTCTGGCATATGCCCAGGCCAGCTCTAGCTTTTGTGTTTGCTTATTGCTTCCTGTTCTAGGTTGAGCTCACTTTTTTTTTTTTCTCTTTGATTCCTCTCATGAAACAAGAGAAAAACTTTAAAATGCATGTGAGTTTTGATTCAAATCAGGATTTAATTATCTCAGAGCTGATAGGCCTTTCGGATTATCTAGCTTTCCATCCTGCCAAAAAATGGATGTCCACACAGCGTTGCTAGCTGAGTAACAATTCTTGGGCGAAAGTTATGGAGGATTCTTCCTTTAGTATAATATTAACTTTCTCCTGTCACTAATGCCCCTGTCGCAGAACTTAAGTTCTGTGCAGAAAGAATATTCAGTGGAAGTCAGCGATGTGACTTATTGTCTATGTTACCTTGGAAAAGTTGCTTATCCCAGGTAAGTTATTTAACCTCTCTGTTTCTGTTTGTTGTACTATAAAATCAGGATATACTTATCACCATACCTACCCACAAATTGTAAGGATAAAATGAGAAATTGTGGTAAAACACACCTTGAAAAATAGGAAGGTGATGCCCTGGCCAGTTTGGCTCAGCGGTTGAGTGTCGGCCTGCGGACCAGAGAGTCCCAGGTTCGGTTCCTGCTAGGGGCATGTATCACAGAAAAAAAATAGGAAGGTGAAAAACAAAATGTAATGGTAATTCTATTAACTAACATTTATTGAGCACTTACTGTGTTTAGCAGTCTGTTAAGCTGTTCATAAAACTCTCACTTGCTTTGCCCTGACTGGTTTTGCTCAGCGGTTAGAGCATTGGCCCGTAGACCAATGAGTCTTGGGTTCGATCCAGTCAAGGGCACGTACTTCAGTTGCAGTTCGTCCCTGGCCCTGATCCAGTCGTGCAGGAGGTAACCAGTTGATGTGGTTCCATCACATCGATGTTTCTCTCTGTCTCTCTCTCTCTCCCTCCTCCCACTCTATCTGATAATAAGTAGAAAAAAAACACCTCTCATTAGCTCCTTACAACAACACTGTAAGATGGATACTAATATTCAGTTTAACAGTTGAAGGGACTGAGGCTCGCAGAGTCTAAAAGTTTAAGATGATGGTACCATTATTTAGGAGCTCCTTATTTTTATCATGAAATGACCCAGTTCAGTTATTATGATAAAGGGCAGAGGTTTCCTCAAAGTTAAGTACTACAATATCTCAATTTCCTGGATGATTTTCTCTCAAGTAATGAGAAATATTGTACAAGGATTAATGCCCCTCAAGATGCCTGCTATGTTAAAACCTCTATCTACCCTGAGGAAGTGATGTGTTTTTGATAAAAGCAGCTTTAGCTATGAAGACTCCATTGCAATTTGTATAGCTGTGTAATCGAAACTACTAAAAGGCATGTTAATATATTATTCTACTCACAGAACAGCAGTTTGATTCCTATGACTTCTTGGCACATCTGCTTGGGATATAAATCCTAAGCAGACTGAGCAGTCACTTTCTAAATCTTCAAAATGCTTTACTAAGCAAAGTCTTTAGTGTGGTTAAGGAGAGAAAAAATTAATAGACTCCCAAGTGAGTGAGTGGAGTGGTCTGGCTCACTGCAGTGTTTAGGGCAGGTGCAGGCAGGACTGGAAACTTGGAAAAGATGCACTTTGAGGTAGAGGGTAGCACACAAGCCTACAAGCACCAGAAGGTGAACTCTCTTGCCAACTTGAGATAATTAGAGAGGGTCTTTGGGGAATGGGTTGCCCATGTCTGCAATGTGTTTAATTTTTGTTACTGGCAAGAGTTCAAATTACATTTAAGTGGGCTTGATTAGTGATACCAATTATTACTGGCCTGCTCACACCCCTTTCTAGTAAAATCCCTACCCACTGACCTTACTGACTTCTCAATAGGCCACGTGACCATCACTGTAATTAATTGGATACCTGGTCCAAGGGAGTGGCCATAGATTAGACCCAGTGACCTATGTCTCGTGTGCTTTGGTTTATTTGTTTTAAATCTGTTTTTACTGAATTTTTAGAAAGAGAGGAAGGAAGAGATAGAAGCATCGATGTGAGAAAGAAACATTGATTGGCTGCCTCCTGCCTGCCCCTCACTGGGGATCGAGCCCCCAACCTGGGCATGTGCCCTGACCAGGAATCAAACTGAGGCCTCCCAGTCCACGGGACAATGCTCAATCCACGGAGCCACACCAGCTGGGCTCATGTGCTTTGGTTTAAAAACAAAAGCAGAAGTCAAATCTTCTCTCTTGGGAACCTGCAAGAAGAAACACAAAGGGAAGCTACTATTTCAGTATGTGCTGGAACTGGAAAGCAATAGAGGTGTAGGGGCTAGAATGGCCACTTTTGCAGCCAGCTGCAAGATGAGTAAGCTGAGAAGGCTGATCCAGAGAGAGAGGTGCTGATTCACTGAGAGGTCAAAGAGCCCTAAGGGAGAGGAGGGCGTGACTGTTCCCTAGTGCTACTGCTGCATTTCCAACTCTTCCTGAGGCCTTCTGGTTCAGTGTACTCAGGTTTTAGTGCACATATGTTTTTCTAGAATCTCTCCTTTTGACTTGTCACTGAGTCATGAGTAACTTCACTTAGTCTCTGTTTCTTTTAACCAAAATAACCCAGTATGGATCCCACAATTCATGACGATTCTGTCTAATGCTGCTCTGGGTGTTAATATCTAGACTATCTTTATTTATTTATTTAAAAAAAATTTTTTTTTCCTTTATTGATTTTACAGAGAGAGGAAATGAGAGGGTGAGAGAGAGAGAGAAACATCAACGAGAGAGAATATCAATTGGCCACCTCCTGCATGCCCCCCACTGGGGACCAGGTCCACAACCTGGGCATATGTCCTGACTGGGAATTGGACTGGCGACCTCTTGGTGCATGGGTCGACGCTCAACCACTGAGCCACACCGGCTGGACCTTAGACTATCTTTAAAAATTCCCCACTTGGCCCTGGCCGGTTTGGCTCAGCGGTTAGAGCATCGCCCTGTGGTCCAGAGAGACCTGGGTTCGGTTCCCGCTAAGGGCACGTACATCGGTTGCAGTTTGTCCCCGGCCCTGGTTGGTTGTGCGGGTGGCAACCACTCGATGTGTCCCTTCACGTCGATGTTTCTCTCTCTCCCTCCCTTCCTCTCTCTCCCTCCCACTCTACCTGAACAAAAAATGGAAAAATGTCCTCGGGTGAGGATGATATAAATAAATAAATAAATAAATAAATAAATAAATAAATAAATAAATAAATAAATAAATGTTCCCCACTTGTTTACTATCTGAGCAGGACTCCTGCATTGCAAGCAGCAGGAAGCCACATCAGACTGACTTGAAAGGAGGAGCTTATTAGAAGGACTTGTATTTGATGAAGTAACCATGTCTGGAGAAGGGCAAGAATGCTCCTGGGCCTCAGGAACTATGGGAACCTAGGACTCAAGCCCTGTTAGAACTCTGGCTCTGTGTCTTGTCTCTGCTTCTCTCTGTATAATTTTTATTCTTTCTTCTTGCTTAAGACTAATGTATACATGATAGGATACATGGCCTCTGGGTATTCCAGTTTTCTACAGAGACTGTATGGCTTAGTGATTAGGAAGCATGGACCCCAAGGCTAGTGGGCTGGTTTTGAATCTAAATTTAGCCATCACCAGCAGGAGATCTTGACCTTTAAGCTTAACCTTGAATGTAAGCCTGTTTCCTCCTCTGTAAAATGGAGATTTAAAATAGGTTCTTACCTCCCAGTGTTGTGAAGATTATATGTGATAATGTATGTAAAGCATTTAGCTCAGCATCTGGCACTCAATTAAGTTAGTACTTATTATTACTTCCCTGCCAAATGCAAGACCAGAAAAGGCTTTTCCTTAGAGAATGTAGATCTTAGCATATATTGATACAAATACATTTACCAAAAAAAAGGGAGACAGGGCCTTTGATGAATTTCTCCATCAGTAAGTTGAAGGAGGTGAATTGCAAGGAACCAGGCTGAAGTAAGGCCTGCCAAGATCTGATAGTAGATTTTGATAGCAGCTCCTATTAACTGCCACTGGAGGGCGCGAACAGGCCTGGGGATGTTCAGTAGGACAGAGCTCTGAAAACTCATTGCTAGCCAAGGCACACCCATTCATGGCCACCGGAGGGTGCCAGACTGTCAGCACAGGATGGGGACCTGGCCCATGCACCTGAACTGGCTGGGGAAACTGTTCATGGAGAATCAGATGAGGGAGGGGAAAGAAAGAGGGCCAATTAAGTAATGTGTCCGTTACTGGTTTGGAGGTGCCATGCCAGGTGGGGACCCTGGAAACCTAAGACAAAAAACCCAGAGAGCTTCAAGAAATCTCTGTGTGTGTTTGGTTTGGTGTGAAGGCTCAACCATGTCTCAAAGGAATCTGCTGGAGAAGCAGGGAACTGTTAAAACATCAAGGCAAGAGGGTCTGGAGAGATTAAGAGTCAGACTTGAGTTGAAGAACCTATACAGAAGTCTGGCCAGGCCAAATGAGCAAGACAAAGATGAAGCCTGGAGATAAGACCCAAAGCAAAGTTGGCAGAGGGCAGGAGCCTTTGACAGCATCTAGGCTGCCACCTAGGAAGGATCTGCTGAAAGTATTAAACCAGTTCAGATAAACTATCCACAGAGCCATTTTTTAAAATCCTCACCTGAGGACATTTTTCCATTGATTTTCAGGTAGAAAGGGAGTGAGGGAGGGATTGGTTGCCTCCCACATGACCTGGACCAGGGCTGGGGATAGAACTGCAACCAAGGTACATGCCCTTGACCGGAATCAAATCTGCAACTCTGCCAGGGCATTCAGATAAACTGTCAAATGATTATTTCAGTCTTAAAGGAAACTCTACTGATTAATCCAATCATGCTTCAAGATAATTAATAGTAAAGCTAAAAATTATTTAATATGTAATTATCTAATATGTAAAATGTTTCAGCCAGTTATTATCTAAACTGCAATTCTTTGTGTACCACCAGAAAATTCATTATGGCATAAAAGTTGTAGGAAAAAAAATGAAAGCACTACTAGTTAGAAGTCTAGAGTCCATTTAAAAAACAGCATTTAATTCAGGACTATTTTGCAAATGAGAAGTAAAAAAGCAAACCCAAAAAACAGCATTTAGCCCGGCCAGTGTGGGTCAGTGGATTAAATGTCATCCCATGGACTGAGAGGTCCTGGATCGATTCCCAGTTGGGGCACATATCTGGGGTTGTGGGCTCGATCCCCAGTGGGAGACATGCAGGAGGCAGCCGATCAACGTTTCTCTCTCACATTGATATTTCTGTCTCTTTCTCTAAAAAAAAAAAATCAATGAAAACATTTTAAAAAAATTTATTGGGCTTCAATAATATGGAAAATATAAAATTATATAAAGAATAAAACAGCCCTGGCTGGTTTGGCTCAGTGGTTAGAGCATCGGCCTGCGGTCCAAAGAGACCCGGGTTCGGTTCCCGCCAAGGGCACGTACCTCAGTTGCAGTTTGTCCCCGGCCCTAGTTGGTCGTGCGGGTGGCAGCCACTCGATGTGTCTCTTTCACGTCGATGTTTCTCTCTCTCTCTGTTCCTCTCTCTCCCTCCCACTCTATCTGAGCAAAAAACGAAAAAGTGTCCTCGGGTGAGGATAAAAAAAGAAAAAGAAAAAAAAATTTTTAAAAAGAATAAAACAAAAAATGATTTGTACTACCACAATTTTAATTGATCTTTTTAATCTTATTTTAAATGTATAATTTATTAATGTAATCAATTTGGTATTCTGTCTTTTTTTTTTTTTTTTGTCTTAGAGACGAGGAAGGGAAAGAGAGCAAGAGATAGAAACATCGATGGGAGAACACATTGATTGGCCACCTCCTGCATGCTCCCCACTGGGGATTTGGCCCACAACCTGGGCATGTGCCCTGACTGGGAATTGAACTGGTAACCTCTTGGTGAATGGGTCGACGCTCAACCACTGAGCTACACTGGCTGGGCGGTATTCTGTCTTTTACATCTACCATCATTTCTCAGGTATCTCTATGTAACAAAATTATTCTTAATGACTGCATATGGGAACCATGAATTTCATGTGGATGTACCATAAGTTACTTTAACACTTTCATTATTATTGAATATTTAGTTTGCTTTCAATTTTAAATTATACTATGATAAATATTGTTTGTGTATAAAACTGTGCTCACATTTTTGTATATTTCCTGAGAAGCTATTTCTGAAAATAAAGTTATTGGATCAAAGAGCCTTAATGTTATAAGATTCTTGATATATAAGGTAAAATTGTTTTACAGAAAATTTGATCAGATCTACACTTCTTTCTGTATTCTCACCAGCATAGAATGTTATCTACTTAAGTGAATGTTAACATCTTGGATAAATAATACTATAGACTTTGTCATATTTTTAGCTATTTGTATTTCATCTGTTTTGAATTGTCTTTTACCCATTGTTCTAAATTTAGATTACAGTGTTTTTAGCATGAATTTATTTAAATGCAGTGGCCTTACATCAGGTGAGAGAGTGACCTGCTAGACCAGAGAAAGCTGCCTGACTCCTTGAGCACATCATTGCTTCAGTTTGATGACCGGAACACAAACCTGTGCTCCACTGGGATGTGGGACATCCCTTCATGAGCCTGAGGACCAGGCAACTGCATGGGCTGTGGCCAGCAGACTATTTGTTGGGGTAGATAGGACCTCTTTGGATCAGGCACCTTTGGCCTGCTCTCTCTCAAAGAAGCCCAGCCACCCAGTCTGCTAATCATGGAGATAATAGGAAATGCCAACTGGTTGAGTTGAAACATACCTCACTTTATTTGGCCAACTGTTTTGTTTAATTAAGCAGACACATTTCCAGACACATTTGTCGTAGTTGTTTTTGTTTGTTTGTTTCAATTTTTGTTCAGATAGAGTGGGAGGGTGAAAGAGGAAGAGAGAGAGAGCAAAACATCAACGTGAAAGGTACACATCGAGTGGCTGCCTCCCGCATGACCCAACCGGGGCCAGGGACAAACTGCAACCGAGATACGTGCTCTTAGCAGGAACTGAACCTGGGTCTCTCTGGACCGCAGGCCAAGGCTCTAACCACTAAGCCAAACCGGCCAGGGCTCAGTTGTTATTTTTAATCTAACAATGAGTTTTAATTCAATATTGCAATTTCCCTGTTTTATTTAAAAAAATATATTTTTTAAAATGGGTTTTTGTTGATTTTAGGGAGAGAGAGAGAGAAACATCCATGTGAGAGAAAAACATTAATCGGTTGCTTCCTATACACACCCCAACTAGGGACTAAACCTGCAGCCTAGGCATGTGCCCTGACTGGGACTGGAACTGGTGACCTTTTGGTGCATGGGATGATGCTTAACCAACTGAGCCACACTGGCCAAGGCTAAAAATCTTTCTGTTAATATAAGTAAATATATTTATTTCTTTAAATAAATGAGATAAAACCATGGTAACAATGGAATATACCATCATACTTATTATGTCATCATGGTAAATAACATAGTGCAGGGCTAGGAGTTGGTAACCTGGTCCCAGGATAAGGTTTATACTCACCGTTCCTCTACCCACCCACTTTTGCTTTCTCTGGTAAAAGTAGAGCCCACCGCATCTCAATGATATGAACGATCATTTTGGTATGTGGGGGTGGTGTGCTATAACTATGCCTTCAGTTGATTTATGCTTGGAGTTACTTTACAAGTTGTAGTGGCAGATTTGCCCTGATTTATCAACATGCTGCCATTAGGGTCTGTATTAATTAGAGTTCCTCAATTGTACACAACAGAAACAGACTCTGGGAAATTTGAGTAGAAAAGAAATGATTTAGAAAGATAACAGGTAGCTCACGGAACTAATGGGAAAGCTGGGGGATCTTCCTAGAGGAGGGCAGGGACCAGGACATCTCTAGAGGTCTAGGTGGCAGGAAGTCCTTGACAGTCTGAGGGCACAGCTGCTAGGACAGTGGGTGCCAACCAGGTTTTCAGTGTTTAGGTCGCGTCACTTCACATTCCAGGATAGTCTGTTCACCGAGATCCTTGACTATGGGAGAACAAGGCTGGCTGATACATAATCCCATCAAGTCTGTGCACAGTTGGGGAAAGTAGTTCCCCAGTTAGAGTGCTATTATCAAAGTAAGCCTTGTGTGGTACCAGGGCGGTAAGTCCCAAGTGTCCAAAGCTGCTCTAGTGCTGGGCATCCCAGCGACTCTCACTCCTCCAGTGGCTTCTGCAGCCCTCCCTAAACTCCGAATTTGAATCCTTACCATAGCAGGATGGAATCCTTACCATGCCATCAGGACCACCACATCCATGTCATTGTCCTCCACCACTGTGGCTGAGACTCTGGATGTAATGAGAAGGTTTCCTACAATCACAATGTTTACAGCCAACGGGCAAGACATTTTGCCTCTGAAGAAATGATAGTTTTGCTTTCTGGCCCCCAAAATGCCATGTGGGTCTTTCAGTTTTCAGTTCTACAAGTGAACTCTGCAAGTGAGAGGATTTGAGTGCATTCCTCTGCATCACACTGAAGATACTGCTCCCTGCTAAAGCCACCCGTGTGCTAACCCAAGGCACATTTTTCATCTTATTCTGACCTGAGCAAGAGAAACACTGATGTGAGAGAGAGACATCGACTGGTTGCCTTCCGCACGACCCAACCAAGGCTGGGAGGAACCGCCACCGAGGTACGTGCCCTTGACCAGAATCGAACCCCAGACTCATTGGTCTGCAGGCCAATGCTCTAACCACCGAGAAAACCAGCCAGAGCATCCCACCATTTCTCTTATGAAATGAGGTCTCCTTTGACATCCCAGAAGCATGCAAATGAGGTCCTAATGCAACGGAGTTTAAGTGTTGGCTTGTGATAAGGTGTGCAAAACACATACAAACAAGAGGTTCCATATTGTGCTTGGGAGGCTAAATTTAGATCAGGGTACAGGTGGGGGTTGGGATCATCTCAGTGGAGATGAATTGCCTGGAACTCCTGCTTGAATTCTGTAGCAACTGAAAGCAACTGGTCTGCCCTCCCCCACACATGGAGCCATTCTGATAAGAATCAGCTGCTGTGGGAATAAGGTCAAGAGTCCAGAGGATTCACAGGGCTGAGGAATATGTGTTACTGGCATTAAAACTCTAAATGCACTTTCCCACAGAAATACTGTTATAAATAGTGGTCAAGGTCTTTAGTATTATTAGTGCAATATTTTAGATACATTAGTGTTCTGTAAGCTTTTGTGGGCTGGCCTTTGGGCAGAGCCACCCTTTGTAATATTGTTTCTATAGGAAAACTTGTTCCCAGTTCCAGACAACAGACCAGCAAATAAATTTATAAGCTGGGAATTGCCTATTTTGAGGCTTTTCACCAGTAAACACAATAGATTCATAGGCTTTCATAGTCAAACGAACCTCCAGCCTTGTGGTCTAAGATATTGGCTCTGAGCCCAGAAACCCTCCTCCCTCCTTTGCCCTTCTGTCCTCTCCCTGCTGAACATTTTGATTGAATACCCCCTAGCCTCGAGAGTCCATCAGTGCTGCCTCTATCCCCAGATCCACCTGCAGGCATTTCACTAAGGTAAAAGCTAAGGATCTCTAATTCTAAATGTTTAAATAGAAACATTTCAGAATTACACAAAGGTAGAAAGAATAATTAATGCTTGTGGACTCATCTTCAGAAATAAAATATCAATTATACATTGAAGCACCCATAGCCCTCCCCAGTCTCTCCAGCCTCCCTCCTATTCCAGAAGTAATCACTTTCCTGAATTCAGTGATTATTATGGCCATGTAAATGCTCTGCTGTTCTCTATACTCACCCTGGGCTTCCCCTCTGCTAGAATGGTAGAGATGTAGAGGGTGGGAAAAGAATCAGTTTGGGGATATGGACCCAGACCCTGGTTTGGGATGGAGACTAAACCCATGTTGAAGAAATGTCATTGTAGGAAATGGAGAAAACGCTCAGTATGTGTCAAGGCCATGTTCTGGAAGGATGTGGGGAAGGCCGACCAGGGAAAATCAGGACAGGGTGTCTCGTGAGCTGGATTTGTCTAGCCTGGCAGATGGTCTATGTCTGCCAAGCCTGGAATAAAGGCCAGGAAATTGATAATCATAGAAAAGGGTGGCAAGAATCGAAAAGTCTCATCAGAGAGGCCATCTCTTGGAACATTTCTGGGCTACAGGAACAGGGAAATAAGTCCATTTACTCAGTCAGTCATTCATCCAACAAATTAGGGCACAGGCAGTGTGTTAAGCAGTAGTGGGATGGAATATAAACAAGAACAAAAAATGAGCCCTGTTCTGAAGAAACTCAGATTAGAAGAGGAGAGGGCATAAAAATACTCACAAATAATGTGGTGAGTTAGAGTAGAGGGGGCTTGGCAGGACTCGGGATGCAGGCTGGGTCAGCATTAGTCCTACACACTGGGTGTTAGTTTAATAATCCAGGATGTAGCCCTGGCCAGTTTGGCTCAGCAGCTAGAGTGTTGACCTGCAGACTGGAGGATCATGGGTTCGATTCCCGGTCAAGGGCACATACCTGGGTTGCAGGTTCTATCCCCAGCCCCAGTCACGGTCATGCAGGAGGCAACCGATCGATGTGTCTCTCTCACATAGATGTTTCTCTCTCTCCCTCCCTCCCTTCTACTGTATCTGAAAATCAATGGGGAAATATCCTCAGGTGAGGATTAGCAACAACAACAAAATAATAATAATCCAGGATGCAGCTTCTGAGGAAGGTTAGCAGAGGGTTTGTTGGCACTGTGAGGATCTAAGAGATGTTCTGGGGCAAAGGAAGGGAATGAGAGGGGGAAGGTCAAAAATTCCAATTCAGTGGATGCAAATGAGTCTGGGAGAAGACAGATACCTGAAGTAGAACAGGAGTTCAGACACTGGACAGGCGGGACAACTGTCACTAGGTCTTCCTATCGATACCATTCTAGATACCACCTTCCTGATATCACCACTTAGAACCCACAAGCTGCTCTAATCCTCATACTTCTCTGTACTTATGCTTCTCTTTATCCCACCAGACATTTCTGTTTGTGTCCTATGGAACGAACCCGTCTGTTGGTGAACAAATCCCTCTACTTCCTCAACTTCTTTCTACAACTATTTATGGTAGATGACTTTGAGAGTATCTTCCCAGCTCACAAAGACCTCCATAGCACCTCTCCTCACCCATAGTGGGCTTGTGGCTACTATCTTGTTTAATGTGTCCGAGATACTCTTGGATACTTCCTCCAACCCTCCACTCCCTACTGGCCACAGATAGCTCGAGTTGATTTCTCTTACATGCAACCAGAGACCTAGCTAATCTCCCACCTCCTTGCACTGAACTGAAACCTTGCTTTCCCCTGAGGTTACCACTTCCCCTGCAGTCCTTTCAAGTAGAAGCTATTTATTCCTCCATGCCCCACATACAGAGAGGCTCGAGCAACATTCTTTAGCTCCCTTCTAAGCAATTTCTCCTTTATTCTAGTATGAAAATCCTCTATCCCACTGAGGTCTATGCCATTAAACTGGTCACCTTTTCTCCTGGCATTTACCAACCTCGTTTATACACTCACATTTATTAAATGCCTGTCTCATTTGTTCATCCTGTGGGGGTTTCACTGACTCTGTGGACCACCCACGCAATGGCCAAACTTTGTAGTTCCTTGACCTTTCGAATTCAGCATCTTCACTTCCCTCCACTCCAGTGTCCTCCTATGGCCGTACCCTGTACTTTGTCATCACCAGAACAGTTCCACCCTAGACACCATAAATTCTCAACTCCTATAACTACCTGTCCAGGACTCTGCGTTGACACCGTCTGATGGCTTGAGACCTATACAAATTTTCAGTGGTGTTCTCAGCCCATTGGGTAAACATTTATACTTGTTTCCCATCCGTTTTCCCTTGCACCCTCTGAAGTCATTGCATGGTTCACTACTTTTTCCAAGCTCCACACAATCAGGTGAAACTCTCTGTTCAGTTATTAAGTTACTCATTATTATTATTCAACAAACATTTATTACACACCTACTATGTCCCAGGTACTGTGGATACAGTGCACAGCTTGGCCAGTGAGCAGCTCACAGTCAAGGAGGTCACATAAACATAATTACAAACCATGATAAGACCTGGGGGTGGGGCTGGGAGGTAGAAAAGGGCACTTCAGAAAGAAGAAACAGCATGAGCAAAACACTGAGGCAGAATGGAGTGTGGTTTGAGGAAATGAAACAAAAAACCTATATAGTTGAAGACAGAGAACTAGAGAGTGGAGCAAGGTGAGGCTGAGAGGGGGAGAAACAGGGTAAGATCTGCATTTTGGAAAGACTACAGGCAAGGGCTCAGTAGGGAGGTGGAGCCCAGGGGCTTTTTTTTTAAATCCTCACATGAGGATATTTTTCCATTTATCTTTAGAGTGGAAGGGAGGGAGAGAGAGAAACATTGATGTGAGAGAGACACACCGACTGGTTGCCTCCCACAGGACCCTGACCAGGACCAGGGACGAACTGCAACTGAGGTACATGCCCTTGACCGGAATCAAACCCGAGACTCGACTTCCGGTCAAGATGGCGGGTAGGTAATCGCGGTATCGCGTCCTCCCACAACCACATCAAAGTTACAACTAAACTACAGAACAACCATCATTCAAAACCACCTGAAATCAAGCTGAATGGAAGTCCTACAACTACGGAATTAAAGCAGCAGCCAAATCGAGACTGGTAGGAGGGGCGGAGGGGACGGGCTGGTCCCACACCCACGTGTGGCGGATAAAAGTCAGGAGGACACCTCGGCTGGGAAGGTCCTCCCTGAGGACTGAGGGGTCCCCGTCCCACACCAGGTGCCCCGCTCAGGGTTCCAGTGCCAGGAAGAGAATCCCCATAACTTCTGGCTGGAAAATCAGCGGGAACTGAGGCTCAGGGGGGCTGAGGCGGCTGGAGCCCCAGGCAGCTCCTTAAAGGGCCCGCGCACTGACTTATCGGACTCTCTCCCTCTAAGCTTGGAGGGGAGGCAGCTCGAGGGGCGCCAGAGACATACAGGGAAGAACTAAGCTGTTTGGCACTGGAGTGAGGGCTGGAGAGGGGGCTTTCTCCGGGACAAACGTGCTGTCAGAGGCCTTTGTTCCTTTGGTGAGCCCTTCCCTGGGGCGGCAGACAGTCGCCATATCTGGGACTCCAGCAACCTGGCTCACACTGGTTGCCCCGCCCTGGTGACTCCCTGAGGCCCTGCCCCACCCAACTTTCAGGCCCACCCAAGCTGTTGCCAGTTGCTTAACCATAGGATTGGCCTGTCTTGGATCCTGCTTCAGGGTTTCCTAAATTCTTTCAAACAAGCAGCATCTGGTCTCAGCTAGCCCCATACCTTTTCTTAAGCAATACATAGAAACAAACACAGGGAGGCAGCCAAAATGAAGAGACAAAGAAACAGGTCCCAAATGAAAGAACAGAACAAAACCCCAGGAAAAGAACTAAGCGAAATGGAGATAAGCAACCTAACAGATGCTGAGTTCAAAATACTGCTTATAAGGATGCTCAGTGAACTTAGTGAGAACCTCAGCAAACTTAGTGAGGGCCTCAAGAGTATAAGAAAGGACCAGCCAGAAATGAAAGATACACAGTCAGAAATGAAGGAGGCACTAACTGAAATAAAGAATAATTTACACAGATTCAATAATAGAGTAGGTAAAGCCAAGAAGCAAACCATCGATTTGGAATCTAAGGAAGCAAAAAACACCCAATCGGAACAGCAAAAAGAAAAGAATCCAAAAAAAGGAGGATAGTGTAAGGAGCCTCTAGGACAACTTCAAGCGTGCCAACATTCACATCTTGGGGGTGCCGGAAGGAGAAGAGAGAGAACAAGAAATCGAAAACCTATTTGAAACAATAATGGCAGAAAACTTCCCTAACTTGGTGAAGGAAACAGACATACACATCCAAGAAGCGCAGAGAGTCCCAAACAAGATGAACCCCAAGAGGCCCACACCAAGACACATCATTATCAAAATGCAAGAGGTTCAAGACGAAGAGAGAATCTTAAAAGCAACAAGAGAAAAGCAGTTAGTTACCCACAAGGGAGTTCCCATAAGACTGTCAGCTGATTTCTCAAAAGAAACTTTGCAGGCCAGAAGGGAGTGGCAAGAAATATTCAGAATGATGAAAAGCAAGAACCTACAATCAAGATTACTCTATCCTGCAAAGCTATCATTTAGAATCGATGGCCATATAAAGAGTTTCCCAGACAAGAAAAAAGTTAAAAGAGTTCATCACCAAGCTGTTATTATATGAAATGTTGAAGGGTCTTTTTGAAGAAAAAGATAAAACATATGAACAAACAAAATGGCAATGAATACATATCTATCGACAATGGAATCTACAAACAAAATGAACAGGCAGAACAGAAACATTCTCATAGATACAGAGAACATTTTGTTGGTTGCCAGATGGGAGGGGGGTTGGGGGAATGGGTGAAAAAGGTGAAGGGATTAAGAAGTACAAATTGGTTGCTAGACTGACAAACCTCAAAGAGAAGGGGGTTGGAGGGTGGGAAGAAATAAACCAAAGAACTTATATGCATAACCAATGGACACAGACAACAGTGTGGGAAAAGGCAGGAGGGGGGCGGGAGTGGGGAGGAGGGAGTCAATGGGGGGCAAAATGAGGAACATCTGTAATGCATTCAACAATAAAGATTAAAAAAAAAAAAAAAAAAACCCGAGACTCATTGGTCCGTGGACCCATGCCCTAACTGCTGAGCCACACCAGCTGGGCCCCAGAGGCTTTTTTTAGGGCAGTGAAACCACTCTGCATGACACTGTAATGGTGGATACATGACAACGTACCTTTGTCAAAACCCATAGGACTGTATAACATCACCAAGAGTGAACCCCAATATGAACTATACTAATAATGTATTAACATTGGTTCAATAGTGGTAACAAATGTGTCACACTAATGCGAGATATTAATAACGGGAAACTGGGAGTCACGTAGAGGGGGCGTAAGGGAACTCTACCATGTGCTCAACTTTTTGTAAGCCTAAAACTACTATAAAAAATTAAGTCTAGCCCTGGCCGGCTTGGCTCAGCGGTTAGAGCGTCGGCCTGCGGTCCTGAGAGACCCGGGTTCGGTTCCCGCTAAGGGCATGTACCTTGGTTGCAGTTTGTCCCCGGCTCTGGTCAGTCGTGCGGGTGGCAGCCACTCGATGTGTCCCTTTCACATCGATGTTTCTCTCTCTCTCTGTTCCTCTCTCTCCCTCCCACTCTACCTGAACAAAAAAAAATGGAAAAATAAATAAATAAATAAAGTCTAGCCCTGGCCGGTTTGGCTCAGTGGTTGGAGAGTCGGCCTGTGGACCAGAGTCCCAGGTTCGAATACCGCTAAGGGCACATACCAAAAAATAAATAAATAAAGTCTACTAATGAATAAAATGGGAGCAAGGGGTAAGACCACTAGCTGCTGTGAGCAAAGTAGATGGGAGGAAGAGGAAATATGGGCAGACCATTAGAGAGCTGTCTCAGAAGTCCAGGCAAGAGGCGATGGTAGCTCAGACCAGAGAGGCTATGGAGCAAAAGGAGCAGGGGATAGAAGGTGGTACTGACAAGACATGGTGATGGACTAGATGTGGTTTGGGGAATCTAGGGCCAGTGAGGTTTTCAGCTTGCTCCTTGATGATTCAATATCACTTGGTGCCAAGTCCCTAGGACAATGTTATCAATACATGCTAAGATACCATTGAATACACGTATTCTTAGCATGCAAGTAAATGTGATGCTCACACGAGAGACATTTTATTGCCTGCTTTTTGGCACTGACCGTGATCATTCCCTGCCAGACCTTGCTTGAATGGGAGGTCATCCCATGAGTCCTATGCTTGCTTCAATTGCTAATTGAAGTGGACAAGGTTGCTTGGCTTTTTTGGGCCTTAGTATTTACCCCAGTAACGTGAGAAAGCTGAACCGGATGGCCTGTAAAGGGTAGTACAAAGTGGGGAGTCTTCCAGATACTGAAGTACTTTTCATGCCTGCCCCTCCCCAACCCTTGGGCTTTCACAGTAAATGCTAACACATCCAAATTCTTGGTCAGTGCTCTCCTGCTCCGGGCCGACCTGCACTACTTCTGTGTTCCAGGGTTGTGACTAGGGCCTGTACAAGTCGCCATAACCCCAAGTAACTCTGGAACAACACCAGATACTTCTCTCCAAGTCAGGCTTCGGACACACGACCAGATGGCCCTAGAGGAAACTTAGCTCTCTGTGTGTTTTTATTTCAAAATAAAGCCTATCTTCAGACAACAGAGCAAATGTGCCAACATCCTGTTCCAAAAAACAAAATACACAAACTTCCAGGAACTACCAGCCCTTTAGTCAGTCTGCCTCATAGAGAACGCAGGACAGTAGGCTGTTACTATTCAACATCCCTGCGGCCGTATCTCCTTTCCAGCCACACCAGTAATACTCACAACACAACACCCATAGCCAATTGAGACATGCCATTATTCCCAACCCAGAGCAGTATTGTAGGGGACTGTCTCTCATTGTGACTTTCTCCACATAACTCCTCTCTGCGGTTGTAGCAGGAAAACTCAAGATCATATGCGTTAGTTGTGTCATGATGTGTTTGCATACCATGGCTTGTCTAAAATGCTTCATTGAGAATTTTTTAAGGTAAGCACTATGACCCTGATCCTGGCATAAGAGCCAGTACTATGTTGAAACCTATCGCACTTTGGCCCAGACCAAGGACTGTCCCAGAGAATCCTCTTGCCCTCGCCACTTTCTCCCAGCCAGGCCTGGTAGGCAAACCCCATGGAAACTGTAACTGATTTACCCTTATCTAAGGCTGTGCTATCTTCCTGCAAGGAACTTGGCAGTTTCACTAAGCTTCACTCTGGCCATCATCTGAGTGATGAACACAGCCCTATGCTACATTCAAACCACCCCTGCTCTGTGTCCTGCTCCCCACTCAGAGTCCTTGAATCAAACAAGTACCCTCTAACTTTCCATCTCATGAATGAGAAAGATCCCTGTAAATGAAGTGCTTCTACATTTACTGCTTTTGTTGTTATGCAAGTTTCAGGTGTACAACCTAATTTGACATCTGTATACACTACAAAGTGATCATTCCCCAAAATTTAGTTATTATCACCATACATTTTACTCCCTTCCCCATTTTCGCCCACCCTCAATCCTCTCTTCCTCATTTAGATTACTGCTGGGGAGTGTAGGGTTTGTCCTCTATGGTAAACATGTCAATTCTATATAATGTCCGCTGTGCTGTTATTTCTTCCTTCTAAGGGAAGCATATTAATTTGAGTTAAACTGCAGATTGCTGGCCAGCCAATGTGTTAATTATCCTTGGTCAGATGCCAACCATTAGTCCAATCAGCTCTGTCTGGACTTTGGGGGCGGGGGAGGGTCGTTTGGTAATAAACACGACAGCCTGTTGCTGCTGCTCCTGAAGGCAGCTAGTTCATGGTGTGTCCAGAAACTGATCCCGAGGCCTGATTTGAACAAACAAACTGAAGCAATCAGAATGCACCTGCAGCACTTTCATGGTTATCTGATGAATGTTGCTCTCTTTGACTAGACAATAAACTGCATGGAGGCACATAGTAGGTACTCAATAGGTATTTTTTAAAAAATTAATAAGTAAATGCATGAATAAAGTTGGGGAAGTTAGGAAGGACTTGAATGAGTCAAAGATTTGACTAAGTCAAGTTAGGAGTAAGCCAAGTTATGAGTAAGCAGAAGCTATGATGCAGAAAAGACACACAGAGTAGATGGTGAGAGAGCCAGCAGCAGAGCGTGGAGAGCGTGGCAGACACACAGGGAGTAGCTGAGTCACAAGTAAAGATTCTGAGAATCTGTGGCTGACGTCTTAGAACTGCCTTGAATCCATAGCCACCCTCCTATCCCTGTTCTTCCTGACCCTGATTGCTCATCCTTCTCTGAGTTTCCATGAATAGCTGTCAATGCAATAAACCATTTCTTACTGACATAAGTGACTTGCCACTTCATGGAATCTCAGCTTTGGGGAGCCTGAGGACAGCACACGAGCTCCAAGGAATGCAGTTACTATTTTTCCCATGAAGCACATTGTTCTGTTCTGTGAATAGAATGGTGGCCAGCCCATGTGGAGATGTCCTGACATGCTTGAATTCAGAGCAGAGACATAGCTTAGGCTCAATCTAGAACTGCTATACATGCCCCACCCCCATTTAAAAACATTTTTCTTAGCGCACTTGAGCAAGGGCAATCAAATTTGCTTGGCCATATCTGCATTTTAAAATAGAAGATTAGAAAGAAAAAATAAGCCTGGCCAGTGTGGCTCAGTGCACTGAGTGTCATCTCATGGACCGAGAGGTCCGTTCATTCTCCTTCAGGGCACATGCCCGGGTTGTGGACTCAGTCCCCAGTGTGGGACGTGCAGGAGGCAGCCAATCGATGTTTCTTTTTCACATTGATGTTTCTATCTCTTTTTCCTTCCTCTCTCTTAAAAAACAAAACAAAACAAACATATTTTTAAAAAAGAGAGAAGAAAAAGTATTTTCTAATAATATTAATGAAGAGTTATGAAGATCAATTTTATCATATCATCATCAGTAATTACTGCTTGATTATTATGAATTATAAGTTAGTTAATTGGTGATTATATATATCAGTTTTCTATTGCTACTGTAACAAATTACCACATCTTTAGTGGCTTAAATGACACAAGTTTATTATCTTAAAGCGCTGTAAGTTAGAAGTTCAACAAGGGCCTCATGAGACTAAAATCAAGAGATCAGCAGGGCTTTTTTCCCTTCTGGAGGCTCTGGGGAGAATCTCTTCTCTAGCCTTTTCCAGCTGCTACAGGATGCCTGCATTCTTTAGCTCATGGTATCCTTCTTCCATCTTCAAAACCAGCAATGGCAAATTTAGCCCTCTTTATATCATATCTCCTTCTGATTGACCTCAGCTGGAAAAAGTTCACTGCTTTTAAGGACTCATGGGTAATCCAGAATAATCTCCTCACTTCATAGTTCTTTTTTTTTTTTTTTTTATCCTCACCCGAGGACAATTTTTTTCCATTTTTTGTTCAGATAGAGTGGGAGGGAGAGAGAGGAAGAGAGAGAGAGAGAAACATCGACGTGAAAGGGACACATCGAGTGGCCGCCATCTGCATGAGCAACCAGGGCCGGGGACAAACTGCAGCCGAGGTACGTGCCCTTAGCGGGAACCGAACCCGGGTCTCTCTGGATCGCAGACTGATGCTCCAAAGCTGAGCGAAACCGGCCAGGCCACTTCATGGTTCTTAACCTTAATCACATCTACAAAATTTCTTTTGCCAAGTAAGATACCATGTTCCCAGGTAACAGGGATCAGGACATGATCATTTTGGGGGAGCAGTTATTCCGTAGTTGCTCACTGTAGTTACAAATTCTTTTACGTTTTTAATAAGTTTTATCCCCACTCCTAACCCTTCAGTTACTATTCCAGCAAGATTACAGACCAGGTACATTAAAGACACATCCTCACCAGGTGAGAGAACTATAATGGCTGCGGAGGCCAAGAGCACGTGTGCCTTCTCCGTTGAGAATCCTTCGCTGTTGGGTCTGGGTACTGTCTGTTCTCCCTCCAACTCCGCCTCTTCCACATTTCCTGTGAAACTCTCCTTGGCCAGCTGTTCGATCAACAGCTCTCCTCCCTGCAGACTGTTTGCGTGTACTTTGGTCATCCTATCTTGTTCTGCCCTCTGATATTTATTTACTCACCCTTGATTTCTGTTGATTAATTGGCCTGTGTCTTACTGCTGCCCAAACCCTTGCAATTCTTGTTATGGCCTTGTTCTCTCATATCCCCAGCCTGTGGCCACATTCAACATGAATGCCATTTCTTTCTGGAATTCTGAATGGATTTACCGAACATTTACTACTTTGGAGCCAGCTTCCCTTAGGCCCCTCCACTGTCAACAGCCATTTGTTGAGATCAGCAACATCTTAGGACTGTGACTTTTAATGTTTTCGAGTTTTTCATGGATAATGTGATTTTGGTGCTTAATTTGTATTCTTGGAATGCATTCTTCTGTCCCTCAGAATGTGCTTATTTGCAGAGCTTGTTGTTTATGCCTCTTTTGATGGATACTCCATAGAGAGGGATTTGTGTGTCTACTTCTCAGAAAATGCATTTTCTTTTTCAGATCAGCTGGGCTCCATCACATCATTCAGTAACTAGGAAGGTGGATAATGACTGGTTGTTTTTTTTTTATAACAAATCTTCTAACAATAACAACCAACATCTATTGAGTAGTTCATATAAGCCAGATATTATCCTTACATAACATTACTCAATCCTTCCAACAGCTCTCCTAGATTAGATCACTATTTTACAGATGAGGAAACTGAGGTTTAGAAAGGTCAAATAACTTGTCCAAAATTTCCTAGCTAGCAGGCGATAGAAAGATCCAGGAATTCAACCCCATTTTATCAGTTTGCAAAATCCAGACTTCCATTATCTTTTATTGCTGCCGTTGGCTCAGATCTTAGTTTGCAACATTTTAGGAAAGAGACTATTAAATAGCCAGGTAAACAGCAAGAAATACTTTAGAACAAAGGGAATTTTGATTACTTGCTCCTGATAGGATAAAACAGGTTAAAGGTGGCCAAGTTGAGTAGCAACCTAGAGGGACCAGGGTAGAGTACCTATTACCCTCACTGTCATAGAGTGGTGCCAAGCTGTGGAACTAGTGTGGGTGGGAAAACAAGGGGAGCCAATAAATAAGTAGAAGCAAAGGGGACATAAAGGACTATAGCCTGGAGGAATTCCCAGTGTGGAAGACAGACTATAATCTTATGAGTGGGCCTCGTTGTAAGATTCCCATGCCAACTTGCATGGGTTTGCCAAGCACAATACTGTAACACAGTCTGAAAGTGAACAGACTGGAGCGGAGAGAGAGAATCAGAGAAGGTATAGTGGCTCCAGAAGCAAATAAATGACCTTGAGTTCTAAGGTGATAGGCTTGTTTGGTTCCAGCTGCTCTTGTCCCTTCTGTCTGAGAACCACCCCCACCACCACCCTTCCCCAGTGGGTTATGGCAACTGAAAGAGAGGGGTATGGTTGACCTGTCAGGGGTTGGGAAAGTCAATGTTGGGGGCAGGAAGTTGTTGGCTAAAGTGTGGAATTTCTCACACAATACAATGGGAGATACCCAAACCATAGAAACCAAAATCCTAGAATTTGGAAGAAGAGTCTGGAGTTGGGGATGTCACCAAAACAAACAGCCTAGAGAGAGAGGCTGGGTAGAGTAGTCGAAAGAGCGTAGATTTCTTTTTTCTAAAACAGCTCAGCCCTTCCGTAGTTCTTTCCCAATCTATCGAGCTGTCGAAGTCCTATGGAAAGTCTGTGGCTACTCATTCCCATGCTCCCTTTTCTACCAGAACCACTTGCTCTGTTCGGATGGTCTCTGTTGACATCCCGCTGTCCTGTACCTAGCCTCTGCTGCTCTGCCTAGTCTCTTTTGCTAGGCAGTTCACTGAGATATCTCCTTGGCCCTCTACTCCAGCTTTTACACTTGACAGTGTCCAGATTTGCCATGGCGCCGTGCTCTGTAGCCTCCAAGCTGTCTCATCCAGCCAATCTGGTTAACTCGTCCTAGAACACCCCCTGAATCCTTCTCAGAGCTAGGCCCACAGTGATGTTCCTTCCATTCCACCTGGAAATCAGGAGAAGGAGATCTATATTGTGTTGGCTGTGTGCCATACCACTGATCATGTCCTGTGATGGAGGCGGGGGATAGGAATATATCTCCTTTATAGCAGAGGAAGCATTTATAGTTCCATAGGAATTGCTAAGTTTTCCAAAAGGACAAGTAGGAGCACAAGAAAACCTATTTATCCCGCCACTAACCTTGAGGGTCCTTTATAACTACATTTTCAGGAGAAAGAAAGGAATTTTTTTGTTCTGTCATTCACTTTATTCACATGGACCATATATAGGAAAATCCATGAATCACAAGTGTACAGCTGGATGAATTTTTTGCAAAGTGAACACACTAGTTTAATCAGTATCCAGATTAAGAAACAAAACATTCTCAGTATCAAGTCCTCTCATGTCCCCACCTGGTTACCACTCCCCATATGGTAACCACTATTCTGACTTTTAACAACATTGATTAGTTTTGCCTGTTTTAGAATTTCATATAAATGGAATATATGTTATGTATTCTTTTGTGTGTGCCTTTTTTTTTCTCTTTTGGTCAACACTGTATTTGTAAGATTTATCCACATTGTTGCACATAGCAGAAGTCTGCTTTTCATTGTTATCTAGTGTATTGTATGAATATACTAACCTTTATCTGTTCTGCTGCTGTTGGACACTTGGATTGCTTCCAGTTTTTAGCAATTATGACTAGTCCTGCTATGAACCTCCTTGTACATGTCTTTTGGTGAACATATGTATGCATTTCTGTTGGGTATGTATCTAGGAGTTGAATGGTTTGATAAAAGTATGTGCATATGTTCAGTTTTAGTAGATACTGCCAAACAGTTTTCTGAAGTTGTAAGCAAGGATTTTTTATCTTTCCTAAATCTCTTGGAGCCAGAAGGAAAGGGGTGCAGAGGCAGGCGGATAGGAATTTGGCTGGCGGCACCAGCAAAGTAAGTGCAGGTTAAGCAACTGTTCCCTCTCCTGTGCCATTGTTTTTGTCAGGTAGTTTTCTCTCCCAAGGCACCAGGCTTGGACAGTGCATGCCACGCAGGTGCAGCTGGCTGGGAAATTCTGCAATATCGGGGCTTAGTAGAAAGAGTCTCAGCTAAATTAATGTAAGATACCAAGCCCTGGCCGGGTGGCTCAGTTGGTTGGAGTGTCGTCCCATGCACCGAAAGGTTGTAGGTTCAATTCCCAGTCAGGACAAAACCTAGTTTGTGGGTTCAATCCCCGGTAAGGGAGCATGTGGGAGGTAACCAATCCATGCTTCTCTCTCACATCAAGGTTTCTCTCTCTCCCTTCTTCTTTCTCTAAAATCAACAGAAACATATCCTCAAATGAGGATTTAAAATATATATCTGACATCAAACCAGCGGAGTTAGTACAATGAGAACTGAGTGAGAGGTCAGCGTCCAAGCAGCCGGAAGGAGAACGTGGGGCCAGGGGAGAAAGAAGTGGAGTTGATAAGAAGAAAGAAGGAGGTGCAGATATCAGATTGGCATAGAAGCCCGGGAAGCCAGGATGAGGAGAGCAAGAAGCAGCAGGTGAAGTGTGAATGAAACTGGTGTGTGGTTCATGACTGGCCTTTCTATACCAGCATGGGGTGGATGAAAAGTGTAAAGAAATGGAAACAAAATAAAACAAAATTAATCTCGTCCTACTGAAAACCAAAGTTGAGTAAGCCTTGCCTGGAAAAGTCTGTTGTGGATAATTGCAAACTTCTGGGAACTTGAATGGAGAATATGGGGGTGGAACAAATGTAGAGTTTCTGTCAGAGATGTAACATTTGTGAAGCACATTTCTCCAGGCCGCTCTAGTTTGGCAGTGTGATATGGACAGTAGTAGCCTCCACAGGAGATCACTGGAGCCTCAGGTCCTTTCTGTATCTCTCAAGGATGTGTGTGGGGGGGAGGTCTCATGCATTTCTGAGTGGCTATTCACTGACTCATATCACCCACCACAGCTGGCGTGCAACCTCTTTGCTGAAGTGGAGAGACATGTCTTCCTCCCACCTGTTCCATAATCAAGCCACAAAAAAGGGTAACTCTGGTCCCTGTTTTTTAGTGTGCCTCTAACGGTACAACACTTTCATTTGACTTTGTTTTTCACTTGAACAAAAAACAACTGAGGTGACGACGTGAGTGACTTCACAGTTTGCCATACTCTCCTCATTGACCTCCCCCACCCCATATCTGTAATCCCTAATAGTTATTACTGTGACCTCAACGAGTTACTCAACCTCTCTAATATTTCATTTTCTCATGGGTAGGTAATAATGGGAAGAAAAATACCTACCTTTCAGAGTTTCTGTGAGGATGAAATGAAATAATATGTAAAGGGTCTAGGGAGGGGGACATGTCACCGTTTCTTCCTTATCACCCTTTGTGTTTTCCCTACGACCTGTGAGAGAAATAGCTAATCTGGTTAGTTAGATTCCAACACATTGGCCAGTCCATTTTTCCCGGCAGTCAGGGTCACGCACGATGTGCTTGGATCACGCACAAGAGTGTGGATCCCTCCGGGTTCTTCTCTCTTTGTCCCTGTGGGACTGAGTGACACTCCAACTCCGGCGGATTCTCAGGCTTAGAGAGAGGGAACAGCCAGGTTGTAGTTACCCTGTGAAGGTACAGCCTGGTGCAGTCCGTGTCCGTTTTGATTGGGCGGAATCTTGGCTGTCGTGGTGGTTAAATAGTTTTAATTTTACCTCTGGAAAAGGCCCTGGAAGCCTCCAGCTCTGGGCATGTGACCTCAGACCACCTTATCAGAGAGCACAAGCCTAGCCAAAGTTCAAGTGTTATTTGTTTTCCTTTGCCACTGTCTCCAGTGTATATTTTTCCCTCTAGACCTTGAAGTGGGGGTATGGCTGTGGTTTAAGGGAGGATTCTGGTATTCTTATTTATTTATTTATCCTCACCTGGGGACATTTTTCCATTTTTTTGTTCAGATAGAGTGGGAGGGAGAGAGAGGAAGAGAGAGAGAGAGAGAGAGAGAGAGAGAGAGAGAGAGAGAGAAACATCGAAGTGAAAGGGACACATCGAGTGGCTGCCACCCACACGACCAACC